>NC_064629.1:102150354-102769359 GCF_023864275.1 Schistocerca cancellata | reverse complement strand
CTTAACCAGTCGTATCAAGTGATTAACTATAGTCGCGTGACGTTGCTGTGGCATTTAAATCGCATGTCGAGCTCAGCATGCAAATGTGCTCTTCACTGTACTAATGCATAGAGTTCAATTTATAGCTAACAGATGGCTCTTACATGTATTCTAAAATGAGACACAGCCATGTGATTTACGTGGTAACTACTAAACAGCCAACATGGCGAAGAGAGTAGTTCTCGGTGTGATGAGAAGTGTTTACAGCATCTTGTTGATGGTGTTTCCAACGGTTATAATTAAGTAAAGGATCTGTCTTTCAATGCTTCTGATTCTGAAAAACCGCAAGGAGTAGTTCAGAGTGAATCTCGTTCGGAAAGTAGTGATAAAAAGTGACGAGAATGATGAGTGTGCACAGACCCGTTCGTAGTACGACACAAACGAAGCAAAATGAAAGTGACTGGAAAAAAATTGATAATAACCGTTACCTTCCCCTTCAATGTTTACAGTGGTTTTTTATGATTTGATGAATAAATATAAATCATAGCCAGCAACTGAACTACATTTTTTTAAATATAATATATGTGGACATTGTTAGGAGTGATTTGTGACGAGACCAAAACCTACACGAGAAAACAATTGGATAAGAAAAACAGGAAAATATTAAAAGATGACGATAAGTGGTTTGAAGCTACATCGGATGAGATTTGGGCATATTTTGTATTAGTTATTCGGAAGTCACATGTGTGAAATCTTACAATCCAGTTGTACTGGAGCAAAACTGGCGTTTGGAGACACCTATTTTTTATGAATCAATTAGGAGAGAGGGGAGAGAGAGAGAGAGAGAGAGAGAGAGAGAGAGAGAGAGAGAGGGGAGGTGATAAAACCTAAATGTGACCTTGAATATCAGAAGGAAATGATAGCTCTCTTTCCAATCATGTGACTCATACTGAACGGGTACAGAATTTTTTTTTTTATCTTCTTGATCCGTGTCTTTTCAGCTCCTTCACTGTGTTTCATAAGGTCAGTGGAAAGAAAAAAATCTGCTACACCGACTTGAGGACGAACGTTGCAGAGTAGCTGTTAGAGAGTATATTGGTTCAAAAAATGGCTCTGAGCACTATGGGACTCAACATCTTAGGTCATAAGTCCCCTAGAACTTAGAACTACTTAAACCTAACTAACCTAAGGATATCACACACACCCATGCCCGAGGCAGGATTCGAACCTGCGACCGTAGCAGTCCCGCGGTTCCGGACTGCAGCGCCAGAACCGCTAGACCACCGCGGCCGGCAGAGTACATTGGTACCTGAGTATTCTGTTCGCAGGCGATCACCTGCGAGTACACCACTATGAGACTTCACGCAAAAATACAGGCTCATTTCTCGTTGCACATACGATCCACTGAGAGGGTCTGTTGTGTGTACTCACGAACAAAAAGAAGTGAAAGTGAGTGGCAGTGTAAAAAGTGTGGTGTTGCTCTACATTTAGAGGATAGTTTTGAGGTCAATCATACCCAACAATCATACTAGCTAATACATATTAAATATGATTTCACAACAACCAGTAGGATATTTAAATACGATCTCACTGAGTTAACAGAACGTCACTCGGATCCATTCCATTCATTACTCGAAAGAGATGATGGACATATGTGCTTGCCAATCTGTTTACTGCTATTATATATCCGCACACTGAGCTAATTCACTACTTCAAATACTCTGCTGACACACATAAACGAGACACATTTCATTTCGTTCTATGCTTCCGTTAACCGAGATTTCCAATCGCTGTTAGACAAGAAATACATGTTCCAGCAATGCAGCTGTGAATTATTACACCCTCGTCCCCAAAACGACAATATTGTTTCTTCGTCTCGTAATGTACGAGTAATAGCCCGTGTCCTTTGGCATGGTTTACCTTCCTTTAAATACTGAAATAGTAGCTTGAAGCGATCTATTGCCGTACATTGTAGTGAAGAGTGAGTGTTCTGCCGCAAAAATATCTCTTATTTACCAGTAAAAGGTTATCAGCTATACAGTCTGCTACACTAGTTGTAGTCTGTTATTAAGCATTGGCAAATGTCTCTGAGAAACATCTTTTTACCTCGGGTTTTCCAACACTAACTGCTAGACGAACACGGGAGCCCAGAGGCCGTGTGTCTTGTGGCCATAAAAATGTTGCTAACTTTGTGACCTCCCTGGTGACTCCCTGTTTCACAATATCTCGAATCCCACGGCATGGAGGCTGCAGCCATTCTTCGTGGCTCATCTTCGGGCCGCGAACAGGCGAGCACTTTCCCACCCTGCCGCCTTATCTGAAACCCTCGTCTCAATTAAGGACAGTAGCTTCCGCCTTCGCTGGCAGCGCACCTTCCTCCTTCACTGCACGGTTCGCTTGCTTTATGTACTCTCATTTCATATTTATTTCCCTTTCCAGCAGGTATCGCGTATTTTTTTCCCCACAGGATAGACTCATTCTTTTTTCCATTTAATACTATAATAATTTCGGGCCACAGTGCTGGACGTTGCAAACTGTAAAATTATACCAGGATATCTTGTGCCTTAAACATAATTCTTAGAAAGTCTGAGTAGAAACGAGCAACAGAAATTACTTCTTGAGCGGCTCGAGTCAAATCTTGAAATGTAGTGCATCGGGCAAGGCTGATATATGGGGTAAACTGTAAATCCCCACAGTAGTATGTGTCCGATTGGCCTTCCTGATAGCCCCATTTCGTGCGTTTATGGCCTCATTTTCGGACGTTACACTCTATCAACAACAAAAATATCAAAAATTTACAGCGTGTGTTCGTATGGTTAAAGGCTGTCACACTTGATAGAAATCGTTACGATTCGAACTCAATGCAGTGTGTATATACACATATGTATACAATTATTTTGTAAGTCATTAGAGAAGCTAACTTACGATCAGATGACTTTGAATGCTGCTTTGTTTGCGTCGACGAAAATGCTACTAAACATATATTAATAACATGAGAGTAATTCGGGAACGAAATTTCATCCAAAATGGTATTTGCATTGAGTGTAAAGTATATTATGAAGGCCGCAGTATTGAAACAGTAAGAAAAAAAAAGTTCCAGCATTCAGTGACAGGCTCGAGCACCAACATTTCTTTTATTTATAGTTCTTACGTGTATATTAGCTACTCAGACTGTGGTGGAGGGGCTCTTGAATTCTCGTCCCCAATGACATCGATGTAGCATGGAACAAGGATAGGAGTGAATCGACGGTGGCCTTGTTAATTAAATAGTCCTGGCATCTTAATGAGTTTTCTATACAGGGTATTCCATTTATGTTGACCACCCTCAATAACTGTTTGTCCAGACACAAATTACAAAATGTATCAAGCAAATGCTCCTTAGCCGTCAAGGGGACATCAATCAGCATGATTGCCTTCGTTGTAGCTTTGTTTCTTACAAAGATATGAACAGCGGTATGACTCTTTTAAATAGCACCCTGTATTTTTTATTCGGTGATTCATTTCCTCTCCTGAAGACTTAATAAAAAATGTATCACAGTGTACCATTCACTGAAACACAACGTTATTAATTACATAACGCAACATTGACGTTGACGCTCCAAGCGTTTAGTGCATGTGCTCGGGGTAATGGAACACATACAGGTGCTGACGTTGACAGAGGACAAATTTAAACATAACTAGAACGCACACCCGTCATTCCGTCAACCATCGTCAGTTGAAGAGTTGTGTGAGTAGAATGTACACCAATGAAGAGAAGGTAGAAATGCTACTCATCTATGGGGAATGTAAGTTAGCAGAACAGTAATTGCAATACTGTTTTCTTATGTACGGGTACATTTAGTACACTAATTTAGTTCAAATGGTTCAAATGGCTCTGAGCACTATGGGACTTAACATCTATGGTCATCAGTCCCCTAGAACTTAGAACTACTTAAACCTAACCAACCTAAGGACATCACACACATCCATGCCCGAGGCAGGATTCGAACCTGCGACCGTAGCAGTCGCGCGGTTCCGGACTGAAGCGCCTAGAACCGCTCGGACTCAGAGGCCGGCAAAACCAGTGTACATCGTATTATTACACGTCACCAGTTCCGTCCTTACCATGTACACCTACATCAAGAATTGATGGGAATTATTTCCAGAATCGTGTACAGTTCTGTCAGTGGGCACAGCAGCAAATCCTCGCCAACCGAAACTTCTTCTCCAATGTTCTATTTACCGATGAATGTTGCTTCTCAAACAAAGGACAGGTAAATACAAGGAACATGCATTATTGGTCCAGCGACAAACCACGATGGCTCAGACATGTGGAACATCAGCGTCAATGGAGAGTTAACGTCTGGTGTGGAATGCTTGGTACTACAATTACTGGGCCTTATTTCATCAATGGTAGTCTAAACGGCACGGCGTATGACAACTTCCTCAGACGAATTCTTCCTCCTCTTTTGGATGAAATGCCGCTAAGAACCAGAATGCCTATGTTATATTAACACTATGGATGTCCAGCACACAATGCATTGCGTGCACGTCGTGTTCTGAACCGAAGGTATCCTGCCAGATGGATTGGTCGAGGAGGAACAGTTACTTGGCCTTCTAGGTCTCCTGATTTAAATCCTCTGGACTTTTTTCTTTGGGGATGCATTAAAGACGTCGTCTATCGTGATATTCCAACAACTCCAAAGGACATGCAGGAACGTACTATGCTTGCTTGTAATTCTCTTCGGCAGGCAACACTGGAAGCTGTAAATAATTCTTTCATTCAACGAGTGCACCAGTGTATCGGTGTTCAGGGCCATCACTTTGAGCACCTTTGAATGTTCTACTGCTGGGCAATGGTACAGGAGAGTCAAAGTCAATTTTGTGTTATGTTTTTACTTGGTTTTCATTTGTTTTCTGACAACTCCAGCAAGTGGATGAGTTTGTGATCCTGGGCTCAAACGCAATGTTGTGTTATGTAATTAATAACGTTGTGTTTCAGTGAATGGTACACTGTGACACATTTTTCAATAGGTCTTTAGGACAGGAAATGAATTACCGAATAAAAAATACAGGATGACATTTAAAAAAGTCATTCCGCTTTTCATATCTCTGTAAAATACAAAGCTGCAACGAGAGCAATCATGCTGATTGATGTCCCCCTGACGGCTACAGAACATTTGCTTGAAATATTTTGTGATTTGCATCTGGACAAACAGCTGTTTAGGGTGGTCAAGATAAATGGGACACGCTGTATATAAGAAAACTATGGAACCACTAAATAGGGGCTGTCGTACGAGGATTTGGACCTCGAACTTTTCGAATACGTCCCAGAGATTGCAGCTCTACACTCTTGTGATCGCTTGTTGCAATACACAAATGCAGATTAAAGAAAATATGCTAATTAGACAAAATTTACATATTTCATTAAGCGACGCCGCTACAGAGAGTGTAGTTTGCAGACTGAAGCTTATACTTGGGATGAGTTGGTACAGTGCTGCCAAAAACAGGCGAACAGTTCATTATTGACTCACGGCTAACATTTCGCTGATTGCTAAGTAACTACAAACAGATATAATGTTCCTGCTCTAGGGACATCGAGGAACGCAGTGTTGCGTGATTTCTGTATGCGAAACAGCATACCGGGGCCAAGAAAAACCTTCACGTTAATTCACAAAACCTTCTGACTGTAAAAGAAGTTTAGATGGTACGCCACATTTATGGCTGATTTTAAATGGTAAATGGCAAATGCTACAAATGCTGAAAACTGCTGGCTGCAATGTTGAAAACAACAATTTATTTGTCATTGTCTAAACAGTGAGAAAATAAGGAAAATTTCATCGATTAAAAATCTGAACATATGAAACTTTTCCGTTGTAGAGAGAGGAAAATGAATCAGATCACCTTAAAAGAGGTATTCGAAAGAAACAACAAAAACATGGTATTGAGAGTTTCCTTAAATAGTGGTGGCAATGTGACGCGATACACAAATACGCGTTCGTGCTAGTGATGACTGTTAGCGTTGAAACAACCGGTTTTCGGTTATATCGTTTTTTTCCCACGCTAGTTTAACGTGGCTGTTAAAATCGCTCACAATAACCGGTTTCTAAAATAACCGATTTTCAGTTCCTTATTCCTGTTATTTCCTATAATAAACGTAGAAATTGTACTAAGATTGGACAATTTTGACTCTCTCAGTTTCAAGACACATAGAAACAAAATATTAAGTTAAATAGGAAAATAAAAGAAAACTTAGTCCGTCCATCGTTCGCTGCTTTCCTCGAAAAGTGTAAGTGATTGTAAAAATTTGTGGTAAGCTTCTATGGGACCAAACTGTTGAGGTCATCGGTCCCTAGGCCTAAACACTACTTAATCTAACTTAAACTAACTTTCGGTAAGGACAACACACACACCCATGCCCGTGGGAGGACTCGAACCTCCGACGGGGGAAGCCGCTCGAACCGTGACAAGACATCTTACACCACGCGGCTAAGTGGTTGTATATTCCAAGTAACACCAGTATTCTCCTATTGATTCTAATTTTTTGAAACTCTGCTTCAAAATCATGTTGTAATTGGGGATCATACCACTATTTGAGCATTGCGAATAGTCAGCGCTAATGGGTGAAAACCGATGTTGGAGAACTCTGTTCTTCGTGTTAATTCGTCCATTTTTAAGGGCAACAAGCAGATAAGCCATATTATGTAGACAAATGCAACAGATCAGCTACTTCCTACTTTTATTGTATAGTACGAATGAATCGTTAAGTTTTTAGCGTATTATTGTTACCATAATTTCCTTCGACTTTTATTTATTCAAGAAATGGCAGACAAATCTATAATCTTTTAAAGCAAATGAAGCTTTGTACAAGTCTCTTCGTAAAAATATAGGTTTGTGCCGTTCTGCAGTAGAACTGATGTCAGTGGACGACAGCGAGCGACATCCGTATAGACCAGGTGGGGGCAAGTCTTGCACACTGCAAGTACACGCACACCTTAAGCCGCGACACATGGCAACAGGGACATTATTCTCTCAGCAACGCTATACCGATTCTTATAGCATATGTTTGTTACCCGTTTCTGTTGACACTGTTATTAAAATAGCACTGACCGCTTTTCCCATTTTCTAGAATTACGCAATATTCCAAACCAATGCAAATTTTACGAATAAAAATTACTCCTTTTAAAAAAAAAGTTTATTTAAAAACGAAAAATTTTAGTACTGCTGCTATGGCTAATTGATATTTCGACTTTTTACTCTGTTATTTCTAAAAAAAATAAAAAAAAACATGCCAAACAAATACCGAAAAATGCCAGTTATTCAGAACTAAAATACCGGTATCAGTTTTAACCGGTCGGTTTTTCCCAACCCTACTTCGAGCATAGATAACGTGCTGCAGAACTGCCTGTCCTTGGCGAGGCAGGAAGAAATGCAGGAAGCAAGGAAGAGTAGGAGTCAACGTCCCGTCGACGACGAGGTCATGCGAGATGGACCGAAGTTCGGATGGGTACAATTCGACTGTAGTCTTTTTCGAAAGAACCAGCTCGGCATTCGCCGTAACTGATATATGGAAACAGCGGAAAACCCAAATACAGAAGACCTAATGGGCTCCTGAATTCCATTCCTTCTGAACAGAACTTTTGCGAGGCTCATCACTGCAGCTTTTTTGTAAGCAAAGTAACTGACAATTACTCGGTCAACAACTGTATGGTAAATCCAGACTAAAAAGCAGGACTAGTAAGCAATGGCAGGTTTCGATTTCTGCGTTATAAGAGCTATATCACGCAACTGCTGGATCACATATGTGAAAGATTGATTGCACTTAGTTGTCGGACGTCACTTGCTAGGCAACTAGCGTTAGAATTGCATTCTATGCACAGTTCGCTGAAGGCTTCGTTCTCTCGTGTCTAAGGAAAAGTGAAAGATCTGCCTTTGACCTTCACCGAGGAACGGTTCTCGCATTCCCCCAGAGTGATTCAGTAAACTGAAACACGAGCATGTCACACTAAAGGTCAAGCGTATAAACCTCGTCTTCCCAGGTCTAGCATCTTGGCGCTCAAGTTAAGCGTCATCGAACGACTAGTTGTGCCCTAAGAAACGTGTCGCACAGCAGACAACTAGTAGTCTTATATGTCGACGTTTGTTTATTTCCGTTGCTGATTTTTCTTCCTTCCGTTGCGCTAGTGTACTACATACTTACAAGGAGAATTCAAAACGTTATTAACCTGAGATTGGGAATAATGTAGAGAAACTCTGTCTAATTTCACTATTTTTCCGTGTCATTCCGTTTGTCTTTATTAAACCCGCTCCATATCCTCTTTATTGGTCGAGTACTGGTATAACAGTAGGAAACATTTTGGCTATTAACAAATCCCGCTGCAGATACCAGACTGCAGCTTCGTCGGGAAATCGTGCCTACGGGGATCAAGTCCGGTAATTAAACTCGAAGAAGCCATATCCACTGATAGACTCCTGTGATCAATACCGGTGGTGGTGGAAGCATGGCGTCTTCAGTATTGCCTGAATTGTACGGTATGAATTCTACCAGGAGAGAGCTTTATATCTCTCAAAAAATTATTGCCACGTTCTTAGCTGGCTGTTGCACGTGTTTTGCATGCTACACATCTCCGAACCTGTGAACCCTTTGCGTTTACATCTAATGGACTCTTGCTAGATCTCATGGCCATCATGGTGCATCCCGCATCTCAGTAACATTCTGGTTTCATCCCTAGTAATACACTGGTAACCAAAAGTCAGCAACGCCACAGTTCGCGGAATACCGGAAGACAGGGAGGTTTGAGAGCACCACAATCGTGCACACTTGTATGCATGAGCAAATACAAGCTAACGACCATTACACGTAAATGAGAAACAAAAGTGGGAAAATGACAGTACTAAAGTAAGGAAATGGAACTTAACGAGCAAGGACCCAATGTGTGTATTACCCAAGCACAGACGACTGTTAAGTCACAATTCCTATACAGGCCAGTCATGTCAGACAGTTTTAAGATCGGCCACCTCATTATCACTTCATTGTTAGATAATCTTCTCTGAAGAAATTTTTCTATCAAGTTTATCCGATTCTGTCTGAGAAAATGGATGATGAACACAAAGGAAAATAGATTGGTCGCACATCAAGATCCAAATCTGCGGCGCTCACCCACCGAACAGTGGCCATACTGCCCTCGAATTTGCCACGTCTATACTTCCAATGTGCGTAATGATTATTCAGTTCATTACGCTATTAACACCAGAGTAGTTCCTTTTCGTTGTGTTTGTATTATAATAGTTAAGATATTCTCTTCTAACAATCGTGTGCCCTGAATCACTCTGTAAACTACACAACTTCATGGAAATTATCAGATTGCGTTATTGATTCAACATCCACTGATCATGCTCCAAATTTTATTCGAAACAAAGTTTATCGCTGAACATGGATGTGCTATTTACACACCACTGTTTGTCTGGCGTATAGACCGACTGTATGCATCCGCCATTAAACAATTTACCTTATAATGTCTGACAAGGAACCCCTGAAGTGCGAAGTCGCAAGTTCAATCTCAAGTAAGGCTCATTTGAAAGTGTTGTGATAACATTATGACAGGAAAAATATTAGCTACGAATGACTCACCATGTGCATCAGGAAGGCGATAGAAATGAGAGTCCGCGAGGTGCTGAGATCAACCTTCTATGGGATGTATGTATTACACTTCATAAAATGCACATCGTCGAATTCAAGAAATGTTCAAATAAACCATTAACTTGCACCGTGAACACCGAACGAAAAACTTCGCGCCACAGTGATCTCAAACGATCGCACTATCAACATCGAAGTCGAGCTCATCGGGAGTTATAAACCGTGCAAGACGTTCAGCTACGTAGCCACTCTCAAAGAATGCACATAGAATCATATTGTTGTAACGGGATGATGAGAACTAATGGAATTTTATGGCATCAAATCGAATGGGCATCAGTCTGTCGTGGAGCTTATCAAGAAGCTGGCTATCCTTTAAGGCGTGGCTGCAGATAGTTCGATAAAATACTTTACAGACACAGAGAAAACAAACATCCAGAGGCTGGATTTGTCAAGTGGTTCCAGATAGTATGAACTGCAACGTCACACTTTTCATCTACATCTACATTTATACTCCGCAAGCCACCCAACGGTGTGTGGCGGAGGGCACTTTACGTGCCACTGTCATTACCTCCCTTTTCTGTTCCAGTCGCGTATGGTTCGCGGGAAGAACGACTGCCTGAAAGCCTCCGTGCGCGCTCGAATCTCTCTAATTTTACATTCGTGATCTCCTCGGGAGGTATAAGTAGGGGGAAGCAATATATTCGATACCTCATCCAGAAACGCACCCTCTTGAAACCTGGCGAGCAAGCTACACCGCGATGCAGAGCGCCTCTCTTGCAGAGTCTGCCACTTGAGTTTGCTAAACATCTCCGTAACGCTATCACGGTTACCAAATAACCCTGTGACGAAACGCGCCGCTCTTCTTTGGATCTTCTCTATCTCCTCCGTCAACCCGAGTAGTAGTTTGCTCTAAAGGAGTATAACTTTATACCCAGACAAGGAATCAAGCAAAAGCAAGTTCTTTTGACCAGCTATTAGCCAAAAGCAGTGCTCATACCACAGTTATATTTTCTGCGCCCATGTTCCCACTCTTGCTTGCTGTGATGTAAATATTCCCTACTGCCCTTGCAAGATCACGCACACGAGAAAGATACGTAGGGGGCAGAGCGCCTCCACCTTTCTGCAGCACAGTAAATAATTTTCCAGCCAATTTACCATCCAGATTAACAATCGGCATTATTGTATACGAATGCGTTAAGGCATTGATGTTAATTATCTTGATACAATTCTCTTGGTACCTCTGATTTACAGGATTTCTTTCATATGCATTTCATCTTCAAATCCCGAGTGGTCGGAGTTGAAAACACAATCCTGAGTGAACGATGGCGTAAGTTTGTTTATCTCACCCACAAATATTTGGGCCGATTCCGCAGTTTGATGTGCGTCGTCAATTGGATGCTTTGTTTGAAATTTATGCATCTTACGTCTTCCAGTTCTGTAGCACTGTCTGGAGTTATGCAACCATCTATTTCTTCCCTCGAAATCACTGCAATGTATGTCGCGCGCAATTTGATAGGTCATTATCATGCAAATCCTGTAAATTGTATCGAGCATTCTTGAAAAGCGCAAACACCAGTTTTTGAAACAAATGCGCCTTTCCTTCCCTTAATTGGCCGTAGCTTTTCTTATGCACTACACGGTCATATTGTTGCGGACTTATTCGAAATCTGTTCTTTTTTTTTTTCACTGTGCTGCAGATGATTTTCCATGTCCGTAATTATGTTTAGTACCCGCTCCTTGGACAACGATTTCCCTTTACTACGTTTCACTGGAGACGGGATTTGTGCCTCCCTGTCCGACAAGGATGATGAACTGCATGGCTCGACACCTGTTTCAATATCACTTCCACTCATTAAGCATGTATCGGCATCGTTGTATTCCACATGTACACTGTCCGCACAGTCCAGCGTATACGACATCACACATTCCAGTGACAGATCGTTCAGAAACGCTAATATTTCATCTGCCACTTATTTCTCACTCTGCGAAATTCCTTGGGTTCCTGACGAAATGTAAACTTCGGCAACTGTTGTTGTAGATATAATTCAATGTTTCCTTTGTTTATCGTTGCCATTGCTCTGCTTTGTATCGACATCACTAGCACTGTAGCACTAATGTGGGTTATTCGTCGACTAACCAGTTCAACTACGCTATGTAACCTCATGCTGTGGTCACCATTGCATACCTCCAGTCCAGCCCCTTGCTGCCACTGCAGCCAATATTATGGTTCCATTGTAGACATCGTGTGGCGCGTCGAGTGCTGTAATCATCATTGGCCTTTTGCGACTTCGCACTCAAGGGATTCTTTGTGAGTCATGGAGAAGTTAGCTGTGATGTCGGTTGCTTTATAGATATCCTCCTTTTACGTTTTGCTATTAATAATTGATAAACGTTGTTCTGAAACCTGCAGAACCCACTTCGATGGCCATGCAGTGCCAATGTTAGGCCTGCAATCAATTGCCCAGTTGTCTCAGTCTTCTAGATAATTAAAAACTAAGTCTTCATGGCATGTTATAATGTTAATATATTACTTTAGTATCTGAGACGTCGTCACCCGAGGGTCAAGCTGCTTATAACGTAATTGTTTTCGTTATTCTCACTCAGTGAGCAATTTGAATTCTAAGAGTGAGTGATGGGCTGCAAGTTTAAGTGCAGAGACCAGTGCTACGACTTTGTTGTTGGTGACGACGACAGAGAAAAGGGAGAAAGTGGAATCTAGTCACTGCACATATCCTGTTCCGTGAATAGCGTTAAAGGTAACTCCGAGCTAAAAGAAGGATCTCCATCAACAGTGTGTTACACTCTTATTCTATGGGAAGACTATAGTTTTAATGAAACATTTTTGGTAATGGTAAGAGACAGTATCACACACACACAGCATTATTCTACTTTAAAAAAAACCACTTAAATGCGATTTGTAAACTATGTTTGGGTGGAAATCTTTGTTATGAATCTGATTCCATTACTCTGCCGGAGTACAGATTATTCGTCGTTAGCAAACTGCATTTCAAAACCGATATACTGTGTATGTGCCGTAGAAGACAGCAGTTTTAACGGGACACTTTGTTAATGGCGCTAGGCAGTGCCACGAGGACTGACAGCTGTACATAAAGAAGCTAGTAGGATACTTCACTAAAAATGGAAGGCTGACAGCTCTTCTGAAGACTCTAATACAGACAACAAAGGTATTATACATAAATGTTGTATTAAAGCTACGGAAACATATTTTTCTCAATCCAGGACCATGTTAATGTGATATACCATGCATCTAAATTCTGTACCAAGACGAATACCTAAAGGAAACAATGTTTCGAGCAGACTTAAACCATTCCCTACTAAAGACTTGGTTGTGAAGTTGTCTACTGGTGTGGTAATAAAGTCACATGAAAGTTGACTTGTGTAGAAGTACACCTTCCATACAATCTAAACCGAGAAAAGGTTATAAACTATGCTCAATCTGCCTATAGCTTTAATTGTATACCTATAAACTAGGAGGAGATTATTAATACTGAGGACATATGATTTATACTTTATGCTGTAGCCAGGTAAACACCTATTTTCTCAATCCAGGATCTTGTTAAAGTGCCATAACATGCATAAAAATTCTATATTGAGACGGATACCTAAATTGCTTTTAAGAGTGACAGATTTATAAGGCTCAACAACCTTCCGTTGTTCACTGCAAAGGACGACTGGAAGCCCGAAAATGAAAGACGTGGTTGAGCGACTTGGTCATTACAAGTATGTTTCGGCAGTAGCAGCATCAAGACTTGATAAAATCTGTACCACAATGGAAATTGACGTACAAGGTTCTGATGTGATCCCTATCAGCTTCTCCGACCATCACACGGTAATCGTTAAAGAGAAATGTCCACCTTGCCCAAAAATAACTGGTAGAGGATACTGGAAATGCTCCAAATAGCATAAGTAAAGTTAGAGTTCAGTGCTCGTTATCAGTCACGGCTCAACCGGAAATGTTTCTTTCATGATGCAACTGATTGACGGGAAAACTTCTTGAAACCTGATATCCGGAAACTATTTAAAAATTTAGCTTTCAGACTAAATGAGGGCAGGAGAACGAACATCGGATATTACTGCTTTCTAAGTCGTGAACTGCAAGCAAATGTAGTTAACAGAGAAGGTTGAAAGAGAGATTAAAAAAAATGCTACTGTACGTACCCTAATCTCTCTCATGATCGCTGTGCCAGCTATAGTTTGTAATGGCTAGTATGTAGCTACAGGTAGATTAATAGTTCTTCAGAGTAATGATAAAAGAAATATTGATACTGCACCTTTAATTATACTGTGTTTAGAATATTATCTACACGATATCAGATTTGTACTTGAGTAGATTATATGCGCCCCTCTCCCACATCACACAGACAATGCTCGAACTCATCCCCTGTGGTTGCTTGATAGCGCAGTGTGAGAGCCATTTAGACAATCATAACATCTACGTGGTATATGGAGACTCTACTGACCCGCCAGGATAGCCGAGAGCGCTTATGCCCTGCTTCCTGGACTCGGGTAGGCGCGCCGACCCCGGATCGAATCCGCCCGGTGGATTACCGACGACGGCCGGTGTGCCGGCCAGCCTGGATGTGGTTTTTAGGCGGTTTTCCCCATCCTACTATGTGAATACCGAGCTGGTCCTCACGTCCCGCCTAAGTTACACGACTCGCAGACATTTAAAACACATTCACAGTATTTCACGATTTACACTAGACGCAAACAGTTGGGGTACACTAATTCCGTACTGAGGGGTATGGGGTGGCGGCAGGAAGGGCATCCGGCCACCCCTTCAGATTCACGATTCACCATAGCAAAAGAAGAAGATATGGGGACTGTACTGAAAAAATCAGATTCGTAACCCCCACATGCCACCTTATGGTGTGTGGTAGAGGGTACATCAACATGCATCCTGCTCCAATGATATCGAAAGAATAGCTAGCTGTTGGTAAACATCCATAATTCCTCATTGTAGTCACTTCGTGAGACCCACAACATACCCTCCTGGATTTTTCTTTCTCAACAATACACACTTTTCCATTATATATAACATCTACCAAAGAAGGTCGTCGTTGTTGTTGACTGTCCCCACAATATTCTCACAGTCTTACGACAAAAATCTCAGCTATTTCATTAATCCATTCCCGTAAAGGTCTCAAGGCGATGAGCAACTGCTCGTAAAAAAGACAGGTCTAATAGGTGTTTTGTAGTTCACTTCCTTTGTGGATGATTTACGTTTCTCACAGGCTAATATCTACTTCCATATTTTTAAATCGGTTGCTCCTAGATATTTTATGGTAACTAATGTTTACCAGCGATAGTGTAAAAGTACGATATTGGATTTCTTTCTCCCCTATGTATGCATAATATGTTACATTCAGTGTCAGATCCATGTGGAAGTCATAGAAACCCACCAATTTTGTGGAATGGGTTTAACTCTCTAGGAAAATAACAAAGGAATAGTACACTTATAAATGACGGTCCATTTTTGATGTTATGATTTTAATAACGACTCATTGCTGTAAATATTCTCAGGATTTAGAGAGACAGGTAATAAAAAATATTACATAATTTTTTAAGACCGGCTGCATTCTTGTCTGTAGGTTGCTGGCAGTTTCTTGCATCACGCTGATCAGACCTAAGCTGCTGGCTTCCTCTCGTGTGTTGGCGCTGCTGGCGGGTGGTCATCTTTAGAAGCGGAGAGGCACTGGAGCACGATGCGACTTCTGTGTGGAAGATGCATGCGTGACTTTCTTATTTTGCGCTGGACTTCCTTCCAGTGTGTGGAATGCTCGGTCGTTGCTGACCGGGGCCACAGAGTGTGGCCATGGCCATCTTCTGTAGCATTAATTGGCATTCATGGGATCCTTTCAGCAGTTGGTGGTGGTCAAGGAAGGCGTGTGATGTCCGCGAGTTAACTACCGCCGGCTTCTTATCAACACTGCAGTGGGCGGCCGGGTCTCGATCTCTCTCCGCATCTCTCTCGCAAACTGTGATTCCCGACTCGTTGGCCATCTCAGATAGGAGCAGCTGTGGCAGATAGCGGCCCTAATCTCTGGGACGGCTACTTGCGGAGTCACGTCCTACAATGGATACTGTGACATGTGCTTCTCCTCGCATTTTTATAGTCCTATAATGTTATACTCATTTAAGGCAACATTACAGTAATGCCACTGTTTTTAATACACTAATATTGCAGGTACACGAACGTAACAGAGCCGCGCGTTCAAAGGTGTTTTGTCACGGTTCGCGGGGATGCCCCCGTCGGAGGTTCGAGTCCTCCCTCGGGCATGGGTATGTGTTATCCTTAGCGTAAGTTAGTTTAAGTTAGATTAACTAGTGTGTAAGCCTAGGGATCGATGATCTCAGGACCCATAGGATCTTACCACAAATTTCCAATTTCCGTACGTCACAAACATGGTATGTATCTGTTCGATTGTGCTATTTATTTAACATCGGATATCAGTGTATTTGTTAAAATATTGTCTTGTGCTAACCGTTTAAAAGGACCTAGACGTCTTGAGGGCTCAAAAATGGTAATTTTGTTTTTTATTTAATAAAATTCAATGATTTTTCCCGATTCTAAAAATATATACCTTATGAATATTATCTCACCATGTCTTTTTAAAGCAGATGCGGCACGTCAGTTTTAACTGCTTCGCTGTCTTACTAATGTCAAACACAAAAACTTATCTAAAATGTATAGATATCTAATTTTGGCGCCGATATTTCCACAGAGACTCGTTTGTGTAATATCCTTTAAGAACATATCGACTGCACTGCGAGCAGGAATTTATTGCACTCGATCTTTCTGTCGATACAAGTAGTTTGTTTCAGTTTACTTAAGTTTTTCGCGTGTCATTGTGTTTTAGATTTGTTGTTGGGACTGTTTTAGACTTATTTAAGCGATTTTGGTTCTCACAATGCCAAAAACTAAGTAGTTTAGTTGCAGTCATAAATTCTATGGTAATCGACATAAACGTGTTGTTGAAAATGGTATTAAAAATAAAGAAACTGTTACGCTGCAGCGAAATGAGGTTAGACCTAAAAGTTCGCAGGCAGCGCTTCAACACGCAGGTTGAAACATCTTACCGAATAAGAACAAGATGGCAATCTAAATGGTGAAAATAACGGTTATGTTTTAAATAGTAAGTGCAAGCATTCAGCATTGCTTTTGTCAGTTGCTAAATGTAAATACCGTACTAGCGAAAAAACCGTTGTGCTTAGAGGGGACATAAGTAAGAGAATTGGCCTTTCTAGCAAAACTGTAGTGGAATGACAAGTGTCTAAAGTTCGCAAATTTAAATGACAACCCCTGTAACATGCACGAAATATTGTGAAGTGAATATTCGCATTACTTACGACATGGAGTGTATTGGGAAGGGAAGAAAAACCGCCCAGATATTCCGTTATATGAAGAATCTCCCACTGTCATCTTTCAAATTTGCGAGATATTACAAACGTTTACATAAAGCCCTAACAGAATTCAGTGAAGCATCTATGCAGTAAATGAAACTATAGATATTTGTCAATCTACTGATACTGTTGCTGCACTGGACGCTTCCTGGCAGAAGAGAGGCCATACATCTCTAGATCTACATCTATATACAAACACACACACACACACACACACACACACACACACACTCCGCAAGCCACCGTATGGTGCATGGCGGAGGGTACCTTGTACCACTGCTAGTCATTTCCTTTCCTGTTCAACTCGCAAACTGAGCGAGGGAAAACGACCGAGTAAAAGATTCCGTACGAGCCCTAATTTCTCGCCCTTTATCTTCACGGTTCTTGCACGAAACAGAGTTGTCACACTTACCTCTGTAGATACAGCCAAGCTACTGGATTGTGAATGTTTGACAAAGCGCAGCCATGGTTGTTCCAAAAACGTAAATGAACACAAACGTGACAAAAACTTTGAAGGTCTCAGTGGTAGTATGGAAAGCAAGGAGCAGTTCCTGTTTTCAATCGGTCAGTTGCTAGACGTGGTGTACGATACACTCAATACTATGGAGATGGCGTCTCTAAAGGCTGATAGATCAAATGGTGAAACTGAAATAAAAAAAAAAAAACAGACTTTATAGGACATGTGAAGAAGAGAATTGTGGCTAGACTTAAGAAACTCAGTAAGGACATAACAGGAATAAAACAAGGTTCGCCAAATCAGAAATGGAAAACTACACAGAATAGTATAGTCTAGCCAGCGGGAGAAAGAGATGTGAAAAGCTATTTGGGCAACTCTGTTTCACACAATATCCTCTGATGAGTGTCCACAGCATGGCCTCTACCCAAAAGGAAATACTTTATGGTGCTATTGCAACAGATATCAAACAAATGGACAAAGAAATACACATGCACACCCCACGCAAGAATCTGTTATAGTACAGCTAAGGCAGATGTATATAGATCTTTCAGATTCTAAGCTCCTGGAGAAATGTTTACATGGCAAAATGCAGAACCTAACTGAACGTTTCAATAGTTGCATTTTGGAGTGCTCGCCAAAAACTGTTTTCGTTGGCATGTCAGCTTTCCAGATTGGAGCAATGGATGCTAAAATATGTTTCAATGATGGACTAACAATCATATTAAAAATGACGAGCAGTGGTCATAGAATACTTGTATTACAAGTAACAGCTCTGCAACAACGCAGAAAATGTCGATGATTGCGGGAGGAGCAAGACTCGAATTACGGTCATCGTTATTGCAACTCTGGTGCTGTGACGTCTTTCTTTGGAGTTATATACTTGAATACTATCATCCGATGTTGTGTTATGGTTCGCATTTCCAAGTTTTGATAAGCAAATGCAAAATCATATTTTCTGCTACTGTACGAAGGACAAACTGGAATCCGTTTTCAATAATAGAGTATCTTCTCCTTCCTCTTCCCTTCTCGTCCTCTGTCCCGTATCGGCGCAGTGTCAGCACGGTTTTTAATGAATTTACCACGGTTAATTTTACGAGCTGGCTGCCGTCTATTCGTGTGAAAGTGAACGAAAGTTTTCTAAATGTTTTCGAATCGTGTAACTGCGGCGGGACCAGCCAGCTGTTTAGCTAGTGGGATGTGGGAAATAGCCCAGCGTGTCCGACACACAGGCCCTCGTCGTTAGTCCGCCGGCCAGATTCGATCCAGGGTCTGCGCATCTCCCCTCCCGGAAGCGGCGCTTTAACACGCACGACTATCCGGGTGGGTGGTTTTCAGTACTATCGTATCGCATACAGCTGATTAAATAATTAAGTTCACAAAATATTTGGTAAACATAAACCTGTAAAGATGACTACTGAACGATTTCTGCGTTTATAGTCACTTAAAAGCTGTTTTCAGAAAGGATTTTCAACAGAAAATGCTATATACGCTTTCACTGATCAAATATTAAATGCTCTGAATAACCGGACATCACCCATTGGTATTTTTTGTGATCTCTCAAAGGCCTTTGATTGTGTAAACCATGGAATTCTTTTAGATAAGCTAAATCATTATGGTTTGAGTGGGGCAGTGCACAAATGGTTTAATTCATACTTAACTGGAAGAATGCAGAAAGTTGAAATAAGTGGTTCATGTAATGTTAAAACAACAGCTGATTCCTCAAACTGAGGGGCTATCAAGTACGGGGCCCCACAGGGTTTGGTCTTAGGTCCTTTACTGTTCTTGATATACATTAATGACTTACCATTCCACATTGATGAAGATGCAATGTTAGTTCTTTTTGCTGATGATACAAGTATAGTAATAATATCCAAAAACCAAGAACTAAGTGATGTAATTGTAAATGATGTTTTTCACAAAATTATTAAGTGGTTCTCAGCAAACGGACTCTCTTTAAATTTTGATAAAACACAGTATATACAGTTCCGTACAGTAAATGGCACAACTCCAGTAATAAATATAGACTTTGAACAGAAGTCTGTAGCTAAGGTAGAATTTTCAAAATTTTTCGGTGTGTCCATTGATGAGAGGTTAAACTGGAAGCAACATATTGATGGTCTGCTGAAACGTCTGATTTCAGCTACGTATGCTATTAGGGTTATTGCAAATTTTTGTGATAAGAATCTCAGTAAATTAGCTTACTATGCCTACTTTCATTCACTGCTTTTGTATGGCATCATTTTCTGGGGTAATTCATCGTTGAGTAGAAAAGTATTCATTGCTCAAAAACGTGTAATCAGAATAATTGCTGGAGCCCACCCACGGTCATCCTGCAGACATCTATTTGAGGATCTAGGGATCCTCACAGTAACCTCACAGTATATATATTCACTTATGAAATTTGTTGTTAATAATCCAACCCAGTTCAAAAGTAATAGCAGTGTGCATAGCTATAACACCAGGAGAAAGAATGATCTTCACTATGCAGGGTTAAATCTGACTTTGGCACAGAAAGGGGTAAATTATGCTGCCACAAAAGTCTTTGGTCACTTACCAAACAGCATCAAAAGCCTGACAGATAGCAAACTAACATTTAAAAATAAATTAAAAGAATTTCTAGATGACAACTCCTTCTACTCCTTGGCTGAATTTTTAGATATAAATTACAGAACAAAAACTTAAACATTAGTGTCATGCAATATTTTGTGTAATGTAATATCTTGTACAGACATCTTTTATTAACCTGACACGTTCCAAAACATTACGAAGTGTCGTATTCATGATCTATGGAACAAGTATTAATCTAATCTAATCTAATCTAATCTAATCTCGCGAGCTTTGCTAGTGGCAGAGTTACAGTGAAAACTGGCACGTTCTATCATTCAGAAAAGAACGTGATTATGACATTTAACTGTAGAGATAATAAAGGTTCCATCATGTGTGTGCTCAGGGATAAATGGGAAGGATGTAATTCGGGAAAAAACGGCGCTGATTGTGCCCAGGCATAGCAAATGTTTTCAAAGCCAGAAGGATCTAATTTCCTAAAATCATTGGAGCTCAGGAAAGTTACCGATTTTCCCTTTTGGGTAAAGGTCTAACGAAAGAGACGTTCTCTGCAGAGTAGAATCCACTGGCACGCATTTTCGTGGATCAGTCTAGGCAGTGACTTAATCTGCGCTACAATCTATCAAGTCGCTTTATTTAATTGGTCAGTTTATAGGAAGACCACCTGGATTGGAGATGTGGCTTCCAAATGGGAATTGTTCGTATTTCATTGCGATGTCAGGGATACACGTTATGTGACAATGAGAGTTTTCATTGAGAGTTGCCTGGCTCGGCGCTGTCGACAGCATTTCAAATCTCTATCTATTTATCCTGATTTACGTTGTTCATAGAGTCATAATCAGTCCATTACTACTTGACAAGTCATATTTTCACCGGATCGATAGGCTCATTTTCTGTTTACGACTAGACGGCTGAAATCACCCGACCATACAACAGAACTGGAGAAGGGAAATAACATGAACATATTCTCGTTATACACCAAAATCTCGTTGACAGTATATTCATGGTCACAGCTGGTTACGCGACTACATGTTTCAGAACATGATACGATAGGGAATTCTTGGCATGCAGCTGAGCGAAACGCGGAAATAACGAACGAACCAACGAGCAGTAGCCTGAGAAAAACATTTTGATAGCCGGTAAATAAAGGAATAATGACATTAAGGAGGATACTAAGAATATCTTAAATTAGAAGAAATTGAAGAAATCGTTTGATTACCATTTCAAAATTAGTTTAGTTGGTGTGTATTACAATTACTTACGAACTCTGACATTGAGTGTGTCGCGGAAAGGTAAGTCAACATACCGGTATTGCCAACTAAGCGACGGCTCCACGCGTTTGTACAGGCGTTTGGCAACTTTCACTTTTCGGCTTCCACTTGCTGACATTTCGGAAGTTTCTTTCTCAGGATGCTACTTAACACTACAGGAGGTCGCTGTGCGCTTTCTATGACATACAAACAGTGTTTTTTTTTAAATACAAGTTTCCTGTTTTCAGATTTCCTTACGAATGCCATTGTTCCAGTTACTTCAGCTCAGCACAAGAAAATCCGTCTGCGCATACAAACAGTTTTTGAATCAAATATATCGGGTCATATTTCTAAAACTATAACTGGATGCTGCTTTCTACATTTACGTATTTTAAAAGGCTGCGGAAACCTGCTAATATACACACCAAAGAACGAAATGCTATAATCATTCATCCATATTTGTATTTCGTAGATTTTTAAAGCTCGGTGAAGATGTATGCAATACGCTTGCTATCAAAGCTAAATGAAAGCTCTTGGTAGCATACACTCTAGCTGCACAAAAGACATTAATGACAACATTTAGCACTCTTTACATCAACATATTGACTATATGAGATTATTTTATGAGCTAGAACACGACATATGCAAATTGCTTTTCTTCAATGTGTTAACACTTGTGACTAGAAATTTGTGTTTATTTAGGATTCCAATATATGCCTAAAACTGGAGGAAATGTTGGATTCTCGAGTGATGTAAATTGTGTCATTAAATGCTCCCATCTGATGTAAATACATCGAATAACTATAGCCAGATGTTAATGCCTAAATGTACAGAACCAGGTGAGCATTAGCGTCTCGTATGATCCTCTGGATACCATATAATCTTATGTTAAATGCGTTTGATTTTTGTTTATTGGTTTTAATCTCTGTAGCAACGTTGAAGATATGGCAGGGAATTTCGAAACTGCTTCTAAACCTGGTGCAGACAATGGAAAAGCCACTGCGTGGTGTTCCAAAACTTTGGTATTCCGGTAGGGCATAAAACGCCAAGCAAGAAACAGGTTCTATCAAAATATTGCTGTATCCACTGATTCGAGAAAACAAAGAAAGTGACTTAACAACACTATATAATTTTTCTTGTTTTTGGTTCAAATGGCTCTGAGCACTATGGGACTTAACATCTGTGGTCATCAGTCCCCTAGAACTTAGAACTACTTAAACCTAACTAACCTAAGGACATCACACACATCCATGCCCGAGGCAGGATTCGAACCTGCGACCGTAGCAGTCGCGCGGTTCCGGACTGAGCGCCTAGAACCGCTAGACAACCGCGGCCGGCTTTCTTGTTTTTTTTTTTTCTGCTTTCGGACAGCCGGGCCGCTACGTATGGAGCAGTGACACAAGCATGATGAATTGGCTTGATACACAGTTATTTTCCGAAGTACGGCCAAGGTCTGAAAAATTTTTACATTTGTTAGTTATTGTGTCTTCTTCGCATTGCTTACAGCTACATCTACATACGTACCTCATAAGGCAATGAACAGTGTACGGCGGAGGGCATTTTTTTACCATCGCTAATCCGTCCATTTCTTTATCAATTGAAAATGGAGCGAGTTTCAGTCAAACAATAATAAAAATCTGAACTGCCACGGGCAAAGCATGGCACCCGAGGTCCTTAATTCAGTTTACAGGGGTCCATTCAAATATTTTCGAAGCATCTACTGAACGAAACATTATTGTGCAATCTGTAACTTCGGAGGAAATTTTTGGAGCGAAACTGAAAACATCTTACATGATTGTAGGGAGAAACATTCTGCGTGGCCCGCACGGAGTGGCCTTGCGGCTTGAGGCACCATGTCACGGATTGCGCGGCCCCTCCCGCTGGAGGTTCGAGTCTTCCCTCGGGCATGGGTGTGTGTGTTGTCGTCAGCATAAGTTAGTTTAAGTAGAGTGTAAGTCTAGGGACCGATGACCTCAACAGTTTGGTCCCTTAGGGATTCACACACATTTGAACATTCTGCATGCATTGCAAACGGTCCATAAAATACTTTACAGTTATTTTCCCATTTGAATTCTTTGCCGTTTTTACCAGTACGCAGTATAATTTGTTTTCTCTTTTTCAAAGACTAGCAATTAATACACATGTGGCGGTGTTTCTGACTGACACTGGCCCCTCAGCGTTCTTGCACGTCAAGTCGCAAGTTATACTGTCATACGCTTCTAGTCGACGACATGACGATTGATGGAAAAAAATGTTATCTGCTACACAAAAAACACGTTTCTCTCAGAACTATCTCAAAAGTGTGGAGGCATATTATGTAATAAGTAAACTGTTTTCCATCCGCACGAATGGATTTTTCTGTGCTTACCGAAATTCGTATTTGTGTGCACAGATACTCGAGGCTATTATTTTACAGACTACAACTGTTTCTTGCTTTTCTGTCAGATGTCCTCCATTATAGAATACAATTCTCTGCGCCTGTAATGCAATGTTCTGAGGATGACTTTTGTTTTCGGTTATAGCCATATTTGAGATGCGGGGTAAAGAGAACAGGGACAACTGCACAGTTTTTGGGGAATTAAAACCACACAATATGAGCGAGAACGAGTGTGGTAATCCGGAGGTGAATGTTTGTTTTTGCTTGATCAAGTCGGGCATTAATGAATCTTTATTCTTTCCAGAAAGCATCGGGAAGTGTACCACGTACTTAAGTACACTAAAAAATACGGAATTCCACAAATACCACCGGGAAGCATTCTTTACCAGAACAGTGGCTAGCCGGCCGGGGTGGTCGAGCGGTTCTAGGCGCTACAGTCTGGAACAGCGCGACCGCTACGGTCGCAGGTTCGAATCCTGCCTCGGGCATGGGGGTGTGTGATGTCCTTAAGTTAGTTAGGTTTAAGTAGTTCTAAGTTCTAGGGGACTGATGACCTCAGAAGTTAAGTCCCATAGTGCTCAGAGCCATTTGAACCATTTTTGAACAGTGGCTATTCGCACCACGCCGACGTTGTCCAATCCTTTCGTCTTGAGACATTTCTTGACAAAGGGATACAGCGAATAAAGTTTACGGCTTGACCCACCACGCCGACCAAATTTGAGCCCATCAGGTTCCTTTCTGAACATGTTTGTTTGAGGAAAGGTGCAAATTTGCGTGGTTCGGGTACGATGGTGATATGATCGATCACACCAGTGACACCTTTGAATGAATGGCGAAAGAGCTAGAGTGTCGTCTAGGTACAGTTCGCGACACAAATGTCATTCACGCAGAGGTTTACTAGAACTCTGTAAAGTATCTGTACAGATTTGACACGCTAGGCAGTGGCTGTTAGGATAGTAGGAGGGTTATTAGCGTTAATAACAACGCATATTTCTCACAAAAAGCGGTTTATTTATACAGAGGTACGCGGGCCCTACACAGTGAAAGGCTTCAGTCTCTTGGATGTCGGATCAGGGATCGGTCTGTCACGGGCCGTGGTCCAAAACCGGAGAGAGCGAGCAGGATCCCAGGCCTGCTTTAGGTAAACCTGAGATGATTTGATTGGAGGGTGGGGATTGGTGGCCTGCGTGGCGTCGCACCAACAGCACCGACTCCGCCGCGTCAGCACTAGCGGTACGGCACCTTGGACTGGCCACAAAGGTCGGAAGCAATCGATACTGTTACAATTTTGTTATTAATAGTTATACATTGTAAATATCTTTCCTCAACTACACCATGTGATCAAAGGTAGCCGGACACACCAAAACATACGATTTTCATATTAGGTGCATTGTGCTGCCACCTGCTGCAAGGTACTCCATATCAGCGACCTGAGTAGTCATTAGACATCGTGAGAGAGCAGAATGGGGCGCTCCGCGGAACTTACGGACTTCGAACGTGGTCAGGTCATTGGGTGTCACTTGTGTCATACGTCTGTACGCGAGATTTCCACGCTCCTAAACATCCCTAGGTCCACTGTTTCCGATGTGATAGTGAAGTGGAAACATGAAGGGACACGTACAGCACAAAAACGTACTGGCCGACCTCGTCTCTTGACTGACAGACACCGCCGACAGTTGAAGAGGGTCGTAATGTGTAATAGGGAGACATCTATCCAGACCATCACATAGGAAATCAAATTGCATCAGGATCCACTGCAAGTACTATGACAGTTAGGCGGGAGGTGAGAAAACTTGGATTTCATGGTGGAGCTGCTGCTCATAAGCCACACATCAGACCGATAAATGCCAAATGACGCATCGCTTGGTGTAAGGAGCGTTAACATTGGACGATTGAACAGTGGAAAAACGTTGTGTGGAGTGACGAATCACGGTACACAATGTGGCGATCTGATGGCAGAGTGTGGGTATGGTGAATCCCTGGTGAACGTCATCTGCCAGCGTGTGTAGCGCCAACAATAAAATTCGAAGGCGCTGCTGCTTTGGTGTGGTCGTATTTTTCATGGAGGCGGCTTGCACTCCTTGTTGTTTTGCGTGGCACTATCACAGCACAGGCCTACATTGATGTTTTAAGCACCTTTTTTCCTTCTCACTGTTGAAGAGGAATTCGGGGATGGCGACTGCATCTTTCAAAACGATCGAGCACCCGTTCATAATGCACGGTCTGTGGCGGAGTGGTTACACGGCAATAACATCCCTGTAATGGACCGGCTTGCACAGAGTCTTGACCTGAATCCTATAGAAGACCTTTGGGATGTTTTGGAACGCCGACTTCGTGCCAGGCCTCACCGACCGACATCGATATCCCTCCTCAGTGTAGCACTCCGTGGAGTATGGGCTGTCATTCTCTAAGAACCCTTCCAGCACCTGACTGAACGTATGCCTGCGAGAGTGGAAGCTGTCATCAAGGCTAAGGGTGTGCTAACACCATATTGAATTCCAGGTTTACCGATGGAGAGAAAAAATTGTAAGTCATTTTCAGTCAGGTGTCCGGACACTTTTGATCACATAGTGTATGTGAAGTCCAACGTTATAATGACATTGGTCTCAGAAACAGGAGTCCTTGTTCTGCATCACTTCATTCCCAAACACCCCGTAGATGGGACGCCAAACACCTCCAATATTATGTACCAATGAACTGACGACACGACTGGAAGCATTCTTACAGTAAATACACTGGAAACGTGTCATCTTTGATCCGATATACACTATCTGATCGAAGGTATACGAACGCCTTCGTATAATGCGGAATTAACGAGTAGATGTCACAACAGGCGGATCCGCCAGTAGAAAAAGAGACAAGGAGCATTATGTTGTCAGTACTCTAGCAGTAACAGCAGAACAGGTGGGTCAGGAGAGCTCAGTGACTTCGAACTCGGACTAGTCATTGGATGTCACCTGAGTAAAACATCCATCAGGGGCATTTCGACCCTCCCCAAGTCCACTGTCGGTGAAGTTACTGAGGAGTGGAAACGCGAAAGAACAAGCACAGCTAAACCACGACTAGGCATACTTCAAGTACTGATGGAGAGGGACCGTCGAGCATTGCGGAGGGTGGTTACAGAACGCGCACGAAATCAGAAGAAGGATTCATTCGTGACTTCCAAAGTGCTACCAGCAGTCCATATAGCACAATGACTGCGCGTAGGAAGTTAAAACGAACGGAATACAACGGTGGAGCTAAGCGAAGCTTGAGGTGGTGTAAAAAGTGACGATACTGAACTGTGGATGGAAGGGAACGAGCTCTTTTGAGTGAAGAAACACGCTATACTCTGTGGCAGTCCGATGGACGTCTTTGGGTTTGGTGAATGCCGTCATGTGCAGTACCAACGGTGAAGTATAAAGGAGGTAGTACTACGATATGCTGGTGTTTTTTGTAGTTAGGGTTGGTCTCCTTATTACGCTTAAGATAAGGCTCAGTGTGGAAGGGTATGAATACACTGCACAGCATTGTGTACTGTGTACGATAGAGTAACAGTTCGGAGCATGAAAGTGCACGCTGTGGCAATGGTCTGTGAACAATAAAATTCCTGAAATGTACTGGCCTGACAAGACTGAACCCAATGGAACACTTTTGGGATGAGTTAGAACGTCAATTTCACTCCGACCTCAAGGGTCCAAGATCACTACCTTCTCTGGTTTCGGCTCTTGAGAAGAATAGGCTGTCATTCCCCCATGCAGATACAGACACCTCACTGAAAGTGCCCCCATCGGAGTCCAAGCCGTCATAAAGGAGAAGAGGGGACCCACCCTATATTAATGTCCACTATTAGGTGTCCGGATACTTTCCATCACATATCGTAGAAATGTGTAGAAGTTGTTCTATTACGATAGCTAACGAAAATTATGAGAAAATTATGAGGCAATATTCGTTCGCATTCGTCCCATAAGTACCCGACACAACCAAGAAAACAAAAAAATTTTGGAAAAAAATATATTTATTTTTCAACATAATCTCCTTCAGCTCTACGCACTTTTCTCAGCGATGTACATTAAGTTCGATACCCTTTTTATAATAAGAACTGTTTAACTCCTCAAAATAGCCAGTAACTGCCGATATCACGTCTTCATTTTTTTAAAATCTTCGACCACAGAGCCATTTTTTCAAGTTTGGAAACAAAAAATAATACGAGGGAGCTAAATCTGGCGAACAGGGTGCGTGAGGTAGCAATTCAAACTTTAATTCATTAATTTTAGCCACTGGAATAACGGCCTTGTGAGCTGGTGCATTGTTCTGATGAAACAACACTTTCTTCTTGGCCACATGCGGCCGTTTTTTCTTGATTTCTTCGCCCAAACGTTGCAATACGTTCGCATAAGACTCGCCGTTGATAGTTTTTCCTTTTTCGAGGTAGTCAATGAAAATTATCCCACGCGCGTCCCAAAAAACTGACGCCATGTCTTTGCCTGCAGATGAAACGGTCTTCGCCTTATTTGGAGTCGGTTCTCCAATTTGTGTCCATTGTTTGGATTGTTCTTTTGTCTCGGGAGTGAAGTGGTGGACCCATGTTTCATCCATGGTTATGAAATGGCGCAAAAAATCAGCTTTGTCGCTGCGAAACTTCGCTAAACACTTAACTGAAACATCTTCAAGACACTGTTTTTGCTCGAGTGTGAGCACATGCGGCACAGACCTTGCAAACAGTTTTCTCATGTCCAAATTTTCAGACAATATGCGATGTACCGCACTTTTTGAAATGCCTACTATGTCTGCTAGCTCGGGCACTTTCAATCGACCATCATCCAGTACCGCTTCGTGGATTTTCTTCACCATTTCGGGAGTCGTCACCTCATTTGGTCGACAACTGCCATGTTCATCTTGGCAGCTCGTACGGCCTCGTTTAAACTCAGATACCCAATATTTTACTGTTGTCAACGAAGGAGAAGACTCTCCCAAAGTAGAATCCAATTCCGCCTTAATATTGGTGGTTGCGCTGAGGCCTTTCAAAAAAAGAAAAAAAAAATGTATCATATATCCATGACCAATTTTCTCCATTTTCGCAAGTTCACTCACAACGTTCGCTACTGATGGCTGCCAAACAAATACTAAACAATGTGGCGTCTTCAAACTTGAAACATATGCTTCATAGATCGTATACTTTCTAATCCAGTGATATTTTTCAACAACGACTACCATCTATCGGTCAGGCCGCGTACTTATGCGGCCACCCTCGTACTCAGAGCACAATGAGACATTTTGGCATCAGTCTTATTTTCTCCAGGTGCTCGTGACACTGCCCATTTTTCAGGTTCAGCAATGAACCTCTTCGATGAGTTATAGTTGTAAAAAAGTGTAACGTTTTTGTTGAAAAGAAACAACCCTCGATTCTAAACTAAACCACGCAGAACCTAATTATTCTGCCGCCTTGCTCCAGAGAAATGCGGAGCTCTCATTAGAAACGGTTTACTTACCGTTAGCAAAATGCGAACTTGGAGAAGACGGGGAAAGGTGTTTACTTTCCCCTGGGTGTGTACGCCCCTCGTCGTTAGAGGACAGTTTCTCATCTTCGTAACTGGTGCGTACGTGCGATGCAAATCAGCAGCTAGCCATACCATTGTGGCAACGCCGGCACCTCATTAGGAAACTCTCGCCACCCGGACTGTCGAAAGAAGGTGAACGCAACGATAATGTCACGGTGAACTTCTGAATCTGCAGAAACGTAAGGCCATTCTTGTGCCTTTTCTTTCCTCTTTTCTCAAAAACTTTCGGCTCTTAGGAGGAACGGAATCTAATTCAAATACATGCTGGCTGCAGAGCGCACCAGAAGGCACGTTTCAAGACAAGATGCAATCACTGTTACAATTCTAGTTTTAGAATATGATGCCACTAATTATTGCAACTGCGCGGTAGATATTATCACGATTCATGGTCATGCCTTTCGGTCATAATGACAGGGATCACACATACTAATTTTGATGCAGCTAATCTAGTTTAGTAACCAACTTGGACTACGAGAGGCTCCAGCTAAGTATAATGACCAACTCCTAAACACCAATCTTGCGACGAGCGCAGCTGATTTTTGGCCTTTAAATGACTTTCGCGTCGACAGGAAGCTTAAGCCAAATTGCAACAGCAACAAGACGCAGGCTATCACTTCCGCAGCTACGAGCATGGTGGTTTCTTGCACTAACAGAAACCTCCAAAACCCGGTTAGCAGTCCCAGAGAGATAGCCCAGCATTCCGTACCCTATCTGCATATAGATACAGCATCAATTCGTGATACAGTTATTAAATTACAAATGAGCCGAGTTCTGAAGTCTCCCCACTCTCAAGGGAGGCTCAGCGGCGAACTTTAACGGAGAAAGGAAAGAGATGAAAAGGCGTACGGCCAACTAAAATTTCGGATTAAATTTTAAGCTCACCTTAATGTGTTGTCCAGTGAAGGCATAGGAACTGTTGATACCGATCCGTCAGGCACCTGGCAGCCTTCATGATACTCGTTGAAAGGAACAGCTTTGTTCCGACACCGATTCCTTTGACTGACATTTCCATCCATAATAAGACAGCCGAAACACTACATTTTAAAAGCACACGAACCTCTTCACTATCAATCTGTCATAAAACCATCATTGATATCAGAAATTAGTACTATTCTCCATGTAGTGCAGCATTTGGTTCCGTTGTAAACGATGGGAAAAAAGATGTGCGACGGATCTTTTGTTCTCCGGCACGAACTCATGATGAGATTGAAGCTCAGTGGCTGGCCATGCCAAGGAGGTATTTATTTTCAACCCAGTCATTATCAAACCACGCCCGAACAGAGCTGACTACGGTATTATTTTTGTTTACATGACTTCGTACTGGCTTCAGTTGCAATTTTTATTTATTTGTTGTTCGATTGTTGCCATCTCACGAACAAAACAATATTTCTCGTAAATCGCGAAAATAATACGGACACAAGCCGAATGGCAAAACAGGAGCAATATAAGAACAATGGATAGTGATGTTATACGTCGAATAAACAACAAACTCGAATAACACAAAGCAGTTAGTGCAAAATCGGATATAGAAATTATATATGTGATTATGTAAGAGGAGGTTTACACCAACAAACTACTAGGATTTTTCGAACTGAATAATATAAAAAATGGCCGTCACACAACTATCAAGTTTGCAACACATCTGAAGAAAGCACTAAAAAAATATATCTTTCTTTATATTCACGGGAAAAAACGGGCGAGACGAAACAATAATGAATTCGAAAACACCGAAACTGTGTGCTCAACCTAACATACATATGAAAGGGACACCACGAAAGTTAATATGATCAACAGCCCGGTACATGTTACTAGAAAAAATCTTACTACATTCCTTAAGGAATATTACACATATGACAATAAATACACCATAAAAAGTTTTACGGTATCATCGAGAAAATAAAAAATAGGACGATTCCAGGTAATGAAAAATTATCATCACTCGATGTTTCCACCATTTATACAAATAGTCTGATAATAGAGACGATAGGAATTATCAAAAATAAACTTTGAAACGTAAGAAAGTCAGTCAATCTGAAGCCTATGAAATAACAGAACTACAATTAACCACCACATACAATTACTTCTCATTCCAGAACTACATTTATCTCCAAGAGGATGGGTTGCCAATAGGTTCATGCCTAGCAGGTACGTTAGAAGATATTTTCATTAACACTTTCGAAGAAAAAATTTTTAGTAGGTTCAGTCGTACAGCTGAGAAATTCTTTATTAATATAAGTACGTCGACGACATTCCAACCTTATTCGATGGCGTAACAGGTGAGATTAATGTCATGCAATCATGAATGTACAGCTTAAATCATAAACCTAAATTCACTATAGAAATAGAGAAAATCAAAAGCGTCAACTTTTTGCATCTAAAAATCTCAAACAAAAAGTCCAAACACACATTCGATATTTTTCGTAAACCACAACAGACGTAACTATTCACGACCAATACTGTCACCCGACAGCACATAAACTTGCATATTTTCGTGCCATGCTACTCAGACTGGTCAGTTTACGAATAGAAAAAGAAAAAATTGAACAAGAAATAAATATTCTCCGAAACGTAGCTACAAATAACGGTTTTCCTATGGACTTGGTGGACAAATTATTTTGAAAGAAATCCAATAAAACACGCCACAATCCCGTACATATAATAATTTCACACACAAACACATGCGAACTAAAGGAAAACAAAGTTATTGCATGCCCGTATTTAGGTATTAATTCAGAGAAAATTGCTCGTTGGTTTAAGAATACGAAAGTAAAAACCAGCAACAGGAATAGTAACAATCTAGAAGACTATTGAGACACACCACAGAAATTAGAACCTTTTTCACAATCGCGAATATACGAAATTAACCCTGAAGATTGCCCAAAGTTTTATGCTACAGAAACAGAAGGAAAGGTTAGCACTTGGTTTAAAGAACACACAATAATAAGTGAGAGTAAGTTATCCACCATCGCTGCACACTTAAAAGAAACCAATTACAGAACACCTAGTATTAATGTTCCCTACAGGTTCTGCGTAAAATACAGAACGGTAAGCCACAGACCTGATGGAAGAGACTGAAATTTACATCCATCTAAAGGACCACTCGGACACAGTATTAAACAACGTAGAGGTATAGAAACCACGGTAACTGCTGTAATCATGAATATGTACAGCCATAATACGAAGAAGGTTCTACAACCAAAAGAATAATAAATTGAAACAGTCTTCTTCTGATTTTATAATTTTCATCCTTTTTTCATCTCATGGCTATAAAAGGCGCAATAGTAAACGTTTATATGCTCAAATGATGAACAGTATATCTTCCTTTATTTTAGTTTGATTAATATTGCTACTTTTACGTCCATATGACAGTATAATACCCATTATGCACCATCTACTTACGCTGAATAAATCAACTTTGTATATCTGTGTATATTTAGCTTAAGTTATCTGCAAGGACTGTTCAGTACTGACTGTTCAGTAGTGATGTGCTCCCATAATAACTAACCTAACACTGCCAATTTTATAACTTACGTACAGTCACAAGCACAACAACGATGGCCGCTAATTAAATTTACACAGAAGTAAAAATCTGAATGGCATAATGTTTTTCTGACAACTTTCTGTGGAGCAAGTTATTATTTTCCTAGCATATTTTGAGAGCTGACATACATTGTGTTTAATTCTTTTGACGCTAATACACTGTGTATCTGCTATTTGTAATTTACATACTTGGTAACGTTCCTGGTCCAAAATTGTACGATCGTGCAACAAATTTTGTAGGAAGCCTAGTAATCTGTTGACTAAAAATAGGAAGGCGATAACTTGTTGGATCACAGGAAGCTCGTGTTATTCATATTGTATACTTGAAAAGTTTTTATCCCTACAGATAAATTCGCAAACTCATTTTCGATGACGTGATGATTACTCTACCGGAGTGGGATACTGTGATGTCTTCATCTGTTTCTCGTAACTGAAAAAGCGCATTGTTGTAGCCACGGTAACAACTTGTTAAGATCCGCTTGAGATGGCTTGGCGAGAATGGCACGGCCAACGGGACGACCGTCGTTTCATACAACGGCTTACAGACAGGGTATCTCCTGTCTGTTGTAAAATCTTCGGACTTTCCTCTCTGTGACACTGGTCAAATTATGTTAATAAGTTCAAAGCCTGAAAGAGTATCGCTTTATGAAATCGTCCAATAATTTACTCAGAAATAACTTACGTATCTGTGACACTCACATTGAGGTAAGGAAGAGAGGGGCCTAGCTTATCACGCTACACTACCTTTTAACGCTAAACTTGTGCGTAGTAGTCACGTTCCTTTGGCACCAGGCAACGGGATAAGCGAGGGAGTGTCACAGTCGTCACAACACACTCTAATGCATCGTTGTAAAGTTGTGTTACGATGAAAATAGTTTGGAACTCTAGCACTCCACTTTGGTATTGCTGTGTTAAATGACCGAATTATAGCTGAAAGTAGTGTATCGAATAGGAACTACGAGCCAGAAGAAACACGTAACCGAATTCAAAAGGGAATATTGTAAACAGAAGGAGCGCCGAACTGGAAGGCGGTGTGAGAGGCAGCAAGCGAAGCCGCCGGCAGCTCTAGCGCGAGGTAAGTGACCCTGGGTTCGGTGATCCTCCGTTACTCACTCGTCTGCGTCCACAAGAACGCAGCGACATCTCGCCACGGCCGCAGCGTCAGCGCTGCTGCTGCTGCTGCTAACGGGAAGAGTCGCGCACCCTAGTTCGTGCCACATTTGAGGCTACATCTACATTAGCACTCCGCAAGCAAACGTATATTATACAGGGTGTTACAAAAAGGTACGGCCAAACTTTCAGGAAACATTCCTCACACACAAAGAAAGAAAATATGTTATGTGGACATGTGTCCGGAAACGCTTACTTTCCATGTTAGAGCTCATTTTATTACTTCTCTTCAAATCACATGAATCATGGAATGGAAACACACAGCAACAGAACGTACCAGCGTGACTTCAAACACTTTGTTACAGGAAACGTTCAAAATGTCCTCCGTTAGCGAGGATACATGCATCCACCCTCCGTCACATGGAATCTCTGATGCGCTGATGCAGCCCTGGAGAATGGCGTATTGTATCACAGCCGTCCACAATACGAGCATGAAGAGTCTCTACATTTGGTACCGCGGTTGCGTAGACAAGAGCTTTCAAATGCCCCCATAAATGAAAGTCAAGAGGGTTGAGGTCAGGGGGGCGTGGGGGCCATGGAATTGGTCCGCCTCTAACAAACCATCGGTCACCGAATCTGTTGTTGAGAAGCGTACGAACACTTCGACTGAAATGTGCAGGAGCTCCATCGTGCATGAACCACATGTTGTGTCGTACTTGTAAAGGCACATGTTCTAGCAGCACAGGTAGAGTATCCCGTATGAAATCATGATAACGTGCTCCATTGAGCGTAGGTGGAAGAACATGGGGCCCAATCAAGACATCACCAACAATGCCTACCCAAACGTCCACAGAAAATCTGTGTTGATGACGTGATTGCACAATTGCGTGCGGATTCTCGTCAGCCCACACATGTTGATTGTGAAAATTTACAATTTGATCACGTTGGAATGAAGCCTCATCCGTAAAGAGAACATTTGCACAGAAATGAGGATTGACACATTGTTGGATGAACCATTCGCAGAAGTGTACCCATGGAGGCCAATCAGCTGCTGATAGTGCCTGCACACGCTGTACATGGTACGGAAACAACTGGTTCTCCCGTAGCACTCTCCATACAGTGACATGGTCAACGTTACCTTGTACAGCAGCAACTTCTATGACGCTGACATTAGGGTTATCGTCAACTGCACGAAGAATTGCCTCGTCCATTGCAGGTGTCCTCGTCGTTCTAGGTCTTCCCCACTCGCGAGTCATAGGCTGGAATGTTCCGTGCTCCCTAAGACGCCGATCAATTGCTTCGAACGTCTTTCTGTCGGGACACCTTCGTTGCGGAAATCTGTCTCGATACAAACGTACCGCGCCACGGCTATTGCCCCGTGCAAATCCATACATCAAATGGGCATCTGCCAACTCCGCATTTGTTAACATTGCACTGACTGCAAAACCACGTTCGTGATGAACACTAACCTGTTGATGCTACGTACTGATGTGCTTGATGCTAGTACTGTAGAGCAATGAGACGCATGTCAAGTCAAGCACCGAAGTTAACATTACCTTCCTTCAATTGGGCAAACTGGCGGTGAATCGAGGAAGTACGGTACATACTGAGGAAACTAAAATGAGCTCTAACATGGAAATTAAGCGTTTCGGGGCACATGTCCACATAACATCTTTTCTTTATTTGTGTGTGAGGAATGTTTCCTGAAAGTTTGGCCGTACCTTTTTGTAACACCCTGTATAAGTCTGCAGGCTTTCGTAGCCGTTGTCATTAAAGGTAAAATATTCTTGATTGCTAGCCCGCGTCATCTTCCTCTTCAATATCTTCTTACACAGTCTCTGTCGGGTTCTTCTTCAGAATTGTATGGTGTTCCCGGTTAGCTGAATACTGTCAAGGACCTGTGTCGCGTTCGCTTATAACAAGGAGTTCTCCTGCGCTTGTTCTGAAGAAGTGGAGTTACTGAGTGAAATATTTCCGGCTACTGTTGGCAGGCCATCGTCACTGGATAGCGAAAGAGGCAAAGTAAGAGAGGGGAAGTGTGCCTATTTAGCAAGATGTTATTGCCGTACTGCGCGGAGGAGGCTGTAATATTTTAATAAACCTTCGCCCTCTCTTGCTTTGCTTTTTCCGCTACCTATACAGTGACGATGGCCACCAGCAGTGGCCGGAAAATGTTACCCAATAACCCCACTTCTTCAAAACAAGTGTAAGAAAACTCGCTTTAAAGTGAACGCGCCACTGGTCTTTGACAATATTCAGCTAACCGGGAACACCAGACTACGCTGGAGATTCAAACAGAGAGATCGAAACGTGGATTGTGTACGAAAAAATTGATGAGGAACATGACGCGGCCTAACAAAAATGGATCAAATGGCTCTGAACACTATGGGACTTAACATCTGAGGTCATCAGTCCCCTAGAACTTAGAACTACTTAAACCTAACTAACCTAAGAACATCACACACATCCATGCCCGAGGCAGAATTCGAACCTGCGACCGGAGCAGTCGCCCGGTTCCCAGACTGAAGCGCCTAGAACCGCTCGGCCACACCGGCCGGCACGAGGCCTAACAACCTAGAAGATTTTGCCTTCAGTGACAACGACTGTGAAAGTCTGCAGACTTATAAATATACGTTTCCTTGCGGAATGCACATATCCTATCGGTATCATTGCTCCTGCCTTTTTCATCGTCCATTTCTATTACATTCGCGTCGCCCGCCCCTCTTTGTAAACTCGTTTCATTTTACTGGCTTGAAAGACGTTGGAAAAAGCAGTACGTTTCTTGACTTACATTGCAACGTGGGGTCTACAAATTTTGAGGGCAACAGCCATGGCAAATTACAACCCGTTTTTATAGCGTATTTTAATAATTTGTTAAACTTTTTCCGTGACGCTCGATAAACAAACCTGTGAATATTCGCGCAGTTGTTCAAAGTTGTTTCCGTTTTTTTTTCCATTAATCCAGCTTGGTGGGGATTCCAGATCGACGATAAATACCCAAGAATAGGTCTAACGACCGTTTTACAAGCGAAATTAATCGTAGATTAATTAAACTTCCTTACGATTCTTACGATAAATCTCAGTCTGGTATCTGGCTCCCCCACACCTAAATTTATGTGGTCGTTTCATCTAAAATTATATGTATATGTATTAAATGATATGTATATGCATTATAGACTGATTCCAACGCCTAGGCACCGATGATACAGCCATACTATACCGAGTCTTTCTTCTAGTTACGCACATTAAGGTTCTGCTCTCTTATTTTTCACCGGACGCTGATCTCTAAATGTGACAACAGTTTACTAACGATGTTACTTATATACAACTGTGTCATTTGCCAACATTTACATTATACATTCATTTAAATATTTATATACACATTTATTTATTTATTAGTGTTTCACCAAGACCTGTCTTCTCGATTCTATCCAGCAAACCGTTTAATACGCATATTTGTATCGTATGCACGAGTAACACGTCCTGATACAAGACAGCTCACAGATGGGCGCGCAGTCCTAGCTTGGTGGCATCCCACATGTGCTCAGCACCTCTGGCGTCATCTGACCTGGAAATATATCTCAACCCTTACGTTCGCGGAGTATTCCTCAAACCATTCTGATACAGACCGGGGGCAACAGAATGGTGCAGTATCTACACTCTTCAGGTCTCCTGCGATGTGGCTGTAGTCAGACAGTAGGTTCGTTCATCACTTGCCGGTGAAACACAATCCCACATTAACATACGCCATACTGGTATACGTCCACCAACTGTCCTGCACGGTGCCCTCTTGGCATGGACGATGAATAGTCTCAACGGCTGCTGACCGCCAGAACAGTCCAAATTTGAAATTACGAGTGATTTGCACTACTGTCCTCCGTCTGTCTGCTTTTGTAACTCACGAAAGTTTGCAGTGTGCCCTGTCATCAAAGCTTCATTGCTCACGGCCGCGGTTACAGCATACGTTGTGGCCGAGCGGTTCTAGGCGCTTCAGTCAGGAACCGCGCTGCTGCTACGGTCGCAGGTTCGAATCCTGCCTCGGGCATTGATGTGTGCGATGTCCTTAGGTTAGTTAGGTTTAAGTAGTTCTAAGTCTAGGGGACTGATGACCTCAGATGTTAAGTCCCTTAGTGCTCAGAGCCATTTACAGCATACGTTGGAAATCCAAGGCAGCTACGACTTTGGAGATAAAATGCACCATGCTTAGGGCCGCGATCAAACGCGTTGATATCAGGCGTATTGCCCGTGATGGGCTCGACTGTCACATCGACGACGGTAAAAGGTTTGACGATATCCGAGTCACGTGACACGCTCAACCATTCCATTCGCCTTTGGAACGTCCACTCACCAACACACCACCTGTGTTTATTCACTTGTTAAGAATGTCGTACTTAGTTCCAGTTCTAAAGTAATGCAGGGCGTCTCATTGTAGGGTGACACAGTTGTCTTGTACGCTACGTGTCATGTCTTACACCTGCAGGGTCTCCTACATAACACTCTGAATTCGAAATCAGTCTTACATTTAAAGAAACTTTGAGGAAGATCTATATGCTTTCCTAAAAAAAAAATGTTGTTATCTCACCGATCGATTTGAATATTGTAGCGTTTGACAAGGTGTTCACTCATTGGAGATAGTGTGCACTTGTCTTCCTGTGATTTACTAACTGACTTATCCAGTAAGTTACGGAGGAACTTAAACTTAGCCGGCCGCTGTGGCCGAGCGGTTCTAGGCGCTACAGTCTGGAACCACGCGACCGCTACGGTCGCAGGTTCGAATCCTGCCTCGGGCATGGATGTGTGTGATGTCCTTAGGTTAGTTAGGTTTAAGTAGTTCTAAGTTCTTGGGGACTGATGACCTCAGCAGTTAAGTCCAATAGTGCTCAGAGCCATTTCAACTTAAACTTAGTCTGGAATCCAAAAGATGGTGCAATTTGGAACTCTTTGCACACAAAAAACACTACCGGAAATGGTATTTCCATTGAGTCCTGAAAATAAATTTAGGACCAATCTTAGATCGAATATGAAACCCTTTAGTTTACTGTTCCAATATGAGCTATAGCCCCCGCCCCCCTCCCCCCATGAACCATGGACCTTGCCGTGGGTGGGGAGGCTTGCGTGCCTCAACGATACAGATAGCCGTAGCGTAGTTGCAACCACAACGGAGGGGTATCTGTTGAGAGGCCAGACAAACGTCTGGTTCCTGAAGAGGGGCAGCAGCCTTTTCAGTAGTTGCAGGGGCAACAGTCTGGATGATTGACTGATCTGGCCTTGTAACATTAACCAAAACGGCCTTGCTGTTGTGGTACTTTGAACGGCTGAAAGCAAGGGGAAACTACAGCCGTAATTTTTCCGGAGGGCATGCAGCTTTACTGTATGGTTAAATGATGATGGCGTCCTCTTGGGTAAAATATTCCGGAGGTAAAATAGTCCCCCACTCGGATCTCCGGGCGGGGACTACTCAAGAGGACGTCGTTATCAGGTGAAAGAAAACTGGCATTCTACGGATCGGAGCGTGGAATGTCAGATCCCTTAATCGGGCAGGTAGGTTAGAAAATTTAAAAAGGTAAATGGATAGGTTAAAGTTAGATGTAGTGGAAATTTGTGAAGTTCGGTGGCAGGAGGAACAAGACTTCTGGTCAGGTGAATACAGGGTTATAAATACAAAATCAAATATGGGTAATGCAGGAGTAGGTTTAATAATGAATAAAAAAAATAGGAGTGCGGGTAGGCTACTACAAACAGCATAGTGAACGAATTATTGTGGCCAAGACAGACACGAAGCCCACACCTACTACAGTGTTACAAGTTTATATGCCAACTAGCTCTGCAGATGATGAAGAAATTGATGAAATGTATGATGAGATAAAAGAAATTATTCAGGTAGTGAAAGGAGACGAAAATTTAATAGTCATGGGTGACTGGAATTCGTCAGTAGGAAAAGGGAGAGAAGGAAACATAGTAGGTGAATATGGATTGGGGGGAAGGAATGAAAGAGGAAGCCGCCTTGTAGAATTTTGCACAGGGCATAACTTAATCATAGCCAACACTTGGTTCAAGAATCATAAAAGAAGGTTGTATACCTGGAAGAATCCTGGAGATACTAAATGGTATCAGATAGATTATATAATGGTAAGACAGAGATTTAGGAACCAGGTATTAAATTGTAAGACATTTCCAGGGGCAGATGTGGACTCTGACCACAATATATTGGTTATGAACTGTAGATTAAAACTGAAGAAAGTGCAGAAAGGTGGAAATTTAAGGAGATGGGACCTGGACAAACTTATTAAACCAGAGGTTGTACAGAGTTTCAGGGAGAGCATAAGGGAACAATTGTCACAAATGGGGGAAAGAAATACAGTAGAAGAAGGATGAAGTAGTGAAGGCAGCAGAGGATCAAGTAGGTAAAAAGACGAGGGCAAGTAGAAATCCTTGGATAACAGAAGAAATATTGAATTTAATTGATGAAAGGGGAAAATATAAAAATGCAGTAAATGAAGCACACAAAAAGGAATACAAACGTCTCAAAAATGTGATCGACAGGAAGTGCAAAATGGCTAAGCAGGGATGGCTAGAGGACAAATGTAAGGATGTAGAGGCTTATCTCACTAGGGGTAAAATAGATACTGCCTACAGGAAAATTTAAGAGACCTTTGGAGAAAAGAGAACCATGAATATCAAGAGCTCAGAGGGAAACCCAGTTCTAAGCAAAGAAGGGAAAGCAGAAAGGTGGAAGGAGTATATAGAGGGTCTATACAAGGGCGATGTACTTGAGGACAATATTCTGGAAATGGAAGAGGATGTAGATGAAGATGAAATAGGAGATACGATACTGCGTGAAGAGTTTGACAGAGCACTGGAAGACCTGAGTCGAAACAAGGCCCAGGGAGTAGACAACATTCCATTGGAACTACTGACGGCCTTGGGAGAGCCAGTCCTGACAAAACTACCATCTGGTGAGCAAGATGTACGAGACAGGCAAAATACCCTCAGACTTCAAGAAGAATATAATAATTCCAATCCCAAAGAAAGCAGGTGTTCACAGATGTGAAAATTACCGAACAAACAATCAGTTTAATAAGGCACAGCTGCAAAATACTAACACGAATTCTTTACAGACGAATGGAAAAACTAGTAGAAGCCGACCTCGGGGAAGATCAGTTTGGATTCCGTAGAAACACTGGAACACGTGAGGCAATACTGACCTTACGACTTATCTTAGAAGAAAGATTAAGGAAAGGCAAACCTACGTTTCTAGCATTTGTAGACTTAGAGAAAGCTTTTGACAATGTTGACTGGAATACTCTCTTTCAAATTCTAAAGGTGGCAGGGGTAAAATACAGGGAGCGAAGGGCTATTTACAATTTGTACAGAAACCAGATGGCAGTTATAAGAGTCGAGGGACACGAAATGGAAGCAGTGGTTGGGAAGGGAGTGAGACAGGGTTCTAGCCTCTCCCCGATGTTACTCAATCTGTATATTGAGCAAGTAGTAAAGGAAACAAAAGAAAAATTTGGAGTAGGTATTAAAATCCAGGGAGAAGAAATAAAAACTTTGAGGTTCGCCGATGACATTGTAATTCTGTCAGAGACAGCAAAGGACTTGGAAGAGCAGTTGAATGGAATGGACAGTGCCTTGAAAAGAGGATATAAGATGAACATCAACAAAAGCAAAACAAGGATAATGGAATGTAGTCGAATTAAGTCGGGTGATGTTGAGGGAATGAGATTAGGAAATGAGACACTTAAAGTAGTAAAGGAGTTTTGCTATTTGGGGAGCAAAATAAATGATGATGGTCGAAGTAGAGAGGATATAAAATGTAGACTGGCAATGGCAAGGAAAGCGTTTCTGAAGAAGAGAAATTTGTTAACATCGAGTATAGATGTGTCAGGAAGTAGTTTCTGAAAGTATTTGTATGGAGTGTAGCCATGTATGGAAGTGAAACATGGACTATAAATAGTTTAGACAAGAAGAGAATAGAAGCTTTCGAAATGTGGTGCTACAGAAGAATGTTGAAGATTAGGTGGGTAGATCACGTAACTAATGAGGAGGTATTGAATAGGATTGGGGAGAAGAGAAGTTTGTGGCACAACTTGACTAGAAGAAGGGATCGGTTGGTAGGACATGTCCTGAGGCATCAAGGGATCACAAATTTAGCATTGGAGGGCAGCGTGGAGGGTAAAAATCGTAGAGGGAGCCCAAGAGATGAACACACTAAGCAGATTCAGAAGGATGTAAGTTGCAGTAGGTACTGGGAGATGAAGAAGCTTGCACAAGATAGATTAGCATGGAGAGCTGCATCAAAACAGTCTCAGGACTGAAGACCACAACACAACATGAGCTATAGGCTAATCGGAGCAAAAAAAGAACTTTATTCTGACCGGCAACGCTGTAAACATCTATTAAAGTTGGTAACGAAAGTGAAGCGTCTACAGAAATGCGTGTATGGTACATGCGATCGTGCCATCACGAAACGTGTGACGAGGTGCCCCACTTGTGTCGCCGGCAGGAGAGTGCGACGCCACGTGCTTTGCATGGCCGAAAAGTAGCTCGTGACCTGCTTCGCTTCGCGGACGGCGGGTATTTTCATCTTCCGCCTTCGGACGTTAGCACGTGTCACTTCTTTTCTAAGGGATTTACACAAATCAACACCTTCAAAACTCTACATTCTTTATCGTGATTACGTCGCCTTCCTGAGGTACTACTTGCCGTATACGTTACAAGAGAAAAGTTATGCAACTACGAGACTATAGCGCCGTTTACTTTCCCATGTACGAGGGGTAGTAGTATTTAGATTTTAGCTATCACAGTGAAAATATAAAAAATACGTAGTAGATGTTTTATTTCTTTGCATGTCCATGTCTGCAGCGTTGGTACTCCTGCACACTCGCCACACCACCGTAGCAGCCCATCGATGAAGTGGAGTACAGTGCGGTAATGCGTTTTCGGCTGCAAAGGAAATGTTACAGCTACGTCAAGCCGAGTCCGATGACTTCTTTGGCCCTCTCAGGCTCACACAGCTATAACATTTTCGCTGTTGCCTAATGATATACCAGTTTATCTACTGTGTGTACAATTTTGTTTTGTCTCCTCTACCGGCGTGGTGCGCGTGTACCAAGAACTTACCTGCAAATAAACAAAAACTAGTCGCGTAACTTTTTTTTTCGAAGTGATAAATAAAACTTTGTGACTAGCTTCCGTATAGTAATTGAAAAGGAAGGAAGATTAAGTTGGACGGACGGCCGAAGTAGCCGAGCGGTTCTAGGCGCTACAGTCTGGAACCGCGCGACCGCTACGGTCGCAGGTTCGAATCCTGCCTCGGGCATGGATGTGTGTGATGTCCTCAGGTTAGTTAGGTTTAAGTAGTTCTAAGTTCTAGGGGACTGATGACCTCAGAAGTTAAGTCCCATCGTGCTCTGAGCCATTTGAACCATTTTTTTTAAAAAGTTGGACGCCTTGTCGATAACAAACTCGAATCGGACAGGGATGGGGTTGGAAATCACCTGTGGCCTCTTCAACAAAACTGTACTGATATTGGCCTTACGTACTTTAGGGTATCCACGGAAAACTTAAATCTGAATGGCTGGACGCAGTTCCGCCTCCGTTCTTCTTGAATGCGAATTCAATTCCTCCACCACTGCACCACCTCGGTTGGTTATACTTCTTTAAAGGTAGACTGTTGGGCATACCAATATGAAAAGGCTAGCCGAATGCGAACATGGATAACGTGGAAATAAATGACAACTAATTAACTGTTCCTCGACCTCGATTACCCAATCACTCCAGAACGACGCAGATAACGTGAGCACTCAACGTAAGACTTTTATCACATTGAAAAGCAACGTTTGCGCATACGTGTTGTGTGTTGTTAAAGCGTGTAGACACAAACTTTTCCTTGTGGAGTGGCAGACGTACGCAAACGCGGTGTGCAAGTGCGCACGTTTCCGGGATGTGGTCTCTTGGCTCGTAATTATGCCATATTAAAGGACCTTGCCCTTCGCGGTAACGGTGCCTGAAAATATGCTTATTCCCGAGCAACTGCCCACTCGTGTAGGAAAAGCGCCTGGCACACACGCCGAGTAGCGGATGCAAAAGAATGACAACGGCCTCTTACACTGAGCAGCCGAGCGTTCGTACACTGTGCTATCTCCGCTGTATGAATGAAGTGGAAACGAAAGTGAAGTAGGACCGCAAAGGCAAGCCACTCTGGCGAGAACTACATGTCCGACCGACGTGCTAGAAGACTCCCGAGGTCTGGAAGTGGGTGGCGTAACACGGAAGGGAGGTGCGCAAGATGGAAGGCGGGCGTGCTAATGAGATCTGCCGTGATGTGCAACTTCTCCAATCTCCGGCGGGAAGCTCAGTGAATGGGAGGAAAGATGACATAAGACAACTCCAATCTAGACCTCATTACCGCATCACGACGTCCACTGCTGGAAGTGATACACAGTGATGACGGAGCATTATTCATGATCCAGTTGTGCAAAATAAACACACCTACTGGAGACAGCTCTGATCTGAGAGCTGTATTCTACTAAACAAAATATTTGTCGTTTCTACAAAGAAAGAAGACTGATATTCAGTAAAATAATAACTCGCTTTATTCACAACCATTCATTACTTTATTTTCAGATACTGTTCTGGAGCAATAATCCCTTAGAGGGAATCCTTTGCATAATCTTCTCGCGACTCTGAACGTACCTATTTAAACAGCTTGTTGTTAATGACTTACCATTTCACAACTGAAGTAACGCACACAAATAGTACACTACGGAAAGTATGACCTTCTGCGTAAAACTCTTTGACCTCTTACCCAATATCATAAAAAATTTGGCAAAGAGAAATCTCGTAATAACTCAGGATTTACGAAATACGAGAGGTACTTTCACGGACGAAGTAATATACATACTGCCGAAACACTCATTCGAAAGACAAATGACAACCTTTCACGGGCACAAGAAAGATATAAAAATATTAAAAAAGGACCATACATTTTGATACCGCGGAGTATTTATTGACAGATTTAAAATTACAGTAAGATGTTAGTAAGGCATCCATCAGTGTAAGCTTAATTTACTGGAGACAGACCTTCACCTGTCATGGCCATATAGTCATACTCAACCATGGTGCTACACAAAACACGGCAAGAGCTGACGTCGCCTTAAAGGCACCAAATATTATAACAATATTAACAGTTTTACTGTGGAATCTAACTATTATCCTCTCAGTCACCAAGAGTAAGATTTTGAACGAGAAAATGACACTGCCGTTTTTTTTTCTTTTTTTTTACGAAGGCTGCTTTATATATTGAATTTCAAAAGGATACTTTAAGATGTGATAATATGGAGCATTCTGAAGCGAAAACACTGTACTAACACAGCTCTATTCTCAAAAAATTTGGAACTACCACAATTGCGGGACGGTGGAAGTGTTTGGAAATTAACACATCTTTATTTGGTGTGTCTCATTATCTGTTCCCTCTACAGGACATTTTCAAATATATCACTATCTGCCGGCCGCGGTGGTCTAGCGGTTCTAGGCGCTCAGTCCGGAACCGCGCGACTGCTACGGTCGCAGGTTCGAATCCTGCCTCGGGCATGGATGTTTGTGATGTCCTTAGGTTAGTTAGGTTTAAGTAGTTCTAAGTTCTAGGGGACTGATGACGACAGATGTTAAGTCCCATAGTGCTCAGAGCCATTTGAACCAGTTTTTGTCACTATCAACAACAACGCTTTTGCAGTTCTTGTAGACTGCTGTTGGGCATTTGTCTTACGCGATTTACGGAAATCAAGGAAAATCTAAATCAGGATGGACGGACGCGGGTTTGAACTTTCGTCCTCCCGAAGCTTTATAACATGTCGGGATACTGACAATATTGCACAGCAAGTACCAATATGTAAAATTATCAGTGTACTGCTCCTTGTTCTGATAGTTACTAATATCTGTGTCTCGAGCACGATTAAAAATTGAATATGTATTTGTGCGTTATTTCGCTTCCAAGAGAGTCTATACAAACTTAGTTTCATCCCGAGATACCCTCTGAATGCAACGCTAGTATGCAGCAGTCTATACAAACTTAGTTTCCTACCGAAATACCATCTGAATGATACATTAATATGTAGCACATTAAATGGATTGCACAAATGTATCTTCGTACGGTGTATCTAACGCAGCGACCAATGCCTTCAACTGTCCATACGGCATAGGCTGCAGTAAATTCCACAAAAAAAAAAGTTCAAATGTGTGTGAAATCTTATGGGACGTAACTACTAAGGTCATCAGTCCCTAAGCTTAACCATTACTTAACCTAAATTATCCTAAGGACAAACACACACACACCCATGCCCGAGGGAGGACTCGACCCTCCGCCGGGACCAGTAAATTCCACCAATGCGGAGATTTAATTACGTAAATAGCACGTATTTTGTAAAGTAAAGGTGCTTCTTTTAGATCAGAATACATGTACATAATGACGAAAAAGTAGCTGGATACTGCCACGATGTTGTGAGACATTACACACAAGACGAAAATAGATGCTTGTTGATGACACTGTGCTGCCAAAAGGTGCAAAGACAATCTAGCCGGGAAACATAAGAAATAAACAGCAAACAATTTTCATTTCTCTCAAATGCCAGAGATTGCGTTTAGAGTCGATTTAAGACAGGCGTTGTGATAACTCAGTTGATAGGCCGCAGCTAGCTGAGTTCGAGTCCAAGCCAGACACACCGTTCAGCACGAAGATGACTGGAAAGACTGAGCGAAGTGTGAGGCTGCTGTCACTTTCTCCAACAGCATGATTTCCTGACAGCAGCCACCGTGGCAAGTAGGATTAGTTTGGCGTGAGCAGGAAGCGGGATGCTGGTCGGTAACCACGCCTTCCCAATTGTGTCGTTATCCGTCGGCTCCACCCAGACCGCGCGTGGCACCGCAGCACACGGCCGTCCTTTCTACCTGTACACCGCGTTATTTATGCACATCTCTCATGCTCCTTTCACCTATATAGTCTTGTGGTTACGATGAGAGTACAGCTCCCAGCTGTATCTGCAGTACTTAACTCACAGCTCCTTCATTCGTCAAATATCAGCGCTACATCGGACAAAGGAAGGTGAGGCTGTTTTCGTGACTGTCCTGGATGTAGTAATTTTTTAAAGTAATTCACGCAGTAATCAAATAACTTCGTGACCAGAATGATAAGAGAAATCCCGTATAATAACATCATTTCAAAGATGACTTGAATCGATGAATAACACTAAAAACCTTGTACCAGATTGACATCATATTTTTCGGACGACTCACCTGTTTCGGCTTTCCATCAGCTCCTGGCTACTGCACAGAGATATGATCACTGTATTATCACATCACATGTCACGATTTTGCATAAAACAGGAGTACTTCTTTTCTGCAAGGGCTGGCAAATACACTCTTACCCGCAACGCGTCTATCATACTTAGTAAGCTCACAGGTTGTACACCTTGACTTTTACATATCCTTGCAAGTGATAGAAGAGTGCGTAATAAAAGTGCACACAACGTCATAGTTATAATATTATTGTAACTCAACTGCGAACTCTACTTTTCACGTTTGCCAGACTAGCCCATTTATATCATGCGCGAACGAGTGAATGATCGCCTTGACTCTAGATCTCAGCTGAGTAATACGGTCTTATGCTCGCATTACACGGCGCATGAAGGAGTGAACATCGACTAGAAAGCAGCTGAGATGTATATCTCAGAACCATTCAGAAACTGAGGATTGCTCGGTGAGCAACGGAAAGATGAACACTGGGAGTTACTAGGAGAGTAAACAAGTAAGTGGATCAGTGAAAAGGATGTAATGAGACGATAGATCGACTATGGAAACTCTACTGGAGTTCAAGAAATGAGAGACCACAGCTTTAATAACGGGTAATGAAGGTCACTTTTTCCTCCAATGTTGTAGATATGGATACCACTGTTCTACTCAAATTGTAATGAATTTTTATGACGATCTTCATGAACTAATATATGTATAGTGACGGTGCAGTTAAAGTGGCTAACTCATAGAAGGGGTATCGACAGGACGACCGCGGGTGAACACCACATATTATTCTTACCGCTCGCTTTTGTGCAATCAATACTTTCTTCCTAGTGCTGAGTCACTCCACAAAATTATTCCTTACGGCATTTTTGAGTGGAAATAGGCAAAATATGTCGGGGTGTTGAGTCATTTGTTTTCAAGGCTGACGATTATACGAATATCAAAAGTAGCTGAACTTGATTGTTTGAGAACCTGAGTTATGCTTCTTACTGTTCAAGTTTTCAACATAAACACCCAAAAATTTGGAGAATTCTATCCTATTTACTGACTCCTGTTTATGTGCTACATCAGTTCTCAGTATTACTCTGTTGTACAGAACACAGTATAGTGTCGTTTTTTAGAATTTAAGGAGAGTCATTTTCAGAGAACCACTTAATAATTCTTTGAAAGACATCATTTACAATCTCTTCTGTGGCTTTCTCTCAAAGCAGATTTATTATAGCACTAGTGTTCTCTGAAAAAGAACGAATTCTATTTATTGAGTGTTATGTGGAATGTTATTCACATATATAAGCAATAGGAGTTGACACAAAATTGGACCCTTTGGGCCTCCATATGTGATTTCTTCCCAGTCACTAACATTTTCTACCCTTCCAACACTGTTTGAACTATTCAACACAACTTTTTGCATTATGTTTGTTAAGTGTGATTAAAACCAACCCTTTGCAAAACCACCAATTTCATAAAGCCTGAGTTTTTCTAAGAATGTAATATGTTCTACTCTGCCTTGAAAAGATCACAAAAATACCAACTGGCGATATTTCATTATTTAAGACATTTAATTTTTGTAAGTGAATGCATAAACAGGATTCTCAGTCACGAAACCATTCTCGAATGAAAACTGTTTCTACTTAGAGGCTACTCTTGAGTGCATTACTTTTTCGAATATTTTGGAAAGATATGCCAGTAAGGAAAGAAACTGGGCGATAATCATTTAAATCTTTCTTGTCACCTTTCTTATGAAGAGATTTAACAACTGCATATCTTAATCTATGTGGAAAAATTCCCTGTGTCAATTATGCATTATATATATCCGTGAGGACATAACTTATCGTGTTAGAACAATTTTTCAAAATTCTGTTTGAAATTCCATCAGCACCATATGAGCATTTGCTTTTTATTTTATTTTTTTTTTACAATTTTTAGAATTCTATTAACTTCAGTGAAGGATGCTGGTGCTACTTCTAGCTGCTTAAAGTTTTGTGGAATGATTTTTTAAATATATTATCTTGCTTCTTTGACATAACCATTTACTCCTATTTTTGGTGCTACATTTAAAAAGTGATTGGTAAACGTACTCGCAATCTGTGAATTATTTGTCGCAACATTGTCATTTAGTTTGTTGTGATATCTTGTACACTGACTGGCCGTCCTGTCTCCTATCTGACAATATCTCATGCAATTTTAATCTTATTACCTGCATTACTAATGATGTGTCACGATGTATATACACCTTGACATTTCAATGACGTTCCTTAAAATATTACAGTATTTTTTGTAGAGTGCAAGTAATGTCGGTTCTTGATTTATCCTGGCCTTAGCATAAATTACCTTCTGTTTCTTACATGAGATTTTAATTCTTTTAGTTATCCATGGCTTACTTGCTTTTTCTTTTTGATGGATTTTCCGGACAACTTTTTAGGAATGCGAGTTTCAAATACTGAAACAGATTTACCGTGGAATAAATTGAATTTTACATTAGCAATTCTTTCTATATATACATCACCCACACCACTTCCTTTAACTTACTCTTAAAACATGGGAACCTGTTCTCACTACTAAGCCTTACTGCCTTGTACAAGCCTGCCTCGGGGCTGTAAGTTGCTATACTGTTTATTTCCATTAATTGTACATCATCATCATCATCAGCTAGTCCATTAACAAATGGGTACACATTAATTGTTTCAACCTGAGCACTATCTATAAAAATGTTATCAATCAGCGTCCTACTATCTTCCTGAACACTAGTAAGAACACTTAGCAATCAAATTAGATTGAAACATCCAGATAATGATCCTGTTCGTATCTTTTAAGAAATCTACACGGAAAACTCCAAAAACTACTAACTGCTTCTTCTTATCTGACAGGTCGCTCAATAATGCATCTAGATATCTCATAAATAGCTGATGCTAGAGCGCATCTGTAGTCTGTTACAATTACCAGAGAAGTATTCTGCAGTAACAACTCACAATCACACACTTCTTAATGCTTATCCACACAAGAAGTGCTTGTTTCATATTTTTGACTTTGTGTCCAACTTTTACACATGTTGCGATTCCTCCTTTCTCCGTGTTAGTTCTACAAGAAAATGATGCTAGCCTATATCCCGACCGAGCGAGGTGGCCCAGTGGTTAGCACACTGGACTCGCATTCGGGAGGACGACGGTTTAAACCCGCGTCCGGCCATCCTGATTTAGGTTTTCCGTGATTTCCCTAATTCGCTTCAGGCAAATGTTGGTATGGTTCCTTTGAAAGGACACTGGCGACTTCCTTCCCCATTCTTCCCTAATCCCATGGGACCGACGACCTCGCTGTTTGGTCCTCTTCCCCCAAATCAACCAACCAATCTATAATCCCTGACATTTAACTTCGGCATCCCTGCAGTTTTGTAGCGTTCAGACAGACACTGAAAATCTATCACTCCAGAATTTTTCACGTTTCTAGACATACAGGGAGTTCATGTAACTTGATTTTCAGCCCCATAATGTTCTAGTGAAACAATCTAATTTTACCATTTCGATATAGAATCAAAGTTGTAAGATCACTTTTTATTTAATTGATGACTACTTTCGAGTTACCTGAACTCATTCTCAAATCAGCTTGCGAGACGGAAAGTCAAAATTACAATATTATCCTACAGTGCTGGCTCCAAGACACGGGCAGTTAGGCTGCTGAAAGATGTCATCATCGTCGGGAAAGACATCAAGCATGAAGGGATGCAGGTGGTTCGCAGTTGTCAGCGTGTCTACCACAGGTCCCATGCAAGCACAGGTGAATGTCTCCCACAGTATAATACTGCTCCCACCAACCTGCGTGGCTCGATGCACGTTTCGGACCGCCGTTCACCTCGATGACGAAGTTTGTGGAGACGACAGTCGACCTAGTGTAGCAAAAATGTGATTCACTCGAAGAGCCGACACGTTTCCATTGGTCGACGGTAGAATGTCGATGGTCCCGCGCCCACTGCAATCGTAATTGACGATGTCGTTGGGTCAACATGTGAACACGTAGGGGTGGTCTGCTGCGCTCCATGTCCAACAATGTACGATGAACGGTGTGCTCCGAAACACTTGTGCGTGCACAAGCATCGTACTCTTTCGGCAGAGCTGTCACAGATCACCATCTATTCTCCTCTATCGGGCGGACAAGACTTTAGCGCCTAGTGGTAATTTCACTGTCATTCTACTTCTTTCCGTAGATTCTCACGAGAGTAGCACGTGAACGTTCGACCAGCTTCGCCAGTTTCGACATGCTCGTTCACAGGCTCTGCGTAACAATAATCTGCCTTTGTGAAAGTCGCTAATCTCAATGAATTTCCCTATTTGCTGCCCATATTTTCACTACGCTGATCCCCCCCTCGTGTCTCCTCCGCTTACACATTTCTGTTACCGCGTCACGTGCCCGCAACGGCACCAGGCGGCATCCAACGCCGCGGTGGGCAGTGGTCATAATGTCTTGGCTGATCAGTGTACGCACCAGACAGACAAAACACTATTTTCCGAAATAGCATATAAACAGTGTTAAGGCGAGAATAAACATATAACTGGTAGTCTACTTTCTCCGCTGACACACGGAAACCTCAGGTAAGGGGTGCCCTATCAGGCTGTAGGAAATGTCTTTATTACAACTTCCAGTCATCAATAATAAAGCAGTTAATACAATAAAAGTACAAATCAACTACCACACTACAACTTTTTCGGAAAATATTGTTTTGGCCGCCTGGTACGTATATCCTGGTACAATACGTTCTCTAGCTTGTTATATGCACTCAATATTTTTAGTAACAGTTTATTGGATAAAACTATAATGTTAATTTTCCGTCTCGCAAGATGATTTGAAAATGGGTTCAGGTGATCCGAAACTAGTCATCAATTAAATAAAAAGTCAATCACCGTTTCGATATCAAACTGGTTAACACAAGTTGCTGTCCTGCAATTAATCCAGCATGCTAGAAATCCATAAACTAATTTTACATTTCTGGAAACTGTTACATATTTTATGGTCCCGTTATGCTCTAATTTCTTTCAATGCTGTCTGCGTGTAAGCTGACCCTAACCTAAGAAATTTATCTCTCTGATTCCAGTAATCACAAGAATTTTGTTTTCTGAATATGTCCCCCCGTCCCTTAAATTTTCTGCAGAATGCTCAGCCAATCTGTCCATCTCCCTCCTATTCAGGTTCAGACAATGATTTGTGTATCTCTATCCCCCAATTGCAGCAACAGGCACGACACAGATATGAGACTTGGTTTCAGTTAAAATCAATCCCCTCAGCTGTTTGTTTACATGACTCCAGCCTTGTTAACCCAGGGCTGGTCGAGGCACTGTAATAACCCTTCACAAACGTCACATGTGTGTGTGCTGTTGCTGCTCCTATTTCCTCCAGATCACCTTTAATACAACACTCCACGGTGCTAGACAGGCTGTTTCTTGGAAGCTGGATTGAGATCTCGAATTGCCATGCGTCTTATGCCGCTGGCGCCATACCACAGGCAATAGACAACATGGTGCAGCGTCACAGTCAACTAGAACACTGAGTGGCCTTCAGTGCTGTTCAGCGATGAGTCTCGCTTCTGTATGTGGCGATTGCACCGACTCCAGCGCGGCCATAGGAGACCTGGTGAAACGTCACACGAAGCAGCCGAGATACGTAACTCTCTAACTTCTGGAATATTATATATGACAAAACTACTGATTTGGTAGTAGCTAAAGGGAGGCTGATTGTTCGGCAGCATGTAGCAAGAATGTGAAGTAAACTCTATTGTCACACCTTTCATGACCAGCGTACGACATGGCACATTCCAGCATGGTGATGCAACTCCCTTACTGCAATTCACACCACAAACGACTTGAAGACTGTATAAATACTTGACTGACCTTTCCAGTCCCCCCTATTTATCGCCTACAGAGAAAGACTGAGATGCTACGGGAAGATATAGGACTTCCAACCAGTCTCGAACCAGCAAACCGAGCAGGGTGGAGCAGTTGTTAAGACATTGGTCTCGTATTCTGGAGGATAACGGTATAAATCGACGTCAGACCACCGAGATTTAGATTTTCCGTGATTTGTCTAAACCGCTTATGGCACATGTTGGGACTGTTCCTTTGAAAGGACACAGCCGATTTCCTACCCCATCCTTTGCCAATCTGGATGGCTGGATGGGGATTTGAACCTTCATCCTCCCAAATGCGAGTCTAGTGTGCCAAACTCTGCGCCGCCTTCATGTTAGTGAAGTGTAAGGACACGTGCCCACGGATGCGCCAGTAAGCACTAATCATGTTCCTCAGATAGTGAGTGTGAAATGAAAGCCTTCCACTGTGACTTTATTTATATTTGGTGTTAGTTCCTGTAATTAGTTAAAAGAAATAAGCAAGAGGAAGAACTCACGCAGCCAGTTATTGTGGCGATCGCACTAGGCCGAAGTGCCTCATTTCAAAGCAGTTCGAGGTCAACGAGTCAACAAGGTGTGAAAACAGTGAATCTGCTCCGAAAAGCACACTTCGATAAATGAAACTGGCAACCGCCTTACGAGTGCCCGTACTCCACGGCTAGCAGCACGTTACGGACGGAAGTGTTACAACATTCGGCACTTTCTCCACCATATCACTGCACCTTTCAGGCGGGCCTGAGTGTCTGTCATTTCCCGGCTACCTACAAAAAGCTGCTCGCTGCAGGTTTTACGTACAAATACCCACCATCTCGGCCCTTTTGCGTAGGTATCATCGGCATTATAGCGAGATTCTGCATTTACCTTCCAGATATGTAGAACCTAGTTCCGCAGGCGCTTCTGAACATTGTCGAGATACTTCTCACGAAAAACTTAAAACAGCAATTTTAACAAGAAATACACTACTTTCCGGCTATCGTGTATGAAAAAGGTTCTAAGTAGAGCGTTTAAATACTAATGAGAAACCAAAGGCTACTGTATGAGGTTTATAGTTTAAACAGCAACCAGCCACAGTTAAAAGTTTATCTATCTCAGATCATTACCGGTTTTGGATCTTTAACAAATCCATCTTTAGATGACTCTTATAGATTTCTTAGCTTTCCTGCTGGGGCCTCCTTTTGCACTCGTTACTGGTTTAGTGCCGTAGTGTATATTTCTGTACGACGAATTCGTCTTGTATTTGTCTTAAGCATTTTAAAGTTGACACATTTTTGCCCTTGCACTATGTGAGTGCAGTTTAACTCACACGAAACTGCGTTAATACACACTATTCTGCATTTTGCACCACACACGCTTAACATTAACAGAACGTGGCCCATCTTCACATGAGATAATAATACAAAGGAGCAACTAAATTTCGCTTTTTGTAAGTTCAAGTGGCGGAACGACTACTGTAACGCTACTTATCTGGTATGAATGGAATTATATAGAACAACATTTATTTCTGCATTGAGAAGATCTGTGGTAAGTTATTTTACCGTGTTTGGGTTTAAAAACTGTACGGGTGACAACAGTGTATCATCATATTGGAGTAGCAGGAACGAAACATATCTCGTCGACCAAGACAACTTTAACTTCTGCAAAGATATACAATACGCCGAAAAACAATTTCTGTAAAATTGGTAGCTCCAAAAACGTACAAAACAATTAAATACAAAAGCCCCAATGAAGAAAACATTCGATTGCTTTTTTCGTTCATAAAATTTCCAACCCATAGAGCATTGCGAAAAAATTACAGAATATTTTGGATCACACAGAAATCAGGCATAAATAATTCACACTGCTGTATAATGTTTTTGAATATTATTCCCGATTTTTTACGCATAGTAACACATTCAGCCACTGTTCAATAAATTCACGATTTTTTAAAAATGATGGTGGAACTGTTAGAAACCGTTTACGAGGCACAGGCCAAATATAATAGTGAAAGAATAAGACTGTATGTCCGGCACTCAGTTTCCATCTGCCAACAGATTTCAAAACAGTCATAGATCCATTCAGTATAATACTGAAACGTAGTTTCTAGCAATAAAAGCCCGCATCTCGTGGTCGTGCGGTAGCGTTCTCGCTTCCCACGCCCGGGTTCCCGGGTTCGATTCCCGGCGGGGTCAGGGATTTTCTCTGCCTCGTGATGGCTGGGTGTTGTGTGCTGTCCTTAGGTTGGTTAGGTTTAAGTAGTTCTAAGTTCTAGGGGACTTATGACCACAGCAGTTGAGTCCCATAGTGCTCAGAGCCATAGTGCTCAGAGCCTAGCAATAAAACCATCCTCAGAAGAGCAAATTGACTTCACTGAAAACCAAAATGTATGATCACTTATGTTTGGGAAAAAAAGGCGTGTGAAGGTATACTTGTCAGACACGAGAAGGTTGAAATGTTATAGTCTGGTGTACCGTCGAGGACGTGCTCATCAGAGCTGCAGTACAAACTCCGACTGAACAAAGAGCAGAGGATCATGTCCTGCATTCGCCTTAACAGATATCAAGAAACCATGAAAACCCCAAATCTCAATACTTGGACGGAGGTGTGACACAGCTGCACACCGTCACTCCGCTTAGGTCGGCAGGTGAGTCTAAGTTGTGCGCTGTATGCCTCAACACAAAATGAGTCAACTGATGCTGTAACACGTCTAATTAAATGTGCGCGGCACGGCTACCTCCTTTCACTGCCGAAGTGTTGTGTCAACAGGCCAGCTCTTAGCGACCGCGGAGCTCACTCATTCGCTGCACTGAATCAGCCTTACCTGCCGTCATACGATAGGTCACTCGCGAAATAAGTTGCGTTCCTTTGATGAATTCTTGCAATACTGCAGCGTGGTCGCAGTTCAACGGACGCACCACGCAAATAATATTGTTTTGGCGCATAATACAACAGTACATCTCTAATCACCAATCGTACATTGCGGTACTGTGTACTTCCTCGCTCATTGCTTACGTGTTAAAAAGGAAAGCGCAGATCGTGGCCATGCGCAGACTTCTGATCAAGCTTCACCAATAATGGATGAATTACTGCTGGCAGTAACGACCCACAAAGTACTAGTGTTTCGTTACGGCGCGGTATTCTATTACAGCCATTTGAACGAAACAGACAATACCATTACTTTGTATGGTGACACGAAAAAATCCAGAAAAATAAACTCTAAGACAAAGAAACGACGCACCACAAAGAAATTATATGAATGGGTAGGAAATCGGTAATGTGATGTACATGTATAGACAAGCAAATGATTAAAATTTCAGAAAAATTGGATGTTTTATTCAAGAGAAAGAGCTTCACAAATTGAGCAAGTCAATAACGCGTTGGTCCACCACTGGCCCTTACGCAAGCAGTTATTCAGCTTAGCATTGATTGATAAGAGTTGTTGGATGTCTTTCTGAGGGGTATAGTGCCAAATTCTGTCCAATTGGGGCGTTAGATCGTCAAAATCCCGAACTGGTTGGAAGGTCGTGCCCATAATGCTCTAAACGTTCTCAACTGAGGAGAGATGCGGCGCCCTTACTGGCCAAAGTAAGGCTTAGCAAGCACGAAAACAAGCAATACAAACCCTTGCCGTGTGCGGGCGGACATTATCTTGCTGAAATGTAAGCCTAAGTAGTAGGGGACTGATGACATCAGATGTTAAGTCCTATAGTGCTTAGAGCCATTTGAACCATTTTAAGCCTAGGATTGCTTGCCATGAAGGACAGCGTAGAATAACATCGACGTACCGCTGTGCTGTAATGATGCCGCGGATGAGAACCAAAGGGGCCTGCTATGAAAAGACATGGCACCCCAGACAATCGCTCCTGGTTATCGGGCCGTATGGTGGGCGACAGTGAGGTTGGTGTCCCACTGATATCCGGGGCGTCTCCAGAGCCATCATCCCTGTTCATCTGGGCTCAGTTAGAAGGGGGCTCATCCCTGAAGACAGTTGTACTCCAATAAATGAGATTTCAGCCCGAAGAGGTATCTGAAGACGTTCCAGACAGCTAGGATGGCTTACCATGAAGGGCAAGAAAACGGCGCGTAGAATATCATCGACATAACACTGTGTATTAAGGGCCGCGAATAACAACCAAAGATTTCTTGCTGCGAAAATAAATAGCACCCCAGAACATTACTCCTGGCTGTCTGGTCGTATGGCGCGCGACAGTCGGTTTGGTATCCCACCGCTGTCTGGAGCGTCTTCAGATGCGTCTTCGGCGTGAAATCTCATTGATTGGAGTACAACTCTCTTCAGTGATGAGCCCCGCTTCGAACTGAACCCCGATGAACAGGGATGACGTCTCTGGAGAAGCCCCGGATATCAGTGGGACACCAACCTCACTGTCGCACACCATACGGCCCGACAACCAGGAGCGATTGTCTGGGGTGCCATGTCTTTTCATAGCAGGCCCCTTTGGTTCTCATCCGCGGCACCATTACAGCACAGCGGTACGTCGATGTTATTCTACGCCCCGTTTTGCTGTCCTTCATGGCAAGCGATCCTAGGATTAAAATGGTTCAAATGGCTCTAAGCACTATGGGACTTAACATCTGAGGTCATCAGTCCCCTAGACTAAGACCTACTTACACCTAACTAACCTAAGGACATAACACACATCCATGTCCGAGGCAGGATTCAAACCTGTGACAGTAGCAGCAGCGCGGTTCCGGACTGAAGCGCCTAGAACCGCTCGGTTACAGCGGCCGGCTCCCAGGCTTACATTTCAGCAAGATAATGCCCGCCCGCACGACAAGTGTTACAAAAAAAAAAAAATGGTTCAAATGGCTCTGAGCACTATGGGACGCAACTGCTGTGGTCATAAGTCCCCTAGAACTTAGAACTACTTAAACCTAACTACTCTAAGGACATCACACACATCCATGCCCGAGGCAGGATTCGAACCTGCGACCGTAGCGGTCGTGCGGTTCCAGACTGTAGCGCCTTTAACCGCTCGGCCACTCCGGCCGGCCAAGAGTTACAGCTTGTCTTATTGTTCGCTAACTCTATCACAGTTAGCATGGTCGCCAGATCTCTTCCAGACTGAGAACGTTTGCAGCATTATCGGCAGTGTCCTCTAACAAGCTCCAGATTTTGACGATCTAACGCGCCCCAATTGGGCATAATTTTTCATGACATGTAACAACTTCATCAGTCAATGCCAAGCTAAACAACTGCTTGCATAACGGCCAGGGCGTTATTGACTTCCTCAATTTCTGAAGCTATTTCTCTCGAAAAAGTCATCCAATTTTTCTGAAACTGTAATCATTTGTTTGTCTGTACATGTACATCATATCTACCTACATCATTCCCACCCGGATAGTTCCTTCGTAGCGAGTCTTTTTCTTTGTCGTAGAGTGTACTCTGCAGTTCGAATGAGCGTTGGCAAACGTTTTCCGTAATATACACTCCTGGAAATTGAAATAAGAACACCGTGAATTCATTGTCCCAGGAAGGGGAAACTTTATTGACACATTCCTGGGGTCAGATACATCACATGATCACACTGACAGAACCACAGGCACATAGACACAGGCAACAGAGCATGCACAATGTCGGCACTAGTACAGTGTATATCCACCTTTCGCAGCAATGCAGGCTGCTATTCTCCCATGGAGACGATCGTAGAGATGCTGGATGTAGTCCTGTGGAACGGCTTGCCATGCCATTTCCACCTGGCGCCTCAGTTGGACCAGCGTTCGTGCTGGACGTGCAGACCGCGTGAGACGACGCTTCATCCAGTCCCAAACATGCTCAATGGGGGACAGATCCGGAGATCTTGCTGGCCAGGGTAGTTGACTTACACCTTCTAGAGCACGTTGGGTGGCACGGGATACATGCGGACGTGCATTGTCCTGTTGGAACAGCAAGTTCCCTTGCCGGTCTAGGAATGGTAGAACGATGGGTTCGATGACGGTTTGGATGTACCGTGCACTATTCAGTGTCCCCTCGACGATCACCAGTGGTGTACGGCCAGTGTAGGAGATCGCTCCCCACACCATGATGCCGGGTGTTGGCCCTGTGTGCCTCGGTCGTATGCAGTCCTGATTGTGGCGCTCACCTGCACGGCGCCAAACACGCATACGAACATCATTGGCACCAAGGCAGAAGCGACTCTCATCGCTGAAGACGACACGTCTCCATTCGTCCCTCCATTCACGCCTGTCGCGACACCACTGGAGGCGGGCTGCACGATGTTGGGGCGTGAGCGGAAGACGGCCTAACGGTGTGCGGGACCGTAGCCCAGCTTCATGGAGACGGTTGCGAATGGTCCTCGCCGATACCCCAGGAGCAACAGTGTCCCTAATTTGCTGGGAAGTGGCGGTGCGGTCCCCTACGGCACTGCGTAGGATCCTACGGTCTTGGCGTGCATCCGTGCGTCGCTGCGGTCCGGTCCCAGGTCGACGGGCACGTGCACCTTCCGCCGACCACTGGCGACAACATCGATGACCTGTGGAGACCTCACGCCCCACGTGTTGAGCAATTCGGCGGTACGTCCACCCGGCCTCCCGCATGCCCACTATACGCCCTCGCTCAAAGTCCGTCAACTGCACATACGGTTCACGTCCACGCTGTCGCGGCATGCTACCAGTGTTAAAGACTGCGATGGAGCTCCGTATGCCACGGAAAACTGGCTGACACTGACGGCGGCGGTGCACAAATGCTGCGCAGCTAGCGCCATTCGACGGCCAACACCGCGGTTCCTGGTGTGTCCGCTGTGCAGTGCGTGTGATCATTGCTTGTACAGCCCTCTCGCAGTGTCCGGAGCAAGTATGGTGGGTCTGACACACCGGTGTCAATGTGTTCTTTTTTCCATTTCCAGGAGTGTACATCAGATTAATAGACCGAGAAACTGACATCTTATCCCACATTTCTTGCCAGAACAGTGATGCATTTTATTTGTGTAGCTCGTTGTCTACTGCAAACCTATCCACTTGAAGCCAGTTCAGTAGCGGTAGCTTTAGACATTCACCTTCAGATCTGTGCAGTTTGAGACAGTGAGTGAATTAGCAGGCGACGAAGATAATTGAGGATGAAGATCAAAGCGAAAGATCTTCTAAAGTGACTAGGGTATTTGTCGAAAAGACTCACGCAAAGATTACTACACTACTGGCCATTAAAATTGCTACACCATCAAGATGACGTGCTACAGACGCGAAATTTAACCGACAGGAAGAAGGTGCTGTGATATGCAAATGATTAGCTTTTCAGAGCATTCACACAGGGTTGGCGCCGGTGGTGACACATACAACGTGCTAACATGAGGAAAGTTCCAACCGATTTCTCATTCACAAACAGCAGTTGATCAGCGTTGCCTGGTGAAACGTTGTTGTGATTCCTCGTGTAAGGAGGAGAAATGCGTACCATCACGTTTCCGACTTTGATAAAGGTCGGATTGTAGCCTACCGCGATTGCAGTTTATCGTATCGCGACATTGCTGCTATCGTTGGTCGATATCCAATGACTGATAGCAGAATATGGAATATGTGGGTTCAGGAGGGTAATACGGAACGCCGTGCTTGATCCCAACGGCCTCGTATCACTAGCAGTCGAGATGACAGGCATCTTATCCGCATGGCTGTAACGGATCGTGCAGCCATGTCTCGATCCCTGAGTCAACAGATGGGCTCGTTTGCAAGACAACAACCATCTGCACGAACAGTTCGACGACATTTGCAGCAGCATGGACTATCAGCTCGAAGACCGTGGCTGAGGTTATCCTTGAAGCTGCATCACAGACAGGAGCGCCTGCGATGGTGTACTCAACGACGAACCTGGGTGCACGAATGGCAAAACGTCATTTTTTCGGATGAATCCAGGTTTTGTTTACAGCATCATGATGGTTGCATCCGTGTTTGGCGACATCGCGGAGAACGCGCATTGACGGCACTTTGAACAGTGGACGTTACATTTCAGATGTGTTACGACCCGTGGTTCTACCCTTCATTCGATCCCTGCGAAACCCTACATTTCAGCAGGATAATACACGACCGCATGTTGCAGGTCCTGTACGGGCCTTTCTGGATACAGAAAATGTTCGACTGCTGCCCTGGCCAGCACATTCTTCAGATCTCTCACCAATTGAAAACGTCTGGTCAATGGTGGCCGAGCAACTGGCTCGTCACAATACGCCAGTCACTATTCTTGATGAACTGTGGTATCGTGTTGAAGCTCCATGGGCATGTGTACCTGTACACGCTATCCAAGCTCTGTTTGACTCAATGCCCAGGCGTATCAAGGCCATTATTATGGTCAGAGGTAGTTGTTCTGGGTACTGATTTCTCAGGATCTATGCACCCAAATTGCGTGAAAATGTAATCACATGTCAGTTCTAGTATAACTGCCCAATGAATACCCGTTTATCATCTGCATTTCTTCTCGGCGTAGCAATTTTATTGGCCAGTAGTGTAATAATATGAGTCTCATTAAGACGACGCTTACATACCGGTTTCGAGATATTTCAGGAATCAATTATGAATGAAATCATTATCATGACAAGCGGCATATCTCTACAATAATTAAACCGGCGTACTATAGGCTTGTTAACAGCTGATGCATTTACAAAGAGATCATGACCCCCCCCCCCCTCACCCAAGAACTTTATCAGTAAGATCAAAGTAGTATGGAAACAAACTCTTGAAAAGGTAAGCTATTCTAGAAAATTACAAGCTACGTTTGTCTCGAATGCTCGCTGTGCCAATCCACGGGCAGCCGTATCTGCTGCCAGCCACACATCATAAGTCCACTGACACAACCGGCAAATAACACAGTATTCCCCCCTCCTAAAAAAGTACCGAAGCATGGATTCTTACTTGTGCTAATCACATACTCGAACGTATTATAAACACCACTGTTGCGACTACTTTTGTTCCAAATGAGATTCAGAAACAGTGGATTAGTATTTATTACACATAAGGCCTCACAAAGAGCTGAGCTAATTTCTGGATTTCAGAACTGGAAACCCTTTCCTTAACCAACTGAGCCAATGAGGCAAATTTTCTGCTAAGATGACCCGACTGCCGCAAAAGACAGCTTTTCACAACGACTATTTCATAAATCAGCATGTTGTTCTTAGTTATCCGACCACACTCGACATTGCTGTGTTCTGAACGGAAACAAAATTGCTTATCTCCGAAACGATTCGGTATGTTATGGGTATGAACTTGAAGGATTGCTGTCTCGCAGCGAGTAGGATTAGCAGTTCGTTGACGGAGATGCATCGGACGTTGCCTGGCTCATAGCTTCCGCACGTTCGACCTCGGGTGGCTGGCTAACAGTATTCAACTACAGCGCAGCAAAAAGCCCGCGACTGGGCGCCGAGAGCTACATCCGCCATTGCTTTGTTCACCTGCCTGTGAGAGAAGTCCTACACAATAGGGAAGAGTATCGATAATCCTACAGCAATTTCTCCTCCTGGAGTCAAATGGAAGTAATCTCTGTTGATAATAAAGCAGCTCAACATTTTGGTAAATACAAAATCGGATGAGGTAAATTTAAAGCAAGTGATAATACCGTGAGACATAAATTCGACTGAACCGTCCCTGTCCAGTAGAGTCTGAAACTGTGCAAAAGGAAAGGGATGATAGAAATTAAAGCCTCGGCAATAAAGGAAGATTTTGACAATGTTAACTGTAATATTCTCTTTGAAATTGTGAAGCCATCAGTGACATAATATAGGGAGCGAAATGTTATTTACGGCTTGTGCAAGAAACAGACTGCAGTTATAAGAGTCGATGTACATGAATGGGATGCAATGTTTGAGAAAGGAGAGACACAGGGCTGTAGAGTAACCCTGATGCTATTCAATCTGTACACTGAACAAGCGGCAAAGGAAACCATGGAGAAATTTGGAGTGGGAATCAAAGTTCAAGGAGAAGAAACAAAAACTTCGACGTTTGCCAATGAATTTTTCAGTCTATCAGAGACGACAAAGGACTTGGAAGAGTAACTGAATAGAATGGATAGAGTCTTGAAAAGAGGTTGTAAGATTAACATGAACAAGTAAAACAAGATAATGGAATGCAGTTGAATTAATTCAGGCAAATGGTTCAAATGACTCTGAGCACTATGCGACTTAACTTCTGAGGTCATCAGTCGCCTAGAACTTAGAACTAATTAAACCTAACTAACCTAAGGACATCACACACATCCATACCCGAGGCAGGATTCGAACCTGCGACCGTAGCGGTCACGCGGTTCCAGACTGAAGCGCCTAGAACCGCACGGCCACACCGGCCGGCAATTCAGGCGATGCTGAGAGAATTATATTAGCAAACGAAACATTAAAAGTAGTATATTAGTTTTGCTGTTTGGGCAACAAAATAACTGATGATGGCCGAAGTAAAACGCAGACTGGCTACAGCACAAAAAGCATGTCTGAAAAGGAGGAGCTTGTTAAAATTTAATATAAATTTAAGTGTTAGATAGTCTTTTTTGAAGGTATTTGTCTGGACTGTCTCTTATACGGATGTGAAACGTGGGCGATAAGCAGTTCAGAAAATAGAAGCTTCTGAAATGTGTTGCTACGGAAGAATGCTGAAGATTAGATGTGTAGATCGAATAATTAATGAGCAGGTACTGAATCGAATTGGGGAACAAAACGTTATGGCACAGCTTGACTAAAAGAAGAGTTCGACTGATATGACACATTCTGAGGCATGAAGGAATCGTTAATTTGATAATGGAAGTAAGTGCTCAGTGGAGGAAGGGCCGTAAAAATGGCAGAAGGAGACTAATGGATGAATAAAATAAGCAGATTTAAATGGAGGCAAGTTGCGGTAGTTATTCAGAGATGAAGACGCTTGCACGGGAAAGAGTAGTGTGGACAGCTGCATCAGACCAGTCTTTGAACTGAAGACCTCAACAACAACAACGACAACAACAACAATGAATGATGTGGCGCAGTGGCTAAGGCGTTCGGCTTCATCTTTGAAAGCAGCTACCACAAAATCCATTTTCGATCATCCAAAGTTGTTTTCCCAGATCAGATTACGCATATCAAGAGAATTCCTTAAAAATACCCCTGACCATTTCCTTCGCTCAGTCTCCAGCAACAAGCCTAGTGCTTTGTCTCTAATAAACCGTTCCTGTTGAATTTACAAATGGTTCAAATGGCTCTGAGCACTATGGGACTTACCATCTGAGGTCATCAGTCCCCTAGAACTTAGAACTACTTAAACCTAACTAACCTAAGGGCTTCACACACATCCATGCCCGAGGCAGGATTGGAACCTGCGACCGTAGCGGTCGCGCGGTTCCAGACTGAAGTGCCTATAATCGCTCGCCCACCCCGGCCGGCTTGAATTTACAGCGTAGTATCAAACAGATAAGACGACCTACTTTCTACCGTGTCGGAGAACTTAATTTTGTGGTATTTTTATGTCTAGCTGACCGTCTATGGTGCTACTATAACGCCTTAGCTTACAAAATCAGTTTAGACACAAAAACATTGACTGTAGATGTTGTGTCATTTGCAGTAGTGATTCTGTTGAGGGGGCGCACAACGGCGCATTTATAGAGCCGCTATTTATATACATTAACAACGCTAGAAAACTGGAATTCAATACAAGCCACAAATCGCTGCACGAAGACTGACCTACACGCTAGTGCAACAGAATTTATCTTTTGTTTGTATATACGTGCTTAATCATGGCTCTCCATGAAATTAACAAAGCTTCCTATAACAAAACATGAATGATGAAATACAGCACTTATTTTCTGTAACTCAGCTAAATTCTCGTTGTTTGATCCGGGGACATTTTTTATCATACCGTCGACAATGCAACACAATATAAATCTTTTGCAATAAAATATATCATCTGCTGCTGCATGAAACAGCGAAAGAAATCTAAGATGAGGCAACATGTGACCGTGATTTTGGATTTCTTTTACTTTCGGAGAAAACTGTAATACTCGGACGGCTGATATAGGATTAGGACAGTCAATTGGACTTCAGCGTTTTCAAATATCACAATTCACAGCAGCGTTATTACACTAGAATAGGTTTACTTAATATAAAAGGTCTGGCACATAAATATAACCTTAAAGAGTGCCTTAGACGTGGACGGTGGTCTCCACCGCACCACATCGTTTGCGTTCGTTTGCCTTTCGCAACCTGCATCTTGTGCTAAATCATCAAAATCCATCATCCTCTCTTCTTGCAGACCTATCTGCCTTTTTCCCAGAAATCTGGATCTCACTATGCGAAATTACTTTCCCCGCTCTAGTAATTCAGGCATTCTAATCGCCACTAGATCCATTCCGCATTTTCACGCCATTTTTATCAATTACGCATTTCCCAACACCGAAATCACCAATATATCTGCCAGTGATAATAAACAATGGTTTTCACTGAAGCCTTCCAGAATCGAGCTTCCTCTAAGTTTCTCATGTTTCAATCGCAGAGATCGTCTCTCTATTATCATCTTTCATGACCATCGTTCTTCACAAAAAATGTCTCTGAGCACTACGGGACTTAACATCTGCGGTCAGCAGTTCCCTAGAACTTAGAACTACTTAAGCGCAAATAACCTAAGGACATCACACACATCCATGCCCGAAGCAGGATTCGAACCTGCGACCGTAGCGGTCGTGCGGTTCCAGACTGAAGCGCCAAGAACCGCTCAGCCACACCGGCCGCTTCGTTCTTCACGATCGCCACCATTATCACAAAGCAGAATTGAAACAACCGCCGAGCGAGGTGAGGCAAAAAATGAAATGTGTGTATGCCATATTTGACCGGGAGCCCCTTCTAGTGGGTCCGGCGGGCTGATGTAAGCCTTTCTATTTGACGCCACTTCGGCGATTTACGGGTTGCCGATGATGAAATGATGGTGACAGCACACACACACACACGCGCGCGCACACACACACACATACACACACACAAATCCCGAGCAGAGGGGAACCCCAACCCACCTGGGAATCGAACTCGGAACCCCATAGTCGCGAGTCGGCAACGCTCACTCCAAGAGCACGAGCTGGTGACGAGGTGACGCAGTGGCTAATACACTAGACTGCCATTATAGAGGACTAAGGTTCACATCTGTGACAAGGTATTTAGATTTAGGTCTTCTGTGGCTCCCCTAAACGCGTTAGCACAAACACTGGAATGTTTTCTTGGAAAAGGACACCACCAATTCTCTTCTCCATTCTGGGATTGTGCTTCGGCTCTATTTAATTCGTCATATTTCTTGCGCGAAACATTTTTAAAGTCTATTTTCCAAACATGTATCAACACTAATATGCAATAACTGACAGGTGCCTTTCATTCTTATTTTACATTCTGTATGTTGTACCATAGAGTACTGTTTCCAGTATCAAATTTCTATTAACTAAAGCGTGATAAATCAGTTAAAATCCTCACTGACTTTGCTGCGGATGTATGTAGAATGACACCGATGAGTTGGCGAAATAATGATTTCAGCTCTGTCTTACTGTTTTAATTGCGTGAAATTCTTTGTCTACCGGTGAAGAGATTATTCATTCGTGACAGTTTCAAGCTATGCATCGTCGAATAGTTTCTGCGATGAGTGGAGGGAATGAAGTGGGGCCGGTAGCAAGTAGAGGTTAAGATAGGGCCTAGAAGCCGTATTCGGGTGACTCAAATCATATAGCTATGGCCACAGAGGTAGGTGTCTGCGTGTAGCGTTCCAGTTACATCGCGGTGAACGCACATTGGAAGCGTGTATTCGTCATCGCCATACTATCGTATCACCCGGCGTGATGGTATGGGGCACCATTGGTTACACGTCTCGGTCACCTCTTGTTCGCATGGACGGCACTTTGAACATTGGACGTTACATTTCAGATGTGTTACGACCCGTGGCTCTACCCTTCATTCGATCCCTGCGAAACCTTACATTTCAGCAGGATAATGCACGACCGCATGTTGCAGTTTCTGTACGCGCCTTTCTGGATACAAAAAATGTTCGACTGCTGCCCTGGCCAGCACATTCTCCAGATCTCTCACCAATTGAAAAGTCCGCAGCTCGTGGTCGTGCGGTAGCGTTCTCGCTTCCCACGCCTGGGTTCCCGGGTTCGATTCCCGGCGGGGTCAGGGATTTTCTCTGCCTCGTGATGACTGGGTGTTGTGTGATGTCCTTAAGTTAGTTAGGTTTAAGTAGTTCTAAGTTCTAGGGGACACATTACCATATATGTTAAGTCCCATAGTGCTCAGAGCCATTTGAACCAATTGAACACGTCTGGTCAATGGTGGCCGAGCAACTGGCTCGTCACAAGACGCCAGTCACTATTCTTGATGAACTGTGGCATCGTGTTGAAGCTGCATGGGCAGCTGTACCTGTACACGCCATCCAAGCTCTGTTTGACTCAATGCCCAAGCGTATCAAGGCCGTTATTACGGCCAGAGGTGGTTGTTCTGGGTACTGATTTCTCAGGATCTATGCACCCAAATTGCGTGAAAATGTAATCACATGTCAGTTCTAGTATAATATATTTGTCCAATGGATACCCGTTTATCATCTGCATTTCTTCTTGGTGTAGCAATTTTAATGGCCAGTAGTGTATTCCCGAACTTCCATTATTCTACATTAATTATTTTTTGGTGCTGTGATATTTTTCCGTCAGTGTATAACTGTTAGTTTTTGCTAAGCGCTATTCGAGAGTGGAAAGGTGGAAAAATAGGCTTAAATTGGGTCGATGAACCCTCAGACAAACACTAAAGATGAATTGCAGAATAGTGATGCAGAAGTGGATGTACGTCCGTCAGGCATTTTACAGTGGCGTGTGGAATGTGTATGTAAAAAATTGGGTATCATTTGCTTGATGTGGCTGGCATGGGGCGAGGTGAGCGGCGCAGCTTGGCGCATTCCTGCGGCTGTACAGTTAGCTCCCCGCGGCCGCAGCTGGCCTTGCGTGCCTCCGCCTGCTCCCCACCACACTAATAGGCTACTTCTGCATTATACATCTAAACTATTCAACTCAGATATTTCCGGAAGCGTTTCAGGTAATGCGATTCTGTTTTCATCCAGGTGAATTGTGAGAAAGTCGTCACTAAATGACGTATAGTCTCATTTCACAGCTATATTAATTACTTCGCTTCTCCAAACGGAACTGTAGTAATTTCTGCTGCTACTATCGTAGTTCTAAAAGAGACGATTTGAACGGCGTTTCACTATTCAAACAAGTTTCAGAGAAATTACAATATACAGAAATTCGGATTGATCTGTTTTCAACATGTAACCGACTGCTGTTTTCTGGAAGTGCGTTTATATGAAACTGTCACGTGAGGCTGATCGTGAGCTCCAACTTAATACAGCTAGGACAGTCTGCTTACAAAAGCCGAATAGACAAGAGCACTTTAAAATTGATACTGATCACAGTTGGTTATATGTGGTTGGACAATACACCGGGCAGAAGGTTCAAATGGTTCAAATGGCTCTGAGCACTATGGGACTTAACATCCATGGTCATCAGTCCCCTAGGACTTAGAACTACTTAAACCTAACTAACCTAAGGACAGCACACAACACACAGTCATCACGAGGCAGAGAAATTCCCTGACCCCGCCGGGAATCGAACACGGGAACCCGGGCGTGGGAAGCGAGAACGCTACCGCACGACCACGAGCTGCAGACCCGGGCAGAAGGCAAAGGACGTGGCATCAAAGGATGATTCACCCGTTAACTACGGTAACAACTATGCTCCTATTTCTGTCAGAGATTTGAAAGAAAGATACGCTCAAAAACATGCAACTGAGGTATAAATATTGTTGAATAATAACTCCACGCCAGCAATTTAATGGCAAGATACATACTTACATTGCAAAATTAAGCAACAAAAAGGAAGTTACAAAAGGATGTGGCCATAAACAATACCTTAAAATACCTTCGACTGCAACACAAGTTTGCAATCTCTGGAGCAATGGCTGGAGCAAGGACTTCCGGAGGGACTGAAGAGATTCCTTCGATATCATTCCATATGCTGTAGCAATGCGATGTCCTAAATCCTCTTGCGTCCTCGGAACTTCTGCATAGTCTTCATCTTTGAGTCCCCCCCCTCCCCCCCGCCCCCCCCCCCCAAGAATAAAGATCAGTGATGTCAAATCGTGCGAAAGTGCAGGCGAGCCGATGTCGCCCACACATCCTAGCCAGCGACCAGCGAAGAGCTGGGTGAGCACTTTCCTAGCCACAAACGAGCAATTAGCCCGGCACCCATCGTGCTGGTACCATATAAATCTAGCCGGCCGGAGTGGCCGAGCGGTTCTAGGCGCTACAGTCTGGAACCGCGCCACCGCTACGGTCGCAGGTTCGAATCCTGCCTCGGGCATGGATGTGTGTGATGTCCTTAGTAACTTAGGTTTAAGTAGTTCTAAGTTCTAGGGGACTGATGACCTCAGAAGTTAAGTCCCATAGTGCTCAGAGCCATTTGAACCATATAAATCTATGTACTTAATGTCGTACTTCCTTTAGGAAAACTTCTAGCACTTTGGCAAGAAACTGTGCGTATCTTCTACCCATTAAGGTTTCTCCAAAAAAGTAAGGATCAGTCACGTAGTCTGCAATAATCTCGCACTTCCCTGTCCCTCGCATTCATTCTGTCTCAGTCCCCTAGAACTTAGAACTACTTAAACCTAACTAACCTAAGGACATCACACACATCCATGCCCGAGGCAGGATTCGAACCTGCGACCGTAGCGGCCGCGCGGTTCCAGACTGTAGCGCCTTTAACCGCTTGGCCACCACGGCCGGCGCAAGCGCAGGTTCTCAGCGACCCAGTAACGTATATTTCTTACAGTTAACTTTCCATCACTTGTAAAGGTAGTGTCGTGATCAGATGAAACTATTTTCGTCCAGCCGCAACTGTGGGTTGTTTGATTGTTCGGTGAGGTGGCACACAAGCTAGAACTCATGAAATCTTAGTTCATTTCATTACATTAATGAATAAAAGATTTACTTAACTTTGATACACTTCATTTAGCACGGGAATACTGGATAATTTACAATTGTCAAGGACTAGCAAAGTAACACCTGATTCACTAACCAACAAACTGTTCTCTTGAGGTACAATGTTCGACATTTCTAACAATACAAGTTCATCAGATACTTTTAACAACTCGTTGGTCCTACACTATGATGCTGCCTGAGGCCTCGAACTGGGCTGAGCCCTCGCATGCTCGACACCGTATTGACCTCAACGTGAGGTCGCTGCTATGCTGAGAGTGGAGGTGTGGTCTTCAGGAGTGCCTGCTATGAGGGTGGTTTGAAAAGTTCTCGGAACGGAATAGAAAAAAGTACTTACATCACAGAAACTTTTTTATTTTTCAATGTAGTCTCCTTGTAGATTAATGCACTTGGTGCAACGATGTTCCAGTGCCTTGACCCCATCTCGAAAATGAAATTCCTCCAGGCCTGCAAAATAGTTGTCAACTCCGGCTATCAATTCTTCGTTTGAAGTGAATCTTCGCCCACCAAGAAAAATTTTCAGTTTTGGGAAGAGATGGAAGTCTGACGGAGCCATATCAGGTGAATAAGGCGGGCGTGGCAACAATTCATATCTTAGTTCGTGTAATTTTGCCGTGGCAATAGCACATGCTCGGGTGCACATTGTCTTGATGGAAGATGACTTTTTTTCCTTGCTAAACCTGGCCTTTTTTCGCGTATCTTTTGTTGCAATTTGTCCAGGAGGTTAGCATAGTTTTCTCCAGTAATTGTTTGCCCAGTGGGGAGATAATCTACAAACAGAATCCCCTTCGCATCCCAGGGCAATGATGCCATGACCTTTCCCGCCGAAGGAATTGTCTTTGCTTTCTTTGGTGGCGGACAATCAGCATGTTCCCACTGCTTTGACTGTTGTTTTTTCTTTGGGGTATAGTAGTCGACCCAAGTTTCAACTGTGGTCACAAACTGGCGCAAAAAATTGTGTTCGTTTCTCCTAAAACGGGCCAAACATTGTTCCAATATGTACATTCTCATGCGTTTTTGATCCAGCATCAAAAGTCGCGGCATCCAGCTTGCAGACAATTTTTTAATTTCTAATTCTTCAGTTAAAATGTGATATAACCTTCACATGTCATCTGGCAAGCGTGAGCAATTTCACGCACTTTCAATCAGCGATCCTCCGTGATCATTTTGTGCACTTTTACAATGATTTCTGGAGTAGTGACTCACCTTCGCCGACCGCTGCGCGGATCATCATCAAAGCTCTCCCGAGCAAATTTAAATTCATTTGTCCAGTTGGCAACAGTTGAATATGAGGGAGCAGAGTCCCCCAGCGTGTTCTGGAAATCGGCATGAATGTGCTTTGCTTTCATACGTTTCTTTACGAATTACTTAATCACTGCTCGAATCTTGATTTTTTTTTCCTTCTTCGCAAATCACTACGCGGGAACAACAACAGAGCCACGTCACCGCCACAGCTCTCTTCCAAGAGCGCTGACCTCTCGTGATGATTCCGAAAACTTTTCAAACCACCCTCGTATATGTCGATGCGGATTGCACCGAGGCCTCCCTCACGTCTGTGGTATCGATATGTGTTGCAGACTTCGGTGTGGCACCGCGATGTCAGGACGACATCACAGGTAGCTTCATTGGTAAAGAGAATTCTTTGAAGAAAGATCTTACAGTCCTGAGGTCGCATCAGAACCGAGTGGAAGAATTCCATGCATATGCTGCAATCACGCTGTTTAATCTGCTCGTGAAGTGACACATATACGGATGGAAGCTGTTTGCGTGCAAAATGCAAACAACGCTGGGCTGACTTATTCCAGAGGCATTCGCAATTTCTCTGGAGCTAACATGCGAATTATGAGCAACAGCTGCAGAATATATAGGAAGGTTATAATTAAAGTTTCTGTACTTGAGAGGGCCTCCGTGAAAAGCGAGTAATCGAAGGAAAATGAAACTTTGTGGTAATATTTGTAAGCACATGCAGAACAGAAATAACAAATCAAGTGTGCTTTATTACTCCACGAAATGTTCCAAGGCCACGTGGCATCAACTTCAACCCTTGCAAGGAACGTAGAGCGAAGTCCACTCGAATATCTGCGTCACGTGGCAAAAGTTGGTGAGTAATGTGAAGTTTGCACGGATGCCAGTTCACAATTTTTCGTAGCACTTCTCGAACGGTGGACGGTGGGAAGTCCAGCTGTCGTGACACATCTCGTGTACTGCTCGAAGATCGCACACTGAGTCCAGCATCTCAGCCATGGCAACAGTAGCTTCAACAATTTGTGGCACAATGGCCGTCGGTCTCTCCCAGGAGCAATTCCGAAATCGCCAATTAAATCGAACTTGCGAATCACGTCGGTTCGGAAAGGGGACCTCTCCGTATTCTCGCGAAAATCAGCAGCACTGTTGCTGTTGTTTTGATAAAACAGCTTTACGAGTAAAGCCCCACTCACCTTGTCCAGACTCATGTTGAATGTCCGCAACTGTAATCCACAATGATGTTTGTGTTTCAATTCAACGTCGCCGTACCGGAACCGGCGCCTTACGCGAGTCATGACATTAACACTACTAAGAACGGAAATCGTGCAGCGCACATTCGTAACATGATCTCTATAAAATAAGCTACAATTGGCTCAGGATGAATTATAACAAGCCTGCACATTTCGTTCGTTAGGCTTGCTGCTTTCCCTCTACGTTGTATTCCAGTTCCCTTACGACAGCAAATTTTTGAACGTTCGCTGAATTGTCATTCTTGTTGGCCACGGTCTGTCGGGATACCTTTGTGAGTGCAACTCATCTGCTGTCTTCGCGTTCCTCCCGCATTCTCGGTAAAAGAGTAGCATATCTAGCTTTTCTCGGTCTATTAAAGGTACTTATTTTTGCAAACTAAACAGCACTCGACACACGTGAATGACACAGACAGAATGAAAACCACCTTTCTTCTGTGACACTTTCATGCCGGTGTCGCAGCAGTCCAACACTCTGTTTCCTCCTTATCCGACGTCACGTATTTTCTTATTTCGGTATGAAAAAATGAATTTCTGCATAAGACAGCAATTGGTGTCGTGTTCAAAATAGATAAATCGGAAGTTCTATACGTTGTAATTACTCTGAAACTAGTAATCCGATGCTAAAGAGTGAAATACCACTGAATTCGTCTCTTTTAGAACTTCGATACTAGCGACAGAAATTATTACAGTCTCATTTGAAAACGCGAAGTTTAGAGCAATTTCTCTATAATTTATATAGCTATAAAAAGAGACTATTCTTCGTTTAGTGTAGTTGTAGAATGTTGGACATGACTACACAAACCGTCAGGAAGTGGCGACGTGGTTTGAGGTTGTGGGTGGGGAGTAGTAAGGTGGATACACGAATGATTTTTGGCAGATGTTGTTTCGATGGAATTACGAGGCGTATTCGGAAACTAAGGTCCCATTAGGCGCGAAATGGAAACCACTGTGAAAATCCGCTGGAACTTTGCACAGATGTGTTGGACACTGTATTTAGTGTGCCTGTCGATGGTTTCATGTCGCTATTTTCAGTTCAGAGCGCAAAGTAATCATGTAGAAATGCCTAAAACAACAGTGCCTCCTGTCAAGTATGTGGATCTGGTAAGAGATTTCGCCTGAAGCTATGCAGAACACACAACATAAACGTCATGCGTTTCTTTCTTCAAGACAATTTTCAGCCGCATTCTGCAGGTGCAATTAAAACTCTCCTGCAGCGTTTTCGATGGGAAGTGTTTGATCACCCACAATACAGCCCTTAATTGGCTCCCTCCGTTGTTCATCTCTGCTCACATGAACCGCTGGCTACAAAGACAACATTTTGGCACAAACAACGAAAGGCACACCAGTTTAGAGAATTGGCGGAAAGCACAGGCGGCTGCTTTCTGTGACGAGGGTACTGGAAAGTTTGTACAACGCCACGACAAATGTCTAAGTTGGAGCGGCGATTATTTAGAGGTAGCTGGAAGGTGGGGCTCTACAGACATAAATGGCGTGTTTCAGGAGGACACGAGCATATGTTAACAGCCGATAGTATGAATCACTCTGAGCAAAATGAAAACAACAACAAAAAACGTAAACACATTATCGGCTGTCAACGGTTTCTAAGTATACATAAACTCAAGATCTATGCATGCACAATCAGTTTCAGCAATACTTTGAGGGCAATCAATTGGATAGGGGCAGACTTGTGATAGGATGGAGTCCCTACATTCTCATGACGATCAGTGTTACCCTACCTACACTGGATTTTGAATAGCTCACAGTGTTGACGCTGCATACAGAAAAACTCGAACTACGCAATTAGCCACAAACAAGCCGGGTTCCAATACATGCCACACAAATTAAATAAATCTCCACTCAGTGAAGACAACTACAAAAGTGAACTACAGATAACCAAATAAATAGCTGTGGAGAATGGATACGACACAAAAATTACAGACAAGATGAATCACGTAATAAAAACAAAAATAAAGGGGCAACCAGCACATAAAAACATACAGACCGCCAAAAACATGCAAAAAACAGGCACAAAACACATACACACACACACACACACACACACACACACACACACACACACACACACACGAAGCACACCCACGACAAAAAGTAAATGGTACATTCTCACTTACAGCAATAAAGCAGCTCACCGGGTAAGCAACAAGTCACAAAACAAGGATTATAAATACCCTACAAAACAGACAACCAATGCAGACGAAAGTAAGGACAACCAATGTCAGCACAAAACACACTACACATGTGATAATTATCAACTGACAAGTCAGGACTACAATTCAGTTTATACTGGAAGACAAGCAGAAATTTCAGTACTAGGCTCACAGAACACACAAGAGCACTAAAAAGTAATAGCTACCATTCTGCATTCGCCGAACGTGGACCACAGACTAACAGACATCAACACCGACCCAAGAATTCTCAAATTCAGCAACAGCCCTCAGAAAAGCTAATAACTAAGGCCAACTACGAAAGGCAGAAAGCCCTACTTTAAGGAAAAGAAATAATAAACGAATACACAGCTCTCTGCAACGGAACTCTGTTCTCTGCCCTCAAGGAACAGTCAGACGAGCCAAACACGCACACACACACACACACACACACACACACAGTCTTAAACATTAAAAATAATGCTAAATGCTAACCACAAGTTTCCCAGCCGTGAATTTCCGATGCAAATAACTTTCTATATTATATTCTCTACGACTGAAAATGACAAACTGTGAAAGAAAGAAACTGTAATGCACAATACATAAAAGCACACCGTATAGTAATAAGTTCTATACGTTAAAAATCGTCTGCTATCAAATTTATAAATATATTTTCTTAAAAACTAACATTTCTATAGGTACAGATAGCAAAGAACGATTCCGCTGTCATTCAATAGAATGAAAAATTTTAAAAAACCACTGATGATGCTGTAACTTCAGCGAAGCACGTTTCGGTATAAAGAAGTAAAAATGTATTTGCTCAAAGCAGAACCCACCAACAAACAAATTTATTTGTAAGCAATCACGCACACAAGAGTGAGCTTCAACCTCAAGATGCACGTTCTCTACTGCATTATCGTTGGCGGTATCTTTCCTGAACATGAGTTGTAAAGGAGAATCAACAACAAAACAATCAGTAACAATCTATTAAAACTGTCACGCGCATTCATCGCAGTTTTGACAGTTTCAAACAGCTGTATCTTGGAAGCCATTAAAATATATGTTTCATGTCTATTTCCCCTTCAGAAAGGTCCTTCCATCATTTTAAACGTTTTCGCTTTTTACCGAAACACCTAGTACTTCTGTCCCCGGAATTATTGTCCAATGCGTCAATTCTTTTCGAATTCCAGTTTTTCGTAGAATCGCAGCTTATCTTATTTAGACAGAGATTTCAATATGACGAGTTCCGGCAGCCTGTTGTAAGAGCAGGTGTCACGCAGCAGGCTTTCTCTTCACGAACCAGTCCTTGACCTTAAACACGAACATATCAAAGCGAGGCCACGATCATGGCTATAAGCGTCCTTAGTTAAGTGAAGCCAAAAGCTGAGATAAGAAACTACTAAACATCCTTACTTCTTCAAGTGCTTTGCAAAAGCTCGTGTTCAAGGAGACTAAATTAAAATACTGGCACAACATAACGTCGATTAACATATATATTTCTCCAGTCTGATACCCATTTATATCAATACCAATATCATATTTCATTCTACTTGTATGTCGAAGTGTCTTATCAGAAGTTGCAACTGCAACTTGGTATTTTAATTTTTAATATGAACCATCAATGAACATTTACAACCAGTCGACTTCTTTCAACAATTTTAGGAAAAAATAGCAACTAAAGCCAATATCATTAAATTATTGTCGTAACTACGGGATTTCCATCAATTATTAATTTAACAAATAGTTACGTTTGCTCCTGAACGTGGCAGTAACAGTTAACAGTATCAAGAGTGAGTCGAGTATACGTATGAAACATTATAAAAAAACCTCATTTTCAGCATTCGTAGCATTTCAAACTATATACGATTGCTGAAATGATTCTCCTGCATTCTTATGATAACACTGCTGACAGAACCGCGATTAATCAAAAGGACTAAAATACGATCGTTGATTTCATAAGGCACTACTAAGAAACTACAGTTACTTGCATCTTTGCACTAGCATACAAAATAATTTCCATAGATTCTGAATAACTCAATTTGAACTTATACCGAAATATATTCCACAACTTAATTACCTTCGTTTAATTATAAAGAACAATGTAAGCGAGCCGCAGTGGCCGAGCAGTTCTAGGCGCTACAGTCTGGAACCACGCGACCTCTCCGGTCGCAGTTTCGAACCCTGCCTCGGGCATGTAAGTGTGTGATGTCCTTAGATTAGTTACGTTTAACTAGTTCTAAGTTATAGGGAACTGATGACCTCAGAAGTTAAGTCCCATAGTGCTCAAGAGCCGTTTGAACCATTGGAACAATGTAATCTTTCAAAAATTTACTTACAAAATTTCGAGTGTTCCTAGTTACTGTCGTAATATTCTACATATACTAACGACCTCATCGCCTACGAAACGTTTAAACTTCACCTTCCTTCCATTTTTCTTTTTGAAAAAATTGCTGCTTTCCGAACGAAATATTTATATTTTGTGCTTGGTATCACTCAAGCAGCTGGAGAGAAAGAAAATTTATATTTAAAATTCATGTCACTTACAGCGCTTTAAATATTCCATTAGTTATTACGTTTTGGAAACACTACCTATTTTGGAAATTCTTTCGTCTACTATAGTTTCCAATTTTTCTTTTGCACCCTCGAATAAATCGTGCATAAACATACAGCGTCAAAACTACTGTAACTATGCGTGTAATGTTGCTGTCTAGGAGGAGCATCTGTACGTATAAAAATATGAGGCACATCACCTGACGACGAGTGACACTGAAACTGGAAATTGGTAATGACAAAATGAAAACTGCATTAACAAATTGGGTTTGTTTGTCATTAAATATTTTTTTCTGCTGCTAGTCACAATTTTCTTTTATTTATTTCTTGCACGATGCGTTCGGGTAAATGGTTACGATTTTCAAAGTGCGTTTTTGCGTATTATAGCATTTATGCGTGATGGTTTCGATGCGTGAATTGCTGCTGCAAAGAAAGTTATTTTGTAACAAACAAACCCATTATTTTTACCGTCGCGTTTTCGCTGATCATTTCTAATGGATATGGTTTTTAAAATCGCATTAATGTACTCTTATAAAATTGACTTGTTTTTATAGTATCATTTCATTTGCTGGAATCATTGGATTTCATGGAATTTATGTTTCGGATACAATTAAGATACATCTTTCTTTCATGGTTGTTGTTACAAAAATGAAGAAAAATAATGAGAATTTAATAGCATATGTTTGCCGAGAAACGACTTAGTTTCTTCTTTTGTAATGATACGCGCGGAAATAGGCCACAAAATAATAAAAGACTGGACTCAAAATCTCAGAGAACAGGTTCCAGTCCGATGCACTCATTGTGACACTCTTAGATATCTGAATACGAATGCCGATGTGGTTTGTATCCCACTATTAGTGCACTCTTGGTCTTTTCCCCTCACTACTGATTTAATACTACACTTCATACCTTGGAGTTACTTAACTGTGTGACGTTTCTTCGTCTTTGGCGGATAAAACTGCACTTGTATTTCGAGGCTACCCGCAAACCACTCCCAACAAGAAGTATTACCTTTCACTAATCTACAACAAATGTGGCAACTCTACGTCAAATGTTAAGGTTAGCCATCATACGGAAATCATTCACACGGCGGTTGTCATGCAGCACAAAGCAGCAAGGTTTCTCTTTCTTTCTGTTTTTTTTTCCATTTGGATTTTCCAGGTGGCGTACTCCTGGGAAATACTGTGCTGATTTCAGGCCTAAGAAAACAGAAATGTCAAATTTTCTAACATTAGAGATGCAGCACATCCAAAATCATTGTTCTTTTAAATCTAAGGGAAAAAAAGAAAATCTGGATGACCAACGAAATGGCAAGTGTCTAGAAGCTCAAGGTCGATTATATACTGTATACAGCAAATAATTCTTTCAGATCAATATACAGATGTTTAGTCTCTTATTAGAATACATGTTGTGGCTGTTGCATGTGGCTTGAATTACTACGAAATGATGTCACTCGTTACATCGTGTGCCACAGTATTAATGTCAGTAACAATTTAAACAGCGGAAAAACTATATTTCCATATACAGTTAATAAAAATAAAGCAGTTATAAATACGAAGTGACTTCTAAGGGTTTTCTAGAGTGATTGATAAACAGTATATTTTTGTCTTGTTAGTTTGATTCACTGTTCCATTTTTTGCACATAAATATGAGATCTTTAACCACGCCGACAAAAAATATTTCTGCCAACGTAACTGACAGCAGTAAAGGTTCTAGATACTGTTATACTGCTAGATATTACGTTTTAGTACTCTGACCGGTCTTCATTCACGAAAGGTGTCAAAAAGTCAACGTAATTTTCAAAAACATTGTAATGCTTTTCCACAAACATTGTAATGTGAAGTACTTCTCTGTGCCCCAATTCTGTTTAAACACAGATATACACATCAAAGTAGGGAAATCTACAAAGTATTGATGCAAGACTGATTAAGAATACTTAAGCGTCAGCCCCATAAATCTAAATGCATCATTCACCTTGAACAAACTAACCATTGTTGACTGAAGGCCGACTTTCTATATACACTATACGAAATTAAGACATTTGCGATTCGGCAGCCAACTACTGTTAGTGAGAGTAAACTACGCATTAAAATTCCAACGTTTAATGAAGCGAGTGAGGGCAATATTACCCCGCTTCCGTCTTACATAGGCCCTACGAATACAAACACTTGTATTCGATTCGAGATCTATGCGTCACAGTTTACATCACCAGCAGTTTCTTTGCAAAGTTCGTGCAACTTCAGAAATGACTGCTCGTCAAATTCACCTTCATTTTAGAATCCACCTCATCAGAAATATTTCACGCCTGACATTTTCCACAAGTCGCTACGCAACGAAACCACAACTGTTACCGCCAGTTACAAAATGGTATTCGCAACGGAGAAAATAGTACGCGCTGCTATCTGACCATAATCATATTTCATCAACTGTCATTGACGATAAATGGTCGTTTCCTAAGCAGTCATTTTCACCACACGGACTGAGACTTGGCGCATCTCTGACAAATGAAGGGTACTAATCAAATAACAATCGTCCCTCGTAAACTATCTAAAACATAATGCAGTAGATTGGCGCTCCGAGTACTTGCTGTCTGCTGCTGGGAACTTGCTTAGACGGCTCAAGTGATCAATCAGACGCCACTTCTTATTAGCGCCCTGTTTAAATCCGCTATCAGCGTATTTCTTACCTAGCAAGAGGAAGCTGGTTAACACAATCTAGTACGACAGCAGCAGTGTGACTTGCTTCTAATACAGACAGACAGCATTAATCTCTGACAACGAAGTCAGCGAGAAAAAGCTGTGTAAAACTGTGTTAGTGAAATGCTCTAAATTCTAGTTTATCAAAGCAGGAAGGGAAGAACGGTGCCAGATACGTACAATGCGGGTTTTCTGGCGAACATGCTGGTGTCGTGTGTACTTCAGAGATGGGACCATCAACATTCTAGAATGAACCACGTTACCGATGATAAGTAACAGTTAAGGGAACTAACAGATATTTTGTGGTACTTTATGACTTTTTACACATTATAATTACGTAATTTTGATGGCGCTCTACACTTGACATCGGCAGTACAAAACCTACAAAGTACTTTACGTCCTATAAGGTGGAATATTCGATAATAAAGGAGTGCGATAGCCCGTGGTGACACCTATCCCTTATCGCTATTATGGATCAAAGGAATTACCGGTAGAGAATGAACTGTTCGGTTTTTGATGTAGTAAAGCTGAACGACGAAATGAAAATACGACACCATTAAAAACAAATGGGGCACCATATATCATTAAATAGTGCGTCTCGGGGACACAGTGGTAAAGGGACAGACTACTGTATCTATAGGTCTCAGGTTCGATCCCAGATAAGTCCCACGATATTTATCTGTCATGTTAAACTATAGGGACATCTTATAACTGGCTGGGCAAGTTAGTTCAAATATCGGTGGAAGATAATAGCATAAACTTTCCAGTAGCTACCTTTTCTCGTAAAGAAACCTCAAAGTGGATGGCAGTTTTAACTTCTTTTTTTATTCTATTAAAGAGGGATGTCGTCAGTGAAGGAGCGTGAACGCCATGTGACGCACTTGAGTCCACTAGCGAGTTATTAAAATGTAAAAAAAAGTGTCATATGTAACAGAAAAAAACCTCCTATCGTAGTTCCAGGATCCAGCACTTTGAAAATCAAGCGCAGAAGCAGAAAATGTTTTAAAATGTCCAGAGCAGTTTTACAGATACTGCGTTAGAAGTTTCAGTGTGAAGATTTAGTGTTATTAGACCAGCCATGGAGCGCAGCATTCAGTTCCTTCCTTTTAGTTATTTCCCTCATTATACCATAAGAACTACGCAAAGATATTAAAAATATAAGTATTTCCTTACACATACATAAGGAGTATCTACCCGGGGCAATTTGAGGTGGACTGACCACATAAATTTAGCTAGGAGGAGGCGTATGCCAGACTGAAGTATATTGCATGAAAGCTAGCTGAAGTATATTGCATGAAAGCTACGGGCATACAATTTACATAACAAAAAATCGCTTGCAATAATCTCGTTCGAACAATAACTGAGTATCGCTCAACGGTTTGGGACACTTACCCATTTGGATTACCGAATGAGGTAAAGAGGACACAAATTCTAAACGGCGCGCCTCGTCGCGGTTTCGTTAAGCTACCGTGAGTGTCATAGACATTCTCAACAACCTGCAGTGCAACACGCAGCAAGGAAGACGTCATGCATCGCGAAGAGCGTTGTTCTAAAAATTCGAGTCCACATTCCACAACGAGTCAACAAACACACTGCGTCTTCCAACATTCGTCTTTCTTCAAGCATACCATCCGCGAATGCAATAGAAGCGAGGAAACGAATTCTGGTACCCTTCATACCATCCATCACGCTCCATACGATGTGCTCTGGAACACACATATTGATGTAGATATAAAAATGAGGAAAACGTCACGAACATTCAAAGTTTCGATTCGTTTATCAGTATGTAGTTTCGGACTACGACCTTTTTCAGATAGCGACATACACATTATGAGCACCTGCTTAATACTGTGTTTGCCCACCTTTGGAACACTAATACTGCAGCGATTCTGCGTGGCACAGTTTCGACAACTCCTCGGTAGCTTTACTAAGGTAGGCCTATGTGGCGACAGATGTCAATGAATATGTCACGCAATTCTCCTAAACTATGGGCCAGTACCTTTGGTTGCGTAGCTGGCACCCCACAGCAGCTCAGATTTATTGCATCGAGCTCAAATCAGCGGTATTTTGTGGCCAAGACAACATGAATTCACTATATTAGTATAGGTACACCTATTCTGGTGCATTTTTTTCCTACCTCCTATCCCCTATGACGTCATCTTCTGTTGCCAGATTCCTCCCCTTACCTCACCCCCTTTGACATAGGCCAATTGCTACATTTATAAGGGGAGGGAAATTAAAAAAAAAGGCAGAAAATTCGGAATGGCTTAATTATGCTACAGGATTTCCCCCGCACTCCTACTACACCACTGTGATAGATGGGCTGTTGACCTACACTATGTGATCAAAAGTATCCGGAGACCCCCAAAAACATATGTTATTCATATTAGGTGCATTGTGCTGCCACCTACTGGCAGGTACTCCATATCAGAGACATCAGCAGTCATTAGACATCGTGAGAGCAGAATGGGGCGCTCCGCGAACTCACGGACTTCGAACGTGGTCAGGTGATTGGGTGTCACTTATGTCATACGTCTGTATGCGAGATTTTCACACTCCTAAACATCCATAGATCCACTGTTTCCGATGTGATAGTGAAGTGGAAACGTGAAGGGACACGTACAGCACAAAAGCGTACAGGCCGACCTCGTCTGTTGACTGACAGACACCGCCGACAGTTGAAGAGGGTCGTAATGCGTAATAGGCAGACATGTATCCAGACTATCACACAGGAATTCCAAACTGCATCAGGACCCACTCCAAGTACTATGACAGTTAGGCAGGAGGTGAGAAAACTTGGATTTCATGGTCGAGCGGCTGCTCATAAGCCACACATCACGCCGGTAAATGCCAAACGACGCCTCGCTTGGTTTAAGAAGCGTATACATTGTACAACTGAACGGTGGAAAAACGTTGTGTGGAGTGACGAATCACGGTACACGATGTGGCAATCCGATGGCATGGTGTGGGTAAGGCGAATGCCCGGTGAACGTCATCTGCCAGCGTGTGTAGTGCCAACAGTAAAATTCGGAGGAGATGGTGTTATGGTGTGGCCATGTTTTTCATGGAGGGGTCTTGCACTCCTTGTTGTTTTGCGTGGCACTATCACAGCACAGGAGAACAGTGATGTTTTAAGCACCTTCCTGCTTCCCATTGTTGAAGAACAATTCGGGGATGGCGATTGCATCTTTCAACACGATCGAGCACCTCTTCATAATGCACGGCCTGTGGCGGAGTGGTTACACTACAATAACATCCCTGCAAAGGACTGGGCAGAGCCCTGACCTGAATCCTATAGAACACCTTTCGGATGTTTTGGAACACCGACTTCGTGGCAGGCCTCACTGACCGACATCGATACCTCTCCTCAGTGCAGCACTCCGTGAAGAATGGGCTGCCATTCCCCAAGAAACCTTCCAGCACCTGATTGAACGTATGTCTGCGACAGTGGAAGCTGTCATCAAGGCTAAGGGTGGGCCAACACCATATTGAATCCAGCATTACCGAGGGAGGACGCCACGCACTTGTAAGTAATTTTCAGCCAGGTGTCTGGATACTTTTGATCACATAGTGTAAGCATAAATTGGCAGAATATTGAAGATGGTGCATTGTTCTGTTGTGTGAAATTCAAGGACAGTCTGTATGGCATCAGAATCCAAGATGACTGATCTGGAATACTTCTGCAGCCTACAAGGTTGTCAGATTAGCCTACGGGATTTTTCTCAACCCTGTGATGACGGAATTCAAGATGGCAGATGCTGGGATAGTGGTGCAGATTGCATGGTTCTCATATTTCGTGTGTTCTAATTTTAGGATCCTGTCATGAGCATAAAATGGCGTAAAATAAAAGTGAAAGAAGGGTTGTTGTTCTAATTTAAACAGGCGGGCAACGAAAATCCAAAATGGTGCATTTTCCTGATGGAGCAAAATTTAAAAAATTAGAGATCTTCCAGTCCTGGCACAAAGTCAAGATAACCGCCTCCCCTTGTGCCGGTTCTGGGACAAAGGGCGTTATCTCACCTGAGACAAAAGACGTTATTGCCCATGCAGAGCCAAGCCTGCATGCTATTCATCAGTTCTGAGACGAATGACATTGTCTCATAAGGTCACCCCCCCTTCTCCTTGAACCGGTTCTATGAATAATCAGCATTGTCTCAACTGAGACAGAAGATATTTGTCCCTAATTATACCCAGGACAAAGGATGTTTTTTGCATTGCCTGCCTAAAACTTCTGGCTATTTATAAGAACCCACACAGAACATGTAAACATATTTTTTGCCCTACACGCAGTAACCAGTATGGACTTCCCTGCTATTTACAGTTGACTTACTTTCAGGAACGTGAAAAAGCACTTAACGTGTTTTCCTCATGCAGGTGGAAAGTTATTATTCACTCAGACGTGTAGGGGCTTGTGGGACTAGCAGTCATGTGAGTCAGAGATCCCACAACACATTCTTGCAGTCAGGGTGGTTGTTAGCTCATTTGTCCTGAGCTTTTTTTAAAAAGATGCATATTCCTAAGTTCAACAAGATAGGAAATCCGAAATTCATCGGTTTTTCTTTGAGTTACAGATCACAAGCCATAAGTTTAAGTCTGCTTGTGCTGCGTTTAGAACAATTTCACTCTAAGTGTGGAGCTGACTTGTCCTAACTTAAAAACAGGGTAGTACATACGGTTGTCACTATTGTGTGTAGTAGGAATAAGACAGGACAAATCGTGTGTTTATTATTTGAAACAAATGCCGCACCAGGGAGAGCCTTTTCCGCACCGCCGCTCCCATGCACTGGCCTCTACGGTAGCAGGCTTAAGTCTGCTGCCATCGGATGGCTGCGAGCAGCACTGAGCCGTGCCGAGCCGCAAGACACCTGCGTGCTGTCAACTCACCCGTGTCACTACAGGGTTGGAGGCCGTGAGCACTTTAGTCCCATTCACTGACCGGTGACGGCTAAAGGCTCAGACACACTGCAAGACACATACTGCTGATTCGGCTGCGTATCGCTAAGTGGAGGATAGTAACTCCAATTCCCACCACTAGTCTGCTGTTTGTGCTAGCACTACATGACTACAGCCACAGCTCATGTGACCCACAGTTAAAATAATGGGGAAATTTTAAAATGCAAGCAGCACATTTAGTCTGTGACCCACACCGAAAAATGGTGGGAAATTCGAATTGATCTATATACCACACAGAGATTCTGGAGGAAAATTCGAAAGCCGTCCGCGGTGGCCGTGCGGTTCTAGGCGCTGCAGTCCGGAACCGCGGGACTGCTACGGTCGCTGGTTCGAATCCTGTCTCGGGCATGGATGTGTGTGTTGTCCTTAGGTTAGTTGGGTTTAAATAGTTCTAAGTTCTAGGGTACTGATGACCTAAGATGTTAAGTCCCATAGTGCTCAGAGCCATTTGAACCATTTGATTTGAAATTGGAAAAATCACAGACGCATTTTCACCCTTCTGAGGGGAGACTTGTGTGTGTGTGGGGTGGGGGGGGGGGTGGGGAGGGGAGGGGAACTCTGGTACTGTGCTTGTAAAAATCACCAAAAAAATTTTAATTAGTGGTGGGATGCCAGCTATAATGGAATCTATGGCCACAGCCTGCCAGCTATTGTCTCCTACAAACTCATCTTTCTTACATGCAACAGCCATGAATGAAGCATCTTCGAGAATTTAACATGTGTACACTTATTAACGAATTGAATTGCAACGCTCAAAAACATCGAAAATACATATGATGAAGCAAGAATTACATTTTTATGAGTGGAGAGCTTGATAACCTATTTACACAACACATTTCATGATGAAAAATTTCTGGTACCTCTGCAGGAGACTGCAGCACTTACTGACAGGAGATGAATGCAGCTGTCACTACCGACACAGCGTAGCTCCATCTAGCGACCGGATGTTTAGTGAAGAGGCCCACTGGCAAACAATAGAACCCAGCGTGATTGTAAACAGATTTATGTAGTCCGACAGTCGCCGCCGCTCACACTGTGCCTCGCTGCAGGCCGACCACCCACAGAGCCAAGTAGTTATGTGCCGTACTGTTATTAGTGGACGATTTGCATGTGCAAGCTCTTGACAGATTTGTCGGAGGCATATAGTGTCAAATGTTTACGAAACTGGGGTGCAATTAAAGTTGGGCAATTGTGATTTTAAAAATGAGCTAATAAACCATCTGCTGGTGGCACTGAACTGAAAGGATGATTTAACACAAGCTTGCAATCCTTAAATCTGTTTTAAAACTAAGAAATCATCTGGACAGTACTACACAGATCCGTTGAAGACGCACATATAAGCGCTGTATAGGTATCTGACATATTTCTCACGACTTAGACGAAGCTGTTTGATAGAGAACACTAAATGTATTGAAATATACACTCGATCTCTCATCGCTAAAGTACCATTACTTGATGACTAAGACGACTGGTCAGAGCACTTTATCATTTCTACTGAAATCCATAATCATATCAGCTTTATTATCAGTTCTTCAAAATGGGAATGACTGCTTAATAGTGTCTTGGTGTACGTTACAGTGCCGATTCTGTGCCACACAAGATGAGAATGTTATAGATGGCATTAATACGTCCAGAATTTGATACAAAAACTGGCCGCGATATTCGGCACGGCCAGAGACAATGCCCGATCTATGCATTGCGCTCGTAGTATCGAGACGCAATATCCAGCATGGCGCAGAATGGTGTGGCACTTATGCCAATCCACAGACAATGTGTAAGGTTCGCCTATGCAAACTGTTTCTGGTTACCTGTCTCACGGGACAACATTAACTCTGTGGTAGCTGACAGTGACAAGTCCTCGCCTAAAGTGACTAACAAGGAACTGCTTGAGTGCGAGGTCGCAAAAGGCCAATTATGTTTACGGCATGCGGTCTACCATGCAACAACAATATTGGCTGCTAATGGCAACAATGGGCGGGACTGGAGGTGTCCAATGGTGAGCACAGCAGCAGGCTATGGAGCCCAGCCGAACTGATTAGTCGACGGGTAAGTCACAACAGTACTACAGTTCTAGACATGATACAAAGCAGAGTAATGGCAACGATATACAAAGGAAACATTGCATTATATCTACAACAACAGTTGCCGACGTTTACATTTCGTCAGGAACCCAAGGAATTTCGCAGAGTGAGAAATAAGTGGCAGATGAAATATTAGCGTTTCTGAATGATGTGTCACTGGAATGTGTGATGTCGCATAAGCTGGACTGTGCGGACAGTGTACATGTGGAATACAGCGATGCCGATACATGCTTAACGAGTGGAAGTGATATTGAAACAGGTGTCGAGCCATGCAGTTCATCATCCTTGTCGGACAGGGAGGCACAAATCCCGTCTCCAGTGAAACGTAGTAAAGGGAAATCGTTGACCAAGGAGCGGGTACTAAACATAATTACGGACATGGAAAATCATCTGCATCACAGTAGACAAAACTGAAGAGATTTCGAATAAGTCCACAACAGTATGGCCGTGTAGTGCATAAGAAAAACTACGGATATTAAAGGGAAGGGAAGGCGCACTTGTTTCAAAAACTGGTGTTTGCGCGTTTCAAGGATGCTCGATAGAATTTACAAGATGTGCGTTATAGTGACTTACTACGTTATGCACATCAAGTTGAGCGTGACATAGATTACAGTGATTTCAAGGGAAGTAGTGGATGGTTGCATGACTTCAAACATTGTTACAGAATTGGAATCCGTAATTCCAAACAAAGCGTCAACTTGGCAATGCACGGCAAACTGCGGAATCACACAATGTGGCGATCCGATGGCAGGGTGTGGGTATGGCGAATGCCGGTGAACGTCATCTGCCAGCGTGTGTAGTGCCAACAGTAAAATTTGGAGGCGGTGCTGTTATGGTGTGGTCGTGTTTTTCATGGAGAGGACTTGCACCCCTTGTTCTTTTGCGTGGCACTATCACAGCATAGGCCTACATTGATCTTTTAAGCACCTTCTTGCTTCCCAATGTTGAAGAGCAATTCGGGGATGGCGACTGCATCTTTCAACACGATCGAGCACCTCTTCATAATGCACTGCCTGTGGCGGAGTGGTTACACGGAAGTAACATCCCTGTAATGGACTGGCACGCACAGAGCCCTGACCTGAATCCTATAGAACACCTTTCGGATGTTTTGGAACGCCGACTTCGTGCCAGGCTCACCGACCGACATCGATACCTCTCCTCAGTGCAGCAGTCCGTGAAGAATTGGCTGCCATTCCCCAAGAAAGCTTCCAGCACCTGATTGAACGTTCTCTGCGAGAGTTGAAGCTGTCATCAAGGCTAATAGTGGGACAACACCATATTGAATTCCATCATTACCGATGGAGGGCGCCATGAACTTGCAAGTCATTTTCAGCCAGGTGTCCAGATTCTTTCGATCACACAGTGTATCAGCGGTCGGCGAGTGGGACTCGGTGCTCACGGCCTCCGACCCTGCAGCGGCGTGGGTGAGATGCAGGCATGCAGTGGTGAGGCGCAGCCCGAACCGGGCCCAGCCCAGCCCAGCTCAGCCCTCCCTAGTGCAGCTATGGAAAATGCGGACTTAGTCTGCTACTGCAGAGGCCCATGGACAGGAGCAACAATGCAGGAGAAAGTAAACTTAAAATTAGGGCAAGTAAACAGTAACTCAAAGTGAAGTCAATGAGTAGCACGAAACTCCAGACTGATTAGTACCTGTATGGCTACAAATATCTTTACATATCCTATGTGGGTTCTTATAAATAGTCAACAGGTTTAGAGAGGCAATGGGAAAAACATCCTCATGAATAGCATGCTGACTTGGATCTCCAGAAGGAAAACCATCTTTCGTCTCAGGTGAGAAAATGTCCTTTGTCCCAGAACTAGCACATGGAAAATGGGTGACCTGAGAGATAATGCACTGTGTGCCAGAACTGGTCCAGATACTCATATGCTGATTTTTGTTTTAATTTCACACTAACAGAACAACACACGATCTTGGATTTTTTTTAATTTATACTTAGGACAACATACTTGCTTCAGCAGTAATGCCATAGGAGTGGAAGAACACTATCTAGGACAACTGGTCTGTTTTGAGTTTCCCATAACATTTTTAAATTCCTCTCTTTTTTAATTACCCGCCAGTTTATATTTATAACAGGACTCTAAATTTAGAACATACGAATTCTGGCAAGCATACACGCTGCACTAATTTCCCAAGGTTTGCCATCTTGAATTCTGACATCGTAGGGTTGGGAAAAACCAGGAAATCTGATGACCATGCAGGCTGCAGCCATATTACAGCATCCGCCATCTTGAATTCTGATATCACAGAACTGCACTAGTACTCCACGTCAGCTGTTTGGATCGTCATCTTTGGTTCTGATGTCATTCAGGTTGTCCTTGAATTTCACATCAACAGGACAATACTCCATCCTGAATTTCCCACCAATTTATATGTAGGACAATAGCCCTACTTCCACAGTGATGTCATAGGAGGGGGGGGGGGGGGGGGATCGTTGTACGACAATTGGGCTATTTAGAATTTCCCGCCATTTACACATAGAGCAACTGGCGTATGTCAGAGGAGGGAGTGCTTTAGGGGGGGGGGGGATCTGGCAGTAGCGCATGATGTCGTATTGGGGAGAGGAGGAAGGGAAAGGGGTGTACGGAGGGAAATCTGGCAACACTGCACACTGTACCAGAACTGGTACATTATACTACTTACTATCACGCTCCTCAAATCACTGTTGTATGATTCTAGCCTTGTGACATGAATAGTTATTCGATTAGAAGATACGATCGTCGTCAGGAAAGACGTCACTGTACAGGGATACAAGGTGACTTGGACAAAATTTGCCGCGCGGGATTAGCCGAGCGGTCTAGGGCGCTGCTGTCATGGACTGTGCGACTGGTCCCGGCGGAGGTTCGTCGAGTCCTCCTTCGGGCATGGGTATGTGTGTTTGTCCTTAGGATAATTTAGGTTAAGTAGTGTGTAAGCTTAGGGACTGATGACCTTAGCAGTTAAAGTCCCATAAGATTTCACACACATATGAACTTTTTTTTTTTGACAAAATTTGTTGTTGGGGTCATGAATGTCAGCGGCTAGATTCAGGATCAGTAGGTTTGATCAACATGTGCGTATTACTGAGATAATTCGTGAACTCAAATGAAAATCCCAGGAGGGAACCATCGTTCTTTTTACGAAACACTATTGAGAAAATTTCGAGAACCGGCATTTGAAGCTGACTGCAGAACAATTCTGCTAGTATTTATGCAGATGTATATTAAGCATGTAAGGGCGCAGGTCGTCCACGATAATCTTCACTTAGTCCACAGCTGTCACGGTGCCTTTGATTAGTACAACACGGTCAATGTGAGCCTAGATGAATGTCCCTCATAGCAAAATACTGCCTCCACTAACCTGCGTCCATGGCGCGGTGCAGCCATTCATCTGGCTGGATGACGGACACGACATTCTACCTGCTGTAGAACGAAACATGATGCATCAGACGAGGCTACATTTCTCCAACAATCCATGGTCCAATCTCGATGAACCCATGTCCACTTCAGTCATAACAGACGATGTCACTGGGTCGACACGGGAACACGGGTGCTTGTACCAGCATTGTACTCCGTCGTCAGATCTGTCACAGATCGCCGCCTATCCTGCTTCAGAGATTGGGCAAGCCTTCGATCTCAGTATTCTGTGATGAGTGGTTTCACCTTCAACCACTTTCCATCGATGTTCTCGACAGTAGTACGCGGACAGCCGACTAGCTTCGCACAGTCCCCACTATCTCCGTTCCGTTTATATACCTTCCTTACAGCTCCACGTGTCTGCAACGCCTCCAGGCGCCATTCCTCCTCGTAGTGGTCAGTGCCTATCACGTTTTGGCTCACCAGTGCTCATCTGTTGTGGAGTTTTACAAAGAACATGTTCCCATAGGAGAAACAGGTGAATTTTCAAAAAAACTTTGTAAACCGTAAGTACTTCAGGGCTTTCAAAAGACGACTGGGCGAAAGCTACAAGACACAGAGAAAGCAGACACGTAGCAGTAGATAGAGCACCTCTCAAAGTTTTTAACTCAGATTACAGATGCACAATATGCGTACCGTTTGCGATGCGGCAAACGTCAATACGATAGTCTAACTCTAGCCTTACACGTCCTTTCACGTCAATGTCACTATCAGCGAGCGCATTATTTATCCTTTCTCGGGACTCTTACAAATTCAGTGGCAGTGGAGGCAGGAATACACGATCTTTGACGTAAACCCGTACGAAGAAATCACATGGATGGTTCAAATGGCTCTGAGCACTATGGGACTTAACATCTGTGGTCATCAGCCCCCTAGAACCTAGAACTACTTAAACCTAACTAACCTAAGGACATCACACACATCCATCCCCGAGGCAGGATTCGAACCTGCGACCGTAGCGGTCACGCGGTTCCAGACTGAAGCGCCTAGAACCGCACGGGCACACCGACCGGCGAAATCACATAGAGTTAGGTCAGGCGACACGGGGGTCACTGAAGAAAGAGAGAGGTGCGACGGGAATATGTTCAGTCCACCGCGAGACAATTAGGCAATGAGATAATCACAAGTCTCTGGAAGAAAGTGTGGTGGTGTATCACCTTCTTGAAAAAGAAAGTCTCCACTGTCTCGCCGTAATTTTGACTTAAGCCATTACTGTTGTATGTCAAGGAATGTAACCAATCACAGTTTTCGCCGCAAAGAAAGTCGTTCCAAAAACTTTTTAAGTGGACAAGGCAAAAAAGAGATTCACTGCAGGTAAATCACGAACGTGTTCCCCAATCTCGTGTGGATGTTCTGTGCACCAAACACGTATGTTATGAGGAGTCACCTTTCCAGATACATGAAACGTGACTTCTTGATTGAAAAGCAACATCTGTGAAAAACCATCTTCCTCCAGTAGCCGCTGTAAGTTAGAACAAAGTTCATTTTCCCAAATAGTCAGCGCATGTACCACAGCAGCCGGTACGGATTTACACATTGACGTTTGCGTAGAATGCACCAGAAAGTTGACAAGCAGTATCTGCAGTTTTCTGCTCCCTCGTTCTGTCGCTTTCTTCGAGCTCCTAACGAATGACTCCCGTACACGCTCCGTCTTCACTGACGATACCGGGCGGTCAGCTTTTTCGCACCACAGAGACAGCCAGTTTCACGGAATGTGTTGTACCACCAACGGATTGTTTTGTCTGTTGGAACTTTTACCTGATATTTGGTACGAAATTGTTGGTGAACCGTCACAATTGATTCACATTTAGGGAATTCAATGTCTGACATTTTTACCCACCTGGATAGCCGCGCGCGTTACACGCCGTTTCCGGGATTCAGGAGGGGGGGTGGGGGATTCAGGAGGGGGGGGATTCAGGAGGGGGGGGGGGAGAGCCTACCACTAACATTGCCAAATCCAAAAATTAAGCTGCTGGTCCCGTGAACATGAGGGATAAAGGCCAGAAAAAAGAAGAAGAACGAAGAATGTGACGTTTTTCTGTATGCCTCGTAGTTTTCGCGCAGTCGTCTTCTGAAACCCCGGAGGTGCTTACAAATAACCCTGTAATGTACGCACCGTTCAGACGGAAATAACTTTTGAGCTAGAAGCAAATTTTAACTTACATGTTCAGCATATAATATTTTACTGAATAGTGAAATAAGAAAACAAACACTTCCCGAATGTTCTGAAACAATTTTTTATTAACGCATTAAAGACCTGTAGCTTATTAGGCCATCATCACGTGGTAACCAACTTTGATAAGTGTGAAAAATGATTCAAATGGCTCTGAGCACTATGAGACTTAACATCTATGGTCATCAGTCCCCTAGAACTTAGAACTACTTAAACCTAACTAACCTAAGGACAGCACACAACACCCAGCCATCACGAGGCAGAGAAAATCCCTGATCCCGCCGGGAATCGAACCCGGGAACCCGGGCGTGGGAAGCGAGAACGCTACCGCACGACCACGAGATGCGGGCGATAAGTGTGAATGAAATAGCATGGCAGAGACAGAGATAACTCGTATTACTAAAGTCACAGCATTTAAAATAGTGAAGTTTATCTTAAACATAAATTCCATACAAAAAGAAATTGATACATTTTATAAATAAAGTTGATTCTACACTTTTAGTTGTCTAGATCTCACAAATACGCGTAAATAACTTTTCTACCACGTAATACCTCCGACTGTTCCATGTTATTTTACCTGAGGATGCAAGTCAGTTGTTATTTGATGATGGCCTAAGATATAGAAAATCGATTAGTGAACAAATAAAAAAATTTTCAGAGCATTAAAATGTTTCGTTTTGTTGGTATTATCTTCGCCAAGCAGTGGCAGGAATTTAAATAATCGGTTCAGTAGAGTTCATTCGCGAATACACTGTTTACTGAAACATGAGCGTAAACTACAACAATCGCAACAAAGCTCAAGATGAGAACAATATATTACCAGATGAAGAAGCGTGTTTCACACAGTGAAGTACATGCTGTGTTAAACGTCCATTACACATTAAATATACACTCCTGGAAATTGAAATAAGAACACCGTGAATTCATTGTCCCAGGAAGGGGAAACTTTATTGACACATTCCTGGGGTCAGATACATCACATGATCACACAGACAGAACCACAGGCACATAGACACAGGCAACAGAGCATGCACAATGTCGGCACTAGTACAGTGTATATCCACCTTTCGCAGCAATGCAGGCTGCTATTCTCCCATGGAGACGATCGTAGAGATGCTGGATGTAGTCCTGTGGAACGGCTTGCCATGCCATTTCCACCTGGCGCCTCAGTTGGACCAGCGTTCGTGCTGGACGTGCAGACCGCGTGAGACGACGCTTCATCCAGTCCCAAACATGCTCAATGGGGGACAGATCCGGAGATCTTGCTGGCCAGGGTAGTTGACTTACACCTTCTAGAGCACGTTGGGTGGCACGGGATACATGCGGACGTGCATTGTCCTGTTGGAACAGCAAGTTCCCTTGCCGGTCTAGGAATGGTAGAACGATGGGTTCGATGACGGTTTGGATGTACCGTGCACTATTCAGTGTCCCCTCGACGATCACCAGTGGTGTACGGCCAGTGTAGGAGATCGCTCCCCACACCATGATGCCGGGTGTTGGCCCTGTGTGCCTCGGTCGTATGCAGTCCTGATTGTGGTGCTCACCTGCACGGCGCCAAACACGCATACGACCATCATTGGCACCAAGGCAGAAGCGACTCTCATCGCTGAAGACGACACGTCTCCATTCGTCCCTCCATTCACGTCTGTCGCGACACCACTGGAGGCGGGCTGCACGATGTTGGGGCGTGAGCGGAAGACGGCCTAACGGTGTGCGGGACCGTAGCCCAGCTTCATGGAGACGGTTGCGAATGGTCCTCGCCGATACCCCAGGAGCAACAGTGTCCCTAATTTGCTGGGAAGTGGCGGTGCGGTCCCCTACGGCACTGCGTAGGATCCTACGGTCTTGGCGTGCATCCGTGTGTCGCTGCGGTCCGGTCCCAGGTCGACGGGCACGTGCACCTTCCGCCGACCACTGGCGACAACATCGATGTACTGTGGAGACCTCACGCCCCACGTGTTGAGCAATTCGGCGGTACGTCCACCCGGCCTCCCGCATGCCCACTATACGCCCTCGCTCAAAGTCCGTCAACTGCACATACGGTTCACGTCCACGCTGTCGCGGCATGCTACCAGTGTTAAAGACTGCGATGGAGCTCCGTATGCCACGGCAAACTGGCTGACACTGACGGCGGCGGTGCACAAATGCTGCGCAGCTAGCGCCATTCGACGGCCAACACCGCGGTTCCTGGTGTGTCCGCTGTGCCGTGCGTGTGATCATTGCTTGTACAGCCCTCTCGCAGTGTCCGGAGCAAGTATGGTGGGTCTGACACACCGGTGTCAATGTGTTCTTTTTTCCATTTCCAGGAGTGTATGTTTATGCCTGGCAGTCGTCCTTGCCTTTCACTGCAGTTCTCTTCCAATCGAGTTGCTCCAGCACACCTCCGCGGAAAGACTCTGCGTTTTAAGATGTGACGAATGATCAGTGTGAAAACAACCTAGTACGTATTTATGTGGGCAAACAGTGCGTCCTTGAAACTTTCGAGGGGAGATTCACTAGCAGACCATGCAGTCTGAATTTCTCAGCTTTTGACTGCAGCATTATGAGGCGACGCAAGTTGTTTCTTATGACCAAAACGCTCCACACACTTATACACACGAGAGAGAGGCAGTGTTAGAGTATTAATACCGTTAAGGGTTTCACACAACAGAGCTTCTTGTCCTCGTCATTTGCCCGGCATAGCCGAAATACCTCGGACAAGAAGCGTTGTGTAAGCGCGAACTCTGCTGGCGAAAGTATACACACGAGTCGCGCTTAGGCAACTTCCATACCGGATGCCACCGATCTAAAACACCAGCACGTAGCTCGGCTGCACAACTACTTCTCGACTCATACACGCGGAAATGACATCACTATTACAAGTGCAGTACAGTCCATTCTGCGTCACATCCTCAAGAAACAGGAGTGTGCTGAATATATTAGCAATACGACCTGCCTTTTCTTTAAATCACTTACAAGGGTAGTTTCACCTGTCCGAACTGTTAAAACTGAATAAAAATTATTTCAAAATACGGAGATGATTCTGGCATACGGCCCACCAACGTTATTTATTAGGAAAACTTTGTACTTGTGTACAAAAGATATTTGGAGTTCAAAGAATGTAAAGACTACAGAAGCAACGTCGTTCAAGAAACAATACCGCGCAACAGACAGTTATGATCAGCAGATTAACTGGGATCGTAAATGAAGATTATTTAACAAAAAAACTAAACATTTGCTTGAAACAATATATGTTAATCCGTGCATTATTTACAGAATGACACAAGTAGTTGTGCTGTGGTTTGTTCTTCTTTTCTCCGGTATCCATGTGATGAAGAGGTACAGTTTACACAATCGGCAAGGGCTACACGTGAGCACGCTACATCCGCACTGCACTACTGCAATATGAAAATCCACACTAATCACATTATCCACATCTTTGCCACGAGCTCTTACATTCCGCTGTGATTTGATCACTTCGCTGAAACTCCACATTTGTTCTCCGATGACGAATTAGGAAAGATCGTAAGACAGCACACCAGCTTCTAGTTGGGGAAATATGCGTGTTGGTGTCGCATGTGTTAATACATTTACTTTCCTGTTTGACTGCTGTGCCCGTTACAAGGTACTGTTTCTTCACTGACGTGTGTTTCTCAAGTCTTTAGACTCGTTTGCCTCGAAACATCAGAGTACGCAAATGCGGGGCTTTCCAGATGAATGACGTTGAATGGCTCGTAGAATAGACACCTCCCCGTATTTCAAAATAACCTTTATTTGGCTTTAGCCCTTGTTAGATGTAAGAGAATGGAAGTCTCTTTCTACCACGAAAGAACAAGTCATATCCGCACAATATCAGATAAAACGTGTATTTTACTTCCTGTTGTCTTCTAGTGCTGGAGGCGTGAAAAGCAATGATAAGGTCTATGGATGACAGTGCACTTCCGGACAGAAATAAGGAAAACTTGATAGGGCAAATATTTAACGGAGGGAACTGGTCCGTTAAAACAGAATTCTTATTAAAGATGATCGATAAAAAAAGCAACACTGCCGAGAAGCAACATTAAACGGAAATAAAAATCTGACAAAAGAATAAAAGTTGGAAAGATACAGTAGAATTAAAGAAACTGTTCTGTTTACCATGCAGAACTAATCAATACTTCCGAGAAATACACGAGAAACAGACTGATACAGAGCGGAAAACCTGTTTTCGCCGCGAGAAATCCGCTTCTCTATTGATACACAGCCCTACATCAACATAAATGCTTTGCAGACCAGTATAAAGCACATGGCCGTGGTCATACCATGAACTGACGACGGAAAAATGTATATCCCTATGACTCCATAGGTTTCCTCATCTAGTTTGTTCCTACCACTAGATGCAAAATATACGATGAAGGCTTTGACAGTAAGTCTCAAGTACCGGTGCCCTGAAGGTACACAACAAACTTTTAACACATGAGAATCCTTTTCCTTACAAGCTCGACATAGTGAGGATCCCAATTAGCGACAACGTTTCTGCATCTGTTAGTCTGAAGCGTATCAATTTATGGGGATTAATAACAGCCGAATAATCATATAGGTAAATAAAAACGGAACTACATGAAATGTGTAGATGCGTGCTAAATTTAATTGCACAGGGAAGAAGAAGTTTGAGAGGAAAATGGTGAGGGGAGAAGTCATTGTAGAAACGTGTACCAGCAAAACCGACAGACTTGTGAGAGATGTGCTAATGTACGAAAAATGAGATAAGTTCATCATTTTTTATGTTTTCCGTCGTTCCTTAGTTGCTTCCATATTCTTGGAAATTGGTTCGTCTAATGCAAGTATAATGAAAGGCTTATACCTTTCGCCTCTTTTTATTTGTGAAACATCTTCAGCGGCGATTTGAGACCTCATTAGCGCATATGTGCCATCTGGAGTTGTACTTACAAGGGAACCTCCCCATCACACCCCCCTCAGATTTAGTTATAAGTTGGCACAGTGGATAGGCCTTGAAAAACTGAACACAGATCAATCGAGAAAACAGGAAGAAGTTGTGTGAAACTATGAAAAAAAAAAAGCAAAATATACAAACTGAGTAATCCATGTGCAAGACAGGTAACATCAAGGATAGTCGGAGCTGAGGAGCGCCGTGGTACCGTGGTTAGCGTGAGCAGCTGCGGAACGAGAGGACCTTGGTTCTAGTCTTTGCTCGCGTGAAAAGATTACTTTCTTTATTTTCGCAAAGTTATGATCTGTCCGTTCGTTCATTGACGTCTCTGTTCACTGTAGTAAGTTTAGTGTCTGTGTTTTGCGACCGCACCGCAAAACCGTGCGATTAGTAGACGAAAAGAGGTGCCTCTCCAATGGTAACCGAAAACATTTGATCGCAAGGTCATAGGTCAACCGATTCCTCAACAGGAAAACACGTCTGATATATTCTATACGACACTGGTGACGGCATGTGCGTCACATGACAGGAATATGTTGTCGACCCACCTAACTCGTGCACTTGGCGAATGAGTAGAAAGATTTTTCTACCTTGCCCGATTTAGATTTTCTTGTGAATGTGATAATCACTCCCAGAAAAGTGATGTAAATTAAAAATAAAATTTTTCACACGAGGGAAGACTTGAACCTAGGACCTCTCGTTCCGCCGCTGCTCACGCTAACCACGGGACCACCACGGCGCTCCTCAGTTCATACAGTTCTTGATGTTACCTATGTTGCACATGGACTACTCAGTTTGTATATTTTGCTTATTTTTTTCATAGTTCCACACAACTTCTTCCTGTTTTCTCGATTGATCTGTTTTCAGTTTTTCAGGGCCTACCCACTGTGGCAACTTATAACTAAATCTGAGGGAGGTGCGATGGGGAGGTTCCCTTGTTAGTTGATTTGAGTATCCAGGATGTCCGATTTTACGAACATATTTCGACTTAACACATCACTTCCACTGTTCCAAAACACAGTGAACAGTGGAAGTGAGGTGTTAAATCGAAATGTTTTCGTAAAATCGGACATTCTGGATACGCAAACCAATTGTATCAGAAGAACCACATCTCCAAGAAATCAACCAAATTATTTGCCATGCAAGCAGCAGGCATTAAAGACTGTAACGTAAAAGAACAAAATATGTAGTAAACATAAGTGAAAAAGCTGGATGTAGCTGATACGCAGAGCTGAAGAGATCGGAACAAGATTTGGAGAAATGGAGGACTACATGGAATATCAGTGGGAGAACGTTTACGACAGGCTAAAAAAAGTGATAAATGTGTATTGCAGCTTGCAGGTCAACCAACACCGGTCCCACAGATGTGTGGACGCAACTTTAAAACCACGCTCAAGTTTTCCGGTAACGATACACGATTCCTTATATACAGAGGACAAGTCAACCTCCACAAACGAAGATGGCCGCTAAATATTTCAACATCATTTGTCGGCGAACACAGTACTGCAACACTCGAAGGTCGCCCAGGCTGTTCGCCCACGAACGGCGGTTACATCTCCCAGTCGCTGGAGACAGCAGTGTGGTACTGCAGAAGCAACTGCTCAGCTTTCGAGGCCGGTGCACTACAGCAGTCAAACGAATCAGCACTGTCACTTCAACACTGTTGTCCTAGGAAGGATGATCAATATACAGGGATATGACAGGAACGACCATTCTAAGCACAAAAAAAAAAAAACCAACTGTGAAACACATCTCTTGTACTGAACAAATGCTCATAGCTCTTAAGGTACGCATTTTAGAGCCCAAGTATACTTGTTTTGGTCCATACTATCTCCTTCCAAAATATGGAAAGCATAGAGCTTAAAGTAGAAGAGACTTGTTTCACAGTATCGAAGATGAAGAAGTGCCCGTAGCTCTTAAGGTATGCATTTTATAGAATCCTTGTTACCATACCAACCTGCCTATGTACAACTCTGCCGATGCTTTCTGAATGAAGTAGGGTCGGAATATATATATCCTCAATTTTAGATTTTATCAGATAATATCAGGTTCAACGCAATTTCTAGGCCATTTTCATTTTAACCCCGAGTAAAAACTCATGCGGCATGCATTTCCTATTCGGAAACAGCCACAACACTAACACATCATTAAGTAGGCAATATCTAGTTCTTTAAAATTCTCAATTACGTAACCTAGAAAGACAGTATTTACTGAATTAGTGAAGCGTTCGATGTTACAGATGACATGCCATCAGCAACGATAATTTTAGGTTTAATAACGAAATACAGTTTACAACTGCCTGCTACGCATGCTCAGTGTCCTACGTTTTAGGGACCTTAGTAACTGATAGGGAACCGCTGGTTCGATGAAGTTAAGGCTTCAGATTTTACTGGTCTTCTATACAAGAAAAGGTCGCACGTAGATTGTTGAATCCTTTTCGCACCTGACTAGCCACGCAGATAGAAAGTATGTCGGCGAACGTCCCTCTCTCAGCCTGAAAACGAAGGGTTTGAAGCGCGCCAGATGGCACGCCTAAATGTCACTCCTGCGTATATGGATGGCGTTACGCTTGAATGTCAACAAGCGGCACTCGAGCCACTAGTAGACTGCGCTCTCTCTGTATCTTGACGAAGGTTGTCTGGTCAGTACAAGACAAGTCTGCGTTCTGCTTTCTAAGGTACAGACGGGATGAAAGGCAGACAAGATGCAGGTGACTTGGAGCGACCGGTCGGGAGATAGTAGCACTGCCGGGCCAAACCTGTTTCTGTACGCCACGGAATCTATAGGCTTCATTTCACCCAGCAGAGACGTTTCATCTCGCAGGCCCCTGTACCACACGTCGAATAGGTTTCCTTATAAAGGCACCTTCGAAATTGACACAGATTATTTTTATACAAAGTATAGTTCAACAAAGGTTCTAGCACCTGGACTGCACTCTATGGAGCCCAGTTTATTCAGATACCACCCTTATTCTCAAATACTGAAGTGACTTGTTGCAGCAGAGAAAAAAAGAACGGGTACAGCCATCTCCAGCTGAGCTAGAGATCCGCCTGCAGTGTCAACGACGTCGACGAGACGTTGAAAACTGACTTAGTAATTCGTTACGTGGGCTACGATAATTATTAATTGGAAAGTACAACACGGAATGAACTATTGTGGACTATTCGTGATACAAGTGTTCTTTTGAGGAATGCATGCGAAGACCGTGGCCCCTTTCTTCGAGAGGGGGTTCTAGAATTCGAAGTTCTCTATGATTCGTCTGCGATGACATTATAGTCCCACCCTTTGGCGCCTGCGCTTTTCTAGCGAGTCAGCGCATAATATATTGGCGAGCAACTGCAGCAACACGTCAGCAAGCACCTAAAGTTGACGAGTAGTTGTCTCGTTGAAATATTGTGCAGCTTTCACGTTATCCTACGTGACGCCCGTGAACCACTGAAGCAGTTCTTACGTCGGGAAAGTCTCAAACCTGTGGCACACCGAAAGATGCAAAGGATAATTTTTTATTTCTATCACTATCAAAAGGAACCATCTTTACTTCGAACTTGGCATAAGCTCAAACTTGGAAAAACATACTGCAAGGTTTCCAGGGAAACTGAAGCGAAACAATTGGCAGCCAGTCGTTGGAAATCAATTGCTTTGCCTGCTGACTGTGTAACTATAAATTTAAGGAATACACTGAAGTCCTGTTCAGTACAATCAGCAAGCTCCGAAGAAACAGGCATTCGCTTACAATCAGGTAGCACTGTACCTCCTCAAGAAGACATATTTGCATTTAGAAAATTCAAGAAAAAAAAGACTACCCTGATCTTGAAGTTACAAGAAGCAGCCAGATATAAGCAAAAAGGGGAAACGTTATGGTGCCGATGAATTTTAATGGGTATGTGTCTTGTACTTCGATTCCGTCCGAACAGGCCTTGAAAGGCCCAACGGTACCGAATGGCCGCCGGTCATCCTCAGACCAGAGGCGTCACTGGATGTGGATATGGAGGGCATGGGTCAGCACACCGCTCTCCCAGCCGTCTGTCAGTTTACGAGACCGGAGCCGCTACTTCTCAATCGAGTTGCTCCTCAGTTTGACTCACAAGGGCTGAGTGCACCCCGCTTGCCAACAGCGCTCGGCAGACCGGATGGTCACCCATCCAAGTGCTAGCCCATCCCGACAGCGCTTAACTTCGGTGATCTGACGGGAACAGGTGTTACCACTGCCGCAAGGCCGTTGGCATGTGTCTTGTAGTAACATTCATTTTTTGATAAAATGTTAAAATCCATATCATAAGTTTGTTTTTCTAAGCTCAGTGCAAACTTTTTTATCATAAATACACTCCTGGAAATGGAAAAAAGAACACATTGACACCGGTGTGTCAGACCCACCATACTTGCTCCGGACACTGCGAGAGGGCTGTACAAGCAATGATCACACGCACGGCACAGCGGACACACCAGGAACCGCGGTGTTGGCCGTCGAATGGCGCTAGCTGCGCAGCATTTGTGCACCGCCGCCGTCAGTGTCAGCCAGTTTGCCGTGGCATACGGAGCTCCATCGCAGTCTTTAACACTGGTAGCATGCCGCAACAGCGTGGACGTGAACCGTATGTGCAGTTGACGGACTTTGAGCGAGGGTGTATAGTGGGCATGCGGGAGGCCGGGTGGACGTACCGCCGAATTGCTCAACACGTGGGGCGTGAGGTCTCCACAGTACATCGATGTTGTCGCCAGTGGTCGGCGGAAGGTGCACGTGCCCGTCGACCTGGGACCGGACCGCAGCGACGCACGGATGCACGCCAAGACCGTAGGATCCTACACAGTGCCGTAGGGGACCGCACCGCCACTTCCCAGCAAATTAGGGACACTGTTGCTCCTGGGGTATCGGCGAGGACCATTCGCAACCGTCTCCATGAAGCTGGGCTATGGTCCCGCACACCGTTAGGCCGTCTTCCGCTCACGCCCCAACATCGTGCAGCCCGCCTCCAGTGGTGTCGCGACAGGCGTGAATGGAGGGACGAATGGAGACGTGTCGTCTTCAGCGATGAGAGTCGCTTCTGCCTTGGTGCCAATGATGGTCGTATGCGTGTTTGGCGCCGTGCAGGTGAGCACCACAATCAGGACTGCATACGACCGAGGCACACAGGGCCAACACCCGGCATCATGGTGTGGGGAGCGATCTCCTACACTGGCCGTACACCACTGGTGATCGTCGAGGGGACACTGAATAGTGCACGGTACATCCAAACCGTCATCGAACCCATCGTTCTACCATTCCTAGACCGGCAAGGGAACTTGCTGTTCCAACAGGACAATGCACGTCCGCATGTATCCCGTGCCACCCAACGTGCTCTAGAAGGTGTAAGTCAACTACCCTGGCCAGCAAGATCTCCGGATCTGTCCCCCATTGAGCATGTTTGGAACTGGATGAAGCGTCGTCTCACGCGGTCTGCACGTCCAGCACGAACGCTGGTCCAACTGAGGCGCCAGGTGGAAATGGCATGGCAAGCCGTTCCACAGGACTACATCCAGCATCTCTACGATCGTCTCCATGGGAGAATAGCAGCCTGCATTGCTGCGAAAGGTGGATATAGACTGTACTAGTGCCGACATTGTGCATGCTCTGTTGCCTGTGTCTATGTGCCTGTGGTTCTGTCAGTGTGATCATGTGATGTATCTGACCCCAGGAATGTGTCAATAAAGTTTCCCCTTCCTGGGACAATGAATTCACGGTGTTCTTATTTCAGTTTCCAGGAGTGTATTAACCAGTCTGAATGAAATTTTTGCAGGACATAGTTTTGACATGTTTGCATTATTGCATGCATTAATGTTACTGAAAATGTAATTTTTTATTTCATCACAACATTTATGTACCGATAATTAAAGATAATTTAAGGCTGAAATTTTAAACAAACACTGAAAGGAAATCATTAATATTTCTCATAAAATGAATACACAGAACCGTTGAACTATGTCTTGTGAGTATACCTACAAAATCTGACATGTGAAAATTATGGTTTGAGGCCAAAAGTTGGTTTTCAAGAATACCATGAAAACCATATTCAAAATTCAAAACTCGAAAACCAATGAAGTTATCGATTTCAAAATTTGGATATTGCTACATCTTTACACGAAGACTACTTCTTTTCAGCGATCACATGCCTTGTGGACCACTCGCTGCATCAACGATCTGCTTCCATCTTTTACTATCTTTTCAGTTGAACTATGTCTTGTGAGTATACCTACAAAATCTGACATGTGAAAATTATGGTTTGAGACCAAAAGTTGGTTTTCAAGAATACCATGAAAACCATATTCAAAATTCAAAACTCGAAAACCAATGAAGTTATCGATTTCAAAATTTGGATATTGCTACATCTTTACACGAAGACTACTTCTTTTCAGCGATCACATGCCTTGTGGACCACTCGCTGCATCAACGATCTGCTTCCATCTTTTACTATCTCTGGCTGTCTCTCTCCATCCTGCGGGAATTCCTAATGCTGCAACGTCCTTCTCTATGTCGTCTTTCCACCGTGTGCGAGGTCGGCCCTATGGTCTTGTTGCTTGGAGAGTATCCTCTTTGGAATTCTGTTGGCTTCCATTTTAGCCACATGCTCAGTCCATTGCAGGTTCCTCCTTTTTAATTTCTGCACGATAATGGGTTCCTTGATTAACTGAGAAATTTCTGTGTTCTTTCGAACTCTCCACATGGCATTCTCCAACAAAGGTCGCCAGATTTTTCTCATCACTTTTCTTTCGAAAACATTCAGTTTTTCTCTTTCTTTCTTGGTAAGCGGTTAGCTTTCCAAACCATGCAGTACTACTGGGCAGATGTTAGTGGAATATACCTTCATTTTAGTGGTGACTGACAAAGCTTTACTTTTGAGTGGGCTGCTTAGAGCGTACAGATATCTTGAGCCTGAGGCTGTTCTCTCATTTATGCCCAGAGTTACGATATTTTTACTGATGAAGCGCGGTGCAAAGTATTTAATCTGACGAACTTTTCTGAATCTAGAATGGTGATCCTAGAAAAGGCTTGGGCTTTGAGGTAGTCTAGTCGGTCTTCATTAGGGAATATTTTTACAAACTTCAAGAGACATTTAGCCGACTTTGTGTCGTTTCCAGGGAACAGCACGAGGAGGCAGTCTCTTTCAGCCTTCCATTAAATTTATTTACAATATTTATAAGATTACCAATGATTACATTAAACTACTTTTCACAATTTACAAATTTTACAATGAATCTGACGATTTCTTCGGCATTGTAACTTCTGTTGGTAGGCCATACAAGTCAGAAATTATTTTAAGTTTCTATCAGTTTGGAGTTTGTTGATAGTCTTTGCAACCGTTCCGTCTGTCTTCATTGCTGACTCTTACTTTTTTTTCATCAAAGTTTAAACTTGGTCGGTCAAAGTGGTGGCCGTGGTACTCTGCATCTTCTCTACGATTTTTCACTAATTAGTAAACATTCGGATGAACTTTTGATATTAATGTATTTATTTTTCTGTTCCATCTTTCTGAGACGTTATGAGTGCGATGGCGCCTTTCACTGCAGTTTCACGTCTCTCGATATATGTTCTTTGTCGAGCCATTGGTTCAAAAAATAGTCACAAAGTCTTGAAGCTTCTGGTTTTCAGACGTGCTCTCCTGAATACACAGCCAACCATCGTTCTACATTTCCAGGGAAGATGTGTTACAGCAGAATACATTCTCATATGACAGCATATTTCTTTGTTTTCCTTGTAGGCTGGAACGAGGCCGCAATACTGAACTTGTTTCGATAAACATTGATTAAAATGATAATTGCGATCAGTGATCTCTGTCCTAGAAAACACTGTTAGTTGCTTGAACGATGACAGTTTCGAAGTCCATCATCAGAGGTGCAGGGTTCCATCCAGGCACGTTAGTTTTAATAACTTTAAAACGTTTATTTGTTTCTCGCTTCTTGTTTGGCAGCAAAGCGTAAACAACTGGAATGGTGTTTGTTTCCTCGTAAGAACTATTGAGGTCGGCGAGGCGTAAAATACAGCTGTCCGAACTGCTTGCTTGAACTTTTGAACGTTCCGTCCAGAAAGAATGATTCTCAGTCTGATTAACACGCTTTTCTGTTTTCGCTGGCAAACACCAGTATTCTGTCATAAGGTCCCCTGTTATCATTTGCAAGTAAAAAATTGCTACCACCATTCATCAGTAAATTATTTTCTTGGAAGAGTATTTCTCCAGAATCGGTGGGGTCTTGTGTGGTTCCCATATATTTTGTCCTAATGTAATATAACGATTGTTTCGCACTTCTGCGTGATGCTAACGATGTTAATAAGTCTTAGCCCCGACTGAAGAGCTGCCCTACTCAACGCAAACCGATGAAACTGTAGCACCTGTTTCTTCTACCCGCTTCTTTGCGCTGGCAAAATGTTTTCACACTTCATTTGCCGCTTCATCTGGAATACCTTCCGCTAAAACTGCTATTTTTTGTGGATGGTCTTCTTTGCATTTATTCTTTTTAAAGTTTACACAACGCCATTAAGTCACTTCTAGAATGAGATTTTCACTCTGCAGCGGAGTGTGCGCTGATATGAAACTTCCTGGCAGATTAAAACTGTGTGCCGGACCGAGACTCACTTCTTGTTTGTATATTCCACTATATACTGATGCCCGTTGTAAATCAGTAAAGGGTCCCCTTTCGTGATCTCTGTGGTATCAGCGTTCGATACCACACTTCTTAGGGGTTGCAGTTATCGACCGCGGTCCATATTAGTATCGTTGGACCCGCGAGTCGCGACCAACGCCTCAAGTTTCTAGCGAGCTCTCGTCCACTCTTGCTCGGGACGTCAAGTAGTAAAGTAGAATAGCCTATAGCTGATTGGAAGCTATCTTTAACAAGATCGCTTAGTAACGTATGGCCTAAGTGAGGCCTCTATAGCTATCTGTTTATAATTACATGTATGCAGCCAAGAAAAATCCTGTACAACCAGTTAAGTATAATATATATTATTTTTTACCACGACTTCTAATTATTATAGTCGTTGCAGATCCAGACCATGCATCCAGCACCTTATTGACGTTACTAACAAACCTGCTGTGATTTATATGTTTCTATTTAGCATTGGCCACCAGCCAACAGTGGCGACGACTTGTTCGTCGTCATCATAACAGTCTCGATGAACTCCACTATCTCAGCACTAAAACACGCAACACTACTTGCCAGTCAGAGTATTGAACTCTGGGAGAAAGCCACGCACACTACTTCTGGTGCGGGGACAGGGAACAAAAATGGTTCAAATGGCTCCGAGCACTATGAGACTTAACATCTGTGGTCATCAGTCCCCTAGAACTTAGAACTACTTAAACCTAACTAACCTAAGGACGTCACACACATCCATGCCCGAGGTAGGATTCGAACCTGCGACCGTAGCGGTCACGCGGTTCCAGACTGAAGCGCCTTGAACCGCACGGCCACACCGGGCGGCCAACAGGGAACTTAGTGCAGGAATTGGGCTTCGGCCTTTTCCAGAATACGTCGCAGGTAGCGGTGGACAGGCCGGTGTATACTACTTCTGGAACACCCTGTCCACTACCTACAGTGCCCTGGGCTCCTTGCAAATGTCAGCACATTCCATCGTCGTACAAGTGTCATTCCGTGCAAGTGTCACGAACTCCAAGTAGCGGGCCCCAGTTCTATTCCCGGCCGGGTAGGAGATTTTTCTCTGTTCTGGTCTGGGTGTTGGGTTGTCCTCACCACCATTTCATGATCACCAACACGCACGTCGCCGAATGTGGCGTCCTTTTGGTGCCGACAGGTGGGGGACTTCCAGCCATCAACGCCATACGATTATTTCATTTTATTTATTTTTTCAGTTCATCACCTACTTCTCCTAAAGAGCTTCATGCGTGTTACTGGTATTCATTAGTTAATTTCTTTGACATTCAGTCGAATGATGTCAATATTTCGTTAGACCTTGCAGACTAACTATGGGGCCCATGGAATACAATGTTATGTCTGCCCAAATCATCACCGACCACCCACGATATTTCACTCTTAAGACGTAAACTCGACCAGAAATTGGGAAAAGTGTGAAACAATACTCATCCGACAAAATGACTTTCTTCCAATGCTCTGTAGTACAGGTTTTATATCTTCGGTGCCACGTTTTCCTGTTACAGACGTTTGCGTCAGTGATGAATAGTTTTAGAATCCCAGCTCGTCCTACAATTGCCTGCTTATGTAGTTCCCTTCGTATTGTTTTGGTGCTGGCAGGGTTCACGAGTGCGTCAGTTCTGCAGTGACTTTTACAGCTATCTTCCTCATATTTTTCGTCACAATCCTCGTAAATGACCGTGTGTCACGATCACCACTATCACTTAACACACACTTTCGTCCGCTTTGTAACTTAAAAGATGATTTTTCCCCCGCTTTGCTGTATGCAGTATAAATCTTCGATACGGTGCCTCCTGAAACACCAAACAATTTGACGACCTTGGTTACGGAAGCACCCACCTTACGTGTATTAAGTTCTTTGTTTCCAGTTTTAAATCCACAGTATACTTTTGCTGTTTGGAGTCAGTGTCTAATTTACGCTGACCTAAGAGCGTCAGACAAGCAATTGTTTCCACAAATTCCGCTTGCAGAAGACGTCTCCACACATAGCTGTATATAATTTGTAGTTCAAATGACACTGTGTCATATATTCACTAAAAGAAAGGTTCAAATTTCCGTCCAATCATCGAGATTTTTTCCGTTATTTCCCTACATCGCTTACGGCATCTAGTGGGATGATTCCTGAGAAAGGTTGCGGCCGCTTTCTTGTCTCATCCTTGTCCAATTGAGAAAGTGCTCCCTGGCTAATGACAGCGATACCGACGGGACGGTAAAGCTGTCCTATCTTTCCTCCGTCGTACCCTTACAAATACTGAAAGTTAATAATGTGATTACGAATCACGCTGTAAGGCTGAATGTTTCGATGAAAGGTATAGTGTGTGACCAAACAGTTTTCAGTTAAATCATCCAGATGGCAGAAGAACATTAACTGAGGCCGGCCGATGGTGGCCGAGCGGTTCTAGGCGCTTCAGTCCGGAACCGCGCGACTGCTACGGTCGCAAGTTCCAATCCTGCCTCGGACATGGATGTGTGTGATGTCCTTAGGTTAGTTAGGTTTAAGTAGTTCTAAGCTCTAGAGGACTGATGACCTCAGATGTTAAGTCCCATAGCGCTCAGAGCCATTTGAAACATTAACTGAGAACAATGAGACCAGGAACAAATGGTTTGCAATGCACATTTAGTTTTTTATTGATATTAAATTCATACACTTTATAGTAACAGCTCAAGCTCATCGCAACCGCTGAAAGTTATTAACGCCAATCTAAATGCACGTGTCGCACCGGAGCATAAAATTTTGCCACAATCGTTTACTACTGTTGTCTGTTGTACAATGAGATTGGCAGCTAGGCCCTTATCAGCCATTTCCTTTTCGGTTGCTACTCGGACACCTAGGCTACGTGGCCGAGGTTGCATTCTCACGCCAGTAAGGTGGCGCTCGACTCTTGAGGTAGCCGGTTCGAATCCTGACAGTGAAGAAATTTTCACCTCCGGTGTTTGGTCGGCGAGGGGAGGTGAGATGGTGGAGTAAAGTTACTAATGTCGTGGGTTACGCTGCAAATCTCTCTGCAGTATCCGATAGAATGAGGGCAAGCGACACCGTTGATGGTAATCAGTCTGCCGGATAGTGACATTAAACCCGATGGTCCCATTGTTGCTATTCGGGAGGTGTGGGCTATGTACCGCCACCGGATATCACCCTCCTCGTACTCACATCATCATAGAATACAAAACATGTCACTGCACTGTACATAGTCAACGCGAGGAAGAAAAATTTTCCGAGTAGGCGGTTGAACCTTTTCGTAGGCACACCCTGCCACCAACGTCATAGCCCAGATTATTCAGTTTCGATTGGTGGTTCCTGGTTATAAAATACTCAGTTTAAGTTCCTCTACCATGTGTACAGTTCTGTCCATAAAGGCTTCTACAGCTCGCAGTATCTGTGCATTTCCGAAATGCCTTCCCTTCTGTGTGGTGAGCGCTTTCCAACGTGCAGCTGACTCACGCGTGATGGTCACCGTCTTACGTGTCGTGTCCCGTGCCGCCTTACAAGGAGGCGATGCAAGGCAACGGCACTCGCCTCACTGAGCCCAAGTCCACCTGAAAGACTGCGCTTACTTTTCGCTCTGTTGCTTTGCTCTTTACTCGTGGCGTCTACGAGCGATACTAATTCAGTAACCATTTACAAGGTAACTACCGTACTGTGATGTGCAAAGAACAGTTCACCCGTTGCAAAGAATTGCAAGCTGCATGAAGTTAAATAATAACGCCACGGAAAGAAGTAACAGGCTCTTTACGTAAGAGAAATTTTCAAAATTTCGATCGGAAGCTCTAGAGTACCCGGCCACGTATTTCATTTTGTCCTGTGGCTCGTATGCTTTACCTCTCCTGAAGCAAAATTTTCAAACCCTTGTGTGAGAGTAGATTCAAGCTGTTCGTTTCTGGCACGAACATCACATTTTTCTATACTACCTAAATTGACTTGAATGCATGTGTGGATGTTAAGGGTGAGTAACCAGATGTAAAACTCGAAGTTTTGTATGGATTTCGCCGTAATGGAGTTGATATACCGATACCTTAATTAGCTTACCGTGTCTGTGCGGAGACATCTTTGCGGTGTGCCATGCCACTCATCGTTTTATATAGACTTTACCAGACGTTGACGTCAAGTAACGGACCAAAAAAGACTCTAGTATCATTGGCATTTCAATCAAGAGCTTTCGTGTTTGTATTCTGACGTCTCAACCAACTGAACTTCTGTAGAGAGTATACCTTTTCCCCTAAGTACCAGATGGCGACTTTGAAAGTAAAGTATTGATTATCATACCTTGGTAAAACTCTCATCTAACCATAGGTAATTACTCGCGGTAAGATACATCATCTATTTTTCATCTTTTTTTTGTATGATGTGAATTGACAGTAGTTAGTAAATGAAGCAGGTACTTCCTTCTATGGAAGGGGGGGGGGGGGGGGAGTTCAGAAAGTATCCTACAGGTATATTATGAACCGCTGTCCAACTTCCTTCGTAACTTTAAGGGCTGCAGCTTTCCACCAGTTTATGAGTGCGTTAATTAACTATTTTTGTGACTCATGTTTTTGAAGATATCGTACACTCTCGTCTTTCAAAGCATGTACGTTTCCTCTTGATTCATGCCAGTAGAATATGTTAAGATTAATCAGTGATGTAACAAACCATGTACGTAGCCCAGAGGCATTAAACAACTGGACGTAAATATTTCACAGCATAGAGCTACAGAATCACATTAACATGGACAGAATTAAGGATATTTTCGTAAAATATTATGCAGATAATTAAAGTAATGTAAAAAAATAGCAGTATCTAATGTTAAAAATTATGCAGTATGTTATCTATGTATTTTGGAAATATTTACAGAGTTTCAGAGTAAAATGTGACTTCGTTAGTGACATTGTCACAAGCCTGTGCTCGGCCGATCAGTGTAAAACCAGCTGGAATTTATGTGAGAATGATAAAAATGTTTTATCTCTTAACAATGTGGACTTACGCAGTAACTCGTTTTTATATCCTACGTCTTAAGTGTTAAGTCTCTGCTATTGTCCTTTTTTTATGGGTAATCCTCATAGAAATAAGGTAAACTGTAGCAAGCAGTTAATTAATTATACAACAGTATGTTTTTCCTGAGAATCGAAGGATAATGGAACTAAAACAAGGGTGAATGTAAACTGAGTTCTATATATACGTTCAGGAATCATAATTTAGTATAGGTGTCCGTCTGTAGTCACAAGAGTTTATATGGAAAGAAAGGGAAAATGGGGGAGGGGCAGATCCACAGAAATTAAAAGTGTCGCTGACTCACCGTGCTTTACTCTTCAAATATTTCGAAAAAGAACAAGAAAATCTGTTAGAATCTATATAAACATTGCAGTTTGAGTTGACTGAACGTTTTCAACTGCTATGCATTATGTTTTAACCGTTTACTGGAGGAAGACTTAACTCCCGTCATTAGAACTGCAATAGGACAAGCACAGAGGGTGGACTATAATATAGAAACACAAGTACACATCACCATGCCCAATACGACATTAGAAACCGCTGTCTTTCAAACCAGCTTCCAGTCGTCTCTAAACTAAACTAAACTCCATCAGAACAGGCCTTGGAAAGCTGAACGGTACCGACCGGCCGCCGTGTCATGCTCAGCCCACAGGCGTCACTGGATGCGGATATGGAGGGGCAAGTGGTCAGTACACCGCTCTCCCGGCCATATGTTAGTTTACGAGTCCGGAGTCGCTACTTATCAATCAAGTAGCTTCACAGTTTGCCTCACAAGAGCTGAGTGCACCCACCTTGCCAACAGCGCTCGGCGGACCGGATGGTCACCCATCCAAGTGCTAGCCCAGCGCGATAGCGCTTAACTTCGATGATCTGACGGGAACCGATTTCCAGTCGTCTCGGAATGTATTAATACATGTTCTGTTATGGTTTTCAAGGGGATCTTATGCCATTCTCCCTGCAAAACAGCCGTCAGTTCAGGATAGCGATCACGCCCTCTTACCTCCAAAGTAGGCCACAAAGATTCATAATATTGAGATATGATGACTGTGGTGGCCAGAGGAGATGCGAGAATTTATTCTCGTGCTCGCAAAACCATTCCTACACGATCTGAGCTGTGTGAGCAGGGGCCCTGTCGTCTTGGAGCACAGCATCGTCATTGGTGAACGAACATTGTACCATGGCATGGACCTGAGCAACCAAAATGGTCACATAATCCTTGGCAGTAATATGACCTTGCAGACTACTAATGGGGCCCATGGAATATCACGATGTGTCTCCCCAAATCATCAACGAATCCCCGTCATGTTTCACTTTTGGGACTCATGTATCTCTGGCACCACGTTTTCCTGTTACGTGCATTTGCAGCTCTGATGAGTAGTTTCAGAATTCCAGTTCGTCCTGCAGTTACCTACTTACGGAGCTCCTTCGTGGTGTTCTGGTGCTGACAGGGTTCGCGGGTGGCACATTCAGTTCTGCAGTGATTTTTGCAGCTGTCGTCCCCTTATTTCCGTCACAATCCTCTGTCACAATCAACACACACTTTTGTCCGCGTTTTGACGTAGAGGATGATATTTTCCGCTTTTCTGTAAGTGGTTTAAAACTTCGATACGGTGCCGCCTAAAGCACTAATTTAGCGACCTCCGTTGTGGAAGCACCTACCGTACGAACGCCAATAATTTGCCCATGTTCGAATACACTTAACTACGACAAAATGCACTCACAACTACACGGAACATTGCTCTGACCACGAGTGCCACTTGCAACTTATTGACGAGATTGCACAGGTGCCGTTCGCGTTTAGACACAATAATACAACTTGCTGGCATTTATGTTCAAGCATACTTTTCTCGGGGTGTGCTCATATTTTTGTCTAATGCCTGTATGTGAATGGAAATCGATGGTGTCCTTTTCAAATGAGCCGTCCTGGCGTTAGCCTTCATCTATTTTGGGAAACCTATCTCCAGATCTTATTAAGGAGATCTAAACTCCGCACCTCACGAATTTTTGTGAGTCAAGACAAAGTCCACTGACCTGTCTCATTCGCAAGTTTGCGTCGCTGCAAATTAAGATCGTCGTTCAAATGAGTTTGTGAAAGACTTGTGACTTGCTACTGTTGTTGTACAATAGTACTTACCCAGTAGTGAACCATTTACTTGCATTGCGCGTTAGCCTCCCAGCTTCCGCCAGTGCTATGCTGCGGGCATACAGAAGTGTTCACTTGGGGCATGACCAGCTTACAGACGAATCCCTAGGCCTACCTCGAGTTGGGACCGCAGAGTGAGATTCGTTTGTAGCTCGGACATTGGTTTGAGTAAGGCTCTTAAGAGGTTTTACATACGCGCCTATGGGAAGACCGTAGGTTGTAAATAGGCTGTTATAACTGAATTTACTACACAATGAAACTACGTAGGATTTTTTCGCAATCGGATAGTAGAGGAGCTATCGTGTTTGGACGTACTCATTATCATACCACGAATGAAGTTGCCCGACTTGTTGGTGTATTGACAAGGACCGTCAAAACTGTCTACAAGGAATGGGTTCTACTTGCAGCATAAGAACGGTGGTGGTAAAAAGACCGTAACTGACAGGCACTGGAGACAAGGGTCACGCTTTGTCAATAACAAGCCCGTCGGGAATTGCTGCTGTCAGTGAATGCGTGTCCATTACCGTAAGGTACCGACTGAACATTGCGAAGAGAACTACATGCAACGGATATATGAATTTGGGTACCTTGCAAAATGCCATTTCTCATAGCGGTACTTAAGGCTCTATTCTCCTCAGTCATCCTAAGAAATAAGCGAATTTTACGATTTTCTGAGGAAAAACTAATGTAGCAATCAACGCAAATGTTTCTGAACATTACTTTTTGATCCTTGGACAACATTTTGTAATTTTTTTTAAAGAAATTAAGTCATCATTAAGCTCCCCATCTGAGGACCTAAATTTTCTCTGTCCAGAATGAGGTGAGTCAGAACGGAAATCCTGCAGTCCGCAAATACTATCCGAAAATTTGGAAATTTGTGGTAAGGTCTTATGGGACCAGACTGCTGAGGTCATCGATCCCTAAGTTTACACACTATTTAATGTAACTTAAACTAACTTACGCTAAGGGCGACACACACACCCATGCCCGAGGGAGGACTCGAACCTCCGAAGGGGGAAGTCACACGGACCGTGACAAGACGACTGAGACCGCGCGGCTACTATCTGAAATCAAAAAACTAGCAATTTTCTTAGTCAGTAGATTTTGCGCACGGAGTAATTGCACAATTTTCTGAAATCTGAAAAAATAATAAAATGACGGACGTTTGAAACAAAGATGTAGTTGCGTCGCGTGTTTTGGCCACTCTTTTTTTTTTAGTAACTAACGAATAAATTAAAATAAAAAATAGGCTGATACTCCTTGCGGACATTTCCGAGGAATAATTCAGCCAAATTTCAGAAAGATTTCTTTATTAGCGTGTATCTCAAGCTGAGCGAATGGACTGCGGGCGCAATAAGAAAAATATCTTTCTGAAATTGGCTGAATTACTCCTTGGGCAAGGAGTAATAGGTCTGCTACAGCTATGGTAGGGTGTACATTCCCCAAACCGCCTGGTGAGCTACGAATTTGGCAGTTTTCAACATTTTTATTTTCAGACACTTGCATCTCTAGGCAGCTTGAATTTTGACAATATGTTTCTTTTGGTGTATTCTTTTTGTCTATAACATTTCAGGGCAGGTTTCGAAATGTCGGACTGAACCGTTTCCTTGTTAGTGCTAAGTGAAATACCGATAAAGGTGAGTGCACATTTCTATTTTATATCGTATAAATTATGAAGTTATCCAAGCTGTGGAAGTCTGTTGCTATTGCGATTCTTTAAACAATTTTATGATATAGGTTATGTTCAAATGCTTTTCACTTTATGCATTTATCTTAAACATAATTTCTTGGAAGCTGAAGCGTTGCATCACATACTGATGTAAACGAATTATATAAAATTTTATAATATAATAATAACAGTAATATATAGGCGGGTAGTTTGGCTGTCAGGACCGGGACAAAGAAAGCCACCGGCAGACTGTCCACGGGTGGGCCTGCGAGTACTGTCGGACAAGAGAAGCAGTGTAGTGCTTAGGCCGGCAACAGGCATGCAGACATTTGCACAATAACAAAAACCGCTCGATGATGATGATGATGATGATGATTTTTAGTTTGTGGGGCGCTCAACTGCGCGGTCATCACCGCCCATACACATACCCAATCTGTACACAGTCCAGTCTAGCCACTTTCATGAATGATGATGGAATGATGACAATACAAACACCCAGTCCCCGGGCAGAGAAAATCCCCCATTCTGCCGGGAAAGCCTCTCGAAGATAGAGGACAAAACGGCGCGACGATGCGGGTTATTGGCAGGTATCAGAGAAAACGGAACCTGCCATAACGAAGGCGTGCCTCCTGAGAGAGGAAAAAAGAATGTTATTGGCGAATGTAATGACCTACATGGGAGCGTTATGCAACAGCTATGAAACTTGTTAAATAATTTCATCTGCGAAAAGAGGAATGTGAGCAGATATATAAACATGCCCATACATAGAGGCCTGCGCGGAAAATAAAAATTCTATCTGCATCTGTACCACATCCTCCTTATCAGCGTCCGCGGATATTAAAATTTAGCAAATCGTTTTAATCCCTTCCGTACATCGGAGTTCTGATCTTAAGCTTGCGCTTAGCCTGAATTTACGTCTGTTGAAGTCGTACTCATAATTTACATTCGATAATCCGTCAACGTAGAGGTCGATCAGGACCACGTTTTAATGCAACGTAGCTTGGCATATTCCTGGTACGTTGGCTAAATTACAGATTTCCGTAGCACTTACTGAACAATTATTGTGAATTTTTCTGTGGAATAGTGTGTGTGTGAAATCTTATGGGACTTAACTGCTAATGTCATCAGTCCCTGAGCTTACACACTACTTAACCTAAATTATCCTAAGGACAAACACACACACACACACACACACACACACACACACACACACACACACACCCATGCCCGAGGGAGGACTCGAACCTCCGCCGGGACCAGCCGCACAGTCCATGACTGCAGCGCCTGAAACCGCTCGACTAATCCCGCACGGCTCTGTGGAATATTCGCGCAACATCCGTAAGTGAAATTAACAGCAGGGTAGCGGGTAATGTATCAAAACCAACTGCAACTGGCAACCCTGATAAAGCGTGCGTTGATGCTGCGCATGCGCACATCATTGAATAGAACGGAATCGGGCAATAAGAAATCCGCGGAGCCGTGGTCTTAGCAGACGTGAGCTACGGCGATGGACGTCTTTATAACTCACCAGGCATTGCGACGGAACAGTAATGATCGCCATTTAGTTGTACCCGAGAGGCACCAATATTCTCAGGTCGATTAAACAGTGGGTGCGCGGTGGGATGTCACTGGTTGTGTTTTGAACTGACAGTCATCGGGCGGGAAATAAATGTTCAAACGTGTGAGAACCTGGAAAGAGTGCACGTATCACTTCAGCCTGCCGGCATGCACGAGCACTGATGGTCACGACATTCATTGGACCAATTACTTGACGATTTTATCTGTATAAACTGCAGATGGTTCAGAGGTTGGGTTGGGTTGTTTTGAGGGAGGAGACCAGACAGCGAGGTCATCGGTCTGGTTCAGAGGTTTAGAGACGCTGTCGAGCCAAAAACACTTCCCAGTTGCATGACTGATTAACTGAGAACCACTGTTTCTCCAACAATTGCTGACGTCCGATGAAGCAAACTTTTTCGTGATTGGATACACTAGTAAACAACAAAACTTCTAGTACTGTTTTCAGGAAAATCCACGACGTTTATATGAAAAGCCACAGGCTATTTAAAAAGTTGTAGTACGGTGTGCAGTTGGCACGAGTGGGATTATTGGTCCATATACAGGACGAAGCTGGACTTGAAGCAATGGTATATGCTGACCGCTACTGCACATAATTTCCTCAATGCAGGATTGTAGACAAGAGGGACGCTGAATAACATTTGGTTTCAAATGCTCACACAGAACGCCAAAGTATGGCAGTACTCCGCTAGATGTTTCCGTGATGTGATGCAGCCATCACGTTCTATAGATTTCACAGCTCCAGCTATTTTTCAGGGGTTTTTGTGAAGGAAAGTGTCTTTGCCAATCGTTTGCAGACATTTGACGAACTTAAGGCTGCCATTCGCAGTGAAATAAGCGCCATTCCGCAGAAAATGTTAAACGCGTTGTAACGACCAAGCTGACAGGCCGCTACGGCTGGTGGTGGAATTAGGGTGAGCGAGGACCGGATATGGGAATATCACCACCCGAGGTGAAGGTTGCAGTGGAGTGGTGAGTGGCTGCCTTTTAGATGCCCGATGAGACGTCAGACACAGCGCGGGAAAACCATTCATTTATTCTTCAAATTATATCCGTTGTGTCGTTGCCCCGGATAATAGTGCCCACATGACGTAAACAGCAGGCAGCCAGGCGTAGAAGACGCTGCTGTTAGCAGCCGGACCGGCTGGCGTCAGCGCCAGCAACACCATAAGGCCGCGAGACAAGCACCCCGCTGCTAACAGCTCTGGATCAGATGCGCCCAATCAGACTGTGGTCCCAGGCTAGAAGCGGCACGCGTGTAAAGGCAGGCAGCAAGCAGGAGGGGGGGGGAGCCACAGGTCTCCAAGGTGTATTTCTTTCAGTGTATTCTTCTTGGCTAAACTATTTCAGGGTATGTTTCGAAATGTCGGATTGGACCGTTTCCTTGTTAGTGCCAAGTCAAATTACTAAAGTTTGTTTTCCTCCCAACATTGTTTCAATTACTCAGCACAACTCTTTGCATTCTGTTTGTTAAGTATGAGTCAAACCAGTTGTGTGTAAAGTTAAACTTACGATTTTCCAAGAGAGTAATATGATATGTAGAATCAAATGCCTTGGAACTATCACAAAATACCGACTGGCGATATTTTATATTTAAGGACTGTAGTATTTGGATAGTGAATGTGTAAATAGCATTCTCGATCGAGCAACCCTTCCGAAGTTCAAGTGAATTATCCGTCACATTTTCATTTACGACGGTTGCGCAGAAAGTAATACACAGCATTTTTTTTTTCTCAGCCGAAAACAGTGCTACGAATGCGAAACGTTAAGTATGTAGTTTCTGAAGTCTCCTGAGTGAGCGCGCCAAGTTTCCGTCACTTCCGACAGATATCGTAGTTGCAGGGCAGTTTCAAAATGGCGTCTGTAGGTGACGTACGTTACAAGCAACGTGCCGTCAGTGAATTTGTCACTGCAGAGAAAGAAACTGTGGGGAATATTCACAAACGCTTGTGCAAAGTCTATGGAGCATCTGCTGTCGACAGAAGTAGTTAGTCGCTGGGGCGAAGGGTGAGGTCATCAGAAGGCGGTTCGGCGAAGCTCCACGATTTTCAGCGGTCGCGGAGACCATCCATGGTTGTCACGCCTGACATGTTGCAACAAGCTGATGTTGTCATTCGCGAGGACAGACGCATTACGACTCGGCAGCTGGCGCTGCATCTGTAAATCAGCAAAGGAAGTGGGGATGCAATTGTCTGTACTCTTGGACATTCACAAGTGTGTGCAAGATGGGTCCCGCGGTGTCTAACGGTGGATCACAAATGGCACACAAAAAAAAAAACGTTTTTCTTGATTTGTTGCAACGTTTTGAAGCTGAGGGGGAGGCTTCTTGTCCCGGATTGTGACTGGTGATGAAACCTGGGTTCACCATTTTGAGCCCGAAATAAAACGACAGTCGATGGAATGGCGCCATTCCCACTCCCCACAGAAGAAAAAATTCAAAGCAACTTCTTCCGCCAGTAAGGTCATGATCACTGTGTTGTGGGACTGTGAAGGTGTGATTCTCATTGATGTGATGGCAAGAGGTGGTACCATTAATTCAGAAGCATTTGTCAAGATATTAACAATACTCAGGACGCGCTTCCGGCTACTTCGGCACAACAGCAACCCAGGAGATGTTTTGCTGCAACACGATAACGCTCGGCACCACGAAAGTCTGAGGACTGCTAAACACATCGCAAAAGAGGATTGGACAGTGTTACCCCCCGCCCTACAGTCCTCACCTAGCCCCCTCGGACTTCCACTTGTTCCGGCCATTAAAGGATGCCATTCATGGCAGACATTTTGAGGATGTTGAAGACGTGATTCATACAGTGAAGCACTGGCTGCGTCACCAGGACACGAATTGGTACCTACAGGGCATTCACGCCCTAGTTTCGCGCTGGAGGAAAGCCATAGAACGGGATGGCGTTAACGTAGAAAAATGGGGCGTGTAGATGAAACAACATTCTTTAGTTTGTGTAATTCTCATTATGTTCAATAAAGAATTGTTGAAGCTAAAAATGCGGTGCACTACTTTCTGGGCAACCCTCGTAGTTTATTATACTATCTTGTATACTGTCAGACTGCCCTGTATCCTGTTTCACAATATCCTATATAGTTTTAATCGTATTATCTGCATTATCAATTCCTATCAGGCAGTGAATATTTCTGGATATTTTAATGACCTTTCTTAAAATATTACAGTATTTTCTGTAGCAGTCAAGTGTCTGATCTTAACTTGTTCTGGCCTTAGTATAAATTTTCCTTTTCCTGTTACATGGGATTTTAATCAGACTTGCAGTGAATAGGTATAATGCAAAGGTATTTGGCTGGCGCGTGGCGGATAAACTTGTGTCGTACTCTCTACGCTTTGACCTGTTTAAAAGTGAAATTGGGTAAGTTCTAACTAATAATAATCGATTATGGCTCCTAAAAAAAGTCGCCTATATGGCCACATTTCGAGGACGATGAAAATAATCCGAAAAGTGTTGTGTGTAAATTGTGCGAAATAAAAATTTCTCGTGGTGACATTGGAAAGAATGTGACTACATCAGGAATGATAAATCGTTTGAAAAATACACACAGAGACAAACATCGTAAATTGCAGCCTACGCTTCCTAAGGGGCATGAAACTGGAAATAAAGATACAGATGTAAGTACACCATAGACATCAAAAAAGCAGCCGAGTCTTGAAGAACGAGCTGAAATACGTAAACCATGGGATATTAACGATACCAACGCTACAGAATACCATCTCTTAATTGCCGAAATGATAGCACTTGACAATGAGGCAGTAAATATAATAGAAAGGGCTGGTTTTAGAAGACTGATTAATAGCGCTTTTCCGCCGTATAAAATACTAAGCCGCCCTTACTTTTCTGACAAAATAATTCCAGAAATATATCCTAAGGTGGCAGAGACAATTAAGAGGTTACTTTTAGAGACCAATTATACTTCCATGACATCCGACATGTGGACGTGCTTACATAAACTAAACATTCTTTTACGTTTCACTTCGCACTTTATTGATCGTGAATTCAATGTCAAACATACAGTATTGAGAATCAAGCATTTTGAGGGACAACATACAGCAGAAAACATAGCGATTAGTTTACAGGACATGCAAGTTTATGGGACATCCAGCTGGCAAAAATTCATGTCGTTATTCATTACAATGGACGAAACATAGTAAAAGCTGTTGGAAATGCAGAGTTTCCCTCAATGAGATGTTTCATTCATACTCTTCAATTAATTGCTTACAATAGTGTGAAGGTTCAGTACAAATGTAACTCAAATGACAGCACCAGCTAGGAGGATTGAAAATCATTTTAATGATTCTGGCACTGCACAGGAAAAACTGAATTCTGTCCCAAAAGATTTGGACCTCCCTCAGCATGAATTGCTGCAAGATGTCAGTACGCGGTGGAATTCCATCTACCGTATTACCGTATTATATGCTTGCAAGCCTAACGGAACAAGTTCGGGCCATTTCACTCTATCTCACGGAGTGTGTTACTGCCAGTCAACTACTGCGCAATTGGAGTTTTAGAGCAAATTTCGAAATTATTACAAGCATTCGAGGAAATAACAAAAATTGCAAGTTCAGGACACGCTTGCATTTCTGAAATTATTCCGTATGTTATTACATTAATGCGATATTGCGACAAAACGAGCATATCAGAGCTGACATCAAAATTAAGCCATGTGAGGCTTGTCATACAACAAGGGTGCAAGAACGATTTGAAGACATCACTAGAAGTAAAAATTATTTGGTGTCTACCGCTTTAGTCCCACGCTTTAAAATGAATATTTTCACGAGTGAACTGCAAGAGAAAAAGTAAGGCGGTATGTTTTGATCGATAGCCTAAAGATGAATTGTGAAACACGTAGGGACGATAGCCCGAATTCGTCCCCTGTTCGGGCCAAGAGGATGAGCACACAGGAGCAGAATCCAAGCCAGACTATTCACTTATCTTTTACGGATTGCTTCGAAGAAGTGGGTCAGAAAACAAAAACACAGCTCATACTGGGACACTGAAAGAAAAAAATGCAGTTGCAACTGAAAGAAATCTTTATTTAAGTATTAAGAACGTGTCACGTCATGACAGTCCATATACATGGTGGCAAGCAAGAAAACATTAATTTTCTTGTTTGGTAAATCTTGCAGCAAAACATTTGCCAACGCCAGAAAGTAGTGTTTATTCAAAGCGTCTTGCTTCTAAAACTGGGAGTGTCTACGTGAAGAAAAGGAGTAAACTACTGCCCAAAAATGTAGAAAAATTAGTCTTTTTGCATCATAATCTTTCACTTTTAAATTTCAGTTAGGTGAATTCAGGTGCATAGGCATTTATTATTTTAAAAATGTGCCCGCAGAATACATAAATTTATTTGCTTTGATACCTAGTTTTATGATAATTTTTATAATACGGAAGTTGCTCGTGTACCTATGACTGCATTAATGATTACAAGAAAAATACATTATTATTATAAAATAAACCAATATTTTCATTTTACCAATTATCTGACTACAACAAAAATTTTACTTGCGTATTCGGTGTTCGAACGAATTGTACGTAAATATTCGGTATTCGCCCGAATAGGATGAAAGTAGCCGAATAGGACGAATACCAAATAATAGCCGCATATTCGTTGCAAGTCATATTTTAATCCCTTTATTTATCTATGGGTTACTTGTTTTTTTTAGTTGACTTCCTCGATAACTTTTTGGAAAGCTATTTTCAAATACTGACCCAAATCTACTGTGGAACATACTGAATTTCATATTAGCATCTCTTTCTATATATACCTAATCTTGCACCACCTCTTTTAACTTATTCTTAACACATTGAACCCTCTTGTCATTAATAAGTCGCACTGCCTTGTACTAGCCTCAGAGCTGTAAGGTGCTACATTGTTTATTTCCATTAAGTGTGCATCATGTTCAGTTAGTTCACTAACACCTTGGTATACATTAATTGCTTCAACAAGAGCACTGTCTGTAAAATTATAACGTTATCACTCAGTGTCCCACTACCTTGCTACACTTGAGCTAGAAAACTGACTACTGACATTAGAACTTTGGACTGTTACAGGAGAAGTATTCTTCAGTAACAACTCACAAGCAAATTCTTCTAGGTGCTCATCTATATAAAAACTGCATCTTTCAATATTTTTGACTTTACGCCCAACTTTTGCATATATTGCAACCCCTCTTTTTTTTCCATGTTATCTCTATACGAAAATGTTGCTTGTCTACAATTTCTGATATTTAACATTTTGTTACATGGCATACAGAAAGGCACAAAACATCTAACACTTAACAATTTTCCACATCTTCTAGGCATCCAAGAAGCTCATTTATCTTATTTTTCAGCCCCATAGTAAACTGGTGAAACAAACTAATTTTATTTTTCTGGAAATTTTATATATATATATATATTTCCACCGTGTACGAACTCTAGTGATTTATCGATGAGAGGATATGCAATAAAAAAGATTTAATTAACTTATGTCCAGAAATGCATGGTTTCCATGCCAGAGATCATTTATTCAGTCACACTTTGTTACAGAGACTGTAGTCTAATACGTGCTGTACCATGCAGCCGCAGTTACAATGCATGGTTTCCTCCTAGAGGCCGGCCGCGGTGGTCTTGCGGTTCTAGGCGCTGTAGTCCGGAACCTCGGGACTGCTACGGTCGCAGGTTCGAATCCTGACTCGGGCATGGATGTGTGTGATGTCCTTAGGTTAGTTAGGTTTAAGTAGTTCTAAGTTCTAGGGGACTGATGACCTAAGATGTTAAGTCCCATAGTGCTCAGAGCCAGCCTCCTAGAGGATGGTACTGCTCCTTATACGTCATGCCCTAGCGCCCTCTTGTGCCACAGTAATTGGTAATGTTGTGTCCGACTCACCTCGTAGTAGATGTGGTACAGCGTTTTACACAATGATTCCGTATTTCAAACGAGAGCTTGCCGACATGGCATGGCATGCATTACTTACGGAAAGGCAAATGGCAACGAGCGGCAGGCAGCAAGGTTGTATCAGGAGACCTATCCCCGCAGACGGCAACCACAGCATGCAACAGTGTTTCGCCATTTTTCTGAGACAGGGTCGATTCAGGAAGCAGGAAATCATGAAGGACGTACCCGAAATGTTCGAACAACAGACTTGGAGGAAAACGTGATCAACACTGGGGAAGGCGATCGCCGTTTTAGTACCAGGCAGTTGGCCCACCAGTACAGGGTAAGCCAGACGACCGCGTGGAACATTCTCCATGACAATTGTTCCTACCCTTATCACTTACAGCGTGTGCAGGGCTTACTAGTGACAGACTTTCCACATTGGGGGTAGTTTTGTCACTGGTTTCTTCACCATGCAACCACGATTCCGGGATTTGTGTCATCCATTCTATTCACAGATAAGGCCACCTTTACGCTGAGTGGTACCTTCAACATTCACAACAGTCATCTGTGTGATAGTATGTAGAAACCCCAAGGTATGGTGACAGCGAATCATCAGCATCGGTTGTTTGTTTTGTTTTAGGGCGCAAAAACAACTAGGGTCATACGCGCCCATGTCAAAACTGTGAAACACGAAGACAAAGAGAGGAGTTAAAAACGACTATACGTCAAGCCCAGTCGACGGAAGATAAGACAGCTAAAAACAGGGACATGGAGAAAGGACTATAACATACGTTATAGAGGAACGGAGGTCCAGAACTAAAAATTAAATGGCCTTCGCCATATTGCTACGACGGATAAAAAGTAAAACGCGGTTGACAGCCCACGCGTCGTTCTCTAAAACGGCCGATAACTCAGATGTCAAACCCAAACGGGGACATAAACGATTAAAAATGGGCATCCCGTCAGGAAACGGTGGACAGTTAAACGTTGTGCACAAAATGGTGGGGGAGCACAACTTAACATGGTCCTGAGCACTATGGGACTTAACTTCTGAGGTCATCAGTCCCCTAGAACTTAGAACTACTTAAACCTAACTAACCTAAGGACATCGCACCACTTAACAAATGGAGATGGCTAAAAAGGCAGTGCTCAAAACGCAACCTAATTAAAATGACCTCCTCGCGCGGGGAGGTCCGAGACGAGGTCGTCCTAGCTGCTGGGAGGCGCTTAAAAACCCGAAGCTTATTCCCATCAAGGGAGGACCAGTGGTGATGCCAAAGTGACACCACCTCCTGACAGACGGCAACGCAGAGATCATCGGAGGGAATACAAGAACTAGTGGGCTGAGGTATGAGGACTACAGAATTGGCAGCAGCATCAGCAATCTCGTTTCCTGTCAGACCGACATGGCCAGGAACCCACATAAACATCACAGTGGCTCCATTAAGAGTAAGCAAGTGGCAGTTCTCTTGGACCCATTGCACTAAGGGATGGACGGTGCACAGCGCACAGAGGCTTTGAAAGGCGCTGAGAGAGTTTGAGCAGATGACACAACTGAAAAGCCTGTGTCGCCACATGTACTCGGTGGCCTGATACACTGAGCAGTGTGCCGGTAGCTGATGCTGAAAAACGTTGGCGCCAGTGATGAAGACACACCCGACACCGCGGTCAGACTGAGAGCCATCATTGTACACAAAGGTATTATGATGAAGTTCCATGCGAAGGTCGTGAAACTGGACGACTGGGCTACTGCAATAGGCGCCAGAGGCCAAACGGATGCCGTGATGGTGGATAGTATTGAGACGGTGTAAAAGGGATGGGCGTGCAGATGCATAACAAAGCACCCACATTCTAGTTTCGAACAGGCAAGGGACCGGTACAAATGGAGGAGGGCGGTTCTATGTGCACCCCAGGAAGTACCATTGAGGACACATAAGACACTGAGGGGCCGCATACAGGGGGAAACCAGGTAAGACACATGGGAGGACCAAGAGAGTTTCCTATCGAGCATGAGCCCCAGGGATTTCATAGTTTCAACGAACGGAAGAGCAACAGGACCAGGGCGTAAAGATGGCGGGAGAAACCAATTGCGCAACCAGAAATTCATACAAACGGATTTGTCAGTGGAAAAATGAAAGCCATTGTCGATGCTCCATGAATAAAGATGATCGAGACATCGCTGAAGACGCCGCTCAATGAAATAGGTCCAAGGAGAACTGCAATAGATGGCAAAATCATCAACAAAAAGGGAGCGGGGGATGCCTGGCAGAAGACTGGCCATTATAGAGTCAATGGCGATAGCAAAGAGGATGACGCTCAGGACAGAAACCTGACGCACACCGTTTTCCTGCATAAAGCTGTCCGACAAGGCAAAACCCACACGTACCTCGAAAGCTTGGTCTGTTAAAAATTCCTGAAGGAAACGAGGCAGACGGCCACAGAAGCCCCATGTGTAGAGAGTACGGAGGATATCAGTCCCCCAACAGGTGTCGTAGGCTTTCTCCAAATAGAAAAAACACGGCCACAGTTTAGGTTTTCCACAGAAAACGATTCATGACATGAGTGTACAAAGTGACGAGATGGCCAACTGCAGAACGGCGCGCTCGAAAACCACACTGTGCAGTGGTTAGTAAATTGCGAGACTCGACCCACCGTACCAGCCGGGCATGAATCATACATTACATCACCTTGAAAACACAACTAGTGAGAGAGATGGAGCTAGAAAGAAGGTCTTTGTCCTTGCCGGGCTTAGGTATCGGTATGACAGTGGCTTCACGCCAGCATCTAGGAAACGTGCCCTCTGCCAAGAAGCGGTTGTACGTATTAGGCAGACAGTGCTTGTCCTCAAGAGAAAGGTGCTGCAACAACTGAATGTGAACAGTGGCTCGCCCTGGGGGGGAAGGTTCGGGATAAAGTGAGACCATGATCTAGCTTCCTCATAGTAAAGGCAGCACTGTAACACTCACGATTCTGAGAAGAGAAGGGCATCGCCCGAGCCTCCTCTGCTTGTTTCCAATAGAGGAAGGCAGGGTGATAGTGGGAGGAGCTCGAAATTTCCGCTGAATGGCGGCTCAAGGTGTTGGAGATAGCAATAAGGTCCTGGATGACATCGTCTGTTACTGTCAGGCTGACAGGCTGGATCTTGGTCCCAGAGTGCTGTCGGAGGTTGGCCCACACGACGTTAGAGGGAGTGGAACTGTTAAAAGAAGTAGTGAATGAAATCCAGCAAGCATGGAATCCATTCATTTCCAGATATAAGTTCATTGGACATTTTTGTTCTGTATTGTCTCATCAATCAATCCTTGAGAGTTTGTACATGGCGGAAAAAAATCACCCTGTGTGTATTTATAAAAGTCTTAATCTGTTATAATTCTTTCAAGGCTATTGGTCTATAACCTGAATAACCTAAAAAAAAGTGCCTCTTTGACTCCAGTAATCACATGGATTTTTTGCTTGTGGCCCCCCTTACATTTTCTGCAAGATCCTCAGCTAATCTATCCTTCCCTCTCCTATTCAGGTGGAGGTCATGATTTGTGTAGGGGAGAATGGGGGTATTCCTAGTAGGGAGGTAGCCCCAGAAGGTTGATCATGAGTTGTTATTTCCATCTGGAAGAGCTCTGGTTGATGCTGTGCTCTTTGCAGCAGTATGGTTGGTTGGTTTGGGGAAGGAGACCAGACAGCGTGGTCATCGGTCTCATCGAATTAGGGAAGGATTGGGAAGGAAGTCGGCCGCGCCCTTTCAGAGGAACCATCCCGGCATTGGCCTGGAGTGATTTAGGGAAATCACGGAAAACCTAAATCAGGATGGCCGGACGCGGGATTGAACCGTCGTCCTCCCGAATGCGAGTCCAGTGTCTAACCACTGCGCCACCCCGCTCGGTCGCAGCAGTATGGTGAACTAACTTTTGCAGTGTTGCCATTATGAGTCATCTGTTGTGCTGTTGTGCTTGGTGAACGTTTTAATGTGCTTCAAGCCACTGCAAGTTCCGCTTGCTTCAGCACTTCTTCATTACATCATATTCCATGAATACTAGTACTTCATAAGGTTTAATTTACTGTATTATGCAAGTATCTTAGATAATAATTTCTCAGCATAAGAGATAATGTTTTCAACTTAACAATAGTAGTAGGGCACCAGGGGTACCAGCACATTTTGTTAGTGTGGGTTGCATATATTCAGGGCCCAACCTGATGGTGGCATGGGTTTTCCCCAGCCAGCAGTTCTGTTCTGTCCCTTCCCTTCCCTTCCCCTTCCCTCCCCCCCCCCATTAAATGGCGGGAAATTGAAATTTTGATGGGAAATTTAAAAAATTGCGGGAAATTCAAATGTATTGGCCATACTGTGAAATTTTGTGTGATCACCTTGAAGTCTGGACACCAACTGACCTAGTTTACATCACCACCAGAGGGAGCTATTGGCATTGGCTCTGGCTGAGCTGCCGGATAGGACAGATGAAAGTCTTTATTATTTTGTGCACAGTGCAGAATACCGGTTATTTAAACAATTTAAGTTGCCACTGATCGATCACTAGACAGTAGCTCCATCTAGTTTTGTCAGTAACTGCTAGATGTGAGTGGGACCACGGTAAAGGTGCAGCAACATGTGCAGAGGGGGGGGGGGGGTAGAAATGATACAAGACACCAGGGGGGCGGGGGAGCAAGTCTGCGGACAATGTATAGGATTCAGATGTGTTTGAGGAAAAGGAGAAGATGAGGGAAGGGGAGGAGGTCATATAGGATCTGTGTGGGGGACAGGAGGCAGATATGGAAAGCGAGGCAGAGTCAATGGCGTTCGAGGATTTGGTGAGCTTTATAGAATCTGAGTGGGTTGGAAATCCAGGCAATGCTCGTTTATCAAAGGATGGGACAGACCAAGGATTTGTAAGTGTGAAGGATGGTGGTAGGCTGCAGTCCCCATGTCCGACTGGACAGGAATTACAGGACGCAGAGTCTGTTGTGGGTTTTGTGTTGGATCATAAGGAGCTGGGGAGTCCAGGTGAGATGACAATCAATGGTGAGGCAAAGGTATTTCAGGAAAGAGTGAGTTGGATGGGATGATCATAAATGGTAAGGTACAAATTGTGGAGCCAGAAGCAGGGGTTGGTACGTCCTATGATGACTGCCTGGGTCTTGGAAGAGTTGATGCGAAGGAGCCACAGGTTGCAACAAACAGTGAACTGATCGAGGTGGGTTTGAAGGGCACATTGGGACAATTCAAGGGTAGGATAGAGGGCCAAGAAGGTGATGTCATCTGCAGATTGGAGGAGGTGAACGGGTGGCGGAGGTGTGGGCATATCTGCAGCATACAGGAGATAGAGGAGAGGGGAAAGGTCGGAGCCTTGGGGCACACCCATGCTGGGATAAAATGTAGGGAGTTGGTATTGCGGATATTGACATAGGAGGGGTGAGGGGAGAGGAAGGAAGCAGCGAGACAGACAAAACTGAATTGATAGTACGGGCGTGGGTCTGGAGTTTAAAGAGGAGCCCAGGACGACATACACAGTCATAGGCATCCTGGAGGTCAAGGGAACAAAGATAGCAGAATGACGTGAGTTAAGTTGGAAGGAGAGAAGATTGACAAAGTTAAGGAGCTGGTCGTCGGTGGAGAAGGAAGGCCAGAAGCCACATTGGGTAAGGGGAACGAGGTGGTGCTGGTTGAGGTGGTGACGAATACGTCGGGAGAGGATGCATTCGAAGACCTTACTGAACACAGAGGCTGTTTCCTGTTCCTCCTGTTGTAAGTGTCTGACCTCCTTTATCAAAATCTCTGCATACAGCTCCTACTATGTTCTCTGTCATTTTGCGAAGCTTAGCAGCAGGTTTCATGATGCTTGTGATCTGGAAGTCTACAACTAGCTTTACCCCCCACCCGTCACTGCAACCTAGCAGCAAGACTCTTCTTTCTACTGGACTTTTCGACCAAACTAGCCTCAAATTTGTTCTTAGTGTGTTGCAGTCTAATTTGCTCAAAAACTGGTTGAGGCTCTTCTGTTTCAGGTAACAAGTCAAACTGACTGATCAGAAATGTGAATTCTGAGGTTTTCTCCTTCTGTTTATTACTTTTTATCTTTTATCAGTCCCATTGTGTCTTTCTCCCTTCCACCTATCTAATTCCAAATACCTAACTCTGGGTGAAGAGCACAAATATTTTTCCTATTCCACGACTCTCTTCTCTCATCTGCATCATTTAGAACTCCAAGGGAAAGCCTCCATGCTACAACTCGCCTCCCTGCTACAACTACCCGATTGATACACCAACCCAACACAGTCTTGGCACGTTTCCCCTTGTCCAGTAACGTACAACAACATTCACATTTATCACAAATGATGTTACTTCCACAGTAGTCCGAAAAACACTGATACACACTTAAAATGCTATAAAGTAACAAGTAGTGATTACTTAGCTTCCGATGAGCTGTGCAACTAACTTTCAGACAGTGGGCGAATGTATACACGAGAATATATACACTACACAGATATTCGCTGAATGTAAGTTCAGAGTGGCAGAAGACATGAAATGAATGAAAAGTAAACATGCACCACTTATTCTTAAAAAAATTATACAGACACTAACAGGAAATTACGAAAAACATTGAAATGCATCCAAACAACACGCATTAATTTTTTCAGAACTCTAGCAATGTTTGAAACTTCCTGACAGATTAAAACTGTGTGCCCGACCGAGACTCGAACTCGGGACCTTTGCCTTTCGCGGGCAAGTGCTCTACCATCTGAGCTACCGAAGCACGACTCACGCCCGGTCCTCACAGCTTTACTTCTGCCAGTATCTCGTCTCCTACCTTCCAAACTTTACAGAAGCTCTCCTGCGAACCTTGCAGAACTAGCACTCCTGAAAGAAAGGATACTGCGGAGACATGGCTTAGCCACAGCCTGGGGGTTGTTTCCAGAATGAGATTTTCACTCTGCAGCGGAGTGTGCGCTGATATGAAACTTCCTGGCAGATTAAAACTGTGTGCCCGACCGAGACTCGAACTCGGGACCTTTGCCTTTCGCGGGCAAGTGCTCTACCATCTGAGCTACCGAAGCACGACTCACGCCCGGTGAGGTAAGGAAGTAAAGCTGTGAGGACCGGGCGTGAGCCGTGCTTCGGTAGCTCAGATGGTAGAGCACTTGCCCGCGAAATCCAAAGGTCCCGAGTTCGAGTCTCGGTCGGGCACACAGTTTTAATCTGCTAGGAAGTTTCATATCAGCGCACACTCCGCTGCAGAGTGAAAATCTCATTCTGGAAACATCCCCCAGGCTGTGGCTAAGCCATGTCTCCGCAGTACCCTTTCTTTCAGGAGTGCTAGTTCTGCCAGGTTCGCCGGAGAGCTTCTGTAAAGTTTGGAAGGTAGGAGACGAGATACTGGCAGAAGTAAAGCTGTGAGGACCGGGCGTGAGCCGTGCTTCGGTAGCTCAGATGGTAGAGCACTTGCCCGCGAAAGGCAAAGGTCCCGAGTTCGAGTCTCGGTCGGGCACACAGTTTTAATCTGCCAGGAAGTTTCATATCAGCGCACACTCCGCTGCAGAGTGAAAATTTCATTCTGGAAACATCCCCCAGGCTGTGGCTATGCCATGTCTCCGCAGTATCCTTTCTTTCAGGAGTGCTAGTTCTGCAAGGTTCGCAGGAGAGCTTCTGTAAAGTTTGGAAGGTAGGAGACGAGATACTGGCAGAAGTAAAGCTGTGAGGACCGGGCGTGAGTCGTGCTTCGGTAGCTCAGATGGTAGAGCACTTGCCCACGAAAGGCAAAGGTCCCGAGTTCGTGTCTCGGTCGGGCACACAGTTTTAATCTGCCAGGAAGTTTCATATCAGCGCACACTCCGCTGCAGAGTGAAAATCTCATTCTAGCAATGTTTATTAATATGAAAAATGCCGAGTTGCACTGTGGTTCACAATCCACATCAAATGTAAATCCCACTACAACTGGATGGATAAGTCACGACGGAAGCAAAGGCGTACTACGTCCAATAAGACCAAGCCTAGCACTGTGGTGCTCGGGTTGACGACAACTTTACCATAATCCTTTTACAGTCCTGCATCTGGCGCACCTAAACATTAATAATTTGCAATTTCCGCACTGAAGTGCAGTTGTACGAGAGGTAGTCATATAATTTTAATTAACGCCTCGAAAAATAAAGCTGCGCAATTAATTTGTTGTGTGTTGCACGTACATATCTGCAGTCCTGGTACACACTGAAATCGGTTCTCTAAAATACCTTAGCAGGCCAAAACAAAATGGTGCAGCCCACTGATAAAGTGGAGTATCCTGTGCTCATCGACAGTGCACCATTATATGACCAAGTGCCAGTCGCTTTCAATGTAGTTAAAGAAAGTCTGAATGACGAAGAACCAAGTGACAGACCACATCTCTATGACGAAGTGGAGCCTCAGATGTTGGAAGACCGGCGTATCACAGTCGAAGCGATTGTGGAAAAATTAAAATCACACGTGGATCAGTTTCAAACAAGTTGCACGATATTTACTGCCTGCTGGCTTCCGCGACTGCTCACACCCACTCAAGAAGCCCGCTGAACCAACACAGCGGCGGACTTATTGCACCTATGTCAGGCCAAATCAGATGACTTCCTTACCACCTGATCACCGTGTATTGGTGCCGCGTGTATCACTACGTCCACGAGAGAAAGGAGCAGAGCAATTAGTGGAAATATGTAGATTCGCCAGTCATTGGACTATCAAATTCTACTGCACCGTATTCTCCTGACACTGCAACCATTGACTTCTTTCTCAGATCTGCCCGCTGTTAGTGTTTTCTCATTTTTTATTATTTTTTTATCATATAACGTCTTGTAAACAGAGGGGTGTTTAGGCATAGCAGTACACCTAGTTAGAAACCAATGTTCACTGTTACCTGACATGTTTTCGTCGATTCACCGATTAAAATTACTTTTTAATTAACACTCGAAGCATCAGAGCTGTGGCGAAGCATCAGAGCTGTCTCCAATCGCTGGTTATTATCAGATTTTGCGCAAATTGTGTTGCCTCTTCTGCAGAGATGGGATTGAATGTTCCAGGCGTCATCTCGTCACGCTGCTTTTTCCCACACCCAGACATCGATCACAAACTGATTTCATACAACCGGCGGCCCGCGATTGGCTTCAATCCGTCCCGCGTAAGACATTAAGGGTGAACTAAAGTTAATGTTCTCTCAAAAACACGTGTTTTGAGGCACGATTTGTTGGCGTCTTATGTCGGGAAAGGGGTGGCCATTCATATCGGTGCGTTGCTCATAAACGTTAAAGTCACGGACGTTATAGTTTTGACTTGATGTGCTCTGAGCGTTACTGTCGCTTCGCGACGTGTTGGTCCGCGATCTTAAGTACCGTACTATGCGAATCAGCCCGCGTGCCACCAAATGTTGCCCATGCCTAATCTAGAGCATCGTAACAGTCACATTACACCATTCAACACCTGTGCAGTTTCTCCATACAACTCACTGGGTCTAGAAACAAATGGTATGATTTAAAGTAAGCAGTAAGCAGTCAGTCTTCATCTGACTGGGAATTAATTACATGTGGTGTTCCTCTAGGTTCCATCTTGGATCCATTGTTTTTTGTTGTGTACATTAATGACCTCTCATCTGTTACATCGCCAGATGCTAAGTTTGTTTTGTTCGCAGATGATACACACATTGCAATAAGTAGCAAATAAAGTACAGACTTAGAAAAAGCTGCTAATCAAATTTTCACTGACATTAATAAGTGGTTTTAAAAAATGGTTCAAATGGCTCTGAGCACTATGGGACTTAACATCTATGGTCATCAGTCCCCTAGAACTTAGAACTACTTAAACCTAACTAACCTAAGGACAGCACACAACACCCAGTCATCACGAGGCAGAGAAAATCCCTGACCCCGCCGGGAATCCGGGAACCCGGGCGTGGGAAGCGAGAACGCTACCGCACGACCACGAGCTGCGGACAAGTGGTTTAAAGCTAATTCACAGTCATTAAACTTTGAGAAACCCACATATACAATTCAGAACCTGTAAGATATTTCCTTCCAGCATGCGTATAACATATGAATACAAGCAGATTAAAAAGGTTGACAGTGTTAAATTTCTGGGATTACAACTTGATAATAAATTCAGTTGGGAAGGGCATACCACAGAATTGTTTAAGTGCCTAAACAAGTCTGTATTTGCAGTGAGATTGATGTCAGATGTAGGAGATATAAATATAAAAAACTTGCATACTTTGGTTACTTTCACTTTATTACACTCCTGGAAATGGAAAAAAGAACACATTGACACCGGTGTGTCAGACCCACCATACTTGCTCCGGACACTGCGAGAGGGCTGTACAAGCAATGATAACACGCACGGCACAGCGGACACACCAGGAACCGCGGTGTTGGCCGTCGAATGGCGCTAGCTGCGCAGCATTTGTGCACCGCCGCCGTCAGTATCAGCCAGTTTGCCGTGGCATACGGAGCTCCATCGCAGTCTTTAACACTGGTAACATGCCGCGACAGCGTGGACGTGAACCGTATGTGCAGTTGACGGACTTTGAGCGAGGGCGTATAGTGGGCACGCGGGAGGCCGGGTGGACGTACCGCCGAATTGCTCAACACGTGGGGCGTGAGGTCTCCACAGTACATCGATGTTGTCGCCAGTGGTCGGCGGAAGGTGCACGTGCCCGTCGACCTGGGACCGGACCGCAGCGACGCACGGATGCACGCCAAGACCGTAGGATCCTACGCAGTGCCGTAGGGGACCGCACCGCCACTTCCCAGCAAATTAGGGACACTGTTGCTCCTGGGGTATCGGCGAGGAACATTCGCAACCGTCTCCATGAAGCTGGGCTACGGTCCCGCACACCGTTAGGCCGTCTTCCGCTCACGCCCCAACATCGTGCAGCCCGCCTCCAGTGGTGTCGCGACAGGCGTGAATGGAGGGACGAATGGAGACGTGTCGTCTTCAGCGATGAGAGTCGCTTCTGCCTTGGTGCCAATGATGGTCGTATGCGTGTTTGGCGCCGTGCAGGTGAGCGCCACAATCAGGACTGCATACGACCGAGGCACACAGGGCCAACACCCGGCATCATGGTGTGGGGAGCGATCTCCTACACTGGCCGTACACCACTGGTGATCGTCGAGGGGACACTGAATAGTGCACGGTACATCCAAACCGTCATCGAACCCATCGTTCTACCATTCCTAGACCGGCAAGGGAACTTGCTGTTCCAACAGGACAATGCACGTCCGCATGTATCCCGTGCCACCCAACGTGCTCTAGAAGGTGTAAGTCAACTACCCTGGCCAGCAAGATCTCTGGATCTGTCCCCCATTGAGCATGTTTGGGACTGCATGAAGCGTCGTCTCACGCGGTCTGCACGTCCAGCACGAACGCTGGTCCAACTGAGGCGCCAGGTGGAAATGGCATGGCAAGCCGTTCCACAGGACTACATCCAGCATCTCTACGATCGTCTCCATGGGAGAATAGCAGCCTGCATTGCTGCGAAAGGTGGATATACACTGAACTAGTGCCGACATTGTGCATGCTCTGTTGCCTGTGTCTATGTGCCTGTGGTTCTGTCAGTGTGATCATGTGATGTATCTGACCCCAGGAATGTGTCAATAAAGTTTCCCCTTCCTGGGACAATGAATTCACGGTGTTCTTATTTCAATTTCCAGGAGTGTATATCATATGGGATCATATTCTGGGGCAACTCATCAAGCCGAGCAAAAGTTTTTAGGGAACAAAAGCGTGTGATAAGAATCATTTGTGGTGTAAATTCAAGTACATCATGTAGAAACTTGTTCAAGGAACTTTGTGTTCTAACCACTGCTTCTCAGTATATTTATTCCTTAATGAAATTTGTTGCAAGTAATACATCTCTATTTCCAACCAATAGCTCAATACATAGTATCAATACTGGGAATAAGAACAATCTACATAAAGACCTGAAATCACTTACCTTGGTTCAAAAAGGAGTCCAATACTCAGGAACAGACATTTTCAATAAATTACCAGCAACCATTAAAAACTTGGTTTCGAATAAAACACGATTTAAACAGAGTTTGAAAGACTTTTTGATAGGCAACTCCTTCTACTCTATAGATGAATATCTTAACAGAGGCTGTTAAGCCAGATTAAGTAAAAATGTCTGTTAAAGTTCAGTTTTGACAGCATTTGGTCACAACAGTCAAGATTAGGTATTTTGTGTATGATCAATTTATTAATAGTGCACAACAATGTTTCATTCTGACAGCGTGTTAATTCGGTGAATATTAGCTGTTCCAGTTTACTGCACTGTATTCACCTATTTCGACAATCTCCTGACAAATGATCAGGGTAGTAAGTATTATATTCAAATGTTTTATGTTTTTATGTTATACTTTCTGACATGTTCCACACGTACGCGTCCGCCGCTCGTGGTCTCGCGGTAGCGTTCTCGCTTCCCGAGCACGGGGTTCCGGGTTCGATTCCTGGCGGGGTCAGGGATTTTCACCTGCCTCGAGATGACTGGGTGTTTGTGTTGTCCTCATCATTTCATCATCATCCAGGAAAGTGGCGAAATTGGACTGAGCAAAGATTGGGTAATTGTACGGGCGCTGATAACCACGCAGTTGAGCGCCCCACAAACCAAACATCATCATCATCATCATGTTCCACACGCACGAAAATCATCTCATTTTTGGATCTATGGAACGAAGACGGAATCTAATCTAATCTAAAGCCATATTGACTGTTAACAGACTCCGACTGCTTCAGAATTACGAAAAAGCTTTTCATAGAGCTCTACAAGTCACAAGATTTTGTTGTCTTTCAGAAATTATTTAATGAAGCAATATGTTTTGAGGTAGAAACCTCTTCTCCAGGCTTGCGATTGTAGCCTGGAGATGAGGTTTCTGTCTCAAAACATGTCGCTTCATTAAATAATTTAAGAAAGTCAACAAACTATTGTGAATAGTAGCACACTCTGAAAACATTTTAAAGGATATGATGGCAAATAATTCGCCAGATTACATTCTCATCAAGCTTATCAACTTCCTAAAGATATTCAATAGCCACGATCGCATAAATATTTATTTATTTAAAACAACCGGTTTAGAGAGACTTTGCTGTCATCGTCAGATATCTTTTAAGACCTTAACTTCTGTCGACACCGGTTGTTTTAAATAAATTAATATTTATGCGATTTTGGCTGTTGAATATTGGTAGCAAGTAAAACAAGTCTCTTTTTCGGTCTTCTCAAAATGAGAAATTCAAGTTTATCAACTTCCGTCACTTTTTAATTTTCTCGACCTCAGTCGCATATTTAACACTGGTGAAGACACCGACCTGTTTTATCTCTTGCAGGTTTGGATGATGGTCTTCTTTGCTACTTCATCCGAGCTCAGGCCTTTGCCAGACAACTTACACTGAGGTGACAAAAGTCATGGGGTAGCGATATGCACGAATACAGATGTCGGTAGTGTCGCGTACACAAGATAGGTATAGGGCACTGCATTGGCGAAGCTGTCAGTTGAAATCACATGATTCATGTGGTTTACAACGTGATTATGGCCGCATGACGGGAATTGACAGACTTTGAACGCGGATTGGTAGTTGGAGCTAGACGCATGGGACATTCAGTTTCGGAAATCGTTAGGTAATTCAATACTGCGAGATCCAGTGTCAAAAGGGTCCGAGAATGCCAAATTTCAGGCATTATCTCTCACCACGGACAACGCAGTGGCCGACGGCCTTCACTTGACGACCAAAAGCAGCGGCGTTTGCGTGGAGCTGTTAGTGCTAACAGACAAGCAACACTGCGTGAAATAACAGCTGAAATCAACGTTGGAATACGACGAACGTTTTCGTTAGGACAGTGGTGCGAAATTTGGCATTAAAGGGCTATGGCAGCATATGACAGACGCGAGTGGGTTTGCTAACAGCACAGCATCGCCTGCAGCATATCGGCTGAACACTAGACGAATGCCGTGGTTTAATCAAATGTGTCCCCGATTTCAGATGGTAAGAGCTAGTGTGGCACAGATCCACGAAGCCATGACCCAAGTTGTCAATAAGGCATTGTGCAAGCTCATCGTGGTTCCATAATGGTGTGGGCTGTGTTTACATGGAATGGACTGGGTCCTCTGGTCCAACTGAACCGATCATTGACTGGAAATGGTTATGTTCGGCTACTTAGAGACCATCTGCACCTATTCATGAACTTTATGTTCCCAAAAAACGATGGAATTTATGTGGGTAACAATGCGCCATGTCACCAGACAACAATTGTTCGGACTGGTTTGAAGAACAATCGAGCGAGAGGTTTGACCACTCTGATCGCCCGACATGAATCCCATCGAACATTTATGGGACATAATCGAGAGCTCAGTTCGTGCACGAAATCCTGCACCGGTAACACTTTCACAATTATGGAAGGCTATAGAGGCAGTAAGGCTCATTATTTGTGCAGAGGACTTCCAACGACTTGTTGAGTCCATGCAACATCGAGTTGCTGCACTACGCCTGGCAAAAAGAGGTCCGACATGATATTTAGAGGTATTACATGACTTCTATCACCTCAGTGTGTAAAACGTGTATACCTAGCACAAGCGAATATTTCGCTGCAGTAGATACCTAAAAACTTACGAGAAATACAGTCTGTAATCAGTAGTAAAAACGTCAGTGGGGGCTTCAAGTGTATGGCGAAAGGAGTTCTACAACTTATGTTCACGAAAATTGACAGTTATTTCTGATTACCGACGACGTATCAAGAAAATAAATAGAGCACATCCGAGAATTCAATAGCAACTAGAGCAAATTTTGCTGCGTTAGTGGTGGCAAACAGGATCATTTTATTACCTGGAAGGATAGTTTCCATTGTGTTCTGGGGTTCTAAGGTCTGAGTTGTTACATTCTTTGCAATAAAAAAATCAAACAAAGCTATATGGTATAAACCAAACACGCGAAGGAAGAAATTCTTCTTTAGTGTTAAATACTGTTGTGAAATAATCTCGACTAAGCTTTGCAAAAAAAAAAAAAAAAAAAAAAAAAAAAAAAAAAGAGGTACTCTTGTGAAATTCCTTGTGCAAAAGCTCTTTACTATACAGGAAATTAGATGTACCATGTACGTATAAATAAAGACCGACAGCATGGACCAATATGTGCGACAACTACAACAGATGGAACAACTTGTTTCACGTGATAAATTTCATTTTTCAGAACGTATAGTCCCCTACAAATTACTCACTCGAAACATTAATTTTCTGTGGTAATTATAAGGGATACAGACCACTTGAACCTCTTCGACATCCTCAGACGTTCCAAAAAATGTGTTGTACGTCTTGAGTTTCGACATCACAGTGGTCTTCATCTACAATTGCTATATCCGTTAGGAATGGGGTGATGAGTTTCACTTTCATACCGTTCATAGCCAACTCAGATCATTTAGTTCGCAGAAAGAAGAAGCGGGGTGTTGACAGCTGCCCTACATGTTCCTTACGGGGCGATGTAGCACTTTGGATTCGTGTTCGACACAAGTAGCCAACGAATCCCACCTTTTCGTACTGATTTAAGATATCTCGTGATTTACCTGAACCATTTCAGGTGACTGCTGGAACATTTCCGTGGAATAGCTTCCTTCTCCCTTCTTCCTCGAAATGAGCAAGTGCTCCGTGTAGTCTGTAGAGCGAGACGCTATACATTGATCCTCTCATACTTTGGGAAACTGAACAAAAGACGTGCCTGCGAGTCATCCGCAGCTAGCACGCGAGTCCCTCTTAATTTACACTATTATTTAGTTTACCTACAGTTTTAACTCAGTATAGGATTTCATTTACTTAGAGGGTGTGGAAAATATGGAAACACCAAAAACACAACATATTACCATGCCTAATGGGGTGTAGGAAACCCGTCGGCATTCAAAACACCTTCTAGTCGTCTCTGAGTGGATAAATACAGGACCTGTATGGTTTTCATTCTTCCTGCAAAACAGTGGCAGAGGCTGAAAGCGATCACGCACCGTTCTTCCCACAGTGGACCACAAAAGCTCAATAATATTGAAATCTTACTGTGGTGTCCAGGGGACATGCGATAATTCAGCCTCGTACTCACAAAACCAATCCTGGACGCTGGGAAATGTTTGAATAGGGCCCTATCATCTTTGAACACATCACCACCATTGGGGAACACACATTCTTACATGGAGTGGACCCCATCAGAAAAAAATGGTCACATAATCCTTGGCAGTAATGAGACCTTCCAGAGTAACCATGACACCCATAAATACTACGATACGGCTGCCCAAATCATCACCGACCACCGCCATGTTTCACTATGGGGATGTAAACTCTGCTAGAAGTTCGAAACAGTGTGCAGTAAGTCTCATCCGATCAAATGACTATCTTCCATTACTCCATAGTCCAGGTTTTATGGCTTCCGCACCATTTTTTCCTATTACGGGCATTTGCATCACTGATGAGTGGTTCTGGAATTCCAGCTCTCTCTGCAGTTCTCTTACGGAGCTCCCTTTGTGATGTTCTGATGCTGACAAGGTTCGCAAGAGCGACATTCAGTTCTGCAGTGATTTTTTCAGCTGTCGTCCCCTTATTTTCGTTCCAATCCCCTTCAATGACCGTCTGTCACAATCACTCAACGCACACTATTGTCCGCGTTGTGACTTAGTGGATGATGATTTTCCGCTTTCCGTGAATGCGACATAAATCTTCTGTACGGTGGCTCTTCAAACACCAAACACTATGGCTACCTCGGTTACGGAACTGCCCTCCATGCGAGCACTAACAATTTGCTCGTGTTCGAATTCACTTAGATCCGGCTTCATGCACTCACAACTACGCAGGATACTGTTCTGACGACAACTGCCACTTCAAACGTACTGAGGACGACAGGCTGCTGCAGCATGAAATGATACCTTCCCTTTGACTATTTTACCAGCTACGAAGAGTAACGGAAAGGTAACATCAGATAAACTCAGTGTATACGTGTTCGTCGGCGAATCGTACGTGACACAATCCTGCGTGTTTAACCCTTTCAGATCTGAACTTTTTTTGGGCGAAGGAAAATTTTTCTTTATGTAATAATGCTCTTAGGTGATTTTTTTTAATGATTTTAGAAGGAAAATTTATACAAAAAATATGCACCCGTTTGCAAAACATACTTTGTACATTTGGCTCAATTTTATGAACTAAAATAACTAATTACGAAATATTCTCTACTGTAATAAACAGTAAAATGATCATTCAATAATTACTATGAAAATAACAATAACGATATTCACTTAAGTAGTGGAATATGGCGAACAACTGGAGGTCACGAGTTCCTGCGCGCTGCTACATTGACCTGCAGATATTTTCATAGTAATGCTCAACATTTGGCAGCACTTGTGCATCATGGAAAGGTTGAACATTAACAAATGTGTCCCTCAGGTTTCCACTGGGAAAAAGTAATACTGTTGCAGCTAAGACAACGTAAAAATTAATGTATACAATTGTAGCCAGAGAGTCTGAAAGGGTTATGGTAGGAGCGACAGCACATCGTGAGTAAATTCTTCGAGACGCCAATTTAGTAAGACGCCGCAAATAATTCGGATCCCGGGTTCGATTCTCGGCCGGGTTGGGGATTTTCTCTGCCCGGGAACTGCGTGGTTGTGTTGTCCTTATCATTTCATCATCATCATCATCATCATCATTTGTGACACTGGCTACATTGGACTGTGAAGAAAAATTGGACTGTGAAAAAATTGGGACTTTGTACGGGCGCTGATGACTGCGCAGTTGAGCGCCCCACAAACCAAACATCATCATCATCATCATCATTAAATGATTTGGCTATAGAACACGAAAATGTAACAAGGAAAAGACTACTAGTAAACAACGAAATTGTAATTTCATCCTGATAACTGATTTTTCTGAACTTCGTCTAGAGAATAAAGTAAGAAATGAGCACTATCAGTGCAGAGGTCGAATGAAATGTGTTTCAATATTTCGGGATAATTCTTCGGTCCAAATAGCACGATCACTCCTTGCACGATAAATGTGACATCCAAATGTCAGCATTTTAGGTTATCAAAATAGTTCTACTAACACTCTGTTCTAGAAGGAAAAGAAAGTAATGTTATCAAGAAATATTTGTTTTTCATTGCAAATGAGCTTATTGAGAGTACATGTACATTTAAATGACTGTAGGGCGCATTCTCCACATAACCAAAAGGCTCAAACGACTGGTTAATCTCCGCACTTCGAGAATAGACATGGCGCCAATGTCCAAGCATAGACTACATATTGCTATTCAGCAACAGATTCCACGCCATCCTTGGTTTCTCAACTCGGCGCTCACGAGAAGGCAAACATCCAAGAACAATTACACTGTATCACATTTTAAAAATTTGAACTGCTAGTTCCATGAATAGGTCCGTTTCCAAATGTATCTGCAACTTCACCCGCCTTTGTTAAAAGGGAACTTTAAAATTTGGGGATATTTTCTTATGTTTCATTGCGTATATATGTTAAAATTCCCGGACTGTCAGACTACCGTACTTTGTTGACTACTTATCTCGTTCAGTTATGCTTTATATTTTGTAATGAAGTCAAACCAATGTCCTGTGTGTATCACTGTGTGAAAAAAACTGCATCTGGTGAAATGGGCTCTACCTGGAACGAAATAAAATAAAAACATATTGCTCTGTTGGCAACATCTTAGTGACAATGGATTTCCATTTCCAGTCACCAACAATGATCCGTTGTGTGGAACGTGTAACTCTATCGTGTAGTTGTCAGTAACGAGCGCTTGTGAAATGTGTCGGGGGCTGATTTTCGCAGCTCTTTTCCAGAGTTAGCTATAAGGTACTATATCGTCTTCTATTATGGGATTGTGTTGTTCTGCCAATACGTCAGGTTTTTACAGACTTACGACAACAGCCATCAATTTATTAGCGGTACGTATAGCGACAGCATCTATTGTCGTTACAACATAGAAGTATTATGGGAAAACCCTGCTTCCCAAAATCAGTAGCGGGAGAAAAATTAATCTTACTGATAGACATAGATCATAATTAAAAATACCTGTCATTTCTAACAAGACGGGCACAGTCATTAAAATGACTGCTGAATGTAATATATAAGATGCATCTGAAAAGTTCAGTGAATGGTCTCAGAAAATAATGGAAACAAAAGTTACAAGCAAAATACTTTTACTGGCCTTCAAAGTAATCACCATTAACTACAACACACTCCTGACAGTTTGTAAAGTTGTTGAAAATAGTCAGCAAACGCTTCTTGTGGAATCGCTCGAAATACGGAGATCTTGAGTTGTCGGATATCCGCGACTATACCAATATTCGTGAACATAGTGCTTACGGTGTCTTTACTTATCTTCAGATCTCCTGCTCCAATTTTCAAAGACAGCCGCCGATCATCTGCAGGCACCCGTCGCACTCGTTTAATGTTGTCTGGAATGATTGTGGACGTTGCCCCGAGTGCGGATCATTCTCGACACTGTCTCTGAAGCGTTTAAACCACAAAAACACACGTTTCGCTCACTGCTTCAACACTCTACACTTGCAAGAACATTCCATGACTCTCCGTCAACGTTTCCCCTAATCTGAAGCAAAACTTGATGTTAATGCGTTGCTCCATTTTACAATAACACGAATGCGACATATGCTTGCGGATAACCGCCGGCTGTCTTTGAGAACGAGAGCAGAAGAGTTTACGATAAGCAAATACAGTGTAAATATTATTGTCCACGGACCTTGGCAGACGTTACGGATATCCAACAACGTGTGATCACAGTGCTTCGAGCAATTGCACTAGAAGCGTTAACTGACAGTTTCCAATAGCTTTACAACCGACGTCAGAAGTGTGTTATAGCTTATCGTGGCTACTTTTAATGCCAGTAATGATATTTTGTTGTAAATATGGTTTCATTTATTTTCTGATACCATTCGCCCAATTTTTCAAACGGACCTCGAATGACTAGAGACCACGGGTACATATAAAGGACATTAATTGTAGCGTTAATCTCGACAACTTTTAGCAACTCACATAAATGCAAGAAGGAGGCTTCGTTTACACGATAAGCATAAAACCTGTACCACCTCTGAATCGGATAATATCAAGCGGTCTGCCCAGTCTTTAACATTATTCCATAGTGAAGGATGTGTATTGCGCATAATGAATACCTGAGGAAGTGTACATTCAAGGCTGTCTTCTTCCAGCTGTGAAACATGGAGAAGGTTCGGTAAAGGTTTGGGCGAACATATCTTGGATCTAGGGGGTGCTTTGGCCGCACAGTAGGGAAAGATAACTCGTAAATTCTGTAATATAATTTTAAGAAATGTCCACTCACTGCCGCAGGTATCGTTCTCAAGAAGACAATAAGCTCACCCTCGCACCACCACCACCATCCGCACGTCCCCTGCCCCCTCGCACAACTGGAAATGTCTAAACTAAATTAATGAACCTGAGCATGAAATAACACTTTGCCCTGCCTCGTATAATCTCGTTTGCTACGAATGGCATAAAACTCCAAGGCCATCGTTTGCGATTAACATGCATCGATCCCAGGAGAATTCATTCTGTTTTGGATGCAAAACGTGGCTCTACATGATAGCAGATGATTGGTCTTAGTCCGCCCCTGAGAGTAGTACTGTGTTTGTGGCGTTAAGCATGAAGATAGAAACGAGACGAAGGAAGGGTGTGAAACCTGACAGTCACATCCCGATGCTACAGACACTGTCCAATGCTCTTAACCCAAAACCAAATTGTGGAGTGATCTGTAAGTTCCTGCAGGACATTGGCATACCGTCTGATTAAGAAGCATAAGCTGGCTCATCTCCCTTGGTAAATTTCTGTGATGAACGTAAAAGCCACCGCCGTCGGGGCCGAATACAATCACGATTTAGCTGCCATTGCCACGGACGCGTGTAAAGAGAGCTAAACCATGTACCAGTTTTAAATATACGACTAAAGGGGCAGTATGCGCAAACACCGACGTATTTACTACTCCTCTACTTCCACTAAAAGGAACTTCATTAAAGAGAACGTATTTGTATCCAGTTTGCAAATTTTCTAGCGGCGAGTGTTTGACTCAGCCCCGTATCGAGGACATGTTCCTCCGAAGATCCTGCACGGGCAGGGTGATCCAAACGAGGCCGCCGTGCCGGACGCATATTCAGCGAGAAAGCGCGCACGGCAAGGTCGCGACGTAATCGTTGCGCCGTCTAATCCCAACATATTTCCAAAGACTACAGCGTTTGGAGTTAACTTTTCACAACTGCGTACTCTCAACGAGTAACACAGAAACCTCTCACTGTTCGTAGAGAAGAGGATAAACAGTTTGCCACACCCGTCGGGGTTCGTTGCAAGGGCGAGCATACTTGACCAAAAGATTCGCGGGTTCGTGTCCTGACGTGGGCTGGGATTTTAATTTGTATGTCCTTCGCCAACGTGACGCCTGTGTTGTCTTTCAGCGGTAGATAGACTGGATGATGATGATGATGTTTGGTTTGTAGCGCGCTCAACTGCGCGGTCATCAGCGCCCGTACAATGTCCCATACTGTACACAGTTCAATTTTAGCCACGTTCACGAATGACGATGATGATAAAATGACGGGGACAACACAAACACGCAGTCCTCGGGCAGAGAAAATACTCAACCCGGCCGGGAATCGAACCCGGGACCCCGTGATCCAGATACGGCAACGCTAGCAACTAGACCACGAGCTGCGGACTGACTAGAATGGAGCACACAACCTAAGCACAGAGAGCCACCAATTGTAGTACAGTCTTCTTTGTCTCCGCTGTGTGTGTACCGGGAAGTCGGAGATTTAGCGTGGTCTGGTCGTCAAACTTACTTTACATCCGAACGGTACATTTATGGATATGGGTTCTTATCAAAACCTTATCTAGTAAGCCCGATGCCTGCAATAGAAATTGTGAAAGACAGTAGCGGAATATGTCGTGGTATATGGCGGAAAGCGCCAAGGCCCGCGCTATACACAGGATGCCTAACGTAGTCACTCCAATTACACTGGTCACCATTAAAATTGCAATAGCAGAAAGGATACCAAATAAAGAAAAATTTCTTTTTGTGCGCATACAGTGTTGTAGGGAGAATACACGATCAAATGTGTACGTGATTTGGAAGTGTACAGAATCCGAAGCTTAGTGCACAGAGCTGCCACCTCTGGTAGAAACAGTGGCTCCAGCCCTCTTGGGCGTCGAGACGAACAGAGATGGGGTGATACATCGCTCCATGCTGATTCAAATTTGCTCCAGAGTTCACCAGTCACAGTGGTTGGAGAGTGATGGGGTGCCAGTCTCTCTGTGACTCACGTTTTCAATGGATTAGAAACGTGGACAACGTCCTAGCCAGGGCAACAGTTGAACACCCTCTGTATCAAAGTAGATGATGTAACATGGGCATCGTGCGGCCTTGCATTGTCTTGTTGAAAGATATCGTCACATACATCTTGGCGATAGCACACATTTACTAGCCTTAGCACGTCAGAAAAGTAACGGCTGATATCCAAATTAACGGACATGCATGATCAGGGTTTCGTCTGAAAACGTGACGTGGTGACACTGCTGCCGTTGGTCGCATCACCGTCGGTGCACATATATCTGTGCCGTGTCTAGCGAAGCTGCAACTGTAGTCGCCGTGTAGACAGTCTGTGATGCTCCAGACAGTGTTGCAGTGTCCGTGCACGTGACATGACTGCACGAACCTGTGAACGATGTCTTTCCTCTCGGACGGTATTCGCGGGATGCCATTGATATCTTACATCGCATTGAGTATGGCCGTCCTACACCCATACATTCCAAAGTCTCGTGACAGTGGGGTATCCCAACCGAGTAAGGCAGATATATCGCGGAAGGATAAATAACACTCTCGATAGATTGTGATCCTGCTGCTGTTGAATTCCTACATGTCCTGTCAGACGTTTCTCGTCCTTAGAGATGCATAATACTATTGTCTCCGGATGTGCTAAAATGCTAATAATTTACATATCCAAGCATGTAGCACACTTGATGCCAGTTCAAAGTTTGTTGCATACCGTCTTCATGCTGTTGCAAATTTAGTGGTCGGCAGTTATTTCACGAAAGTTTCAGCATATCGAAACAAGGCTTTCGGCAGGTGCTCGTAACGAAAAGTACAAGTGTTTTGCAGTATGATCAGTACTGTCAAACCTTTTTATCTAACGAGAAATTGAAGAAAATATGTTATTTTCTCAATTCCACAACACGCTATTAAAGGGATTTTTCAGCTCTCGAAAACAGTTTATTTGGACACGTTATTTGAGACACAGTGAAGACTCATCCCAGTTATGTATCGTTTGCTTGATAATGGATGTGAAACTTTACTGTGTTAGTAGCCCACATATTTTTGTAAAACCTCTCACACCAAATAAAGACTTGTCTTTTCGTGAGATCTTAAATTTTGTTAAAAAATACAGCTTTCTATTTAAGAATCCCTAATTCGTTTCTATAAAGCAGTCTCTTTTTGCGCACTATAGCTTTTCGATAATTTTGTTTTGATATCTTGAACCATGTATGTGTTACTAGGGTTGTGCAGCTTACGGTACAACGTTTGAACGGAATTCTACCGACAAAATACCTGAAATATTTTCTGAATATTTTGGTGGAAGAGACCCATGGTCTCCAGTGTCTAGTTAAAGAGTAATGGCACTTCGTTTGATTTCTGACCTTCGTCTATATTTTTACCTGTATTACACTGAAAATATCTGCGCGACACTGCATATGGTGGTGTGCGCCGTGTGCCTTGGTTAGAAACAAACTTCTTCCATTCACTCACGGTATTTGCTGTTGACAAAGCCTCAAGCTTACAGCCGGTACTGCTCTGTTTCGGGGTTGTATATTAACAGTCTGAGTATGCACCTCGCGTATAGCCTCACTGTACAAACCGAACAGATTGAACACACTGTGATGATGATGTTTGGTTTGTCGGGCGCTCAACTGCGCGGTCATCAGTGTCCGTAGTTCACAGTCCAATCTAGCCACTGTCACAAATGATGATGATGATGAAATGATAAGGACAACACAAACACCCAGTACCTGGGCAGAGAAAAATCCCCAACCCGGGCGGGAATCGAAGCCGGGACCCCGTGATCCGGAGGCAGCAACGCTAGCCACTAGACCACGAGCTGCGGACTTGAGCACACTGTGATAAAAGTGTACATGTTTCATCAGACGGTTGTGGGATTTGGTGATTGCATATTACAGTCTTTTTCACAGTTGGGAAGGTGTTTTCCCATAAACAAAAGTAATTAGGGTAGCAATCGAATAAATCACAATTAGACTATTACTCCGCAACGAGCCAATGGAGATCACGAGTCAATCGTACCAAAGTATTCATAAAAAAAAACCGTGAACAATCTCTGAAATTTAGTCTGTGGAGTTCTCGTGAACTGAGATGGAGAAAACGAATCCAGATTAACAATAACTTAATCTCATTCATTTGGTCTCTATTATCGTTGAAAATTGTCAAGAAGAAGACTGAAGAACAGTGAATGACAATTGGTTACGTACACCAGATAACAGAGCTAAGTGAACACTATGAAACTTACCTAAATTAGTGTCTAAGTCTGCCGAAGAGTGCATTCATACACTAGCGTCTCATATGAGTTTGTGAGGAAGGTCAGATTTTAATTTTGAAGTTATTATAGATGAAAAACTAGTTTTTATTGGACAATACTTGCGAAGGAAATTGGCCGTGTCCTCTTTGAAGTCATTTTTAAGTCACCCTTCTAGCAGTTGATTGGGATTTGAACACCGCTCTCCCCGAATAACAATCCAGTGCTGTACCACTACGATATTTCAGCTGCAGACATGTTTGGCTTATCAATTACCTTCAACCGATAATAAAATGTGCAGGGGAAAAATTACAGTGATAACCCTCTTTGTCGCAGTGCATGGGTTACAAGGTAGTGATTTCACAATAAAAACTTACTATTTGTGAAGTGGTTCGCAGAGAATAATAATTTTGATCTTACCAAATGTATACTGAATGTTTAGAATGCCACCTTCATATTATAACTCATATAGATGCTTGTCCATATTCTAATTCTTCGGGAAGGCAGACTGACATTTTCTATAAAACTATTAACCATTTGCCCGGAATCGTACACATAAGAGTGGATGACACGCATTACCTTTAAAATGTCACCCACTCTTATGTGTACGATTTCGGGCAAATGGTTAACAGTTTTATAGAAAATGTCAGTCCGCCTTCTCGAAGAATCAGCGTATGGACAAATATCTATGTGAGTTCAACTTACTTGAGGCTGGTATTCTAAACATGCAATATACATTGGTAAGATAAAAATTACTATTCTCAGCGAACCAGTTCACAAATGGTATGTTTTTATTTTGAAATCATTACCTTGTAAGTCATGCACTATGAGTGAGTGCTCTCTCATGTTGAGGTTCAGAATGTTCAGTCCTGATGTGCTTGTGGTACTAGACAAAAAGTAAACAGTCCAGGCATCTTCGAAACCCTCTGTCGACAAATTGACACCTTTAGGATCAAGATCCCCGAACCCCTTATACGACAAAGAAGGTTCTCTGTTTATGCTTGATTCAGTTACGGCGTAATCGTGTACTCAGCGATCGCACCTGAAGATGGCAGCCAGATGGATCGCCGAAATATCGTGTAGTGAAGACGATCATATCCGGCAGCATACCCGCGGTGGTCTCGCGGTTCTAGGCGCGCAGTCCGGAACCGTGTGACTGCTACGGTCGCAGGTTCGAATCCTGCCTCGGGCATGGATGTGTGTGATGTCCTTAGGTTAGTTAGGTTTAAGTAGTTCTAAGTTCTAGGGGACTGATGACCACAGCTGTTAAGTCCCATAGTGCTCAGAGCCATTTGAACCATAAACACATACATAAGACGCCGGGAAAATCTACGGAATCACAAAGAGGGTTCTCATTGTAATTTTTTCCACTGCACATTTCATTGTCGGCGCCATGCAGGCTATAAATTAATTTCGGGTATTTTACTTATATTCGCTGTACGGGGAATAATATTTCGGGACAGTTCATCATTTAGAAAAAAAGAGTTTCCATTTATAGAGCCGACCTGTGTGAATAATAGCTAACTCTGATTGTAATTTCTCGTCGCCCATTAAGTTACATGGATACTATTTCTGGCCTGGCAGTCGTGCATAGCAAAGTTACCAGTTCGTCATTCTACGGACTTGGTGGGACGAACCGTCGGTGCGATTATCTGCTCAAACCTTACTCCACAACCAATCATTGTAATTCACTGAGATGAGTGATGCCTTTCTCTTTTCTACAGCAACCTCACAGGTTCCATATTCTGATAACAATGTGACATGCATGGTATGTACTACATATAATACGGGATTATATGTTGTCAGTTTTTGCCAGGCAGATTCCGGCAACAGAAATTTCTTCTGTCGCCATGATCTATCTACAGATACAGGGTGTCCCAGGAGAAATGGTTAGTATTCAGGGATATGACGGAAATGCTCGTCTGAAGCACGAAACTTCCCTCCAAATGGTTTTCGAGATAGAACACATGTAATGTATATTTGTTTTTGGGCTAGAAGCGCGCAAGCGTATAAATGGCTACCAAGATCGCCAGACGTTATGCCATTAGATTTTTGTTTATGAGGCTGGATGGAATACGAGGTGTACAAACGAAAAGTGAATACGCGAGATGAACTGCTTGTTCGCATCACCGGACGCTGATGCCTTTATTAGGGAACGTGCAGAGGCACTCAGACAGCCAACACAACGTGTTCTCCCAAGAGTGAACAAATCTACTGAAGTTGACAGTGGAGTATTCGAAATTTATTGTTAACTGCACAACAGCTGTAATGTGACGTGCGAGATAACGTGTTAAAAATACTTATTTTTTAATGATACTTTGTAAAACGCATGCTGCTACGTTTCCTAACTGTTAAACACGTGTAAACCTGACATAATATTGAACAATACAGGAAATAAATAAAAATGTTCATTAAATGTGTCCTATCTCGGAAACCATTCGGATTAAGGCAGTGGTCCATATGAAGTTACAAGCGACATCTTAAAAGTAATGCCTTAGAATTTCTTATGTAAAAACTCCAAGCTTTTTAAATAAAACAAACGTTATTAACATTCCACACCTTTACCGTTCATGTCCACATATTTATCTATCAACACAGTCACCTGGAGACAAATACATTTTCCCAATGAGAGACTGGTTGGTTGATATCGTCACTGTAGAATGTTTGACTTTGCTGACGGAGCCACAACCTTACCTCTGCTTGCACCATTTCATCACTATCAACGTGAAGTCCTCGAAGGTGTTCTTTAAGTTTTGGAAACATGTGACAGTTGGATTGGGCCATGTCGGTACTATATGGAGGGTGATCGATGGTAGTGAGCCCAGGGGATTATATTATTGCAGATGTGGCAGCACTCGGGTGTGGTCTGGCATTGTCGTGCTGAAGGAGAGGGTGCTCCACGTGCGGACAAACCCTTTGAAATTGTGCTTTAACTTTTCTGTGCGTCTCTCACGCAATGACATAATTACGTTACATGCTACAGTTTGAAGCCATCTAGCGACAGAGGGTTGCAACTTGCGTCATCAAAGCAGGATAGTCGACTGAGTAGTATGCGTGACATGCAATACGTTAACCAATATTGAGAATCATTACCTTTTAGCACGCCCTTGTATTTGATTGAAAGGATCGTTCCCGTCATATCCCTTTGTGTTGACCATTCTTCTTCGGACACCCTACATTCACTACTGGCCATTAAAATTGCTACACCAAGAAGATGACGTGCTACAGACGCGAAATTTAACCGACAGGAAGAAGATGCTGTGATATGCATATGATTAGCTTTTCAGAGCATTCACGCAAGGTTGGCGCCGGTGGCGACACCTACAACGTGCTGACGTGAGGAAAGTTTCCAACCGATTTCTCATACACAAACAGCAGTTGATCGCCGTTGCCTGGTGAAACGTTGTTGTGATGCCTCGTGTAAGGAGGAGAAATGCGTACCATCACGTTTCCGACTTTGATAAAGGTCGAATTGTAGCCTATCGTGATTACGGTTTATCGTATCGCGACACTGCTGCTCGCGTTGGTCGAGATCCAATGACTGTTAGCAGAATATGGAATCGGTGGGTTCAGGAGGGTAATACGGAACGCCGTGCTTGATCCTAACGGCCTCGTATCACTAGCAATCGAGATGAGAGGCATCTTATCCGCAGATCGTGCAACCACGTCTCGATCCCTGAGTCAACAGATGGGGACGTTTGCATGACAACAACCATCTGCACGAACAGTTCGACGACGTTTGCAGCAGCATGGACTATCAGCTCGGAGACCATGGCTGCGGTTACCCTTGACAGACAGGAGCGCCTGCGATGGTGTACTCAACGACGAACCTGGGTGCACGAATGGCAAAACGTCACTTGTTCGAATGAATCCAGGTTCTGTTTACAGCATCATGATTGTCGCATCCGTGTTTGGCGACATCGCGGTGAACGCACATTGGAAGCGTGTATTCGTCATCGTCATACTGGCGTATCACCCGTCGTGATGGTATGGGGTGCCATTGGCTACACGTCTCGGTCACCTCTTTTTCGCATTGACGGCACTTTGTACAGTGGACGTTACATTTCAGATGTGTTACGACCCGTGTCTCTACCCTTCAGTCGATCCCTGCGAAACCCTACATTTCAGCAGGATAATGCACGACCGCATGTTGCAGGTCCTGTACGGGCCTTTCTGGATACAGAAAATGTTCGACTGCTCTCCTGGCCAGCACATTCTCCAGATCTCTCACCAATTGAAAACGTCTGGTCAATGGTGGCCCAGCAACTGGCTCGTCACAATACGCCAGTCACTACTCTTGATGAACTGTGGTACCGTGTTGCATGGGCAGCTGTAATTGTACACGCCATCCAAGTTCTGTTTTATTCAATGCCCAGGCGTATCAAGGCCGTTATTACGGCCAGAGGTGGTTGTTCAGGGCACTGATTTCTCAGGATCTATGCACCCAAATTGCGTGAAAATGTAACCACATGTCAGTTCTAGTATAATATATTTGTCCAATGAATACCCGTTTATCATCTGCATTTCTTCTTGGTGTAGCAATTTTAATGGCCAGTAGTGTATATCTTCAATTTTGTGAAGCACGTAGCGGAGAGAACTTCCTGTTGCACTGATATCAAAGTCCCATTCGAGACCAGAGTATAAGAAGGATGACTGACTGTACGTCTCTGTGTGATACGCTGTACGCCTGCTATTGTAAATCACGCTCCACATCGAATCGGTTCTAGAGATAAAAGAATACTGGCAGGTTCGTTCTTGAAAACCACTTCTTGGCTTTTTCCAAGCACTTTCTCATATAATACTCGTACTATGCTTTGCTCTTGCCTGTCAGTTCAACAGCATCTACACTCCTGGAAATGGAAAAAAGAACACATTGACACCGGTGTGTCAGACCCACCATACTTGCTCCGGACACTGCGAGAGGGCTGTACAAGCAATGATCACACGCACGGCACAGCGGACACACCAGGAACCGCGGTGTTGGCCGTCGAATGGCGCTAGCTGCGCAGCATTTGTGCACCGCCGCCGTCAGTGTCAACCAGTTTGCCGTGGCATACGGAGCTCCATCGCAGTCTTTAACACTGGTAGCATGCCGCGACAGCGTGGACGTGAACCGTATGTGCAGTTGACGGACTTTGAGCGAGGGCGTATAGTGCGCATGCGGGAGGCCGGGTGGACGTACCGCCGAATTGCTCAACACGTGGGGCGTGAGGTCTCCACAGTACATCGATGTTGTCGCCAGTGGTCGGCGGAAGGTGCACGTGCCCGTCGACCTGGGACCGGACCGCAGCGACGCACGGATGCACGCCAAGACCGTAGGATCCTACGCAGTGCCGTAGGGGACCGCACCGCCACTTCCCAGCAAATTAGGGACACTGTTGCTCCTGGGGTATCGGCGAGGACCATTCGCAACCGTCTCCATGAAGCTGGGCTACGGTCCCGCACACCGTTAGGCCGTCTTCCGCTCACGCCCCAACATCGTGCAGCCCGCCTCCAGTGGTGTCGCGACAGGTGTGAATGGAGGGACGAATGGAGACGTGTCGTCTTCAGCGATGAGAGTCGCTTCTGCCTTGGTGCCAATGATGGTCGTATGCGTGTTTGGCGCCGTGCAGGTGAGCGCCACAATCAGGACTGCATACGACCGAGGCACACAGGGCCAACACCCGGCATCATGGTGTGGGGAGCGATCTCCTACACTGGCCGTACACCACTGGTGATCGTCGAGGGGACACTGAATAGTGCACGGTACATCCAAACCGTCATCGAACCCATCGTTCTACCATTCCTAGACCGGCAAGGGAACTTGCTGTTCCAACAGGACAATGCACGTCCGCATGTATCTCGTGCCACCCAACGTGCTCTAGAAGGTGTAAGTCAACTACCCTGGCCAGCAAGATCTCCGGATCTGTCCCCCATTGAGCATGTTTGGGACTGGATGAAGCGTCGTCTCACGCGGTCTGCACGTCCAGCACGAACGCTGGTCCAACTGAGGCGCCAGGTGGAAATGGCATGGCAAGCCGTTCCACAGGACTACATCCAGCATCTCTACGATCGTCTCCATGGGAGAATAGCAGCCTGCATTGCTGCGAAAGGTGGATATACACTGTACTAGTGCCGACATTGTGCATGCTCTGTTGCCTGTGTCTATGTGCCTGTGGTTCTGTCAGTGTGATCATGTGATGTATCTGACCCCAGGAATGTGTCAATAAAGTTTCCCCTTCCTGGGACAATGAATTCACGGTGTTCTTATTTCAATTTCCAGGAGTGTATATTTCTGTCACACTTACCTGTGAGTCAGTACTTTGACCGCTTTCACTGCACTGCTATGTACGCCTGCTTAAAGTCTGATTTGACGCAGGTGTTATAGACTTGAGCACTATTACTACACAGGCAAGTTTCATCCATACGAAGTCTTCAACCTGAAGACTGACTTGAACAACATGGTACTATAGGATATGGTATGCCTTTACCTTCCTCCGACTTTGAACTTACTTACCCAGTTAAAAGTCAGTTATATAGGGAATTACAGGTTAATTAGGCCTCTGAAACACAGTGAAATTGGGCATTTTTCATACTAAAATACCATTGCCAAAAATGAAAGAAGCGATAAGTGACAGAAAAAAACCATTCTAATAGAGAAGCCCTCCATTTGCTCTACCCATGACTGAAAGCATATAACTTTTCCATGCCAGACCCTCACACAGTGTTGCTCCCAGGTACACCTATAACGTTTATATCTCGTTAAGGCGCGACTAAAATTATTTTGATATTTCATTATCTCATGTGTAGCTACGTATTCTGTGAAAATTCACAAAATACGAGTAATGTTATTCTCCAAGATAAAGGAATTCTGGTTAAGAGGGTGTGCGTCTGTAGGGAACGACATGCATGTATCAAAAAGAACCCTCTTTAGTAATATACTCTTCGGTAGCACGCATGTCAGCCTGAAGGGAAAGACTGGAGGAACTCAAAGAAGTGCTTCCAAATCTGTGCCTGGCAGTTTCAGGCACAGATTTGGAGTGTTGTGAAGATACTCAAGGAACTCAAACGGGAATTACTGAAAATCGACGTCCTTTTAGCTAGAAGCTATTAGTTGTGTTTGGAGGAAATAGATTTGAGACAAACTGTAAAACGAACCTACTGTCTCAGTCGTGTATTTTGCATAAGAACCACAAGAAAATATGAAATTCGGAACGTGCAAAGGCGTACAGCCGTCAATTTTCCTTCATTGAAATCACAAGTATAACATGTGAAAATAACCGTATCCTCCACCGTGCAGCTTATAAGGTCAGCGTTTTACTGCTGCACTAAATTACCTTGATCTATTCATGAATCTTATTGGTAGTCGTCGATTAACTGAAAATAAGATCGATCACATTGTTATATGGGTAGATAATTATTCAAAGGAGAGTATTGGAAGAGACAGCTAATGTATTCACACAGTTCCGTTCGCGTAGGGTACAACCGGAATGGGGATCGTCCTTGGATGCTCTATGATTCACCAGAAGCGGCGAGAATTTTCATACGGCACAACAGTTCAACAAAACTAATCCTTCTTTCCTGAATATAATCTATACCACCGCATAGTACATACACACCCATCCCATACAAGTACACTTTTTTCAAGGTGAGTTTCGCTACGTACTTGTCTCGCAATATTTTCAGATGGTAGATATAATCAATAATGATATGATTCTTTCTTCACATCGCCTTTTTGCTGCAATAAATAACATAAACTTTCTGTTAATGGAAGAACATATTCAACTATCCAGTGATACGTTACACGCGTTTTATTTTCATTTTTCCCCCTAAAGTGAACCACAAGAAAATATGAAATTCGGGAGCGTGCAGTGGCATATAGCCGTCAATTCTCCTTCATTAGAATCACAAGTAGAACAGTAAAATATGTAAAAGTAACGGCACACTCCACCGAGCAGCTTATGAGGTCAGCATTTTACTACCCCACTAAATTACCTTGAAATTCCACATCTAAAATGACATATTGTTACATTTCCATTGTTATACATCCACTGAAGGTTGATTTCTCTGATGAGGTATTATAGTTATCACTATACATCACAGAAACATTGGAAGAACGAAAGAAAGCAAAAATTCTTCATTCGGTGGCTGTAATGTGGAGAAGTTGTTTTCAGCGTCGTAATATTTTATTCTTACACATATTCTGCTTATGTCTATCTGCCCTGCTTGGTATGCAACCGGATGTGCTGCAGTGTTGTACTTAAAATACAGAGTAAGCTACATACAACAATAGCAATACAGATCGGACTTAAGTCTCCTTTTTAGCTACTTTTTTCTTATTCCTTGCAACGGAGGCAATATGTCTGTTCTGCAATGTGACGTTGTCGTAACTGATCACTCCAGCCACTATTTCCTGGAGGATTTCGGGTCTCTCCTACAGGAGGCTTTGTATAAAACTGTCTGATAGACATCATCATATTGCACATTCTCTTAATGTTGTCTTTGCACGTCTCTTTTGGTTCTAGATCACTCCAGGGTTTAATTATTAGCAAGATATTTAGTTTCTGTCAGTTGTCTATGTTTACGTGATGATGCCAACATTCTACAAGAATCTTATTCTATTTGTTTTGACTCTTTAATGGACTTATACTGAAAAAAAAATGTAATCATCAGTTCCATGGTACATACAAACGATTTTGCATTGCTTTCAGTCTGTTGCTCATGAGGATAACTCATCCGAGATGTTTCAAACAAGGCTCTTCAACGTGGATGTATCCATTTATAATAATCTTGGATCAGACTGGATATCCACTTTACAACCAAACTTGATACCGGTCCTGGTGGCTTATGAAAAATAACATATCTATACAGTTAATCATAAATTGATATTCATTGATACTTTTTTTATTTTCATCATTCCGGATGATCAACATATTGTTGGCCAAGATAAACAATGAGGAACTTCAGTCAGCGAAATCCACGGGGAATATTGTTTTTTCACTCTTCAGTATGTTGCTCTCGATGGATAAGTATCTTTCGTGCAATCTCACACCATTAAACGATAAATGCTACAGAACTCATACGTATAAGGAGCATATACAAGTATCTTTAGCAAATTCTGCAACATCACACAATTCATTAATTCAGATTATCCGTACATAATTTTCGTTAAGTAAGTCTGTAAATAAAACAACACTGCAAAAATTTATATCAAACTACGCCACAGTAGACATAATATCACTGCAACTATGGCAATCATCCGATTTTAATGTAACACAGCGAATTACAACCGTTTTGTGTTAATGACCGCGCGCATGCTTGTGTGTACACGCATATGCGTCCAGCAATTATACTTGACAAGAGACAGCATCAATCAATGGGGCGTTCGAACATTGTTACTCGTACAGAATCCTCGAATTGCCAGTGTTATTACAAAACTGCCAAGAAAAAGAAGGAGCAATTGTTGGTCTGCGGCAATGAAGCGATTTCAGTATAGAGCAGAACATTAATTCCAGATATTTTGAGAAGGAAAAAAGGACAACTAAGAAGACAATAAAAAATAATTTACTCTTTGGGTTATTTTTGTTATGTTTACATGAATTAGACATTTTGGTTTCAAATGATCACAGTTACACTATTGACTGCTACTAGTACGTTTTCAACATTAAAAAGTTTGCCCATGCCACAGAATTCAGATACCGGTAATTAAATAAATTAAACTCTTTAACATAGCTGTCATGTCGTCGGTTTGTTAGCTTCACGACTCAAATTACGTACTGAACATGTTAAGTATAGTTATTAAATTGCCTTACCTTGGCTTGGGCGTGTCGTATGCAGCAGTCCAAATATCTTTCTGCGTTACAAATTCATTTTCGGTCAGCTCACACAGTCCGCAAATCTAAAAGGCAGTACAAATTATACTGTTGTCTTCACACGAAATCGTCAATAGGCAACTGTATACTCTGCTGAAAACCGTAATTGTTAAATCTAGCACAGGTTAACTTTGTAAAATACAATATAGGTGAAAAAGGAGCACTTCACAATCACAAATCACGTACTCATTACTTCAATCTCTGTCGCTACAGCTCTCTCAGATGAACTCTCAACAGGTGTACGCCGCGTGGCAAGTGTACCAACATTGCGTGAAACATTTTCACAGTCGGCTTCAACGTACAGTGCTGCCACAACATTGACATCATGAACTATTGCGAAGATTCGCTTAATGTGTACCGAAGTTTCGCTCAAATGTGCCATAGTGTTAAGTTGGCTATGATAGTAATCTACTCTGAAGATTGGTCATTAGCTTTTAAAATTTGTACGTCCTCGATTTCCATGGCAGTTTTCACCTCCTCTTTACATCATTGCAAAATTTCTTGGTATTTAATTCACAGAACATGAAGTGTGCGCCAATCGGAAGCAGCATTGGAAACTGGACACAACTTATTTGGTTCGCACTTAATATTATGAGTTTATTTACTCCCTCCTCAGTTTTACGTATCCGGCCTTAAAAATACTTTAGTACAGAAATCCCTGAGCGACAGAAAAGAGTAAACGAAATTGGTGCAACAGGCAGCTTGTGAATGCCCTTTAACGCATCTGTGGGGTTCATACGTAGTTCATGGATAGTTGCACGGATTTTAGCGTTAAAAACTGAAACCACACAGGAATCTCACGTAGTTATCATTATGGATGCTGCTCCTTCTAGCCAGACAGTTGTTTTAGTTAGTAAATAATATATGAAGTCTGACACGGCAGAGGTTTTGGCCATTATATTTATTTTTGCACTATTACGTAGTTGGAGCTTAATGACGATTAACAGTTAACTGGGGTTCTATGTAACATACGGTTTTGAGAGAGCGGTTTATTCTAATTCTGCGATACAAATGTGATTATGGTCGTTAACTTAATGGGACATATTGATCAAAACGTAATTTCATTGTTTCATACACGGAAAAGACAAACAGCGGTATAGGTTTCGTGCTGCTTTTCCAATGTGGAAAAAGTTTCTGCTGTAACCATGCATTGAAATCACCCAGTACATCACTAGTTAGCTTGTGGTTGGTAGCAGGTGGTATTAACTTGCGCCTGGGAAGTAGGCATATTGAACGACGTACGGAGTGGATCGTCTCGAGTGCTAGTGATGTAGTATATAGCAGTTGTTGTTTGTAGTTGTCAGAGTAATGTTATGGTGACAGGAGCGTCTCGTGTTTATCTACCTTTTTTTATAGAAGATGAATGGTGAACACTGCCTGGAACTATGCAATGTGTTTCACACAGGTCATGTAAGTATTGGCCATCAGCGATACGGATGAATCTTGTCAGAGCAAGTATTCCTGCTACATGCTTCACAGTTTTCGCGAGGACACGCCGTTTGTATTGCAACATTTACTCTTACATGTTTTTGAATAACAAACCCACATAACTGTAACGTATTATTGGGACATCGGCTTAATTAAAAGTAAATGACAACTTCCAAAACGTTTTCTCAGATTTCTTCGTCTAGCAAAAAAGTCATCAGAATCTGTGTTTTGTACTTCTTTGGAACAAAACTATTTGGAAACAGTGTTATCTTGATGAGCAGATGTTGTTAGTTGTCAATGAAGACAAAAAACTGGACTGCCAGAGGCTGTGTGTCTTTCTGTACCCACTTTCCTCACATCCCTCACTACAACTACTTAAATTGTTAAAAATTTCATTTAAAAGATGGAGAGCTCACGTACTGCGAAGTGCTGATGTAATGTTTTAAATCGTTGACTAATGGTAAATTATCGCCCTGGGAGTTAAATGAAAATTTTATTCACTACCGAAATCTACTGTCTAACCCACACAGAACATTCATTTACAAAACACACAACACACTGCAGATATCATACCCACCGGTCACTTACGTTTTAAGAATTAAATCAACTGTTAACTATTATATGTGCATTTGTAATTCCAGTCAAAAGGTACAGTAGGTCAATACATTCTGCCAATGGTTACCTTCAACTTCACCTATGTTTTTAATGACTGGCCTACCAAAAAACCAATCAACACACAAATTGTGTTTGTATTTGTATTCCATGTGTTCAAATATAAACACTGCTTCATTCATAATAGTTAACTGCTCTTATACAAGAAGACTCAAATAATATTTGCAGCTGTATCCAGCACAGAGAGAACTGGAAACCAACAGCAGAAAAATTAGTTGGCTAACATGTTCCGTTAAAATTTAAAAACACTTTTCAGGCCTAAATGTTTTTAGCCCTACTCTAAAATGCCTTTCCTTTTGCTACCCCTTTATGTTTGATGGCAGTGCATCATAAAGTGTGACACCAATTTTGCTCAAATGTCTTTCAGTAAAAGTCTTCTTTCATGCTCTAAATTGAGAAATCCACAGCTGAATATATTATCATAATGATAGTCACCATTTATTTGTAGACCTGCCTGTTTAGATCTGTGTGTTTGTTTATTTGTCCTTTGACCATTTGGCAAAACAGTATAGGATATTTCAGATACATTACAGAAATTAAATGTATGTATGTAAACACATACGAGGTAGGATAGGATAGAGCAGGAAGTCAGCCATGGCCTTACCAAAGGAACCCTCCCAGCATTCACCTTAGCGACTCAGGAAAACCAAAGTAAGGATGGCTGGTTGGAATCCTGCTCCTACCAAATCAGAGTCTAGTGCATCAACATTGCCTTAGCCACCACCCACCTCAGTTACACAATTCATAAATATTTAGAAAACTTTCACTCACTTTTACGTTGTGGAGACATTTGGGGCATCCATATTCCCTCCCAAGATGTAATGGAGTGGTGCCAGGAGGGGCATCTAGCCACCTTGTAAATTAACTGTTCCGAATCCAAAAGTAACCATGTTGAGCCAATGCAAATGCAGGGCAGAGGCAAAAGAGAAAGCTGATGCTATGTCAGATGTACTGAGAGAACACTGAAAGGCTCGTGTGTTCTGAGGGCCCCTAACATGTACTGACTGATAAATGCCTTGGCCTCGATTGTTAAAATAAAAAAGAAAAATGCAACTGGTGCTGTCATTTTATTCGAGATTAATAGTACTCTTTGATTTTGCTCTAAAATCTAATTTCTTCTCAAAATCCTTTCCATAAGTTGACAGTGCATTGTAAAGAATGACACCAAAGTGGTCCACATATCTTTTAGTATGAGTTGTTCTTCATGGAGAGACCTGGTATTGTGAGTGCTATACTTGCAAAATTATGGTAATCGCTGTTGATTTGCAGATCTTAAAGTTTAGCACTTGTCAGCAACACACATTTGTTTATATGTATGGTGGGCAAAGTAACCACACAACTTTGCAAAAAGTGAACTGCAATGAGCTCTTGTAGAGCTATGTGACAAGGTTCGAACAACTCCTTCTGAGGAGCAATCTTTTGAAATGAATCTCTGAGTAAAACATGGGATTACAGAAGTGTCCTATTTCACCCATCTGCTTTGACCCACGACATCGTCAGTATAGCAGAAATGGCTATTCTAAGTGTCTCCAATATGGTGCCTATTACGTCACTATGTAGACACAGCTACAAACATGAAAATACATATAAATAAGACAATACCATCTCCCTCCAAAAATATCAATTGAACTAATGGGATAACCACGGGAAATTGGGGGTTTTAAGGGTACAAGCTAAATATGACAGTATAAAAACACAACACCACAATCCCAAAACACACAAAATGACAAACAAATAAAATTGCAACATTTCGCTAATAAAAATAATTAATATATCTACAGAAATCGGACACTTTTTCTTGACCTATGTAGGTCAACCACAGCTGACGATACCAAAACACCAATACCTACAAGTGAAACTATGAAAATGGCAATCGGTCGTTTCCCTTTACCGATATAGGTCAACCACAACTATTGATGCCAAAAAATCAACACTACAATTATGAAAAATAAAACCGAAACCACAACACCTCAAAAATCAAAGAATCAAACACCTGTACATAAATTAGGACACATTCAATACACTATAAATACACAAAATATCACAAAAAACACACACACACACACACACACACACACACACACACACACACACACACACACACACACACACACACACACACACCCCCCCTTACATCACGGGTCAAAGCAGACGGGTGGAATCGGACGTTTCCATTGGTCCGTAAACATGCTGAACTGAGTCTCTGGGAGAGTTACATTATATGAGCAGAGTTACATTACATGATCTTTCCCACTGGGTGTGATGAATGTACATTCCTATAAGTTTCATTCATCAAACTTTTTCTACTTTCTGCCAGGTACCAGATAGAGATTTTTGTTTTGATTCCTTTTTCTAAATTGAATGTAATTTGTTTCCTTCAAATTAATGGTCAGCCTGTTGGCACTGAACCATTAATCTATGGACTTGATTGGTTGTTGTAGACAGAGATTCCTTCTTGTTGCTCACTATTACACTAATGTCATGCAACATGATCATAGACGTTGTTTCTGAGGACTATGTGTAATTTATATAAATAACAGACAGAAGGTTACCTAATGCACTACTTTGTGGTACACCTGTTTTGACTTCCTTTACATCAAGTACTAATCTAATTTTGTGATTAGGATGTGCTGATGTGAGTTCCACAGTCTGTTACCTATTTTGCAAATAGGACTGTAACCACGATTCCTATCACTTTTATCCTCATTGCTCTCTGTTTATCTAAAAGAATTTCATAAGTAAATGCATCAAAAGCTTTAGAAAGACTGAAATTAGCTCCTACAACACTATTGTTGTTTTCTAATTATTTCATCTGTGTAATATGTTATTGCCGTTTCTGTATTTCTAGTTGCTGGAGGGCCATGCTGATTGCTGTTCAGTAGGTTGTGGTTCCTTAAGTACTTGGTGACTCATTGTTTCATTGATCTCTCAAATAATTCAAAGAACATTGAGAGGGGTGATGTGGGTCAATAATTTTCCCCTAAATGGGACATCTTGACTGCCTTTCTTTGTATGTTTCCATTTCTTCCTTTTTGTCTCTTATCTCGCCTTCATTTACCTTTGGTAGACCTTGAAACCCAAAGGTCTTCCCTTGGGTTTTGTGCGGTAGGCCTTCTGTGATGTACTGTCACATAGAGCTGTCTATTCAAGGAAAAAGGAACTGATGACCTAGTAGTTTGGTTCCTTGAATCACCCAGCCTACCAACCAACTAACCAACCAATAATTTCAACTGTATCCCTATTACGACCAAAGACTTCACTTCTGAAATTTTTAGTCTGGGGGGGAAATTCCCTCAGTTAATGATAAACAGCTATGTGAGCCAAATGCTTTGCAATTTGCGAAGCATAAGTGACACCAGTACCTCATGTACACCTGAGACATTTTGCATTTGTTGCTTTTAATCACCTTTGCTACTTCATATTCCCTAGTTGAAACTAATCTTGCACTGTATGCTGGTGTACAGTACTTAAGTTTATCCTAATTAATGAAATTCAAACTTAGTGTTTGGGAAGCCTTTATAAAGTAACTTCTTATGTAATTTGGCTGGTCTTCTTTGCCAATATCAATGTTATCAGCATTTGCAAGTTTGATTTCCTACTTTTCATGTCTCTTCCCCCTATCATGTTTTACTACTTCCCCTACAGATTTAGATTTACTGCCCAACGGTCTTATTATTGTTATGATTTCTAAGTATTTTTGCCTCACCAGTTACCATGTTGATATATTTTTGAAAAGTCTTTACATATCCTATAGATGCGGGATCTGTGGATCTTTTCGTTTGAAAACTAAGCCTTTGTCAAGTCCTACAGGAAAATTTAATGGCTGTCAAATCCAGGTACTAGATGTAATAGTTCCACATGAATGGACTCCGATCAGTTTCTTCAGAAAGCCAGTTTCAAAATTAGTTACAATTACTGAAGAGAGAGCTTTCTAAGCACTGTTAATACCTCAATGTGTAAGCGTTTCAAACCAGGATTCAGCATTCAGACTATTTATAAAACTAGCACAGTTTTCTGCAGAGAAATTCCTTCTGTAAAAAGACATACATGTCTTTCTTTCATAGTTATACCAGGAAGTCTAAGACAGTTGGCATTGTCATCAGATATCCCCAAATCAGTATTAATTTCTCTCTGTGTGGTGTCCATATTTGAAAATAAAGGGTGACAATTATTGAACTATATGGGAAAAAAGTAAATTACTTACAAACTATGGTGTTTACACATTTTATTCAACATGTAAACATCATTACAGGTATTTGGGTTTAGGTTAGGAGATGTTCGATATCCCTGGCATCATTGGCGATGATGTGGTACAGACAAATAACTGAAATTCTGCGTGGCCCACTGAAGTGTCAGAAAGTCAATGCTGTTGGTGACCTTCTGAATGGCTGTTTTCAGCTCATCATTGCTTTTGGGATCATTGCTGTACACCTTGTCTTTACTATAGCCCCACAAAAAGGAGTCACATGTGTTCAGATTCAGAGAATATGGTGGCCAATTGAGGCCCACATCAGTAGTCTCTGAGTACCCCAGAGCCAGAATGCGGTCCTCAAAGTGCACCTCCAGGACATCAAACACTCTCCTATATGGATGGGGTGGAGCTCCATCTTGCATAAACCACATCTTGTCAAAATCAGGGTCACTTTGGATAATGGAGATGAAATTGTCTTCCAAAACCTTCACGTACTGTTTGGTAGTCACCATGACATCAAGAAATTTCCCACTGATTATTCTATAGCTGGACTTTGCACACCACACAGTCACCCGTTAAGGGTGAAGAGACTTCTCAATCATGAATTGCGGATTCCCAGTTCCCCAAAAGCATCAGTTTTGCTTATTGCCATCCAAATGAAAGTGGGCTTCATTGCTAAACCAAACCATACTAATTCCCATCATGCCCCGTGGCCAGGCGTGCAGTCTGAATGTCCTAAAGAAACTGTTCAGAAGTTATGACAATTTTATTTCATATAGTTCACTAATTGTCACCCTCTATGTTGTCTATAAGATTTTCTGTTCAATTTTTTGTTCTTGTGGGGCTATTTATTAAAGGAAACATGTTGTAGCTCCGTGGTACATTAATAACTAGTTTGTTAGGTGCAGATTCATTCAAAAGCTTTACGTTGAGGTCCCCATAGACAGTTATAGTGGCTTTTTCAGTAAAAGACTGATTTATTAATGAAAGCACCTATGTCCGCACTAGATGATCTATGTACTGCTGTAATTACTGCTTTACCCAGCTACTCATGCAATCAAGCAGCAGCAGCTTCAAAATGTTTTTCAATGTTCAATGCTTCTGCCTCACAGTTTATTTTATATTCGGCATGAGATTTAATAAAAATGCAAACCCCTCCACTTTTAGCATTGTGCCAACACAACTGACTAGCCACATTATAATGATTAATGTTGATGGTCCTTAATTCAAAATCCCTGCACCAATGTGCCATAAAACACAGTCAATAATGGAATCATTAATTGCAACTTCAAGTTCAAAAGATTTATTGCTCAAACTCTGTATATTATAGCTTAAAATATGTAAACCTTTAGCATTGAGACTGGGAACAGTTGTACTTATACTTTGCTGTGTCATATCTGATCCTGTTTTTAGGTGGGGTAGAAAAAATCCTGGGGTACTACAGGTTTTCTGCACCTTGCAGATCAATCCTTTAGATGCATTGTAATGCTCATCACAGCTGCTAAGAGTGATGCTGGATCTAGTGCTGCCATGAAACAGTCCCCATCTACTGTTACTGGTGTAGGGTCTCCGGCTGCTGGTTCAGGGTCTTCTTTCGACAGTGTAGGTTCCTTCACTGCCTGTGCAGGAGCCTCTGCTGTTGATGACCTGACCACTTACTGTTGACTGGGAAGTTTGCAGCTGTGTTGCTGTGATTTCCCTAGATGATTTCAGGACCTTCAGAATTACCATTGTCATTGCTTTTAAATGTTGCATTGGCAGAATTACTGTGTATCTTGTGAAGCATTTTGTTCTTGGACTTGATTCCGAGATTAACACACGAATTTTCCATAATATCATGTCCGTGAGGTACACTGACAATGAGGAAATAAAATTCAAGTGTTTTTTGCAAAGGTTTTCTAAGAACAGTCTTTGCATGTTTTCTCTCTTCCTATAAATATCATTAGTACCTCCAATTAACACACGGTCACTACCGGGGTTTAATATACTCTCATTCTTGTGGTACTTCCTCGAAGAGGGTTGGGGGTTGGTGATACCCATACCACTGAAACACAATTGACTATTTACCATGATTGCTGATCATCAGCACACATTTTCCATTTAAATAAGTGTTAGTTTTCCAACAGAATACTTGTGAAAGAATTCTAAGAAACAAATGTGCTGAATTGACTCTCTGAGTAAGTTGCATACACGGTCTTTCCAGTTTCTCAGTCAACTCTAATTTCTTTGTAGATCATACTGCCAACCTATTCATAATAAACCATGCATGTATGGAACTGAATTACCTGGTCAACAGTTGTTGACACCCCTCACTGGGACATTAGTGTCTTACACAGACAATATGATCTTGGCTGCTGTGCCAGACATCTGTATGTCTTTTATAAAGTTACAAACTGAAGAGTAGCTAACATGCTAAATTGTGGTACATCTATTCTGTCTTCAATTGTATTAGATACCAGTCTTACCTCATGAATAGACTGAGGTGGTATGAGTTGTACACCTTGTGTTGCATGGTGTGTAATTTTTTTTTTTTTTTTTTTTTTTTTTTTTTTTTTTTTTTTTTTTTTTTTTTTTAAAGAGATGCTTTGAGTCAAATCTTTAGTACACTTGTAATTCTTATTGCTTACAGTTTGTCTAGAAAAGTTTAAAGACTAACGCCGTTGAGTGCTTTAGAAATGTGTAAGTTTTGACATCTGTGACTTTTCAATTACTACTCGTGATTATATTTATGGCAGCATGAAAGCAAACTGAGAAAGAAACATCCAATAATGAAACAAACACGATAACGAGAAATGATTTCTGCAGAGCCACACAACTGGGAGAAAAATTGATTTTTAATACATAATAAGTTCATTATTATTTAGTGAATAATTTTGTCATGTTACAGAAGTAGTAGAAATAACATGAACAAAGCAGTTCAAACTTCTTAGAAAATTGGCAAAATAACACAAAGCTGAGGTAAAATGAGAGACAATACAAGGTTAATATATAATGCTGAGAGTGAAAGTCTCCTTAAGTCAGATTTCTGTTAAGTTCTAAAGATAAGAGGATTTTTGGACAACATGGAGCAATTGTAAAGTGATGGCTTATATGCATGATCAGTCTACATTTTAGTGAAGTAAGTATCCAGAAGATGAGTGCAACACAGTTGTAGTACCAGTTGCACTCTTTAACTTGGTCCCTATGCAGATGATGATGGGACCAAAAGCTTGCAATTGGCTCATACTGCACTGACACCTGGAACAAGCATGCCGCCTCCTCCCAAGGCAGCCAGCTTACGGCTTGTAAAAGAAATTATGTTTAATGAGTTGTGCACACAAATAATGTTATGCAGCTAAGATTGTTGGCAATGAGCATAAACATTCTGGAGCAGCAAAAAGTCATCAAACATAACACAAAAAATTAACAGTTGTAGGAATTGTTCATGTAGAGAGATAGGCTAATCAATATGGTGATTTATTTGTCCTGAAGCCATTTAACATAATGGTATAACACTCGTTGGGCACATTGCAAAAATATTTGAGTGTGATTCAGTTTGAGGTTGGGTGATTACAGGTGCATTATTTATGTTATCTCCAATCAACACATCATCATTCATAAAACTTGATTTACCTTTCTTCATCAGGCCCGTTAACCAAATTGCTGGATACACAAAATGGGTATGTAATAGCAGAAACATTTTCCACGTAAAACAGACATTAAAAGCAGTACACCTGCTGCTGTGCAGGATACACGGGTAGTTAGTACCAGTTTGAGATAACATGTGAAATTAAAGTGTACAACCATTTGTCAAGCAGATGTTTTAATTTTGTCGTAAACATCCTCATCTCCTTTACCCTCTTTTTGTAAGTTGGTAATGCCTCATAAAATGTAATTTCAATGTGGGTGACATATCTTTAGGTATGGGTTCTTTTCATTCATTGTATGAGAGAAACCCTCGACTTGTAGGTGTTGTAGTCATGATAGTCAGCACATGTTTGGAAATGTCCGAGGTTGCTCTGACAAGTAAAAACACGCACTTGTACATATATAGGGAAGTTGCTGTTAAGCATACCTAAAGGTTTTTGCAACTGTTCATGAAGGGCTGTATGATAAGATCTAAATGGTTCATTCCTATAATGTATTAGTTTGGTGCATAAGTTTGCAGTGTTTTTCTTTTGCATGGTAGTATTCCAGTTGTTAAGGGTTTATTTATCTGTTGTCATTTTTTATTTTTAGTTCACTATTGCTGTTTGAGTTTATGTATTGTCACTTTGTCATTTGAAGGTAGTGAGTGGAGCTGTGGACAGTAGAAAACAGAGTGCCAAGTGGAAAAATCAGAACACTTCTGACATATTCATATAATGTGATTGTACAGAACACAGCAAGAAAATGGTTTTTCTCGTTCTAAGGAGGGTTGTTTTGACATTAGTGTGCCTCTTCCCATTCAGGAAGTCCTCCAGGGTTTGGTGAAAATCGTTTAAACACATTAATCCACAATCCACAATGATCCACATCATGTACTCAAGAACAGACAAATGCTATGAAATTCAAAATTTGGTGTATGGGTACTGCATGCTCTAAGCTGAAATCACAAAAATCAGTAGGTGGCCATATGTGCATTTCTGCTTGCTCATAATCAATTGGCTTGTGAACAATACCGACCATTTGTATCCTGTATCAGTATTGATGACAAGAAATTGTGTCAACATAAAAGTTTTCTGGGTTTGGTACTGCGTCATAATGTAAAAACTACTGCTGCTATAGAAAAGCCGACGTTTTGGCCACGATTGCAGCGGCCTTCTTCTGGCTCTGCTGCAATCATGGCCGAAATGTTGGCTTTTCTATAGCAGCAATAGTTTTTACATTATGACGCGGTACCAAACCCAGAAAACTTTTATGTCGACTGACTCTGGTCGCGGAAGCCTACGCAATTATAAGAAATTGTGTCTTTATCCTAATATAAGGAAAAGAAAGGCATGGTTGAGCCCAAACAAAGCAGCAACTCCCCATACAATGACACCCACAAAAGACAATATAATGAATCTGGTGGTACGGTGATGGTGTGGTGTGTACTATGAATTGCTTTTCTGAGGTGTAACCATTACTGCTGACATTTATTGTCAACAACTGAGACGTTTTGCAGATGCACTCCAAGAACGATGACCAGAAAGACTGTGTGAAGTGATGCTACTCCATGATAAAGCCTTCCTTCATTCTGCTGGACTGACAAAAAACACTATACAAGAGTTGGGTTGGGAAGTCATTCCACAACCACCTCATTCACCTGATCTTGTGCCTTCAGATCTTCACCCTTTTCTGCATCATTCAAGCAACTTCATTATGAATTAAAATGTGCTCCAAACATAGCTTGATGAGTTCTTTGTCTCAAAACCATGTGATTTCTACAGTTGTGGAATTGAAAAGTTACCCTAGCATTGGTAGATGGTTGTCAGTAGTGAAGGAGAATATATTAATGATGACTTAAGTCTCTGTTATGTGTATCTGTTGTGTTTATTAAACTTATGGAACAATGCTACAAACGTATGCACCAGCCTAGTAAAATTTAAATGGCAGTTGGTCTACCTCTGTACAGAACTGCAGTGTCTTGTGTAAACTCTAATGGTCCCAACATTGATGATCATCTCTCTAGACTACTGGCCTGCCAGCAGATGGTCTAAGAAAAATATGGTGGGTTCTTGTTGCTCTTCTTATAAGGTCATCAGTACAGTAAACATTAAACATGTCATTGTCACAACACAGTTATTCAAATAGGTAAAAATATGATATTGTTATACTTATCTACAAGGAAGGAATTGATACAGTTTTTAATAATTGCAAGTAAGCTTAACTACTGACATCTTCTACAGTTTTATTAAAGACAGTAACACAGACAGTAGAAGAGAAAGACACTCGCATCAGGTAGTAAAATAAAGACAATAAATGGTATGGTGAAGGAGGAGACTGGTAGAACCAAAGATGGGGAGGAGCAGATATCTTTAAGAGTAAGTGAAATATTGGTAACAGAAAAGTGCAGTTTTCCAAAATTTTTTACAAGTGATCCATAACTGTTGCTGAAGAGTTGAGGCTGTCAGGTTAAGTAGATGCTGGCCATAAAGTATGAGGTGTGACAATAAAGAAACCAGACTAATGCTCTGACTCTTTATTGAAAACACTTACACTTACACAGCTGAAATGTTGTCCCCTTCAATGTAGTCCCTTCCCTGATTCCTGCACTGCTCAATGCAAGTTAGAAGCAGCGCTGCAGACTTCAGTTTTGGGAATAGAAATGCTAAGTATACAGAGCAATAACCAACTTGTTTTGCATCTTATTTATTAAGGAAACTACAATAAACCACCAACAGTAACACACTCTTCAAAACCAACAAAACAATAAAGAGCCCTTCTGCGGATCAAGCAAATAACAACTAATTCCTACAATCAGAGTTCCTTCGACTCCATACCTGTAAAAGAGTTCCACGTCGAAGTCAACTGTTAGCAGCTGTAGATAGTGTAACCCAACAGAAGCGACGTATCATAATTATTGCGGCAGAGAGGATGGTCAAGGTGCCACACCGCTTAACCGGCTGATATTCTCCGCACTTGGTGAGTCAAGAACTGCCCACTGAAAGGCCAGGAGCCGGCTTATCTAGCCCCGGGTGGAAGGATATTTCCAGGAATATTTGCACACACGTGATCACCAGGAAATAGTTCATCAATCGTCACGCCCCATTCCTGTGCTGTTGGTTGATGCTCTCTGATGGACAGTGGCTGCAACTACGTGTTTGTTGTCAACTGTGGTACTTGCTGGTAAACACTCTTGCATCGGCATTGTGCCTCGCAGTGCATTCATAGTGCATTCCTAATTTAGTCTGGGCGCTAATGACCACTGTAGTTGTGCACCAAAAAAAAAAAAAAAAAAACCTCTCTTGTGTCGGTCAGGTTTTGCAGTGGAACCGGCAGCCCACATTGCTGGTCTGTCTGTGGTGATGACGCTGCAGTAGGTGTCTGTTGTGGCTGCAGCAAGAAAGAAGTCGCATGGTGGTAGGTGAGGTGAATACAGTGGATGTTCTATCACTGGGATATTGTTTTTCTCTGAAAACCTCTTCATAGACATCACATTGTGCTACACATTGTCGTGATGAAGAATCCATGAGCGATTCTTCCACAGGTGTGGTCTCCTTTGTCACACGTGTTCACAGAGGGTCTTCAGAATGAGCTTGATTGACATTTTGACTTTCAGGCACCCAGTCTGTGTACATAACACTTTGGATATTGAAGAAAACAATCACCATTGCTGGAGCATTGAGGCCTCTTCCAATGCATGGATTGTCACTTAGTCTCTGGATCATATTGGAAGAACCCTGTTTCATCACACACAATTACTTTGCTGAGGCACTCAAAACCATTTTCAAGGGTGTCAGCACAGCAGTCCACTCAATGTTACTTTTCCTTGTTTGTTAGGATCCTTGGCACCACTTTAGCACAAACTTTTGTCACGCCCAGATCATCATGCAAAATCTGTCTACCAGATGCAGGAAAGTTCTGAAATTGTTCGAATGGTCAGGTGGCAGTTTTATTGAACAATTCTACTGACCTTGTCTGCATTCTCTTCAGTTTTCGAAGTGGAAGGACTGCCTGATTTTGGATCTTCTTAGACTTCCCTACTGTCCTTCAACCTCTTAACCCACTCAAAAACTTGCATACAAGATAGACACAGATCACCTCAACTTGTTTCAACAAATTGTAAGCTTCTGTGGCAGATTTTTCAAGTTTTGTGAGGAATTTGAGGTTAACACATTGTTCCACTTTAGAGTGTAGCATAATTCTGACAGAACTTGGACACACACAGCCCGTTTCTAAGAAGGCTCACAGCCAGACTAACCACCACAGTGGCATGAAATTTTGTTTACATGTCAGGGAGCTTCCCAAGGTTATTCCCCCACTCTTCCTTTTGTCATCATCAAAGCTGTAAATGTGCTTTGTTGACACACCTCATATCTCTGGCCAGGTATTACAAATAACTTCTGGAATATGAATATGATCTTCACTACAACATAAGTAGTAATTTTCACCATCAGAACTTTAAAATAAAAAAAAATTCTAATGGTTAGAAAAAAAGATCAACAACAACAAAGGATACCAGTTCAATTTTACACAGAGTACGCGAAGGAACTTGCCCCCCCTTCTTGCAGCGGTGTACCGTAGGTCTCTAGAAGAGCGTAGCATTCCAAAGGATTGGAAAAGGGCACAGGTCATCCCCGTTTTCAAGAAGGGACGTCGAACAGATGTGCAGAACTATAGACCTATATCTCTAACGTCGATCAGTTGTAGAATTTTGGAACACGTATTGTGTTCGAGTATAATGACTTTTCTGGAGACTAGAAATCTACTCTGTAGGAATCAGCATGGGTTTCGAAAAAGACGGTCATGTGAAACCCAGCTCGCGCTATTCGTCCACGAGACTCAGAGGGCCATAGACACGGGTTCACAGGTAGATGCTGTGTTTCTTGACTTCCGCAAGGCGTTCGATACAGTTCCCCACAGTCGTTTAATGAACAAAGTAAGAGCATATGGACTATCAGACCAATTGTGTGATTGGATTGAGGAGTTCCTAGATAACAGGACGCAGCATGTTATTCTCAATGGAGAGAAGTCTTCCGAAGTAAGAGTAATTTCAGGTGTGCCGCAGGGGAGTGTCATAGGACCGTTGCTATTCACAATATACATAAATGACCTGGTGGATGACATCGGAAGTTCACTGACGCTTTTTGCAGATGATGCTGTGGTGTATCGAGAGGTTGTAACAATGGAAAATTGTACTGAAATGCAGGAGGATCTGCAGCGAATTGACGCATGGTGCAGGGAATGGCAACTGAATCTCAATGTAGACAAGTGTAATGTGCTGCGAATACACAGAAAGATAGATCCTTTATCATTTAGCTACAAAATAGCAGGTCAGCAACTGGAAGCAGTTAATACCATAAATTATCTGGGAGTACGCATTAGGAGTGATTTAAAATGGAATGATCATATAATGTTGATTGTCGGTAAAGCAGATGCCAGACTGAGATTCATTGGAAGAATCCTAAGGAAATACAATCCGAAAACAAAGGAAGTAGGTTACAGTACGCTTGTTCGCCCACTGCTTGAATACTGCTCAGCAGTGTGGGATCCGTACCAGATAGGGTTGATACAAGACATAGAGAAGATCCAACGGAGAGCAGCGCGCTTCGTTACAGGATCATTTAGTAATCGCAAAAGCGTTACGGAGATGATAGATAAACTCCAGTGGAAGACTCTGCAGGAGAGACGCTCAGTAGCTCGGTACAGGCTTTTGTCAAAGTTTCGAGAACATACCTTCACCGAAGAGTCAAGCAGTATATTGCTCCCTCCTACGTATATCTCGCGAAGAGACCATGAGGATAAAATCAGAGAGATTAGAGCCCACACAGAGGCATACCGACAATCCTTCTTTCCACGAACAATACGAGACTGGAATAGAAGGGAGAACCGATAGAGGTACTGAAGGTACCCTCCGCCACACACCGTCAGGTGGCTTGCGGAGTATGGATGTAGATGTAGATGTAGAAGGTAATTAATGAGTGTTTGAATTTGGTAACATATTTAGTTATTTGTGTAACCAGTCATTTATCACTGTAACATTTTGCAGTTCACTTATATATGCTGAAATGAAGTCTCCACAAAATAGTTGAAATCATGTCTCTCTGACGGCAAATGGAGTATTAACCTATCAGTCATTGTCCCACTGAAACTATAATTGGCAGTCAGATGATGACAAGACAGATGAAGATATGTAAGTAAACTGTTTATTATTTCAAAAGTAATTGCCATAACTGTTAATAGTTTTATCCCATTGTACAACAAGATGTTCAGTGTCTTCATGCAGTTGCATGTGGAACCTTCTACTGAAGCAAATTGACTACCACTAATGTCTTTCTTCAGGGCTCCAAAAATATGCAAATTGCATGGGGAGGGCCTGGGACTGTATAGAGGATGTGTAAGGGTTTCCAAGCAAAACTTCTGCAGCATAGTTGAAACAACTTCGGTAACATGTGAGCTGGCCGTCATGTTGCTTAGTTTGTTTAGAGTACACTGCAGAAGTTTCACTGGGAAGCCCTTACACACCCTCCATACAGTATCTCCCCATGTGATTGCCATATTTTTGGAGCCCTGAAGAAAGAAATTTGTGGCCATAAATTTGCTTTGAATGAAAAGGTGCATGTCTGGGTGCAATCATGGTTGCATAGGTGACCATTAACATTATTCCGTGAGGGCATTGGCTGTCTTGTCTCACAGTGGGATAAGTGTATTAGCAGTTATGGTAATTATTTTTGGAATAATAAAAAGTTTACTTACTTTTTTCCATCTGTCTCATTTTCATTTGACTGCTGCTTATAATTACATGTGGTGTCCCACAAGGATCCATCTTAAGGCCCTTACTTTTTTATGTATATTAATGACCTTTCGTCACACTCTTATTACCAAATGCCAAGTTTTTAATTTTCTTTATTTATATTTTTTAATTTTTTTGCAGATGTTAACTAACATTTCAATAAATACTGAATCAAATAGTTCAAATGGCTCTAAGCACTATGGGACTTAACATCTGAGGTCATCAGCCCCAAATACTGAATCAAGTATAGTTTTAGAAAAAGTAACTAATGAAATTTTCATGTACATTAATAAATGGTTCCTAGCTAATACTTTGACATTGTATCCCTGTAGGTAAGACCAAATTAAATACAGCATAACACACTGAAATGTAGCAAACGTGTTGTGATGTGTAAAGGCATTGCACAGCTTGATATAGGTGAACTGAAACAAGAGTGGTAGTTAGATATTAAAAATATTACAAAAAATTATGGTGAACTTTGGAAGACAGAAGCTTTTGAATTAACATTCGGCACATTTGTATTCAGTGGGTACTTATGTTACAGAAGGTTTCATCTGTCTGGAGGTATGGCCCAAATAACAAACCGATTGGGATATTTCGACTATGTGTAAGTGTAGGTAGACTACTTGAAGCAAGAATATTGTGGTCAGCTCCAACACATTGAATCAGCTGCATCAATATACACCACATTTGGATAAGGGAGTGTCCTGCAAATTTGGAGGAGAAGAAATATACAATAAATTAAAGTATTGAAACATATCTCTCATTCCAAAGGAGAAAAGGCATATGAGGCCTTACAACTACTGTCCTTCACAATTTATTTCACACCAGTGGTCAAGAAATTGATGCAGATAGTTTCTTGCAACTGTTGAAAACTGGCAAGTGATACAAGCACCAACACTTGTAACTGTAAATGTAGCTCAAAAGGTGGACCCATTCAGAAAATTTTAATTTCTTAAGATCAATCACTAACAGCTGCAGAAATAAGAGTTGTGCAAGTAAATGTTGCTACCATACACTATGACAAAGAAAAACCAAAACGTCTGTCCCAAATCAGTGGTACTCAGTTATCGCCTAGTAAATCCAAACACCCTGCAAAAAGTGTCAAAATGAAACTTCACCATTAAGAGGGCTTCAATACTGCAGTGGTACACGAATGGGTTCAGGATACATGTCCAGTTACTAAGACTCTTAGCACAGGGAAGATGCCTGTGGCACTAAGAGCATGAAGGGCCCCTTGTTAAGGGGGCTGTAGTGTTATGGGATTTTAGACTCCACAAAAAGAAGCCGGATGTCAGTGGAGAAAGGTCTGAAAGTGGTATTACTATCCTTGTAAATGATGAATGCTGTGATTCATTTACCTCTGTCCACTCATCAGCAATTTAACAAGCAATTGCTGTTGTAGTGCTTGTGCTTGATAAGGTGACAGTATATTCCCTTTGCCTGTCTGCTAATGATTCACTAGCCAGCTACGCTGTAGAGAATGGTGCACTAAGCAGTGATGATCCATATGATGATGTGCTGAAGGTAATAAAATGTTCCTTTTATATGCTGCACATTTTTATGAACATATTTTATGTCGTAACATTATACTGTTATTTCTGTTGAGCACGCTGGATGGGAGCCTTCCTCTTACACAATTGATCTTAATTTACAGTATTCTTTTCATTTCTGAGGGTCATTGTTTAAGATTTTCATTGCATTCAGCTGTCTAAGCACACAAGAAAATAAAATTATAGAAATAAAAGTAAATAGGTCAAAATAAGACAAAATAAAAATAATGTTGAAGGGAAAGTTCTGCAGCCTATCTCCTAGGCAGTAAGTGTAGTGTGGCTGGAGGTAGCAGTCTTGTGTGTGAGATGTGCTTGCTTCTGTGAATGTGCGTGTGCATCTCTCTTTTCTGAAGAACCCCTCAGGGGCTCAGCATTCGTTTGCTGAGTATGGGCTTGGCGACCCCGGGGTTCCTGAGCTGGGGACTGGTAAGTGCCGCCAGTCCTCTGTCACAGTAAGCTCTTGTCATACTTCAACGACCACCGTGTGGCGCAGCAGTGGAATGTTGTGTTCTTTGGAGAACGGGGGTCTTGACTTCACTGCCTGGAGTGCGAGGAAGGTACCAACCTCTATAAAAAAAAACCTCAACCTCAAGGTGTGCTACGTGCTGAGGAGATGACTGGCTGTTGAGGTGGAACAGTCTTTAGTGAGCAACCTGTGGGGCACCTGCTGCACCCCAGTTGAATCAGGCTTGCTCAGGCATGCAGGGCTCTGCCTGGGTTGACAGTTGTTTCCCCTAGCATCTCGTGGGATCCTTATGAACTGTCTCATGAAACTCCTGATGGGGTGGGTGTACCGTTAGGCAGCACCTACACCCAATCCTCGAAGAGAGTTTGGTTGGTCAGTCCTCCTGAAAAGAAGTCTCTGAGTAATAGTAACAGGGCATTAGTGTGCCATAACACTTTCATTGTAATCAAGCGAAACGGGGGAAGCTTTGAGAAGATATCCCCTTTCTATATTAACAAGGCATTGGAAGGTATTGCTGGGTCTCTGAAAAGTGTTAAACGACTACGTAATGGAACGCTTTTGGTTGAAACTGCTAATTCCACCCAAATATCTTAAGCTTCTGGGATGTAAGGCCTTAGGTGACTACTAAATCGAGGCTGAATTGCATAACACCCTTAACTATAGTAAGGGTGTGGTTACGTGTTCCAATATAATGAAGACTGACCCCGCAGAGTTGCATGAAGAGTGGAAGCATGTGGGCATCATGGAGGTGCAAAATTATATGAGGACAATCAATGGCAGATTGGAAAAATTGGCAATGTTTATTCTAACGTTTAGTACTCCTGAATTACCGGAACATATCCTTGCCGGTTATATCCGCCTTAAGGTTCACCCATTTGACATTTATAGCATCGCATGGGGTTAGGAACAAAGATTTGGCCATACCATTATGGGATGTAACGGGAAGGCTACATGTGGCAAATGTGGAGGCTCTGCTCACGAGTCGGGAACTTCTTGTTCACTTCCTCCAAAATGTGTTAACTGCTCTGGGGATCACCCAGTGTGGAGCAGAAAGTGTGGGGTTTACAACGAGGAAAAGAAAATTTAAGAGTTGAAAGTAGAGATATGCATACCCTATGGTGAAGCTAAAAAGGCTTACAAAGCCATGCAACCACTGATTTTTGCAACTTCTTTTGCACCAGCCCTTAAAACACCAATAGCTAAGTGTGATGCCTTCACACAAACTCAGACCACAGATTCAAGTACGAGCACATGCACTTGTCGCTGTACCTGTGAGGGAACTGCTCCACTTGCAACTGATGTCGCTCGGAAGCCGTCAGCAGTAGACTTACCACCTAAGCCACATACCACTCCCCAACTTCAGAAGCCACCTAAGCCATCCCAGCAACCCAGGCAGCCTCCTCCTGTCAGTAAAGAAAAACGTCCTTCTAAAAGTAGTTCTAAGTCCAAGAAAGCGGTAGGTAAGCCTTCAGATCGACGAGCGCTCTCCCTTTCTGATGGCGACTATGCTCTTGAAGATATGGACTTCCAGTCAGAGGAACTAGATAACACGAAACCAGCTAACGTTCCCACTGACCTCCCAGGTAAATCACCGCCTCCAAGGGAGAAAGAAAGGAACCACCATCGCTAACCAAATGTTTCCATAGGAACTTCTGTGTTGCAGTGGAATTTGAATGGATATCGCTCACATTTGGAAGAATTGCAGCTGCTGGTCCAGGAATAACCTTTCTGCATCTGCTTACAATAAACGCATCGTAAAGTCACAGACACACCTGCATTACGGGGCTACCACATACACAGGAAAGACGAAACTACTGTAGAGGCAGGGCTAGAGGTGGAGTGGCTATTTTTCTTGATGACAGATATCACTCCTCTCTTGTCCCTCCTACTACAACCATCCAAGCAATTCCTGTGAAAGTTCTCTCACCATTTACTATCACAGCGTGTTCTTTTTACCTGTCCCCCCTCTCCCCCTCCCCCAATGACGCTTTGGATGTGGATGCACTGGCAGACCTCTTCCAGGCACTCCCGCGCCCATTCCTTCTTGTGGGGGACTTCAATGACCACAATGTGTTGTGGGGCTCGGCTACTATTTGCTCCAGGGGTCGGCTGATCGAGCGACTCGTCCATTCTGAGGATATCTACCTTCCGAACGCGGGTCAGATGACTCATTTTTCCACAGCTACAGGGTCTTTTTCAGCTATTGATCTTTGCTTTTGTTCCTCAGCTATTGCAGATTCAGTTCAGTGAAAAGTGGCTCCAGATTTACATTCTAGTGACCACTTCCCAGTGTGGATTCGTCTGCCGCCTAGGACAGTGACCAGCAGGAGACCACGCAGGTGGACGATACAAAAGGCAAATTGGTTACAGTACAGTCGACAGGCTATTTTTGAACGAAAGGATTGTGCACAAGAGGCTGTGGCCCATATCACTCATGAGATCAAAAGGCTACCGCAGAGCCCATCCCCTGGTCTAGTAACCACCTCGGACGACGGCCTGTACCTTGATCGAATGACGACTGTCAATTGGCAATCAGGGCCAGATGGACATCTCTTCAGAACTTCAAACGGTGTCCAACTACAGACAATCTTCATGTCTTCAGGTCTGCTAGAGCAGATGCAAGGCGAATGGTCGAAAAACAGAAGAGAACTTCCTGGAGGGCATTCACGACTTCCATTAATTGGTCCACTTCCACTGCGCACATTTGGGAATCAATAAGACGGATTTCAGGCAAGGGTAGTCCACATCCCCTTACGGCCTTGTCAAATAATGGGGTCTTGGTGCACATGCCAGAAGAGATGGCTCACATTTTAGCTGAACACTTCTTTACTGTTACTAAGTCATCCAGACAAGCTCCTGCTGTTCAGGTATTCCGTCAGGCTGCAGAGATGAGGAAACTCAATTTTTTCTTGAGTAATGAAGAAGTGTACATCCTTCCATTCTCCATGTGGGAACTGGAATAAGCTTTATCTGCAGCCAGAGAGACTACTCCACGATCTGATGCTTCGTCTTCTGTGCCCTGAAGCGAAAGGTCAGCTCCTCTCTTGTTCATTCAGATTTGGTTTGATGAGCAGTACCCCATGACTTGGGAGGAGGCAATCTTTATTCCATTCTGGAAACCAGGTAAGGACCATAGCGCCTCTAACAGTTATCGGAGTGACACCCTTACTAGTTGTATGGGTAGACTCTTGAATAAATGGTTAAGTGCCGCCTCGTCTGGCTGCTCGAGTCCCGAGGTTACCTGAGCCACTTCCAGTGTGGTTTCAGGTACTACCGTTCCACTCTTGACAGCTTAATTCTACTGGAGACGGCGATACAGGAGTCCTTCTTACGCCAAAACCATTTAGTTTTTTTTTTTTTTTTTTTTTTTTCCTCGAAAAAGCATATGACTACTTGGAGGTACAACATCCTTTACCAATTTCATGCATGGGAACTACGTGGACGCCTGCCGCTTCTGATCCAATCCTTTCTTGAGGACGGACATTTTCTTTATCGCATTGGCGATGCCATGTCTGATTGCTATGTTCAGGAGAATGGTGTACCCCAGGGCAGTGTCCTCAGTGTCACATTGTGTGCCATAACTATCAATGGCATTTTCTCTGCAGTCAGGAGCCCTATCAAATGCTCTTTGTTTGTGGATGACTTTGCATTCTTCTACTCTTCCTCTGATTTTATGACAACGACGAGGCAGCTACAACTGACCATTAGGAGGCTGGAAACCTGGGCCCAGACAACTGGATTTCAGTTCTCACCTGAGAAGACTGTGTGTGTCAATTTTAATCGTGCTCGTCAGAGTTTTAACCAAACAGAGCTTACAATGGGTGACAGTATTTTACTTTTTTAAGACACAGTGCGCTTTTTGGGTTTATTATTTGTCTCTAAATTAATATGGCTCCCACACCTGAAAGACCTAAATGCCTTCGTGGAAAAACATGGGGAGCTGACACATCCCACCTCCTACAGTTTTATAGGGCATTTGTTCGATCACAATTAGACTGTGACAGTGTGGTCTATGGATCCTACCTCCAGTTGTTAGATGCCGTCCACCATGCGGGCATTCGGATATCGACTGGAGCCTTTCGGACCAGCCCAGTTCAGAGTCTATGTGCAGAGGCTGGTGAACCACCACTCTGGATTCGGCGACATATCCTTTTGGCTGGACAGGTACTGAAATCTCAGTGTCACCCCAGTCATTGGAATTTAGTTCAGTGATCCAGCCTACCTTTGAATGACTGTTCAGGAATCGGCCCCAAGCGACCCTACCATTTGGTATACGTGCTACAGACTGCCTCAAGGATCTGGATCTCTTGGGCATGAAAACACACGCCCCGGGGTGGAACGCACTGCCACCTTGGTGTCTTCCGAGGCCCAAAGTGATTTTAAGCTTGACGCAGTACCCAAAAAGTTGTACTCAAGATATGGTTTTTACAACTTTGTTTTCGTCTGTTTTAAGTATGTGCCACAGTTTTATCGTTATTTATACAGATGAATCCCAGAAAGGGAATGCTCTCGGTTGTTCTGTGGTATTCCCTGAAAGGGTTTTTAAGGTGTGTCTTCCAGAACAATTTACAAATTATGATACGGCGTTATACGGCATTCTAATGGCACTGGAGAGGGTTCACAGACATCACCGTACAAGTTTTCTTGTCTGTTTCGACTCTCTTAGTGCACTGCAAGCGCTTCATCAAATGTATCCAGTAGACCCGCTGATTCAGCTCATCCATGACTGCTTACAGCAGCTACAGCGCCGTGGCAAGGTGGTGATCTTTTGCTGGGTACCTGGCCACACTGGGATACAGGGTAACAACATGGCTGATAAAGCTGCCAAGGAAGCATGTTGGGATGGTGTGGTCCATCAATGTCCCATCCTGTTGCATGCCATTGTCTCATTTTCTGACAGATGTATCATGCATCAGTGGGACACTGAATGGTTGCAGGTGTCAGACAACAAACTGCAGTTGCTCAAACCTACCACAAAAGCTTGGCAGACTTCGTGTCAGCCCTGCCGCTGGAAGGAGGTCTTGCTTACCAGTCTGTGCATCATCAGGCATAGCCCTTTCACACATGGCTTCCTCCTCCGAGAGGGGGGGGGGGGGGGGGGGGGGGTAGAGGATCCACCTTTCTGTGAAGTTTGTGGCATGCCACTTTCAGTTCAGCATATTGTGGCTACATGTGTCGTGTATACTGATATTAGGGCTGCCCTCGGCCTCACTGGAAATCTGCCCACCGTCCTCGCAGATACCGATACGTGTTAACAGGGTGGTGAAATTTTGCGAACTATCAGGCCTCATCCCTAAACTGGTGGGGAAGGGCGGCAGACTTTAGTACGTTATTAACTGCTCTGCATGTGAGGACAGCCTTTGTCCCCACCCATGAGATTTCATGCTGACTTTTTGTCAGGGCGCTGATGACCGTGATGTCGAACACTCCCTCAACCCAACTCCATCATCATCTTCTTCATAATTTTATGAAGAAGGCTTTGGCTGAAAGCTTATATGTAACAGTCTTTTCATCATGCCTGCCTGTAACTCAATGTGTCGTATTTATGGTGAGTGGCAATCTATCCTTTTCTAATATTGTTGATATTCCACCTTTGACTTTCCATTGATTGATAAAAATTTGTGAGATGTATAGGAATGCAAGATTTTCTCAGCGAATCTTGTTAATGGAATCATCTCAGATTATCAACTGAGTTGTAGCGTTGAGTTGTCGCAACATTTCGACACTTCCCTATTTTTCAAAACATTGTGATAACATGATGCCATGACTTGGCTAATAACTTGAAGGTTTCATCAAATTTTTAAGACAGATTTTAGAGGGGAATCAGTTGAATGTAGATAAACTAGTACTAAGGAATAGTACTCTTGGGAGGTCATGGTAATGGATGAGGGTGTTACGAGTGTAGTGTTGGTGACTGAGGTGGAGAGTGCACTACAATTGAAGGGCCCAGGTAGCAAAAACAATTGTATGTTCATTAAGTATAAGGAACAGAATACAGTTCAACACAGTTTCCTGGGATATCAGCTTGCACTACCTGGTGCACAATGCAAGACAATCACTTATGTTCCACTGGAATATTCTTATACAAACAAGGGGCAGCTTGAGAATGGACTACAGATAGTCTAGTGAGGCAGTAGGGCAAGGATGGTTGAAATCCGTGAATCCTGGGGTGAAGTTCTGCTCGTTGGCTTGGTGATGTGAAAACTGATTGATAAGCTACTAGATGCAGCTTGCATAAGGCTGGAGTGTAAACTAGCTGCAAAGCAGTCAGGTGGTGACCTCAATACTTACCTGGCAGAGGAACATGACTTGCGGAAGTGAGGTAGTGTCATGGTGGCAGCTTTGCGACTCCTTGCAGCGATGCTTATGCCTCTGGCAGCAAGTTTGGTGCCACATGGTACAGTGGTGGCTGCGGGACATTCAGTTATAAACAACCTGGTGTGTCCCTGTTTACATGGACTGTTTTTGTCCGATCTCCAGAGAAAGTGTAATTAGCAGGCTTGTGCTGTGGGAATCCACAGTACACGACTGTATGGTGGATGGTGTGTTGCAGGCAGTAGCAGGGGGTCGCAGCATTCCTTCCCCCCTAAGGCTACAGCATGGGCTGTCAGTGCTGGCTACACAGGCACTTTTCTTATGCAACATGAAGCTCAGGTAAATCCCATCAGTAGTTTCCCCAGAGGGCTCACCACTCTTTGGCGGGTTCGTGCTTGGCTAGCACGGGGCCCCGGCCTTTGCAGCACTTTTTCCCTTCCGTGTTGAATGTCTCTCCTCTCGCTATTCTTTTTCTCCTCCCTTGGGAACATGTCTAGGATGTTATTGGGAATTTTCTGCACTGTCTGTTGCTGATGTAAGAACAGTCTCACCTTTGTTTTTTGCTCCTTTTTCCTTTCTTCATTTCCCTTCACCTCTCATTCCTCTTTCCCTTCTTCTTCTTCCCTGTGCACTCCTGAAGGCTGGCCCACATGTCTGATGCATAACAGGTGACTGGGTAACACGTAATTCCCAGCCGCAGGTCGACAGATAGGGTTCGCACATACCTCCTGGTTCAGGCCAGGCCCAGGGAGGGGTGATTTTTTGAGCTGCAACCTTCCCAAATTGCCAATTGGTCCCTCTGTCATATGTTCGGGAGGTGTGACCTGAGGTGTGAACAATCACCTAAGGCAGGTGTGGCCCCTTGTGAAGGGAGCCCCCAGTTGGAAGGAGTGTGCCATCGGAGACACTGGCAATCATGGGGGATTTTCTCGCAATGAGTCAAACATCTTCCCAATCAACATCCACAAAACATAAACATAATGAGACTAATGAATCGAAGGCCCTTCCCGCTGCACATCGGTATTCAGAAAGGTGTTGATGCAATTGCTGTCCCTGTGAAATCCTACTCTCATTAAGAGAATGGCACTTGAGTTCTTCCCGTGGTGTAATTTACACCATGCTGCTCGACAGTCTAACCGAGGTTGAAATCCAATCTTACCTCTCTGATCAGGGTGTCATTGCCATCCATTATGTAATGAAAAAGGTAGATTCCTCCTTAGTGCCCACCCACACTCTTTTCATCACCTTTGATAGAGTGATGCTGCCGTCCAAGAGCAAAGTAGGCTATGAAATTATTGCAATCCGGATGTACATTCCAAACTCGATGTGCTGATACCAATGTCATCATTTCAACCACACTAGAACGTCTTGTCGACACCCAGCCAAATGTGTAACCTGTGGTAGGGATGCACATGAGGGTGATTGTCCACGTCCTTCTCCCCGCTGTATCAACTGCAATGGTGGCAATACTGCCTCCTCTAAGGATTTTCCGGTTTACCTTGATGAGTGGGCTGTCCAAGAGATTCAGGTAAAGGAAAAAGTGCCTTACCCAGTAGCCCACAAGTTACTGCCTAGTCGCAAATTCTGTGTTCTCCCAACTAGCAGCTACAGTTCTGTTCTTGTTACCCCTCCCTCCACGAAGGACATGGCCACGCAGACATGTGACCTCCAATTCAGCTCTGAGGTTGTGAAATCACCCAGTGTCAAGGTAGCATCTCCATCCATCTGTTGTGCAACAAGCCGTCAAACTATCGCCTCAAGGGGCGAAGCCATCCTCCAGCCAAACAACACCCGAGTTTTCATCTAACCGGAAAGGCTCAATGAAGTCCACCAAAGGCAATGCTTCAGCCTGGAAAAATGAAAGAAATAGCCAATGAAATTTTAAAATTTAAATATGATGTTGTAGAAATTTAGGACTATATCAATAGTTAAGGCACATTCACCAACAGAGGAAAAAGAGGATATAATTAAAGAACACTTCTATGAAGACTTGGAAAAAGTATGCTGCAAAATACCTAAATATGACCTGATGCTAGTCATAGGAGATTTTAATGCAAAAGTAGGTAGGAATGAACATTCATATGGAGGTTGTAGAAAATATTCACTACATAAAGAAAACAACAAGAATGGAGACTTATTATGCCAATTTGCAGCAAGGAATAATGCAATTATTACAAGTACTGCTTCCCACACAAAATCATCCATCTGGGTACTTGGAAGTCTGCTGTCGATGGAGTAGTTAATCAGATTGACCATATTTTAGTCACTGCTGTCCACATCAGTTATGGATGTACAGATCTTCAGAGGACCAAACTGTGAATCAAACCACTTTGTGACAAAACCAGTCTAGAGAGAGAAACTGTCACTAACAAATGGCAACAGAACAGAAAAGATGAAATGGAATACTGACAAACTGAAAATCTCTGATGAAGTAAAAAAAAAATACCAAGTAACATTAAGCAGGAAGTTGAGCAATGAAGAGACTGCAGTAGGAGTAGATGAAAGGTCGAGCAGGATTTAAAAAGCCATTAAAGATGCTGGAAAGGAAATAATAGTCATAAGAAGGAACAGAAGAACTTGGGAATGGTTTGACAAAGATTGCTGGTCAGCAATAGAGGAAAAGAACAGGGCAAGTACAAAAGTGCTACAGAGCGAAATCAGAAATAATGCGGAAAAATATAGAGAAATAAGGAGAAGAGCTAACAGAACGTTCAAGGGAAAGAAGAGAGAGCGGACTAACAAGAAATTTCAAGAGCTAAAAGAATTAAAGGAACAGAGTGAAATAAGAAAGTTGTACTGTACTGTTGGCAAAATTAACAGATTCCAGCCAAAAATAATGGCATGTTTCAGTGAAGATGGGAAAATGATAAGGGAGGAAGAACAGATAGTGGGAAGATGGACAGAGTATTTCAAAGATACACTAAGCACTAGCCTAAAAGATGAAGGGACAGCTGTGCAGGAGGAAAGAGTGAAGCTGGAAGTAGAAAATGATGCCAATGAGGCAAGAAAGACAACACTAAAAGGAGTCTCCCAGGTTGTGCCTAAGTCAAAATACAATTGAGCACCCGGGGAAGAAAGCATAATCCCTGAATTAATAAAACTGGGTGGTGATCCTGTAATAAAGGAACTGCACACATTAATATCAGATATATAGGAAACAGAAACTATGCAAGATAATTGGAAAACTGGAATAATAATCACCATTTATAAGAAAGGGGACAGAACAGCATGTGAAAACTATAGAGGTGTAACACTCCTAAGCACAGCTTATTAGCTTTTCACAAGTATATTAAACAAAAGGATACAGAAGTGCACAGAAGACATACTAGAGGCATATTAGTGTGGCTTTCAACCAGACAGAGGAACAACTGAGCAAATATTTGTGATAAGACAAATGATGGAAAAGTTCTGTGAATATGATATAGATCTGCATTTCCTATTGATTGACTTCAAACAAGCCTTTGACAGCATAAACTGGCAAGAACTATACAGAGTACTGAGAGAAGTTGGTATATGTGCTAAACTAATAAGACTAATCAAAATGACAATGACAGAGATGAGCAAAAGTAAAGGTCCTTAGCAGAACAAGTGAAAGCTTCAACTTTAATAAAGGCGTGAAGCAAGGTGATTGTCTCTCCACTGTTGTATTCAGTATAGCCCTGCCTAGTGTAGCAAATAAAATCAACAAAAGAGGCACAATATTTATGAAAACTAGCCAGATATATGCATACTCAGATGACATTGCTATAGTAGGAAGAAATATCAATAAACTCAAAGAAGCATACTGGGCAATGGAAACAAAAGCCTTAAAAATTGGCCTCATAGTAAATGAAAACAAAACATATTATGTGGTAATGTCACAATCTGAGGTCAGAACAACCCCTAAACACCTAAATGTCAATGGGAAATGCTTCAAAGGAGTGTCCTCTTTTAACTTCTCAGGAGCCCTAATAACAGATAACAGGATTGGAAAGGCTATAAGGGAAAGAATACATGCAGGAAACAGAGCTTACTTTGCAAATGTGCAACTTTTCAGAAATAGCCTTTCTATAAGAAAAACAAAACTGCTAGTATACACCAAAATGCCAAAGAAATTAGTATTCAAATACAGAGAGATGCAAACAGGCAGAATACAGCATTGGACTCTGTAAAGAATGGGACTTTGTATGGGTGCTGATGACCACGCAGTTGAGTACCCCATTAACTATACATAATCAGAATACAGCACTGAGGTTGGAAATGCCTACATAAGGCAACAAATGTCTGACACAGTTGTTAAATTGGTTACTGCTGCTACAATGGCCAATTATCAAGATTTAAGTGAGTTTGAACATAGTGTTATAGTCGGCAAATGAGCGATGGAACACAGCATCTCAGAGTGAGCGATGCAGTGGGGATTTTCCCACACAACTGTTTCATGAGTGTCCAGTAAATATCAGGAATCCAGTAAAACATCAAATCTCTGACATTACTGCGGCTGGAAAAAGATCCTGCAAGAACAGGACCAGTGACAACTGAAGAGAATTGTCTAACGTGACAGAAGTCCAACCCTTCCACAAATTGCTACAGATTTCAATGCTGGGCCATCAACAAATGTCAGCGTGCGAACCATTCAATAAAACATCATTGATAAGGGCTTTTGGAGCCAAAGGCCCACTTGTGTACTCTTGATGACTGCATGACACAAAGCTATACGTCTTGCCTGGTCCTGTCAACACCGACATTGGACTGTTGATATCTGGAAACATGATGCATGGTCAGACGAGTCTCATTTCAAATTGTATCAAGCAGATGGACACGTACGGGTCTGAAGACAACCTCATGAATCCATGGACCGTGCATGTCAGCAGGGGACTCTTCAACCTGGTGGACACTCTGTAATAGTGTGGGTGTGTGCAGTTGGAGTGATATGGGACCCCTGTTATGTCTAGATATGACTCTGACAGGTGACACATACGCGAGCATCCTGCCTGATCACCTGCATCCATTTACGTCCAGTGTGCATTCCTATGGACTTCAGCAATTCCAGCAGTACAATGTGACACCCCACATGTCCAGAACTGCTACAGAGTGGTTCCAGGAACACTTTCCTGAATTTAAATACTTCTGCTGGCCACCAAACTCCCCAGAAATGAACATAATTAAGCATATGTGGGATATCTTGCAACATGCTGTTCACAAGAGATCTCCACCCCCTTGTACTCTTATGGATTTATGGTTAGTTCTGCAGGATTCATGGTGTTAGTTCCCTCCAGCACTCCTTCAGACATTAGTCAAGCCTATGCCATGTTGTGTTGTGGCTCTTCTGCATGCTCACGGGGGCCCTGCATGACATTAGACAGGTGTATCAGTTTCTTTGGCTCTTCAGTGTATAACTGCCTAGGCCACCCAGTTATCACATATGGGTCAGAGATATGGACATTGACAAAACATGACAAAAATTCCGTAAGAACCTATGAGAAATACTACGCAAAATCTGTATCCTAAAAGAGAGGAAGAAGGCTTGAGAATACCCTACAACACCAAAAAAACTGTTAATACAAGGTAAGTACATAGTAAAATTTGTGAAATCACAATGAATATGATTGCTAGGACACATGGAGAGTAAGGCAGAGGATAGAATTCCAAAGAAACTGATGAAAGGTGTGATCCATTCAGCTGCACGAAAAGGGAGACCTAGAAGAAGATGAATTGATGACGTGATAGTGGATCTCATCAGTATGGGAGTCCGGGGTTGGAAAAGAGCAGCAAACAACTGAGAAATGTGGTGGAAAATTGTTGAAAGAGCCAAGGCTCACAAAGGACTGTAGCAATACAGAAGAAGAAGAAGAAGAAGAAGAAGAAGAAGAAGAAGAAGAAGACTCGAGTAGGCGAAGGGAAAAAGTCATTGCTGAGCTTCACTGTGGATGACAGAGGGCGTGAAATTCCATTCCAGCTGTGTTAAAAATACTGGTCATGGCTCCATCACATCATTGTATTCTTGAGGTAGCAGTGGTCTATCATCAGTGCCTGGGCGAGGGCAAAATCTGGGTAGGTTAACTTATATAAGAGAAACTCAGAGTCACGTTGCAGGCATAGTAAGCAAAGCAAGGGCTGCACCAAGATATCAGAGGGCTACAGTGTCATACTGTGCTTGAGGTCAAAGGAGGTGAGATCCAATGTTGCGGTAGCGTCAGGACGGTTTAAATCCATGGATGCTGCAGTCAAATACTCTTTGTTGGCTCACCGATGTGAACCCTGATTGATGAACTGCTAGGTGCAGCCAACCTAAGTCCGGAGTTTGAACTGGTTCCAGAGCAGTTGGACAGTGACCTAAATACTTGCTCGTTGGAAGGATACTGTTGGAGGCAGGTGACTTGCGGAAGGAGATAGCGCTGTGATGGCAGTCCATTTATGGCAATGCCTATGTTTCTAGCAGTGAGTTTGATGGTACACAGTACCATGGTTGCTGCTGGAGGTTCAGTTGAAAACAGCCCAGTGTGTGTCTGTTGATGCAGACAGCAACCCGCGGTACACGATTGTGTGGTTGGTGTTCATATTGCAGGTGGTAGCCAGGAGACACAGCAACAAGGAATGTCTAGACAGCAGGAGACAACCCTGAGTGGCGTGGGAATCAATATGTATAAAGAGAATCTAATATCATGACTTAAAGAAAGCATAGTGCTGGTTCAGCGTTTTGTAACTGTTGAAACTCTGGGCAGTATTGAATGAAATACTCTGTGTTTCTTCATTCATTAGATGCTTTTAAGCAGAAGGATAGTTGTGATGATCTAGAATAATAATTGTTCGTTACGTCATTTGTATGTGAATGCACTCTTCAAGTGTCTGATAAATATTTTAAGATTGCAACAGGTGGCAAGGCAAAAGGAATGGAGTGTGTAAATACAGGGAATAGCATCTGTCAAAAAAGTATTGTAAATTTTATGAGGACAGAAACATGAAGCAGGCTCATAGACAAGCACAGATTAATAGAGACGAATGCCTTGGGTTTAGGAGAAAGAACTTATTAACTTGCTTTTGGAGTTGGTGTTGAAGCTTCTTTGAGTACAGAAGGTGCTCTGCTTTACCAAAAATCCAAACCATAGAGATGATGATGGTAAATATGTACCCAACTAGAGAGTAACAGTTCTGGCAGCTCAGTGTTCTTTCAGGCATCCAATATTAATGTAGGAAGAGAGAATGCATTCCTAACACAAAATGTATCACTCTGAAACTTGTTAATGCACTTAAAGGTGATGCTAGCTATAGCAGCTTTGAGAAAGGAAATGTTTAAAATCAACAAGACTATGTATATCATTTTCTTTTTTCACCTCAAAATATTTTTTAAATATGGAGCACAGCTAATCAGTTGATGGTCAAATGTATGCAACCTAACTTTGCCTTTCACTGTTTGTCATACATTGTCTAGGTTTGGCCCTACACGTCAATTGTGTTGGCCATGAAACCTGTGGGGGGGCACATTTTACAATGGATCTTTTTGTTGCTATCTGCTCATCTCCCACGGGTATGAGTGAATACATTTTCTTATTAATTGTAGCAAAAATGGGTAAGCTAACTAAGTTTTTTTTTTTAGTCTAGATTGCATTTTTTTGTCACAGTAAGACTGTGAAACACATTCTTCACACTTGAATTTACATCATCTCAAACTTCCAAAGAAAATATTGAAGGGAAAACTGAACAAATACTACAGTAAAAAATAGTATGTTACCTCATAATTATAGGATGAAAAGTGCTGTAAGTGGTGACAAATGGAAAAGTGGAATAAATGCTCTTACGAGATACTTCTTTATTTTTGCTTTGTTGTTGATTTATATAATTTTAACTACATTCTGCTGATTTTGTTGTCCCATTGTTTTTAGTTAGATTCTTATAATTATTCCAGGTGGAACCAGGTACCTGCATGCAAAGACTTATGGGCAATGTGAAGACAGGTATTATTTTGAAAGATGTGTCACTCGAGGTTCATGGTGGAGAAGTCCTTGCAGTTCTTGGGTCTAAAGGTAAAAAAAAAGTTTTCTCCTGAAAATGGCACAATTATAATAAAGAATTCATTAGCTAATAGCTTTTCATTTTTGTTGAAGGAAGTGGAAAACGTGCATTGTTGGAGGTGATTTCACGGCGTGCCCAAGGTCCTACTAGGGGGCAAATATTATTGAATGGAATGCCAATGTCACTAAGATTGTTTCAGCAAAGTTGTGGATATGTTACTCATAAGTGTGACCTCCTTCCTGCAATTACAGTGGAACAGACATTGTATTATGCTGCTCAACTGACAATTGGATCTAAGGTATGCATCTCTGTAATCATATTGAAAATAAGACTGTATTACAGATTCTATAGTACACATTTCATATATATTTCATTGTTGCCAAAGATGGCAACTACTTTGGCAAGGTAGGTATGTTGAAGATTTCTTAAGTTTATTAATAGTTTTGTTTGTTCATTCTGTAGCTTTAATCTACACCTATTCTTTGCAAAACACACTAATGTGGTGGAATGTATGTGCTTTGAACAATGTTACTAAATCATCTTCGGTCTTGATAGTGCGAGAAGGAATGACTGCTCATATGACTATGCACATGGATGCAATTAATTTTTTCATGCATTTGTGATCACTCAATTAGCAATATAATGGAGCTTGGAAGATATTCCATAATATCTTGTTCAAAAGCTGCTGCTTGACATTTAATGAGGTATATCTTCATGCTTTATTTATTTTCTTTCTTCTTTCATGTTTTTTGTGCATAGATTATTCAACAATTTTGTAACAAACACCTGTGAGTTGAGAAAAATCAATCTTTAATGTACTTGTCTGTATGTACCTTCTGAATTAGCTGATAGCCAAAACTCGTCTTATTTACCAAATGGATCGGCAAAATGGTTAAGATATTGAATCTTGACTAAACTGCCATGCACTTCACCATGATTTGCAGTGTATAGATATGGATCTAGTCAAATACCCATGTGCCCATCTTGATTCAGATTGTTCAATTTTACTACAGCATTTCAGGCCAATGTCTTTATTGTTCTTTCAACTGGGATGACAGAACTTATATCCCAATAGACTGTCAGAATATTTTGGCTGGAAACTATGTGCTTTTTTCCTTGAGCTTGCATCTATTGATTACATAAATTTAATTCATGCATTTGTCAAACCCTTTCAGTTTTACATTCGTTCATCTCAAGTGTTCACACACTAATTCTATAAAATAACATTATTTTCTCTTTTTAATAAAGTTTGAAGCAGGTGCATTATTGATGTTCTTAACATCATACATTTTCAAATATTAAAATAATTTAAAAAATCTCATAATTTTTAACATGGTATAAACTGAATGATTTATTTGTAATTAGGCTGTTTGTATGTCATGGGCAGTCCTTACCAGGACATAGAGAACCACCTAATATGGTTTCCATCACATTAAAAGAGGACATGGTGGTACTATTAAGTATTGTAATCCATACACATTGAATGGATTCAACAGCAATGCAAGTTTTACACACTTTTGTTTTAGTCATTTCTTAGCATGAACTTTGTCGTATATTGCATGTACATGTATATTGCATTTAACTCTCTTTCAATGCAAATTCTAGAATTTAATTGTACTAACTGTTTTGACTTCATTCAACCTATCATATATAAATATTTTGTGTTGAAACCATAGAGTTAGTGCACCACAGTTCATTCACATTGCAGTGTTTTTTTGTCAGTTTGCACATGTGTCTCCCCCCCCCCCTTCCACCCCTCACCGCTCACCCCTCGCACGCCACACACACTCGCCCCTCGCCCCTCACACACCCCTCGCCCCTCACAAACCACACAAAATGTGACAAAATATAAAAAGGTACTTTTATATTCCAGTATGTCTCATATATTTCTGAGTCAAGACACTTTTTTCATTGTGAGCAAATTCTACTTACTGTCTGATATGCTTTGAGAGACAATTTTTATATTTAATTTGTCAAATTTTCTTTCTTTTTTTAGTCTAACTCATATTGTTTCATTTTATTTAAAGATCTCGCACTATGTGAAAGCATCAAGAGTTAAACAAGTCATGGCTGATCTTGCATTGACCCAGGTGGCTAACCGTGGGACACAGTATCTTACACCAAGCGAATATCGTCGTCTTATGATAGGAGTTCAGCTTGTTCGAGATCCAAGTAAGTAAATAAAGTAAATTATCTTTTGCAAGCACTTAAATTTTTTGAGTCATCAGTCTTCTGACTTGTTAGATGCAGCCCACCACAAATTCCTCTCCTGTGCCAACCTCTTCATCTCAGGGTACCACTTGCAACCTACATCCTGAGATATTTGCTGGATGTATTCCAATCACTGTTTTCCTCTACAATTTTTACCGTCTACAGCTCACTCTAGCACTGTTGAAGTTGTTCTGTGATGTCTTAGCAGATGGCCTACCATACTGTCCCTTTTTCTTGACAGTGTTTTCCATGTATTACTTTGCTCACCACTTCTTCAGAGAACCTCAGCATTCCTTACCTTATCTGTCCAACTAATTTTTTAGACTATTCTGTAGCACCACATCTCAGATGATTCGATTCTCTTCTGTTCCGGTTTTCCCATAGTCCATGTCTCACTACTGTACAATGCTGTGCTCAAAACGTACGTTCTCAGAAATTTCTTCCTGAAATTAAAGCCTGTGTTTGATACTATCAGACTTCTCTTGGCCAGGAGTGTGAGTGCTAGTCTGCTTTTTGTGTCCTTGCTACACCCACCGTGGGTTATTTTGTTGGCTAGGTAGCAGAATTCCTTAACTTCATCTACTTCGTGATCACCGATCCCGACATTAAGTTTCTCACTGTCCTCATTTCTGCTACTTCTCAATACTTTCGTCTTTTTTTGATTTACTCTCAGTCCGTATTCTGTACTCATTAGACTGTATGTTCTATACAGGAATTCACTGAGGATAGCAATGTCATCAGTAAATCTTATCATTGATATCCTTTCACCTTGAATTTTAATTCCATTTTTTTTTTTCTTTTATACCTGTTATTGCTTCTTTCATGTATAGATTGCACAGTAGGGGCAAAAGACCACATCCCTGTCTTTACATACTTAAAGTTTTTAAAATAAAACAAATGATATTAACATTTTGTTTTTATTCTTCATGTCTACATAATTATTTCTCAATAGAGTCAACCTGGTGACAAATACATTTCTCCCAATGAGAGATCAGTTTGTTGATACCATCCTTGTAGAATGTTTGACTTTGTTGATGGAACCATAACCTCACCTCTGCTTACACATCTTCACTATCAAAGTGAATTCCTTAAAGGTGTTCTTTAAGTTTTGGAAACAGATGAAAATTGGATGTGGGGTCAAGTTGGGACTGTATGAGGATGCTCGATGACGATGAACCCAAGGAGTCGAATTGTTGAAAATGTCACAGCACTCATGTTGTCTGGCATTGTCATGTGGATGAACTCTTTGAATTGAAACTTGAATATATCACTCCGTTTCTCATGCACTGACATAGCTACGCTAGACACCACCATGTTACATACAAAACTTCTGAGCCCTCTTGTGTCAGAGGGTTGCAGATATGTAGGCATGAAGAATAAAGATGTAGAATGTTAATAACATCTGTTTTATTTAAAAAGATTTAAAAGTTTTCACACACAAAAATTCAGAGGCATTAATTTTTGCTGTAATAGAGAAAGTAGCCAATAATCGGAGGCCCGTGATTAAGAGTGAAGACAAATTCAGCTACAGAAAAGTAATATGGTGATCGATCACACTGTTGATGAAACAAACATAATATCATTTATTCACATTATTATTTCTTTAATTCATTTTTCTCTACAAGTGTAGAGGAAGATAAGCAAGATTCAAAAGCTTGGACATGAATTCAGTTGTTCACACTGATATCAGCTTTACATAGAGGGGCTGTTTCAATACGTACTTCTCTGTTCTGTTGTTATTTCCCTTAATGGAGAGAGGTAGCATATGGAGTATGTATAAATATTACTGTGGTGAAATAGGAAGAGGGAGTCAAGAGTGTTGGAAATATAGCTGGAAAATGAATTTAAATAGAATGGAAGTATAGTTGAAATAAGATTTTTGGGCTTGAAGCTGAAGTACGTGAAATGTTTATTCAATGGCAGATAAAAATATAGTCTTAAATCCATGAATTTGATACCACCTAATGGTATGAAAATTGCTGAAGCTCCTTGTGCCATGTGAATAGTGATAAAGCTCACACCTTGTGTTTGAATTAAAATTGTCTCTTCTTAGATATGACAGAAATTAAGCCCCATATTGTAGAATAATGAAATTAATTAATTTTCAGGGCACAACATACCCTCCACCCGAATTAACTGTACCAAAGCAAGCAGCCTTTATCTTGTTCGAAATGTCAGTACCAGTATCTTAGGCTACACTTGATGTTAAATAATGTGAAACCTTTCCCTAGGGTTATAAATTTTGTATTTGTTTCAGAAACCATTGGCATACACCTCATTATAATATAATGATTGTTTAAAAGACTGTAGAACCTGGTTTATTATGAATGCATCTTACAAGAAGTACAGACATTCAAAAAATTGCCAATTTTGAAGTGAATAATGTGCAAAGAATGTGAATTGATGTTATGGAAACAGAAATGCTAATCTGCAATGTTTGGGACACCTATTGAATCACATTATTCTTACCTAGGCATGTGATACTCAGCCTGAATAGAGGGTACATGAATATGGTTCATAGCTGCACCAAATGTATTAAGGTTACTCAGAAAGTAAGGTCTAATTTCCTATAAAACATGAACCATCACAGATTTTTTCAAGAACTGTTTTTTTTATATAATCCCTTACATGTTTCTCTCTTTCTCTTTTTTTTACACAGTTTACATATTGTGTTGAAACATCTGTGATGACTTTCTACATGCTTTTGTATCCCTAAGTTATAGAAGTCTGCTGCTCTTAGGATAAATAGTCTTTAACTACTTTTATCTTGTCATCCTTTGTGAAGCACTTGCCGCCAAGAAACACCATTAGGTACCAGAATTATGAATTGCCAGTCTTTATGAAATCTTTTTGTCCATGGCTTTGACCAAATCTTCTATCCTCACTGATGGTCAGCCTAATTCCAATTCATCATGGGCATTTTTCCCTTCTGTCACTCATCACGTCGGGGCCATGCGCCTCATTTATCTGTTGATGAATTTCTGTTGCTGCAGCGTTCTTTACTGTAGAAAACTGAATCATTTACCGTACTTCAGTCAGCAGACTGATCAGTTGTTTTAAACGTTTTGAACTGATACTGTAAAAACTGTGAAAATACCAATCCAAATGGCATCATTTGACAAGCAAGGCATGCCAGAAGTCGGTGTGCATTGCCATTTCAATTTTCGCGTGTTAGTCGATTAGCTGTAGTGATTTGGACGTTACTTTCTGAATAACCCTCGTATGGCCATGAAGAATTGACTGTTGGTTGGAAATAGTCCCAACCGACGAAATAATTGTTGTGAAACAAGCAATGTGGTGAATACCATTGAAGAAGGAAAAATTCATGTGAGAGACTTTTTCCAGTGGCAGCTTAACAGATGATTGATCATAACATACAGATGACAGATCATAACGTACGGATGACAGAGATGGTTGAGGAGTGAAGATGTAAGTTATTACTGCTGGATGCTTGAAGGGCTACTACCAGAATCGCAGGCCTTAGGCCATCAGGAGAAACCGAGATGGTCTGGTAAAATTCTTTCCACCAATGTACATTCAGTCAAAAGGGAGAATAATACTTTGTGAAATAGTGCTACCTCCAATTTAACTGTGAAATTGGTTGGAAAATGTATTATACATGGTGTTGTTTAAGAAGAGGTTCAACTACAGAATGTGAGTCCAGCAGCAGTGCTTTTCAATGTTTTATACAAAAATAAAACATTTTAAGGAACACTAATCTTAGAAATGAATGTAGCTCTGCTTAGGTCACATAAAAATATTTTTATGCTTTTCAGATATTTGCTACTGCCTGCTGAAGGACACTGGTGAACTAGTTGCTAAGTGATGATATCCTAGTTTCTGAAGCACCAAATGAACTTGTAGGCCAACTGCTAAACTGCTAAGAAAAATACCATAATTTGAAAAGTTAATAATTCTTTTCTAGCAGTTACAAATTTATTGAAAAGGAAGAAGAAGCGAGCAAAAATTTTAACTCGTGTTCAAAATGTCCTTACAACTTGAAATGATATGCGAGTTGTCATTCATTAGATCTTGGTAAAATTATGAGACTTATTATATTAAAAGTTTCTCTTTTTGTTTCTTAAAAAATACTGATCCATTGTACACATTACTGTGAAGCTATTGACTTATTATTACTCTGTTATTAATATGTGGTTAAAATGGTTTCACTTTTGCATGCTGTATTCTACCAAGATTTTGAAAGGGTTCAAGAAGTCAACTTCATGCAGTGCTAAACTGTAATCTCATTTTTGTGTGCTTCTGTTTTAGTTCTGCTGCTGCTAGATGAACCGACATGGGACTTGGATCCTTTGAACACTTATCTTATAATATCCATTCTTTCAAACCATGCACGAAAATATGGAAGAATTGTTGTTCTTACAATGGAGAAACCTCGTTCAGATGTTTTTCCATTTTTGGATCGTGTAATGTATCTATGCCTAGGAGATGTGGTTTATACTGGAGGCACTCGACTTATGTTAGATTATTTCCGCAGCATTGGATTTCCATGCCCTGAACTTGAGAATCCTCTCATGTATTACTGTAAGTACTTTTGAAAAATATTATGTTAACAGATCTTCAATTTTTTGTTGTAAATAATTTTTGTTTTTCTTTCCAAGAAATGTTTACTTCTTATTGTCTAAAATTTCGCATTCATTCCCTAATATTCATGCATTCTTATAAGCATTCAGACATTCTTATAAATGTTTCTATTTAAGTTTAATGTACATTTTTATTTTTTTAACATAAATAGGTAGTCTTGTATGTGTGATGTACGTACTTTGCTACTGCTGTTTAAAAAGAGAGGAATGGCAACTACCCATCTGCAGTTGATTGGCGGTTTCTCTTTCTCTCTCTGTCTCCAAATGAGGATTAAATTAATAACAAAACCCAGAGGCGAGGGGGGGAATATATACATATATATGAGCAACATGGCACCCTACTACACCAATTTATGGTAATAAAATACCTCTCTCTCTCTCTCTCTCTCTCTCTCTCTCTCTCTCTCTCTCTATATATATATATATATATATATATATATATATATATATATAATAGAGGGAAACATTCCACGTGGGAAAAATATATTTAAAAAGAAAGATGATGAGACTTACCCAACAAAAGCGCTGGCAGGTCGATAGACACACAAATAAACACAAACATACACACAAAACTCTAGCTTTCGCAACCAACGGTTGCCTCGTCAGGAAAGAGGGAAGGAGAAGGAAAGACAAAAGGATATGGGTTTTAAGGGAGAGGGTAAGGAGTCATTCCAATCCCGGGAGCGGAAAGACTTACCTTAGGGGGAAAAAAGGACAGGTATACACTCACACACACACACATATCCATCCATACATACAAGACACAAGCAGACATTTGTAAATATATATAGGTATTTTATTACCATAAATTGGTGTAGTAGGGTGCCATGTTGCTCATTTTTGGTAGCATACCTGCAACAACAGGAAACAAAAAAGGGTCATGTTTGCTTGTGGTTCTTCCTACAAAATTTCATTTGTTTAGTGCTTAGTGTTTCCAAGCTATAGTGGATTGTGTTATTTTCCACTGACATTTGTGTATCTGTAGTTTTCTCCAAATTCATTTAATTGTAAATTTTAAGTAATATTTTTTAACATTTTCTAAATTGTAGATTTTTTAGTACTTGAGATTTTGTAATTATATAACTATAATGGAAATTCCAGGATGGAAAAATACATAAAACAAGGGAAAGGCAATCACTTACATATAGAAAACTGGTGCATGGTTCACAGAAACATGTAATAGAAAGCGGTGAGCACTATTTTTTGAGCTCTTGCTCATTTTCTAACACACAGTGTGTATATTTGGGTATCTGCATGGTTGTGTGTGTGAATGTGTGTACTCTCACTAGAAAAGGAGTAAGAGCACACAATATAGTTTTAACTGGTTTCTATCATGCTTTTCTGTCCACCACACACCACCCTCTATAAGCTAGTGATTGCCTACTCTTGTTTTATGGAGCTTATAATTAGTTTTGTTCAGTGTACCAATTACTGAGTGGTACTTGTTTTAGTGAGAATAAAAGTTATTGGTAATTTCTTTTTGGTTATCAGTTGGAATCAATGTGAAAAATATATTATACCTTTTCTTTTCAATTTTAAAAAATATAGTTCATTTTTACCAATCTATTCCAGTGTGCTTGTCAACTGTGGACCGTCGATCTCGTGAGCGTTTTATTGAATCAAATCACCAAATAGCGGCTCTCGTGGAGAAGTTTAAAATAGAAGGCGGACCTTTTCGTAAATCTTCTAGTTCTACTGTTGGCAATGTTGTCCCTGATGGTCCAGACCTAGTTCATGGAGGTGTGGGAGCAAACTCGAACAAAGTACCATTGTCAGCATTTGGGAGACCAGGGTGTTTACGTGTTATGTGTATGCTGTATATGTGAGTATAATTTTCAGTTTCCTCGAAGACTTGTAATACAATATGCACCATAAATGACAGAATATAAAATGCAGGAAGAAACAGTGTTGTTAAAAATGCATATTTCGTCAACTGTTGAATAAAGTCACTGTAGTCCCTGTGGTGAAAAGTATGCCAGTGATTGGTCGTAAAAGATATTTGCTTGATATGTAATCAGTCATGTGGTGTCACTAGAGTATTATGTATCTAAGAAATTCGCATGTAGTTATTAAACAGATTTACTTTTTGAGAAATATTCTGCATATGCTTAATAGTCCGTTTAACATCAAATTTCACCAAATGAAATGCCTCTAATAAGTAAGGAGCTTTAAGTATTTTTCATAAGAATAAGTATGTGGAGAACAGAAACCACACACAGTAACTCCTCCTTGTTTTGAATGTTCATGTGAATAAATATTAACTTGCACATTAGGGCAGTGCTGGATAAAGTGCACTTGCAAACTGTTTTGGCACTAGCTTTTGTTTTCAGTCTGAAAGACATTAAAATTGTGCATTTGGCATTATTCAGAGACTGAGAATATTGTATCGTGAACACTACCTTCTTTTTAGTTAAAATGAAACATGATCATCACTTTTAACATAGTTACATGACTTAGCTTCATCATGCAAATAACTGCGTGAACAGTCAGAACAAAAAACTGTGGAACAGTAGATATCAAAATGTTAGTCACACACAATGTAGCATTTGGATGAGGAGAAGTTATGGGGCAATCAGAGTTGCACTCATAAAGTTAGTAGTTTTCTTAAAGTGAATTACAGTGTCATTGACTGTATTCTCTATTACTTGATAGCACTATAAGTATGCCGGCCGCGGTGGTCTCGCGGTTCTAGGCGCTCAGTCCGGAACCGCGCGACTGCTACGGTCGCAGGTTCAAATCCTGCCTCGGGCATGGATGTGTGTGATGTCCTTAGGTTCGTTAGGTTTAAGTAGTTCTAAGTTCTAGGGGACTAATGACCTAAGATGTTAAGTCCCATAGTGCTCAGAGCCATTTTGAACCACTATAAGTATGCAAACAAAGGGAATACTCACTCACTGCCATGTATCAGTCATATGAGCTCCATTAGAAGTGTGATTGTGCTTCTAAGTAGAGAGAGTATGTTTTTTGTTCAAGAGCAGAGAGTTTCAATTCTTGAAAAATATTTAGCCAGCCATTCATAGGCATCTGTTGTAGACTACTGGTGTTGTGTTTATGTCTGGATACAGTGGTGTCAGTATGATTGAGAAGCCAAGCATTTTTCTGAATGTGAAGTCATTGCAATGAAGACTATGATACAGAAGCCAGCTTTAAAGAGCTTAGACAGTGTATCTGCAAAATCGGATTTTGCACATAAGTGATCAGAAAGGATCAATATTTTAAGCATATCATGTTCACTGTGTGTAGGAAGTGAAGGCACTAGGTAAAGCGAAGTGCATTCAGAGGATTGTTCCAGTTGTTTCTTGGCATTTGTGAGTGTTCATAGGTGAATCAGATTTTCTTCAACGCAGAATCATGATTCGATCTTAATAGCTCTCGAAATAGTAAAACCTGTAGGAATTGCTTATTGTGAAAACCATGTTTAACATACACTCTGTCAAATAAGTTTAATGTGATGTGTGGTGTGGTGTGGTGTGGTTGATTGCAGTGAACATACCACTAATTGTCACAGAGCCACCAAAATTATTGTGATATATTTCTAGCAAGCAAACAATGTTAAAAAGATTGCAGCAGCATTTTTCACCCAGTTTGAGGCCCGCGTATTTCTTCAATCAGAATGACTTAAAGGTAATATCTAGACCAGACTCATCCAAGAATTGTGCCCGGCAGGCACAGCCGCACTCCGTGGGCACAAGGCAGTGTAGTTCAGTGCCTCGTACGCAACCGTGTGTCACTAGTGTCGACATAGGAGCGAGAGAGATAGCTGGGAAGTGAGTAAGACCACACAGCACTGCTCTGCACTGGACTGTCCCGCAGTCAGATCCAACGTAAAAAAAATAAGAGGAAGCGCAGCTCTGTAAAAGTGGTCACTGAGCAGTAAAACAAGCAAACCGTTTACTGTTTAGGTAACAATCAGTGTTCGTGGGGCAGAATTACTACACAGAGTTTTAGAAAACAAAAACAAGAATCAAAGAACAACTTAGTAGTTTTCTGACCCACGGGTTGATTCTATTAGTATTGCACATGCACACTTGTCATATGTACAGTAGGTGTCTTCTGAAAGATATATTAATTCCTTAAATGGACTAATGTCATAAATATTCCATTTTAGAAATAATTTTACGTAAGGGATATAGAGTCTCATTCTTAATGTTAGTAGTTACAAGTAAATACTTTTTCTTGTACTTTGTGCTACAGTTTTTTTGTATCCCTTTTCAGAGCTTAGACATAGGATCCTTAGTTTGCTGTTTTGCATGCAACAATTTTAATTGACCAAGTTTGAAAACTTATTAAAAACAGAAGTATGGTTATAAAGACCTGTAATCCTTACAGACAACATCGTTAAAGAAGACAATTAACATTTTACACGTTTTTCTTTTTCGAGGAAATGATTTTGTCTAGGTTTGGTACAATATTCTGGGAGACCACTAACCTCAAAGAATTAGTAAAATTTTTATCACTAAGTAGCAAATGGGTCTTAGTTTTAGCAAACTTAAAAGGGAGAAAAAGCCCTCACAAATATATGTGGAATCAAACATTGAGAGAACTTTGGCTGCGTGCTTGTGCAAAAGAGGATACTTGTCTCACGGAAGACAACTGTAAAAGTCATCCAAAATTTTACACATAAGAAAGCACTCCTTCAGGCAGATATCACACTGCAGGTCAATCAGCTCTTGTTGAAACACTTGTGAGACATCTTCTGCCCAAAGGGAAAACAAGCAAACAAATATATCTAAGGCCTGTTGAAGTTCACTTATCTCCAAAAATTTGTTTTCAAACTCTTCCTGTTATTCGCAAATGATTTGAACATAATCTGAAAAATCCACATCTTCTTTAATGTTAACTAATGCAGGGAAGTGTCCACAACTCTTGTCACACAACGGTCTTTCCCACTTTTTTATTTTATTTATTTATTTTTTTTATTATTCTTTTTATACTTGAATTGTCTGTACTAAATCAACAACAGAGATTGTTGCCTCACAGTGAAATGTTCAAAGTATTTAAATGACCAGTTAGGTCACTCAAAAAAGCCAAATTCGCCACCCATTTAGGATCTCGAAGTAATTCTTCTGGGCATCCTTTCATTTCCAAAAAGGTATTGATTTCATCCCTCAAGGAGACAAACTGGTGAAGCACTTTCCCTCTGTTCAGCCATCTTACTTCGGCATGGTAGGGGATGTCTGGGTATCCTGCTTCAGTATCGGGCAGAAATTCTTTCAATTGGTGTTGTGTGAGACCATGCGAGCCAAGATAATTAACTATTCAAACAACTGTGTCCATACCATTTTTTATGTTGACAATCTTCACACAAAGTGCCTCCTGATGTATGAGGCAGTGGACTGCTATGAATAAGTAACAGCCATCTTCAGCCATTTTTGACCTGATGTAACCAGGAATCCAGTGCGTATCCCTCGTAGCGCAGGGGCTCCACACTGGTCAGGCGTTCCCATTTTAAACCCATTGACTATTTCCATGGCTAGCAAATATCCAAACCCGTGGTTGTGTCTTTTAATGGTATAAGGTCAAGAAGTTCTTCACAGATTGTCATCGACACCCTGAATGAATATGATGAGCTGAAATATGTCCACAACATCCATGGACTCGTCAAGAGTGATAGAAAAAGAAACCGAAATTTGCCACTCTCTCCATTAATTGCTGCTCCATATCTGAGGCCATATCTTCGACTTGGCGAGCAACAGTTTGAGGCAAAAGAGCTATTTTTTTCAAAATTTTCCATGAGGTCTGCTGGACAAATGCAAGCCGTAGAGTTGACCAGGCAATCCTTGATGAGATTCCCAGCCGCAAAGGGTTTCCCTGCTTCCGCAATTCTCAGTGAGCATTTGTAACTTGCACACAAACTTTGCCCACCTGTTTCCTGCTCCTACCATGGAAAAAAGCCTTACAATTAATTTTGTACAATCATGTTTTTAAAACACTTTTCTCTTTTTAACACGTAATTGTTTCATTCATTGAAACCCAAATAAAAAACTAACAAAAAAAGATTGGTTTTGAGTGCATTTTCCCCCAGTTTCTCTGAAAAGCAGTCATAGATGCTAGCAAGGACAGAGAAATGTGGTTGGAAAATAAACTTTTATCGATTGTAATATTTGCATTTTAATTAATTGAAAACAAAGAATGACTGTTAATGGCACTTTGGTGTCCAAGAGAGCGTTTGTGACTGCTTTTCAGAAAGTGCCAAAAAATAAAGCACCTGAAACTTTTTCTTATGCCTGTGTAATGCAGTTTAATGCAAATACAAAAATTAACCGAAAAGAAATTTTCCTTGTTGCTGACAATCTGATATTCGATAACTGGCACATGGCTAAGTGACATATCAGATTACAAAATATAGTTTTATTTATCATCTTTATAAGTAATAGAGAGTAATACTACAGGAAACACTTAGTTCACTGTAATGCTGCATGAAATTTTCTTTCAGTTCTTAAGGGTTTGACTGATATTCCTCTTGCCACAAACTTTTGAACTGATCTCTGTGGCAGGTATTAAAGTGCCATTCAGTCGAGTACTTTTTTAAATACATGAGGTTCTGATGACATACTAAACATTCTGCATGATTTTTGGCAGCAGTCAGTACAAAAGAAATTAACTTCCCACTCAGGTTTAAATAGTGTGGACGCGCTGCTCCTCCTTTTTTGTGCCTGCTCGATCCACAGTAGCCTTACATCTGTTAACTAACAGCTTTGTGTCGTATCAATGCTTTTGACCGCTGCCGGTGCGGAGGTCTGTCTTCCATATGAAGTGAAGTGAAGTGCATGTACAGTGACATGGCAAGGTGCAGCAGGTGGACCGCACGGTCAGCTAAGTGATACTGCTTGGCCACTGCAACAACATAAGAATTTGCCCGGGGTGCTAGCCTCAGGCGATCGTGGATGCTAGCACCCCAGGGGCACAGTTTGGATGAGTGTGATCTAGACCAGTGGTTCATACATGCTGGATATCAGTACATCATGATTATTATGCTTAATATGTTGTATTTGTGTATCAATAAAGATGATGCAAGAAAAACGCAGACTTCATCTGCAGTTGAACATTGAAGTAAATCCAGTAGTGGCAAGTGAAAGTTTGTGCTGGACTGGGACTTGCACCTGGATTTCCCACTTCATGTGAGTGTTCGCCTTAACTGCTTTAGCTATCCGATCATGCTATTCGTCCAACTCAAATTCTCAACTTTCTGTACACTATGATTGTAATGTCCACTGTCCATTATCCTCATTGCTTGCAACTCCCCCTTATTCCAGCAATAGTTCAGATTTAGTGTGCATCCACATGGAAGGTATCATTATTCACCTTCAGGTTCATGTATATTATTGTATGTGTGGTATCTGCTAGACATATCCAAAAGGACAAACACTTTACATACACTGAAGAGCCAAAGAAACTGCTACACGTGCCTAATAGTGTAGGGTCCCTGAAAACATGCAGAAGTGCCACAACAAGATGTGGTATAGTCTAAATTAATGTCTGAAGTAGTACTGGAGGGAACTGAAACCATGAGTCCTGCAGAGCTGTCCATAAATAGTAAGAGTATGAGGGGATGGAAACCTCTTCTGAACAGCACGTTGCAAGGCATCTCACATATGCTCAATAATCACATCTGGGGAGTTTGGTGGCCAGCAGAAGTGTTCCTGGAGTCTCCCTGTAGCAATTCTGGATGTGTGGGGTGTCACATTGTCCTGCTGGAATCACCCAAGTCTGTTGGAGTGCACAATGGATATGAATGGATACAGGTGATCAGACAGGATGCTTACATATGTGTAATCTGTCACAGTTGTATCGAGGCGTATCAGGGGTCCCAGATCACTCCATCTGGACACACCCTACACCATTACAGGGCCTTCACCAGCTGACATGCAGGGTCTGTGGATTCATGAGGTTGTTTCCATACCTGTACAAGTCCATCCACTCGACACAATTTGAAACGAGACTAGTCTGACCAGGCAACGTGTTTCCAGTCATCAACAGTCCAATGCTGGTGTTGACAGGCACAGGCAATGCGTAGAGCTTTGCAACATGCAGTCCTTAACAGTACACGAGTGGGCCTTCGACTCCGAAAGTCCATATCAGTGATGTTTTGTTGAATGATTTGCATGCTGACACTTGTTGATGGCCCATCTTGTCAGCCGTCATTGCTCCTGTTCTTGCAGGATCTTTTTCCAGCTGCAGCAATGTCAGAGATTTGGTTATGGGAAAATCCCCACTTCATCACTGACTCGGAGATGCTGTGTCCCATCACTCATTTGCTGGCTATAACACCATGTTCAAACTCACTTAAATCTTGATAACCTGCCCTTGTAGCATCAGTAGCCAATCTAACAACTGTGCTGGACACTTGTCTCATACAGGCGTTGCCAACCGCAGCGCCATATTCTGCCTGCTTACATATCTCTATATTTGAATATGCATGCCTATACCAGTTTCTTTGTCACTTCAGTGTATAATAATATATATGCCTCTGAAGGTAAATAATGATATGTTGAGTGTGGATGCACACTACACCTGAAATCTTGCTGGAATCAGGTGAAGCTGTTAGCAATGAGCATAATGGAGAGTGGGCACTACATGTGTAGTGTACAGCAGGTTGAGAATTGGGGCTAGACAGAAGGCGTGTTCAGCTAGCCGAAGGACAGTAATGCAATGATTATTTAGCTGCTTTTAGTAGTGCTCATATTTTTGTTGGAAGAATTTGCATATTATTCGATCTGTTGTCTGGAGTGAGTTTACTTTCTTGTGTAGTTTTCTGCTCCAGGGGTCGCTAGTGCCACTTTATTTACTTGATTCCATTATCCTTGCAAATAGTAAATACTCAGTAGACATCCAACCTCAGAGTTTAATGTCGCATTTTGTTAGTGTATATTCAATTAGCCACTAGCGCAGTAATTACTCAGCTGTTTGTTTTGCGGTTAGTGACCATTTTAAACAGCATAGTTAGCCACTCAGTTTGGTTCTAGTTACTGCCTGTGACACATCTCCAGGCCATCAAGTTACGCCTTTAGCTTTTCCTGTATTTTCTTAATATTATATATTTGTGTAATTGCTTGCATGTTTTCATATTGAAGAAGTTTAGTCTCACTCTTTTGTTAGCTGTAAGTGTAAATTCAGGCAGTCTGTAGCTCATTTGTCACTTTTTCTAAACAGCCAGCTACATAATTCATTGAGGTATCAGCGTCCCTTGGTTACATGTCGGAAGGGTAACAAGTTGCTTAACTAGGTTTCTGCCAAGCTTTCACTGTTTACTCTTCAGTCAGTCTTGCTGTGATGGGTAGGATGTGTAGATGCAGGAGCAGCTAGCCACAGTTCACAAACAGTTGAATGTGGTTTTGGCTGTGATCAGTCGACTCTGTGCTAAACAGCGCAGGGTGTAGTAGTGGCAGAGATTCTGGAGCATCACATGGACACCTCAGGTGTCACTTGCTTCACCCAAGGGCTCTACTGCCAAGGCACCTTCTAGTGTACCTGATGCAGTGAACCAGCAGCATAAGTGGCGGCTGGTAATGCATTCGTGTCACTCGAGATGGAGGGCCAATGTGGAAGCTGGCCATATGCCCTCGTCTATATGCCCTGAGAGTAAACAGGTAGCTGTTCCTTCAGCAGGGTCTGAGCAGGAACATGTCGGTAGGGATTTGCTAGTTATTGGGATCTCCAATGTTAAATGCATTATGGATCCCCTCAGGAAGATAGCGTTCAGGGCTAGACAGAAAAGCAAAGTGCACTTAGCATATCTGTCAGGGGGTCTTTATTTGAGATGTGGAGGTGGCCTTGCCTTCAGCTATCGAGTGTACAGGGTGCAGTCATTTGCAGGTTGTGACTCAGGTCGACACCGGTGACACCTGTCACGTGGGTTCCGAGGCCATCGTCAGTTCTTACAGATGATTGGCAGAGATTGTGAAGCTGCTGGCCCTGCACGCAGGGTGCAACAGAGTTTGCAATTTGCAGCATCGTTTCCAAAGTTGATTGGGTTCCTTTGGTATGGGGCTGAGTGGAGGGTCTCAACAAAAGGCTTCGTCATCTCTGTGACATTCTTGGCTGCAGATTTCTGGACCTGCATTATCAGATGGGGATTTGTAGGACTCCCCTTGATAGGTGAGGGGTGCAATACACTAAGGAAGCAGCTGCTCAGATAGCAAAGTACACATTGAGTGCACATAGTGATTTTTTAGGCTAGGCAGTAGTTTGAGGTACTCTCATGAACACTCGCCAGTTGATACGCATTTTGGGAAATCAGACTGCATTCAGAGTGAAGACAGCTGGAGTAAAAATTTTATCAATATCATGTCTAAGTGTTTGTTACAAAGTTCCCAAATTTACTGCCCTCCAGGAAAGTTCTCAACCTCAAATTATTCTTGGGACAGAGGGCTGGCTAAAACATGGAGTAAAAATTTCTGAGATATTCAGCAAGTCTTGGAATGTGATCGGAAAGACAGATTAGATGCTGTAGGAGAGAGAGTGTTCATTGCAGTTGACAATAATACTGCCTCTACTGAGGTTAAAATTGAGTGTGATAGTGAAGTTATCTGGTCACACATAACAGGTGTAGGTGAAACCAAGTTAATTGTTGGTTTTTACTGACCACCTGAATCCGCTGTGACTGTTCTAGAGTCAGTCAAAGAAAGTCTGTGGTCAGCTGTACATAAATACCCAGATCCTGCAATACTAGTTGGTGGTGACTTTAACCTCCGATTATAGACTGGGATGTGTATGAATTCATTGCAGGGGGTACAGGCAGACAGTTTTGTGAAGTACTTTTGAACACAGTTTTCCGAAAACTGTCTTGAGCAGCCAGTTCAGGAGCCAACATACAATGGAAGTATCTTGGACATTGTAGCTACAAACAGGCTGGACCGTATCAATGGCATCAGTATAGAGACAGGGATTAGTGATCATGATATCGTAGTAACTATGGTTATGAAAGTCAATAAATCGGTCGAGAGGACTAGGAGAGAGTTTCTGGTAGAAGAGCAGATAACCAGTTGTTAGCGTCTCGCATAGACTGTGAACTGCAATCATTTAGTTCCAGGATAGTGGCCATAGAGGAACTATGGGCAAAGTTCAAACAGATTGTAAATTGTGCTTCGAACAGTTATGTGCATAGTAAGTGGATTAAGGATGGAAAAGACACACCCTGGTTTAATAATGAAATTTGTAAAATGCTGAGGAGGCAAAGGTTGTCGTACTCTTGGTTCAAAAGCAATGCACAAATGACAATGGGCAAAGATTAGTAGAGATTTATTAAGCTGGGAAAATATCTATGCACGATACATACAACAGCTACCACTGTCATACCTTGGCTAAAGATCTGGGGGAAAACCTGAAAAAATTCCAGTCCTGTGTAAAATCGCTAAGCAGGTCTGAGGCTTCCAGTCAGTCAGTAATTGACCAGTCTGGTTTGGCGCCCCCTGCGGGTTCGGGGGTAAGAATAGGCGCGCGGTATTCCTGCCTGACGTAAGAGGCGACTAAAAGGAGTCTCAAATGTTTCGGCCTATATGTGTTGGTCCCCTCTTGGATTTGATCTCCATCTTTCCAAATTCTTCAGAAGAGTGAGCCAATTGGGGAAGGGTGCCTTACATGGTGCATTTTGTCCATCGTGCATTGAGACCTCTAGCCAGCTTTATCGTTGCCGCATTGCTGTCCCGCTCGTTTCCATCTCTTGAGCGAGGATACATTCCTGGGTGCAATTTCCACTATGCACTGTGCAGTGTTGCTTTTTGTGGAAATGATGAACATGGACTTCCTAACACCTAACATCCAGCACGGTAGCCAGTCCGTTGTGGTGGGGCCGCCATGTACCCTGTTGGTTGTAGCCCCCTGACAACACAGGGATCACTCTACTGATGCCTGCGCAGTTAACTCCCCATGTATGCCAAGGAGTAGATGCCCATCTCCCTGGGGCATTAGGACTCCCGGCAATGGCCATCCTGCCAGGTGGCTCTTGCTGTGGCTGAGTGGCGCCAGTGGGGAGGACCCTTGGTCGGAGTTGGTGGCATCAGGGCGGATGACATGCAATGAAGCGTGGCACATCTTCTCTTGCTGCTGGCCAACCACCAGCAGTCTCTAAGCATTCGAGGGCTCACTTCAAAGCTAATGTGTATGACCCCAAATCGTTCCCCTCCCTGGCCACACCATGAGAGGAACGTAAGGCTATGAATGACAGTGAAACGTATGCACCCCGGTATCTCATCAGTACCAGAGCTGATGGGGAATCCTTTGTGTCCGTGAAGCCTCAGTTCTTTGTAGAGCATTTAGAGGACAAGCTCGGGGAGGTGGAGGGCTTGCCCAAAATGCGGTCCAGGTCAGTCTTGATAAGAACAGCATCCTCTGCCCAGTCACGAGCCATGCTCACTTGTAAGAGCTGGGGGATGTTTCAGTTACTATCACACCCCATAAAAGCTTAAATATGGTCCAAGGCATTATTTTCCACAGGCATCTTCTTTTACAGTCCGATGACAAGCCGCGCGTCAACTTAGAGCGACGAGGTGTCCATTTCGTTCAGCACGTCCACCGGGGTCCGAGGTGCCTTCATCTTGGCCTTCGAGGGTGACACATTACCTGAGAAGGTCAAGGTGACGGTCTACCGCTTTGATGTCAAGCCATATATCCCTCCCCCGATGCGGTGCTTCAAGTGTTGGAAGTTCGGTCATACGTCTTCCCGCTGTGCTTCCAGCCTCATATGTCGCGATTGTGGTCGTCCATCCCATCCTGATACTCCATGTGCCCTGCCTCCCATCTGTGTTGACTGCGGAGAGCACCATCCCCCTTGCTCGCCGGACTGTAAGATTCTACAGAAGGAAAGGAAAATAATGGAATACAAGACCCTGGACCGACTGACCTACACTGAGGCTAAGCAGAAATTTGAACAGCTTCATCCCATGCGCATGGCGTCATCTTATGCCACCAATGTCACTCCTGCTACAGTTCCATCAGCTGCACCACATACAGTCGGCTCTCAGAGTCGAAGGACCACACCTGCGCCCTTGATGGTGGGGGCACTTCTCTCCCTGTTGCTCCCGCACCACCTACCTCGGGAGCAGCACCTCCTCAACCACTGGAGAAGCGTAAGTCTTCTTCGGCTTCTCTCACTAGGAAGGAATCCTTTGAGTCACTCCCTTCCCAGGTTCCTACCAGCAGCACAGCAGACACCCACCAGTGGCTGAAGAAGCCACAGGTCACAAGTCGTCGAGCTCCGCAATTGTCTTCAGTCCCAGAGACTGACTCCAAGAAGCCCTCTCAGCAAGGGCAACCAAGGGAACAGCATGAGATAGTGAAATTGAAGACCCCTAAGATCAAGGAACCTGCGGTGGCACCCACTCCACTGCTACCTACAAGCTCTGCGTCTGAGGATGAGGTAGAGATTCTGGCATCCGCTGAGGACCTGGTGCTCGCCGGACCTTTGGACGCAATGGATGTCACTCACACGGGTAGTTGATTGGTGGCAGCAGGTGACCCAGCGGCGTAAACTGCCTCCCCAGTCCCTTCATGCCTTTCTCAGCCATGGACAATGTCATCCTCCAGTGGCACTGCAGCAGTTTCTTCCACCATGTTGCTGAGCTTCGACAACTTCTTAGCCTTCACCCTTTCCTCTGCATTGCTCTTCAAGAAACTTTGTTCCCGGCAATCCGAACCCCAGACCTGCGTGGCTATCGGGGTTATTATTGGAACTGGGCAGTTTATGAAAGGGTATCTAGTGGTGTCTGCATCTACCTCCTTCACTCCCTTCACAGTGAGTCTGTCCCTCTACAAACAGCCTTTAGAGGCTGTCACCGTTTGTGTGTGGACACCTCAGGCTGTTACTGTCTGCAGTCTGTATCTTCCACCGGATGATGATGTCCCACAGAATGTCCTGGCTGCACTGATAGCCCAATTGCCACCACCTTTTCTCTTACTGGGTGACTTCAACGCCCATAACCCTCTGTGGGGTGGATCAGTGGCAACAGGCCGAGGCGCCACTGTTGAGCATGTATTGGCACAGCTCGACCTTTCCCTTTTAAATGATGGTGCCTTCACACATTTCAGTGTGGCGCATGGTACGTACTCGGCCATCGACCTTTTGATCTGCAGCCCTAGCCTCTTACCGTCTGTCCAATGGAGTGTGCACGACGACTTGTGCGGTAGTGACCACATTCCAATCTTTCTGTCACTGCCACAGCGTCACTCTTCTGGGCGCACCTGCAGATGGCCTATGAATAAGGCTGACTGGTACTTGTTCTCCTCCATTGCCACTATTGAGCCTCTATCCAGTGACGCCATTGATGCAGTGGTTCACTCCGTCACCACCGGCATCGTTACTGCCACAGAATCTGCCATTCCCTGTTCTTCTGGGTCCCCTCAGCGGAGGACTGTGCCTTGCTGGTCACCTGAGATCGCTTAGGTGATTAAAGATCGCAGGCGGGCGTTACAAGAGGCATCCCTCATTGGAACACCTCATCGCCGTTAAACGGCTCCGTGCGTGAGCATCATTCACCAACACAAGCAGGAATGCTGGGAAAGGTATGTCTCCACCATTGGCCTCCATATATCTCCATCGCAGGTTTGGGCCAAGATTCGGCTCCTCTCTGGCTATGGGACCCCCGTCAGTGTCCTGCGCTTTCACTTAATGGAGCAGTTTGTACTGACTCCAACACAATTGCAAACCGCTTAGCAGAGCATTTTGCTCGGAGTTCCGCTTCTGCGAATTACCCACTGGCCTTCCGATCCATGAAAGAGTGGTTGGAACATCAGAGCCTTTCATTTCACATGCGCCACCCTGAATCCTACAATGTTCCGTTCAGCGAGTGGGAATTCCAAAGTGCCCTAGCTGCTTGCCCTGATACAGCTCCCGGGCCAGATCGCATCCACTGTCAGATGCTCGGACACCTCTCGGTGGACTGCCAGCGACGCCTCCTAGACCTTTACAACCATATCTGGGTTGGGGGGTGAGTTCCCGTCGCAATGGCAGGAAAGCACTGTAATCCCCGTTTTGAAACCTGGCAAGAACCCACTGGAGGTGGACAGCTACTGCCCCATTAGCCTCACCAACGTTCTCTGCAAACTACTTGAACAAATGGTGAGCCCTAGGTTGTGTTGGCTCCTGGAGTCTCGGGGCCTTCTGGCTCCATCCCAGGGTGGATTCCACCGAGGCCACTCAACAACAGATGATTTGGTGTGCCTTGAATCTGCTGTCCGCACGGCATTTTCCAGGTGCCAACATCTGGTCGCCATCTTTTTTGATTTACAGAAGGCCTATGACATGACCTGGCGCCACCACATCGCTGCCACGCTGCATGAGTGGGGCCTCCGTGGCTTGCTCCCGATTTTTATACGGAACTTTCTCTCCCTCCGTACCTTCAGTGTTAAAGTAGGAGGCTCCTTTAGCTCCTCTCATATCGAAGAGAATGGGGTCCCGCAGGGCTCTGTATTGGGCTTTCCCCTGTTTTTGGTCACTATAAATGGCCTAGCAGCAGCTGTAGGACTGTCAGTGTCGCCCTCCTTATAGCTGACGATTTCTGCCTTTATTTCAGTTCCTAAACCATTGGTGTTGCTGAACAGGGAGCCATTCAGAAAGCACAGTCATGGGCTCTCAACCATGGGTTTCAGTCCGCCCTGCCCCTGCCCTTTTCCTTGTTGGCCATCTACTATGGGTACTCGAAACGTATCGCTTTTTAGGACTGGTTTTCAACACCCGACTACCATGGCTCCCCCACATTCCTCAGCTTAAGTGGCAGTGCTGGCGGCATCGTAACGCCCTCCGCTGCCTGAGCAACACCACTTGGGAGGCAGATCGCTCTACATTGCTGCGGCTCTACAAAGCCCTAGTTCAGTCGCGACTCGACTATAGGAGTGTCATATATGGTTCATCAGTGCCCTCGGCATTAAAACTGCTTGATCCTGTGCACCACTGCGGGGTCCGTCTAGCGACGGGCGCTTTTCAAATGAGTCCAGTGGCCAGTCTCCTAGTGGAGGCTGGAGTCCCTCCATTGCACATCAGGCGCTGCCAACTGCTTGCCCACTATGCAGCGCACGTCTATAGCTCTCCTCAGCACCTGAACTACCGTCTTTTTTTCCCGAGCATTGTGGTTCATCTCCTGGAACGGCGGCCCCAGTCAGGGATAACGATCGCTGTATGTGTTCGTTCCCTACTAGTGGACCTCGAGTCCTTACCTTTCCAGCGTCTCGTGTGGGTCCATACATAAATGCCTCCATGGTGTATGCCTCGGCCGAAACTACGGCTGGACCTATTGTGCTTTCGTAAGGACTCAATTCCTCCTGAGGCACTCCGCAGTCACTTCTTATCCATCCTTGACGAATCCCAGGGTTCTGAAGTCATATATACTGACAGCTCCCTGGTTGACGGTCGCGTCGGCTTTGCCTATGCTCACTTGGCCCATGTCGAACAGCGCTCCTTGCCGGATGGCTGCAGTGTCTTAACTGCCGAGCTGTGGCCATCTCTCATGCCCTTGAGCGTATTTGTTCCTGCCCCAGTGTGTCGTACATGGTTTGCAGTGATTTGCTGAGTGGTTTACAGGCCCTTGATCAGTGCCACCCACGCCATCCTCTGGTAGTTTTCATCCAGGAGTCGGTTTATGCCCTCAAATGATCTGGTTGGTCGGTAGTCTTTGTATGGACCCCGGGGCATATCGGAATCCCGGGAAATGAGCTTGTTGACAGCCTGGCCAAACAGGCCTCTGGTAAGTTGCTTCTGGAGATTGGCCTCCCCGAACCTGACCTCTGTTCGATGTTATGCCGCAAAGTTCTCGGGATTTGGGATGCTGAATGGCGCAGCTTAGTTATGCCCAATAAACTCCGCACCATCAAGGGGAGCACAAATGAGTGGAAGTCTTCTCTGCAGGTTTCTCGCAAGGACTCTGTGGTCCTCTGCCGCCTTCACATCGGCCACACTTGGCTGACGCATGGCTATCTTCTCCGGCATGAGGCCCCACCTTGTCGTCGCTGTGGCTCACATTTAACAGTGGCCCACCTTTTGGTGGACTGTCCACACCTTGCCACTCTAAGACAGAATTTTAATCTCCCTGACACACATCCTTCTATTTTAGAAGACGATGCCTCCATGGCTAACTTGGTTTTACATTTTATACATGGCACTGGTTTTTATTCTTCAGTTTAAGTTTTACTTCCTGTTTTTTGTCACCCCTGCTTTCTATCCTAGTCCTTTCAGATTAGAGATTTTAATGTGTTGCAGAGTGGCTGGCTCATCCTTTTTTATCCTCATGATCAGCCAGCCCGGGTCATCTGCTCTACTGTTTTAAGTTCTTCTGCCTGTTTCTTGTATGTCTGTGCTGTTCTTGTCTTCTATTGTCCCTGGTGTGTTCAGCTTTGTTTTTTATTTTTGTTTTTGTCCGTCTCGACTTCCTGCAGTGTCTCTTGTATGTTTCCCATTTTAACCCATGGACTTGGTGCAATGGAACAAGGGACCAATGACCGTGCAGTTTGGTCCCTTTCAACCTCAAACCCACCCACTCTGGTTTGGCAGAAGAAGACAGCAAAATGAAAGCCGAAGTTTTAAATTCCATGTTCAAGAAATTGTTCACACAGGAGAATTGTACAAGCATACCATCGTTTGACCATTGCACAGAGTCCTGTATGGATGATGTAGTAATGAGCATACCTGGCATAGAGGAACCACTGAGAGTTGAAAATAAATAAGTCACCAGGTCCGAATGGAATCCTAATTTGGTTTTACAAAGAGTACACTAAGCCATTGGTCCCTTATTTACTTTTTATTTATCACGAATCTCTCCACCAGCGCAAAGTGCCAAGCAACTGGTAAAAAGTGCAGATGGCTCCTGTATGTAAGAAGGATAAAAGAACGGTCCCACAGAATTGCCGACCGATATTCTTAACATTGGTTTGCTGCAGAATTCCAGAGCATATTCTGAGTTTTAATGTAATAAATTTCCTAGAGACCAAAAAGCTAATGTTCATGAATCAACATGGCTTTAGAAAGCATTTCTCATGCAAAATGCAGGTTGCTCTTTTCTCACATGATATGCTGCAAACTATGGATGAAGGGCAACAGGCTGATTCCGTATTTCCAGATTTCCGAAAAGCATTCAAAATGTATCACACGGCAGACTGTTAATGAAGATCCATGTATAGAGAGATATGTGACTGTCCTGAAGACTTCTTAAGTAATAGAAAGCATTATGTTGTCCTCATCAGTGAGTGTTCTGTGGAGATGTTTAACATCAGGAGTGCCCCAGGGAAGTGTGATAGGACCGTTGCTATTTTATGTATACATAAAGGATATTGCAGACAGGGTGGGCAGCAATCTGCTTTTGTTCAACGATGGTGCTGTGGTGTACAGGAAGGTATCAAAGATAAGTGACTGTAGGTTGATATAAGGTGACCTAAACAAAATTTCTAGTTGATGTGATGAATTGCAGCTGGCTCTTAATGTAGAAAAATGTAATTAATGTGGATGAGCAGGAAAAACAAACATGTAATGTTTGGGTACAGCATTGGTAGCATCCTGCTTGATACAGTAACATTGTATAAATATCTGGGCATAATTTAGCAAATGGAACGAGTATGTGAGGATTGCGGTAGGGAAGGCAAAAGGTCAGCTTCAGTTTACTGGGAGAATTCTAGGAAAGTGTGGTTCACCTGTAAAGGAGACCACATCTAAGACACAGGTGTGGCATATTTTCCTACATCTAAATCTTCATAGATACTCTGCAAGCCACTGTACAGTGCGTGGCAGAGGGTACCCTGTACCACTACTTGTCATTTCCTTTCCTGTTCCACTTGCAGATAGAGCGAGTGAAAAACAACTGTCTGTATGCCTCCGTATGAGCCCTAATTTCTCATATCTTACCTTTGTGGTCCTCACACACAATGTATGTTCACAGCAGTAGAATCATTCAGCATCCAACTTCAAATGCCAGTTCTCTAAATTTTGTCAACAATGTTTCTCAAAAAGAAAATCACCTTCCCTTCAGGGATTTCCATTTGAGTTCCTGAAGCATCTCTGTAACACTTACGTGTTGTTCAAACCTACTGGTCACAAATCTAGCAGCCAGCCTGTGAATTGCTTCGATGTCTTCCTTCAATCTGACTTGGTACGGATCCCAAACACTTAAGCAGTACTCAAGAATAAGTTGCACCAATGTCCTACAGTGATAGGCAAAATAATGTGAACACCTGTACTAACTTAGGAATGCTTTATTAATAACTGGTTTTACCCCCATTTTCCTATAATACAGCTGCAATTCTTCTTTGAATATTGGCATATAATGATTGTATAGTCTCCAGTGGAATGGTATGTCACTCTTTGATCAAAATCTCTTATAACTCCTGTAGTGACAAGGGAGGTGGAAATCTGTTGCGGTCCACAAGGGTTTGATAATGTTAAAGTCTGGAGACTGTGCTGGACAGGGAAGACACTGCAGTTCAGTTGCATGCTCTTCATACTTCGCTTGGACTTTCCTGGCTGTGTGAATGGGAGCATAATCGTCCATTTGAATCATGGGGTGCACCTGATCACCAAAATGTTCACATAATCGTTGGCTGTAACGCGGACTTTGAGGGTAATGATGGGGCCAGCAGAATACCATGATATTGCTACCCACATCGTCATACTTCCACCTCCACACTTAACTGTTGGAATCGAGAAATCAGGATTGTAGGCTTCTTTTGGCATTCTCCAGGTGTAAACTCGGCCCAGTGTTGGAAATAATGAAAATGTTGACCCTGTCAGGCCATATGATGTGTTTCCACTGATCAGCCATCCAGGATTTATGCTTCTGACACCATGTTTTATGCTTCTGCTTTATGGAGTTGTCAATAGATAAGGTGTCTCGAAGATGGCTGTTGAGATCTGCAGTCATTTTAGCCACCGTTGTTTACATACGTGATCACCATTTATCCATATGCATGCTCATTCCTGCTCATTAATTTTAAGATGATTCTGGGTCCTTAATACCAGTGACATTGTAGATGTAAAGTAGGAATTGTTCATACCTCTGTTATATACCTCTCCAATCTGAAAAGTATGACACGCTATAACACCTCTACTATCAAAAAGTTTCAAGTCCTGGAAATTTTTTTACTTTATCCCCATTTTAAGGTGAAATTCCGTACACATCTACAAAACACAGAGGGGTCCTGCAATATAACTTCGGCTCCAACACCACTAGCTGTAGTAATCTCCAAATTGTCAATAGCCTTGTAAAGGGTCATACGAGAACATCATCTAAATTTCCTATAATGGGGCATCTTCTGTGTGAGCAGTTCAATGCTGTTGCATGAGCAGTGCATGAAGACTGACGCCTGCTTAACAAAATCATTACTTATATAGGCAAAACTGTTGCCTCCCCCCCCCCCCCCCCCAACTCTTTTGTGGATACGTGCGTAGCGAGCACGGGACCCCAAGCTAATGTGGCCCTCCTTCCTTTCCGGGCTGCATACCTTCCTTTTCCGCATCCTTCCCCATCCCCCATCTTGGCCTCCCCCTGCCCCCCCCCCGCCCCCCTCCGCCTCTTTCCTTCCCTTTCTCCCCCTCTGGGAGTTTTCTCCGCTTGCAAGTCTTCATCCTTCCTTTGTCCTTCTGTTTTCTTTACTTCTTCTCTTTACCCTTTTCTCCACTGCGGCGTTTGAGACCTCTTCTTTCCTTTCCCTTTCTTTGTTTTTCCCTCTCTCTTTTTTCCTCCCTGTGCGTGTCTGAAGACCGACCCATGCATTTTCATGCGTAGCCGGTGATGGGGTAACGCGTAATTCCCTGCCCCGGGTAGACAGGTAGGACACGTATGTACTCCCTGGTAACGGCCAGGCTCAGGGAGGGGTGATTACCCGAGCTGATACCTTCCGAAAGTGCCGATTGGTCACTCCATCCGTTTCTCGGGAGGTGTGACCTGAGGTATGAGCAATCACCTAAGGTGAGAGTGCCCTCGGAGAGGGCCCCCACAAGGGAGAAGCGCGCCATCGGAGACGCCGGTAGTCATGGGGATTCTTCCGCAATGGTTTCCTCATCTTCCACTATGTCTGCTCACAAGTGTAAGTTCACTGAGTCTCAGACACAGACAGTTCTTCCATCGTTGCCACAGTTCCTTGTTGTTTCTCGGTCTGACGAAGGTCACGAGCTCCACGGTCAACCCTTTCATTATTCAGAAAGGTGTTGACGCAATTGCAGGTCCTGTAAAGTCTTGTTCCAGATTACGGAATGGCACCTTGTTGTTAGAAACAGTCAGTGCCCTCCAGGCACAAAAATTGCTGCGTACTTCACTGCTCCACACCTTCCCTGTCCGGGTGGAAGTGCACCGCCCTTTAAATTCCTCACATGGAATCGTTTATACACGCTCCCTCGATGGATTGTCCGACGAGAAAATTCAACACTACCTGTCTGACCAGGGCGTAACGGCTGTTCATAGAGTCATTAAAAGGGTTGACACGAACATTGTTCCAACCCGTACTGTCTTCTTGACATTTGACAGAGTTCAACTCCCATCACACATAGAAGCGGGGTATGAGATAATTTCCATTCGCCCCTACGTCCCAAACCCTACGCATTGCTATCGGTGTCAGCAGTTCGATCATACCAGCGAGTCCTGTTCCAACCCGGCCAAATGTGTTACGTGTGGCAAGGATGCCCATGAGGGTGCTTGTCCAACTCCATCCCCTCATTGCATCAACTGTATGGGTGACCACGCTGCTTCCTCTAGAGATTGCCCCATTTTTAAAGACAAAAAGCTCATTCAGGAAATCACCAGTCGAAAGCCCACTGTGCCTTAGACAGGAAAATACAGCACTGTCCTTGCCTCTCCTCGGCCAACAATGGAGGCGGCCATGCAGACTTGTGATCTCACCTTTAGTGACACTGTCGTCAGATCGGCAAGCACAAAGATCGCCCCGTGTCAACCTCCCCACTTTCGCTTGCTCACTCTATGGCTCACCCTTCATCGGGTTCTGCTAAATCTCGATTTCAAAAGTCAGACACCCGCACTTCCAAAAAAAGAGCATACTCGTGAAGATTTTTTACGTACCCCAACTTCACAACCATCAGTTCCTCCTTCATCTAAACATCATGTTTCCAAGAAGGCTAATAAGAAACCCAGTTCCTCTCCTTCTCTGCCAAGGCGTGTCTCATCTACAGCACCACCTGGCAGTAACCCCCCTCGGCCATCTTCTGTGCCGCCGAGGCGCACTGCTGGCAGGCGATCAACCGGCTGATCGCTGGTGGCAGGAGCTGCTGCTGAACAACCTATGGACCAGGATCTTCTGCGTTCGGCTGACTGCTGATCAACGCTGTCAGTCGCAAGCTCTGAGCTGTCGTTGAGTTGAGGGCAACCTTGGCCACATTCTTCCATTTTCTGTCCACACTATGTCCATTATACATTGGAATATACGCGGCATTCAAGCCAATCGGGATGAATTGTCGATCCTCTTACGATCCTACTCGCCGGTCATCTTCTGTCTTCAGGAAACAAAGCTGCGTCCCCATGACCGCTTTGTTTTCCCCCATTTTCAGTCAGTCCGATTTGATCTCCCCTCTGTTGAAGGCACTCCAGCACATGGAGGACTCGTGATTCTTCTCCATGATACTCTCCATTATCACCCAATCCCCGTAAACACTTCCTTCCAAGCTGACACTGTCTGTCTTTCCCTTTCTGGATACACGTTCTCTCTTTGTACTGTATACATTCCATCGTCCACACCAATGGCACGAGCTGATCTCCTTCATCTACTTGGTCAGCTTCCACCCCCCTATTTGCTGGTTGGGGACTTCAATGCCCACCACCCGCTTTGGGGATCTCCACATCCTTGTCCGTGTGGCTCACTATTGCAAGACGTCTTCCACAAAGTGGATCTTGTTTGCCTCAACACTGGGGACCCTACATTTTTGTCTGCCTCCACGACAAATTTCTCTCATTTGGACCTTTTGGTCGGTACTGTTGCTCTAGCTCGGCGCTTCAAATGGTTCGCCCTTGCTGATACACTCGAGTGACCACTTTCCATGTGTCCTTAGATTGCAGCCACAACTGCCATATATGCGCCCGAGACACTGGAAGTTCGCCCAAGCCGATTGGACACTTTTTTCGTCTCTAGCGACATTCGATGACCGTCACTTTCCTAGCGTTGACGATGAGGTCACTCATATTACAGACGTTATTCTTACAGCTGTGGAACGTTCAATACCTCACACCTCCGAATTGCTGCGGCGCCCCCCCAGTTCCTTGGTGGAACGAGGCCTGCCGTGATGCAATACGTGAGCGGCGACGTGCTCTTCGCGTTTTCAGACACCATCCTACTTTGTCCAACTGTATCTGCTATAAGCAGTTCCATGCACGGTGCCGTCGCATCATCCGCGATAGCAAGAAGGCAAGCTGGGACTTCTTTAATAGCTCATTTAACACCTTCACTCCCTCCTCGGAAGTTTGGAGTCTGATTCGACAGTTATCAGGTGCGCCTAGTTTCTCCCCGGTCTCTGGGCTCACGGTCGCGCATGATACATTAGTGGACCCCGTCGCAATTTCTAACTCATTGGGTCAACACTTTGCTGAGATTTCGAGCTCTTCAAATTACCCGCCAGCATTTCTCCCAAACAAACGTGCAGCAGAAGTGCGACCTCTTGCTTTCTCCTCTCAAAATCGCGAAAGCTACAATACTGTTTTCTCCATGCGGGAACTCCAACATGCACTCTCTTCTTCTCGCTCCTCTGCCCCAGGACCGAATGGTATCCACATCCAAATGTTGCTGCATTTATCATACCATAGTCTCCATTACCTCCTTCGCCTTTATAATCGAATTTGGACCGACAGTACTTTTCCCAGACGATGGCGGGAAGCTATCGTCGTTCCTGTTCTGAAACCTGGAAAGGACAAACATCTCCCCTCTAGCTATCCCCCCATTTCTCTCATGAGCAGTGTATGTAAGGTTTTGGAGCGTATGGTGAATTGCCGTTTAGCTTGGTGGCTGGGGTCCCGCAGTCTTTTAACACCTGCCCAATGCGGTTTCCGAAAGCATCGTTCTGCAGTTGACCATCTTGTTGCTCTCTCCACTTATATCATGAACAATTTTCTCCGGAAACGCCAAACAGTAGCAATATTTTTTGATCTGGAGAGAGCATACGATACCTGTTGGAGGACAGGCATCCTCCGCACACTGTCCTCTTGGAGCTTTCGCGGTCGGTTGCCCCTCTTTCTTCACGAATTTATGGCAGAGCGCACATTTAAAGTGCGGGTGAACACTACTCTCTCCCGCACTTTCTCCGAAGAAAACGGGGTACCCCAGGGCTCTGTGCTAAGTGTTGTACTGTTTGTCATTGCCATAAATCCAATTATGGATTGTCTCCTTCCTGATGTCTCTGGCTCCCTCTTTGTGGACGATTTTGTGATCTACTACAGCTCTCAATGGACGAGCCTTCTTGAACGACGTCTTCAAGGCTGTCTCGATCGCCTCCACTCTTGGAGCATCGAAACAGGCTTCCGCTTTTCTCCCAGTAAGACCATTTGTGTTAATTTTTGGTGTCGTACGGAGTTTATTCCACCTTCCTTACATCTGGGACCTGTCAACCTTCGTTTTCGGACGTCGCTAAATTCTTGGGTCTTATGTTTGACAGAAAACTGTGCTGGTCCTTCCATGTTTCCTATCTTTCGGCTCACTGTCTGCGATCCCTCAACACCCTCCGTGTCCTGAATGGTACGTCCTGGGGAGTGGACCGAGTGGTCCTTCTCCGCCTCTATCGCGCCTTAGTGCGCTCGAAATTGGACTATGGAAGCATAGTTTACTCCTCTGCTCGGCCGTCTATTCTTCGGCGTCTTGACTCTATCCACCACCATGGATTACGTTTAGTGTCTGGAGCTTTTTACACCAGCCCTGTGGAAAGCCTTTATGCTGAGACTGCTGAACCTCCGCTGTCCAATCAGCGAGCTGTCCTTCAAAGTCTTTATACTAGCCATTTGTCTTCCATACCTGCCAATGACATTTTTTTCGACGCCTCCTTGGATTTAGGGTATGCAGGCCGCCCTCCCTCCCTACTACCACCGGGAGTCCGCTTCAGTCAACTGCTCCATTCTCTTTCCTTCCGCTTTCCTAAAACTTTCTTGACAACTTGGGGTACAGCACCGCCTTGGCTCCGTCCCCAGACCTGCCTGCTCCGTGACCTTTGTCAGTTTCCCAAGGATGGTACCCCTTCACTTGTTTATCGTTGGGAATTTCCTGCTCTATGTGCACAAATGAAGGAAGCCACATTTATTTACACTGATGGCTCAAAAACATCGTTTGGTGTCGGGAGTGCCTATATTGTTGGCGATACCCCAAATCGATTTCGGCTTTCCGACCAGTGTTCGGTTTATACTGTGGAGCTTTACGCTGTTCTCCAGGCTGTCCAATACATCCGTCGCCATCAGAGGGTATAGTATGTTGTCTGTTCAGATACTCTCAGCTCTCTCTTCAGTCTCCAAGCTCTCTACCTTGTCCACCCTCTGGTCCACTGGATTCAGGACTGCCTACACTTGCTCCACTTAGGGGGCATCTCTGTGGCGTTCCTCTGGATCGCAGGAGACGTTGGTATCTGTGGAAATGAGGCGGCCGATATAGCGGCCAAGGCTGCGGTCTCTCTTCTTCGGCTAGCTAATCGCACGATTCCCTTCGCTGATCTACGGAGTGTTTTATGTCGTCGTGTTGTTCTTTTATGGCACGCACATTGGTCGACACTTCCCAATAATAAATTGCGGGACGTGAAAGCTCTTCCCTGTGCTTGGACCTCTTCCTCCCGAACGCGTCGTCGGGAGGAGGTAATTTTAACTAGACTCTGGATAGGGCACTGTCTTTTTAGCCATCAACATCTTTTAAGCGGCGATCCTCTCCCACTGTGTCCCCACTGCTCTCAGCTGTGGATGGTAAGACACCTTTTACCTGAGTGCCCCTATTTTACTCCGTTACACGCCCGTCTACAGCTGTCGCCTGATATATCGTCCATTTTAGCAGATGACACATGCTCAGCCGATCGCGTTCTCGAGTTTAGTACTGCCAGTGAGATGACGTCAGTCATTTGAAGCTCTTTTTGGGGACAACCAACCCCTTTCTGTAGTGGTTTTTTAAGCTTTCCTTCTGCTTTTAGTTTCTCCAAGTTTTTGAGTTTCGTTCCCATTGCTGCTGGTTTCCATTTTCATTTTTTACCTTTTCCTAAGTCACAGACCAGGTGCTAATGACCACAGCAGTTTTGTGCACTGTTGCCTCCTTGAGCATGCTGCTGACAATGTGCATCATGAATGCCCCCCAGAAGGGTAAGTTGTATTTTGTGACAGTCTATTTCCATTATGTTTATGATGAAATAAGAGAGGATTTTCATGACCTGGTTAATGTAGTTAGTGATGTTAAAAAATATTGTATTGGAATGGAGAAATGTTCCATTACTGGCAAGTTTACACACATTCATGGGTTTTTTGAGTATAATGATGCATTTCCTATTGAGTATTTGTCTGATTATTTGTGGAAGTTATATCCTAGTGTTGAATGCCAGGTGTGCAAGTCCAAAACGAACAGTTTGTTGTGTGTAAGTAAAGAGGACGATAATGGTTTGTTGAATGTTCCTGTATCAAAGTTGAGTTTTCTTCTTCAGTTGGATTACTATTGTAGATTGCATAAAGAGTTTAAAGTTGCACATCCTTTCACTGTTCAGCATACTAACAAGTATTGCTTTATACAAGCTTACCATTCACAATTTTGGGAGAATAAGGTGACATCCATGGTGTGTGTGTGTGTGTGTGTGTGTGTGTGTGTGTGTGTGTGTGTGTGTGTTTTGTTGGTGTTGGGCTGGAGATGTAATACAGTGGTGGAATGATGATGTGACAAATGGATTTAAGACACCATTGGATTTGTATGGTCTATCAGGACTTGGAAAATCCTCTCATTAACTATGATGAAAATTATGACTAAGAGTTTTGTGTTTTGACACAATTCATGTTAGTGTATGACAGTCATTTAGTTTTGATTTGCACCCATTATTACGTTCACAGGGTGATGTCTTTCCATATTTTGTGTAGACTTTCATGACTGTTGAAACAGTTGCTCTTGAAACATTCAATGTTGGCTGTTTTGGTTACTGATGCTCCAGCTAACCGGACCCCCACAGTCTGCGCTCTTTGGAAGTTATTCATTTCACATCAACCTCCATCTCTGAATGCAAATATGAAGTGTCCCCCACTCATAAACAACCTGCACTGATGCCTAGTCCATACTGAATATGCACAATCCAGTGCGACATGTGCCTTACCTTCATTGTTGACCGTCAAACACAACCATCCCATTACTACCACTGTTCACATTATTTTGCCTATCCCCTGCATATGTGCTCTCCTTTACAGGTGAACCACTGTTTTCTAAAATTCTCTGAATAAACCGAAGCTGACTATTCACCTACCCTACCACAGTTCTCAGGTGCTCATTCCACCTCATACCGCTTTGCAACATTATGCCCAAATATTTGAATGACTTAACTGTGTCAAACAGGACACTACTTAATACTGTATCCGAACATTACAGGTTTGATCTTCTTGCTCATCTGCAATAACTTCATTTTTTCACATTTAGGGTTATCACACCAACTGGAAATTTTGCCTAAGTCGTCTTGTATCTTCCTACAGTCACTTAACTTTGACATCTTACCATAGACCATGCCACCATCAGCAAACAACTGCATATTTCTGTTCACCTTGTCTACCAAATCATTTATGTATAGAGAGAAGAACAGTGGTCCTGTCACATTCCCTGGTGCACTCCTGATGTTACCCTTGTCTCCGATGAACCCTCGCTGTTGGGGACAACATATTGGGTTAGTTATTTAAGAAGTCTTTGAGCCACTCTCATATCTGTGAACTTATTCCATATACCTTCATTAACACCCTGCAATGGGGCACCGTGCCAAATGCTTTCTGGAAATCTAGAAAGATGGAATATGCCTGTTGCCCTTCATCCATAGTTCTGAGTGTATCATGTGAGAAAAGGGCAAGCTGAGTTTCACACCAGTGATGCTTTCTACAAGTGTGCTGATTCGTGGCCATAAGCTACTCAGTCTCAAGAAGGTTTATTATATTCACACTGAGAATATGTTAAAGGATTCTGCAGCAAACAGCAGTTAGGGATATTGGTCTGTAATTTTGTGGGTCCATTCTTTTATCTTCCTCAGATACTGGAGTTGCCTGCACTTTTTTACAGTTGCTTAGGGCTTTGTGCTGGGTGAGAGATCCTCAATAAATGCAAGACAGGTAAGGGGCCAGTGCAGTAGAGTACTCTTTTGTAAAATCAAACTGGGATTCCATCCAGAGCTGGTGATTTATTTGCCTTGAAATTTCTCTACTATGTCGTCCATACAGGAGTCTGTGTGATGGTCAAATCATTATAGGTTTGTATGATTCTCCTGTGTGAACGATTTCTTGAACAAGAAATTTAAAACTTCGGCTTTTGTTTTGCTATCTTCAACTGCCACACCAGACTGGTCAACAAGGGACTTAGTGGAAGCGTTAGACCTGCTTAGTGATTTTACATACGACCTGAATTTTCTCGGGTTCTCCGCCAGACCTTTTGCTAAGGTGTGACTGTGGTAGTTGTTGTATGCTTCGCGTGTAGATCTTTTCACATATGCACAAATATCTACTAACCTTTGCTTGTTATCATTTGGGTGTTCCCTTTTGAACTGAGAGTGCAGCAATCTCTGCTTCTTCAGCATCTGTCAAATTTCATTACTAAATCATGGTGGATCTTTTCTGTCCTTTATCCACTTTCTAGGCACGTAACTCTCCAGACCAAGATTTATAATCTGCTTAAACTTTGTCCATAATTCCTCTACATCCATCCTACTAGAAGTAAGTGATGCCAATTCACCAAGTGAGATGTTAATAACTGCTTATCTGCACTATCTAGCAGAAACACCCTCCTAGCCTTCTTGACTGATTTATTAACTTTTGTAATCATAGTTTCAATAGTGACATCATGATCACTATTCCCCATTTCTGTACTGACATAGATGATAAGGTCCAGCCTGTTTGTAGCTACAAGGTCTAAGATATTTCCATTGCATGTGGGCTGCCAAGCTAGCTGCTCAAGACAATTTTCAGAAAATGTGTTTAAAAGTATTTCACATGTCTGTGTGTCTGTCTGTACTCCCTTCCCCCCCTCCCTCCCCTCCCCCCCCCCCTCCCCCACAATGAATCCATAGACATCTCAGTCTGTACTCGGTTGCTTTAAGTCACCTCCAACTAATATGGCATGATGTGTGTGTTTACGCACTGTTGACTTTCTTTGAATGACTCTAGAACTATCACAACAAAAACGGGTGGTCAGTAAAAACATCCAACAATTAACTTAGTTTCACTTGCACCTATCATACGTGACTGTCACCCTCAACTTCAACCTCAATAGAGATAATATTTTTGTCAGCTGCAATGAACACTCCCCCTCCTACAGCCTCTAAATCTGTCTTTCCGATATACATTCTATGACTCCTTGCAACAGGCATTGTTGTTGCCGATGACTGCACTCTATGCTTGATAGCCACAGGTAGGGCTCCCTCTACATCTTGGATAAGGTGCCCTGGACACTATCTGCCTTAGGGGCTCCATAACAATCCTAACATTGGAGCTCCCAATAACTAGTAAACCCCTCCCCCCGCATGCCTGCTCATACCCTGCTGAAGGAGCAGTCACCTTTCCACTCATAGGGTGAATGGGCAAGGCCAGGCAGCTAGTCTCCACATTGGACCTTCACTTCGAGTGACAAAAATGTCTACCACTTGCCACTCACCCTGCTGCGAGGGCAGATCCACCACTTTGGTCATGCTAGGAGGTGCCTAGAAAGCAGCCTGTTGGCAAAACAAGTGACACCTGAGATGTCCCATGCAATGCGCTAAATTCTCCATGACTGCTACATCCCGAGGCAGCAGCCTGAAGGTGACTGACTGTAGTCAAAAGTGCATTCAGCTGTTTGCTAACTGTGGCTAGCTGCTCCTGCATCTGCACACCATGTGCACACATCCTAGCAAGACTAACTGAAGAAGTGAACTATAAAAGCAGACAGTCTTAGATATGCACCTTGCTGCCCTCCCGATGTGTCACCAATGGACACTAGTGCGTTAATGAGCTAGATAGCTGGCTGTTCAGTGAACAGGTATTGTGCTACAAACTGAATGAATTTACACTTGCAAAATTGTGAGATTAAACCTCTTAAACAAAGAAAAACACACACACACACACACACACACACACACACACACACACACACACACACACACACACACACAATATTTTATAAATGTACTACAAGGAGTACTGCTCAAGTGTTTGGGATCCACACCAGGTTGTATTGAAAGAAGACATTGAAGCAATTCAGAGGTGATCTGCTGGATTTGTTACCAGTAGGTTCGATCAGCATGCGCATGTAAGGGATTTCAAGTGGAAATCCCTGGAGGGAAGAAGGCATTCATTTCGAAGAACACTGCAGAGGAAGTTCAGAGAACTGGCATTTGAAGCTGCCTGCAGAAAAATTGTGCTGCCACCAACAACATTTCGCGTTGGGACCATGAAGATAAGATACGAAAAATTAGGGCTCATATAGAGGCATATAGGCAGTTGTTCCTCTCTCGCTCTATCTGTGAGTGAAACAGGAGATGGAAATAACTCGCTGTGGTACAGGGTACCATCCGCCATGCCCTGTATGGTGGCTTGTGGATTATGTATGTAAATGTATATGTGGACCATTTGAGTAAAGTGAGAAATCCGGATTAGAGTCCCAGTCCGACACAAACTTTCACCAGTCACCATTGGACTTAATTCAATGCCCAATTGCAGCTGAGGTCTGAATTTCTCTCGTGTCTGAATCAAAAATGGTGTCTGTTCTTTTGGACATTTTTGTATTACTATTTTCAATTAAAACTTTTAGTTTCATGTGTTAAAAGTAAAAGTGTGAAAAATACCAAGCACTGTTGATGTATGAACAAAGAAATTAGCAGAAAGTACTTGGAAAAATTACATGATAATTTGGTGCGAAGAAACATGAAACTGTCTAGTGAAATCCACAATCTATAAAGTATACTCTTCCTATTGTGAAGTAAATTTTGGTTACTCTGTCATGTCTGTTATCTTCCTCCTTGGAGGGATGGTACTCTCACTGAACTTCTTATATACTACTTGTTAATTGGTTTAGGTTTTGAAAACAGAAATACAGAATGTGTTTTGTTCATATTTCTGTGAGCTGTAGCGCAAGCAATATAGTGTAGTGATTAGTGTTGCTGGCCGGTGTGCTGTAGCTCACCAATTCAAACAATTCAAACTCAACCATCAGCAGTTATTCGCTGTTTAGTATTTATGAATTCTGGAATGATCTTGAAAAATCTCATGTTTGTGTATTCAGGAATTTTCAGTGTTTGTCCTGAATGTCAGCTGGTGTTTTTAATAAATGTACATTCAGTTGTAAGTGTTGTATTTCATTGATGACTCTGCCTTCATGTGTGGACTTGACTGTGTTTTCGACATGACATTGTTTGGTGGAGTCACTGGGTACTTCAAACACCTACTACACTGTGGCTGCAATTAGGCAACTTAAAAGCTGTCCCCTACACAGACAGGAATTGGAATATGATCAGTACATAGTATCTAAGCTCCATATATTCAGGGAACCAATGGATTCCAAAACAGCAGCAAGTCAGCTGCACATCAGGCACCTATCAGTGTTTTCTGGATACACTGATCAGGACCCGAAGAAATGGCTGAATGGATTTGACAGAGTCACCAGATAGAACAAGTGGGATGATGTGATGTGTTTGGCAAATGTATATTTTTACTTGGACAGCAGACCACAGCAATGATTTGAGAACAACAGAAAGCAGCTCAATAGCCAGGCCAAACTGATGAAAACATACAGTGACACTCAACAGCATGTCCACTTAGCAGAATAACAACAGAAGAACAGGACCCAATGTCATGGCAAAATGACACTCACACATACAGAATGATTTGGCCCTTTGCAACATTGTGTTTCTGAATATGACAGAAGCCAACAAAATCTCACATTTGATTAAATGAGTCACAGAAGATATATACCAATCTCTTTTGGTAAAAGATATCACAACAACAGAAGAATTCAAGAAGTGGTGCCAGCACATTGAGGGATGCAACAAAAGGGAATGATTAACTGCTGAAAGTGGTTCGCAATTGTGGAATACCACCATGACCTCTCTTCTGTCATAAGCCAGGTTGTAAGAGAAGAAATGCAGCATTTAATGGCAGCCAGAACTTGTCGGATCAAGTACACTAGAGATAGTGGCTATGAACATTGAACCAACATGCCAGGAGGTAATAGAGAATGTTGAAGAAGAGTAGTATTGATCTTTGGCACCAACCTCAATCACCAATCGAACACACCATAAAGAATGGACCCAGCCAACTCAGACTTACACTACTACTGTCCAACGACAACCTGGCATTTGATAAACACCTGTGCAACTCTCCTCCACCAAGTAAAATACCCTGCAGGTGAACAGACATTTGGAGGACAGAGGACAACACACCAGTCTGTTTTTGCTGTGGATGCCCTGGACATGCTGTGCATTACTGCAAAGAAATAAGCCAAGTGTTTGATAACTATTACACTGCAAGACATCAACCATCACAACAGTCCTATTCATGCCAGTCAACTGCGAACATTTATAGATTAGCTGTGGGCTGAAGCTCGTTGCTGTATTCTGGATGAGGTAGCTCCCCAACATACTCATTGCCTTAGAGGTGATCACTGCTTGTCTAGCCAGCAAAAACGAGTCGACCGTCTGTGGAGGTGGCGCCATCAGATGGAAGTTCTCAATGGACAGCAATTACCAAGATGTCAGGAAATGTCATAGACATCATCATCAAAGGCCAACCACTCTGGGCACGAGTCTACTGGGGTACTTCTTTGTCTGTAATTTTGAATGCTTATTGCCACCAGTTAAAAAAGACTGTGTTACGTGGTGCAAAAGCGATTGTGGGAAATACATCCAGCGTACAGGAACATGCATTGCACGAATAACAATTGATAACAGAACACACCCTTTCAAATTTGTCATTTTATTAGAATACGGTCATGCTGTTATTCTTGGATAGGACTTCTTGCAGTTATCACAAAAAGTCACAGACTTTGGAAGACCAGAGCTCCAGATTGGTGGAACTATTTCAACGCACCCACGTAACAAAAATTGCCCTGGATGGTTGTTTACCATTGAAGACATTATTATCCTGCCATAATCCACAAGACGAGTTCATCATCATTTGAGATGTACAGTTAAACTGTAAATTTTTTTTCAGTTGCAAAAAGCTGCTCTTACTTACAAAAGAAATCTACATGCCAGTGACGATCATAAGTATTGTGGGTGGTCAAGGAGAACTTTTTATCACTAATTGTCATGAGTAGCCACAATTCATATCTTGAGGTATGTGTGTAGGGACAGCTGAACCAGTCCAGGATGGGCAGCTTGGTATCATTGACAAAGAATATACTTGGCTACCACTACAGACAACAGCAGGAGTGGAAGCTGCCATCGAATTGCCAATAGGATCTGGCCTGACTGAGGAATGAGGTCGGCGAGTAATAGCCATTCTGCAACAATATTTAATGCTATAAAATCTGGAGTGGTGAAAAGACAGACTTATGATAAAATACAGTATCAGCAGTGGTGTCATCCACCAATTTGGCAGCGTTCGTATAGCGTGTATTTGACTGAATGACAGACAATCTGGGGGGAAGTCGAGAAGATGCTGCGAAATGGTATCATTGAACATTCAGAGAGTCCTTCATTCTCTCTGGTGGCTCTCATGAAGAAGAAGGGTGATACATTGCACATCTGCATTGAATACTGATGACTGAACAAAATCACAAAGAAAGACATCTATCCACTGCCACACAGTGATGATACCCAGGACTGCTTGAAAGTAGAAAAGTATTTCTCAACTATGGACATGCAGACAGGTTACTGACAGATCAAGATTGACGAGGGTGACCGGAGGGACTACCTTCTCAGCTGCTCTTGCCCTCTGTTTCTTCAAAGTTACACCATTTGACTGTGTAATGCTCCAACCACCTTCAAAAATATGATGGACAACCTGCTTCAACAACTTAAAATGTGCGATTTATCTATGCTTTCTGGAGGACGTTGTCTCTTTTTCTTTTCTTTTTTTTTTAATATTTGAAAATAGACGTGTTGAAGTGTGCTCAGATTATAGGTCTCCACCTGAATCCAGAAAAGTACCTCTTCACCACCTAAGATATAAAATTCTTGAGGCACCAATGAATGATGATGGTATCCATGCTGATCCAGAGAAAGTTAAGAGCAGTCGCAGATTTTCCAACTCTTCAACTCACGCATGACATGAGAAGTTGTTATAAAATGTGCTTATACTATTGGCAATTCATAAAGGACTTCATTCTAAGGCACATCCCTTACAAGAACTACTTTGGAGAGTATCAAAGTTTTCCTGGAATGAGGCACAAGAAATGTTTTTCTCTGTCCTTAAGGAGGTGCTAACATCATCTCCAGTCCTAACTTTGTCTGATGAGAATGCTGAGACAGAACTTCATACAGATGCTAGTAGTTTTCGGATAGGAGCAGCTGTGGTACAAATTCAGGAAGGTGCTGTAAAGTTGATAGCTCATGCTTTACAAGTACTGTCCATGTTTGAGAAAACCTTCTTTACAACTGAGGAAGAGTGCATTGCAGTTCTTTGGGCCATCAACAAGTTCCGGCTGTATTTATCTGGCAAACCATTTACTGTTGTGATGGATCACCAGTCTCTGTGCTGGTTGACTAGCCTGAAGGATCTGTTGGGTTCACTGGTGAGATGGGTACTGAGGCTCCAGGAGTATGACACCACAGTGGTATATAAAAACAGACACAAACACAAGGACACTGACTGCCTTTCAAGGAATCCTTTGGCAGAGCAGCATGGATGAAATCTTAGTCATTGCTGTATTAAATGGCATTGCTGCTGAGAAAAAGGAAGATCCAGTGTTGCTGAAACCAGAGAATCCTTGAAGAATGAGGAACCAACCAAAGGAGGGGGCTAATTAATAAATGAAACATCGTATAAGACTAACTATAATTTGATGGGGCAGAAATGGTTGCTAGTCAACCCAGGTCATCTGTGGCCATTGTTCCTGAAGTATTTCCATGACACTCCAATATCTGGTCAGCTAGGATTCACAAGGAGTCTAGACCGTATCATTGCAGGTATCACAGGCCAGGTCTCTACTGATCCGTTAGGGACTATATGAGCCACTGGAAGGAATGCCATCAACTGAAACATGTGTTGCAATTACTTGCAGGGCATCTACTACCAGGCCAGCCTGCAGCAACACCATTCAACCAAATAGAATAGTCATCTTTGGGAGGGTCCCGAAATTGGCTAATGGCTATGAATGGATAGTGGACTGTACCAACTACATCACTTGCTATGTTGTCACGAAAGCTGTGCCAACTACTGAAGGTCTGGAAATTGCAAAGTTCCATGTAGAATGTCATTTTGAAGTACCTTGTGTGACAATCTCTGCTAGCAGACAAGTTTTCCACTCGGGACAAGTGTTGGAGATAATTTCACATCACCCACAGGATTACAACAGCCCACCATCCACAGACACATGGCCTCACAGGAAGCTTTAATCAGATGCTGGCAGATATGTATGTTGATAGCAAACAGAGACATTGGGATACAATGCTGCCCATTGTGACATTTACATGCAACACTGTGAAGCAAGGCACTACAGGCTTCACACCATTCTTTCTACACCACAGTCAGTTGGTCAAAATGCCAGTGAATGCACTGTTCCCATTCCAGTCATACGATATTCAGGATGACTGCATCAAACACAGGACCAAAGTAGCAAGGCAGTTTGTTGTAACCGCAACAGGAATGGTCGCAGGGTTGCCGCTAACAAAAATGCAGCAGGACCGAACAGGAGCGGCCCGCGAACAGACAAGATGGACGAATGGGAATGGAAGTACAAGCACGATGACAGACAACCGAGCAAGACACCAAGATCAACAACAAAGTATTAAGCGATGGGGTCACAAGAGAACCTCATGAAATCAAAACGACGTCCCCTCGTAAACGGGAAGTGAGCACATGCAACATAAACACGATGTCTGTAAGCGAGATATCAGCCGACTCAATGTGAGTATCAGACTGCCTCACTGCGTGAGAGGCACCTGCCTAAATACGTGACAGGGTATGTTGCTATTGGCCGCTAGGACCACGTGCTTCACAGTGGCGCCTTCACATTAGACTCGGGGCCAGGAGCACAAGCAGCCATGGCTTATGGCGCAACTGCTGCAGAGACCTCTAGTGGTCATAGAGTTCCATGCCAACTGGCATGGATTGAAAACCCGCAGCGCTTGGTGCCTGATCGCACCCCCCCTGAAACTTGCGCGTAGGGGCAAAAACGCACTGGACGGTGCCGCAGTGGTCGGCAGATGGGAGAAGACCCAGGCTTGTCAACTGCCATTGTTGGGGAGGAAGAGATGTCTGAGGTGTCCATTATGGCCGATCCAGAGGCCAGGGCATTGGAGGGTGCCTCCGATCCACGTGGGGGCAGGGAGGGCCGGCAGCAGGCTTGCGGAGAGGCAGCAACTGGGGCAGTTGCGATGACTCGAGGACCACATCTGTACCCGAAGGAGGCAGTGGTGGGAGTCCCGCAGGGGTACGTGGGTAGAGCTGGTTATGATGGCGGAGCTCCAACCCTTTTGAAATCTGCACTTACATCACACGCTGCCCATGGGCCACGACGACCATGGCAGGCGTCCAACCTGACATGCAGGCCCACACGGCCGCGCCAGGGGCATAACGCTGAGAGGGCCAGGAGCAGGGGTGGGAGGGTGACGGCATCAGGAAGTGGAAAAGGGTCCACGGCTGGCACCCATATAGGAGCTCTACCAGACTATGTCCGTCAATTGGCGTGGTGCGATAAGTGCTCAAGAACAGGGTGAGGGCCGACGTGGTGGGAGATGTTTTGACTGCCTTTGTCAACTGTTGTTTAAGTATGTGGACAAGCCTCTCCGCTGCGCCATTGGAGAGAGGGTGAAAAGGCGGGCTACATATATGTTTGATACCGTTGGCCTGACAGAAGATGTGGAAGGAGGATGCCATGAATTGGGGGCTCTTATCGGAGACCAATGTGTGAGGCAGGTCCTCAATGGTGAGAAACTGGGCCAGGGCTGTGAGTGTAGCCTCTGTGGTGGTGGATGCCATGCGGATGACATATGGATATTTGGAGTAGGCATCAACGATAAGTAACCATGTGGACCCCAAAAACGGACTCGCAAAATTGAGGTGGATGCGATCCCAGGGTCGGTGAGGCACAGACCAGGGGGCGAATGACTGAGAGGGGGGGCGCCTTGCCTGGTGACACGCACACACAGTGCACCTATGGACCAGACAGTCAGTATTGCCATCGATGCCGGGCCAATACACGTGCCAGCGAGCTAAAACTTTCATGTAGGATACAGCCCAGTGCCCATGGTGTAACAAACAGAGCACGTGATGTCGAAAATCCGGAGGGGTGACCACCCGATGGGCATTCAACTCCGTGGCCAACAGAAGGACATCATCAACCATGGAGAGCCTGTGGGACAGGTGGCACCAGGGGCTGAAGTTGCTTTGCATCCAACGAATAATATGGGTGGGCCAACCGTGGACCACGTAGCAGAGAGCCTGCTGCAGACAGGGTCTCTGTGTGTAGCCGTGGCAATGTGAGCAGCCATAAGAGGCAGAACGTCCACCCGGTGGGTGGAATCAATGTGAAAGCAGGGGACCTCCTGTTGGTCAAACGCAGGATTGGGGCCTGCTGGGAGACAAGACAAAGCATCTGTGTTAGCATGGTGGGTGGTGGGCTTATACCAGATGGTGTAAGTGTAATTCTATAAAAGTAACGCCCAGTGCTAGAGACTAGAGATGGGCAAAGGGGTTCATCCTTGGGAACTAGTTCACTGGTGATCGCTCTTTTTTGAGTACTGTTCATTTTTACTCGTTCACCATTCATTGTGCTTGGTATATGGTTCTTATGAAAAATTGAAAATTAGTAGCATAGGTGACTGAAGATAGAAGGTTCATCTTTGTGATGCAAGTGATTGAGGGGTTGAGCAACGGAGGCAGCTAGGGGTAAGAACCTTAAGTAATAAGTAACCTTGCCCAAATATACCTGGAGTGCAGATAAGTCCTTGGGACAAGGAAGGGCCTCAATGGCCACAACATTGCGATCCGAAGGGTGAATGCTATCTTTGCTAAGCCAGTGGCCTAAGTATTCCACTTCTAGTTGAAAAGAAACAACACTTGTCCAGCCAAAAGCGTAAACCTGCAGATTGCAGAGCGTGAAATAAGGTGCTGAGGTTGTGCATATGTTCCTGGCAGGAATGCCCGGTGACAATAATTCACATAGGCTGCATAAGCTGCTCCAGGAACTGCTGGAAAATTGCCAGCACTTAAGAGACACCAAATGGAAGGTGCTTGTATTTGTATAATCTGAAAGGTGTGTTGAGAACCATGATGTTCTGTGAATCCGCATCCAAGGGTAACTGGTGGTATGCCTCAGCCAGGTTGATCTTAGAAAAATACTTGCCCCCGCAAGCTTGGCAAGAAGGTCTTCCTGTTGGAGAATGGCGTAAGTGTCTACTAAGGACTGAGCATTGACAGTAGCACCGAAGTCCCCACACAACCGAAGGGACCCATTGGGTTTCCTTAAGACCACCAGTGGTGTTGCCCAAGCACGGTATGTCACAGGTTCTAGGATGCCAGCAGCCTGGAGCCAATCAGATTCCTGCTTACCTGCTGGCCGCAAGGCCACCAGAATGGGTCTGGCCCGGAAAAAGCGATGCTGTGCATCTGGCCGAAGTGTGATGTGTGCCTGAAAAGTGAAGCACACCCGAGATCCATTGCAAACAATGATGCAAAAGCTGAGCACAGATCATCCAAGTCCTGAAAAGGAACAGCCGTGGAAATGACCTTAACTTCATCAGGAATTGAAAAGCCAAACAGTTGAAATGCATCCAGGCCAAAACTATTCAAAGCCGATGGATGGTCGATGACAGAACATTTTTGTATGTCACCTGGATGACGAACTGCCCACGAAGGGGAATGGGACAGTCGCTATAGGCGACCAAACGCTGAGAGGGAGCGACAACGCAGGGGAACCCAGGCGGTTATATGTCGCAATATTAATTAGGGGAACGGTGGCCCCAGTGTCGGCCTGAAAACACTTCTTCAGTAAAAAGGCAGAGCAGGAGGAATAGCTTCCGTGCTGATGGGTCGTCCAGCGAGATGACCGATTGCAAAGCATGTACTGTATCCTAAGGGGCCAGTAGAGACAGGACAGGAACAAGTCGAGCGATTATTACAAAAAGATCAAATATGGCCCTCTTTCTCACAGAGCGTGCACGTTTTCCAGTGGAGGGGGCAATCAGCTTGAGAGTATGCGGTAAAGCACTGTGGACAAGATGGAAATGGGCCGTGCAACCGGCGACGAGGGCCGACCAGAGGCTCTAATGCCATAGAGATGTTAGACAAAGAGGAGTCCTGACAATCTTGGCCACTATTGGCCGGGCCACATCTGTCGTGTGGGCGGAAACTGCAGAGTCGCATCAATCACTGCCAATTGCAGCCGCGCCATGAGCTCGTTGGCCGCCTGAGCAATTTCAAATGAGTGGGCAATGCGGAGAATCTCTTCCAATGAGGGATTATATAGTTTCAATGCTGCAGTGCAGACCTCAGGATCGGGAGCCAGCTGAACCACCACATCTCGGATCAGGTAGTCCACATACAAAGCCTTACACTGCAGATTGGTGCATGTAAAATTGCATTGACAGCTGAGACCCTGCAATTTCATGACCCAGGAATGATATGATTGGCCAGGCTGTTTATGGCACTGGTGGAACTCCAGCTGAGAGGTGACTACATGGTAGCGCTGTGAATAATAGTTTGTCAGCAAAAGGCATAGCTCCTGAAAAGAGAGAGCCACAGGATCTGACAAAGGTGCCAACTTGCGAAGGAGAAAGAATGTGTCAGGGGAGGCCCAATACAAAAACAACAATTGCTGCAAGGGGTCATCCATGACTTGAAAAGTCGTGAAATGTTGTTTCAGCCAGTGTAAGTATGTTTCTCAGTCTACTTTAGTGACATTAAATGGTGGGAACGACAGCAGACGTGGGAAAGAATCGGACACCCAAGGACTCGGAAGCTGTGGCGGTAATGTGTCCCGGGCATCGACTTTGTCCATTAGCAACCACATAGACTTTTGTAAGATGTCTAACTGGAGCTGCTGCTGCTGCATGAGCTGCTGCTGTGGTTCCAGTAGACAGACCAACTTAGCCTCCATGCTAACAGCGACTACCGTTTACCTCATCGCCTAAATGCTGTAACCGCAACAGGAATGGTTGCGGGGTTGCCACTAATGAAAATGCGGTGGGACCGAACGGGAGCGTCCCGCGAACAAACAAGACAGACAGACGGGAATGGAAGGACAAGCACGACAGACAGACAACTGAGCAAGACACCTAGATCAACAACAAAGTATTAAGCAACGGGGTCACAAGAGATAACCTCACGAAATCAAAACATCGTCCACTCATAAACGGGAAGTAAACACATGCAACGTAAACATGATATCTGTAAGCGAGAGATCAACTGACTGAATGCAAATACCAGATTGCCTTGCTGCATGAGAGGCAGCTGCCTAAATACAAGACAGGGTATGTCACTATTGGCCGCTGGGACCATGTGCTCCACAGTGGTGTCCTCACATTAGATTCGGGGCAGGAGCTTGCCCAGCCATGGCTTACGGCATGACTGCTGCAGAGACCTCTAGTTGTCATAGAGTTCCATGCCGTCCGGCACGGATTCGAAACCCGCAGCACTCGGTGCCAGACAGTTGGCTCACATACCAGTCCTGGACATCCAGGATAGACACTGAGAGTACTATAATGCCAAGCACCAACTATTGAGATACAGCCCAGAAGACTTGATATGGAGTTTCATGTCTTTGCAGAAAGTAAAAGTTTTGGAAGAGCTACTAAAGGGCTTCTATGGTCCGCCGTATCGTATCCTTCTTCACTTTTCAGACATCCTATACGAAGTTAGGAATTGTGACCCTTCATCCATAAGAGAAAAGTGCAGAGATGTCACACATGCCCTCTGTATGAGGCCATACTACAGTCCAGAGGTGCAGATCAACAGTGGGAGGTTCGAGGAAACTGAAGACCCAACTTTTCTTGTTCGCAAAGATTTGATGGGAGGGCCTACCTTCGATGCCCATTATAGTGAAGAAGCTGTAACAACATGCCCATAACATAAGGATTTGCCAACACTACCCTACAGAGAACCATTGACTAGATCTAGATCCCAGGTACTGTAATCAGCTGCAGTGAGAACCTCTGAACTGTGGGTCATTGTTACTTCAGGAGAAAACGATGCCAGGAGCAGTGGTGCACACAGTAAAGCATAGTGGTTAGCTTTGCTGGCTGATGTGTTGCAGATTACCAGTTCAAACCCAACCACCAGCAAGTGGTGGTGGTGGTAGTAGTAGCAGTAGCAGTAGCAGTAGCAGTAGTAGCAGTAGCATTGTGGTGCATACATTCATAGCACTTTTGTTTTATGTGTTGGCATTTGGTTACTATGGGTTTTTTTATCAATTGTAGTATTTTATTTGTTGTGTCATTTGGAGATAGTGATTGGAGCTGTGGATGCTAGAAAATGGAGTGCCAAATGGAGAAATTGGGACATTTCCAGTGTATTATTCCGTTTTGAGTTCAATAGAGGGGTGACAACAACAGAGGCAGCCCAAAACATTTGTACAGTGTATGGGATAATGCCATTGGACAGGGCACAATAAGAAAATAGTTTTCTCATTTTAAGGAGAATTGTTTTGACATTCATGACTCTGCATGTTCAGGAAGTCCTTCTGGGTTTGATGAATTTCATTTAAACACATCAGTGTACTTGAGAACTGGCAAATGTGATGTACTATGATCATTCCACCATTATGCAACATTAGCATATGATGGTGAAGTCTCAAAAATCGGGTTAATGGGTACTGTATGCTCTAAGTCAAAACCACAATAATCAATTGCTGGCTGTATGTGCATATCTGCTTACTCGTCATCAGATGGCTCATGAACTACCACTGACCATTCATATCCTGTATCATTACTGGTATCCTGGTATCTCATATCATTACTGGTAAGTAAAAGAAAGGAATGGTTGAACTCAAACAAAACAGCAACTCTCCGTATGAAGACCAGCATGCATCCACAAAAGATAATGTCATGCATGTGATGGAACAGCAATGGTGTGGTTCTTATGAATTGCTTTTTCGAAGTGTAACCATTACTACTGACATTTATTGTCAACAAGTAAGACATCTTGCACACACAAGCCAAGAACAGCGCCCAGGAAGACTGTGGGAAGTGATGCTATTCCACGACAGTGCCTGCTCATGTTCTACTAGACTGACAAACACTATACAGAAGTTGGGTTAGGAAGTCATTCTGCACCCACCTCTTTGGTGCTCTCAGATTTCTACCTGTCTTGCTATCTATCAAATTAACTTCAAGGAATTTCTTTTCTGGCTGAACATGAATTCCAAACATGGCTTGACGAGTTCATCGCCTCAACACCATGTGATTTCCACAGTAATGGGTGCGAAAAGTTACCCTAGCATTAGGAGACTATTGTAAATAGTGAAGAAGAATATATTATTGATGACGAAAGTCTCTGTTATATGTATCTGTTGTCTATTAAACTTATGGAAAAATGCTATGAACTTGTGCACCAACCCAGTAGTAGTAGTAGTAGTAGTAGTAGTAGTAGTAGTAGTAGTAGTAGTAGCTGTAGTAGTACACTACTGGCCATTAAAATTGCTACACCACAAAGTTGACATGCTACAGACGTGAAATTTAACCGACAGGAAGAAGATACTGTGATATACAAATGATTAGCTTTTCAGAGCATTCACACAAGGTTGGCGCTGGTGGCGACACCTACAACGTGCTGACATGAGGAAAGTTTCCAACTGATTTCTTATACACAAACAGCAGTTGACCGCCGTTGCCTGGTGAAACATTGTGATGCCTCATGTAAGGAGGAAAAATGCGTACCATCACATTTCCGACTTTGATAAAGGTCGGATTGTAGCCTATAGCGATTGTGCTTTATCGTATCGCGACACTGCTGCTCGCATTGGTCGAGATCCAATGACTGTTAGCAGAATATGGAATTGGTGGATTCAGGAGGGTAATACGGAATGCCGTGCTGGATCCCAACGGCCTCGTATCACTAGCAGTCAAGATGACAGGCATCTTATCCACATGGCTGTAATGGATCGTGCAGCCACGTCTAGATCCCTGAGTCAGCAGATGGGGACGTTTGCAAGACAACAACCATCTCCACGAACAGTTCGACGATGTTTGCAACAGCATGGACTATTAACTCGGAGACCATGGCTGCGGTTACCCTTGACGCTGCATCACAGACAGGAGCGCCTGCGATGGTGTACTCAACGCTGAACCTGGGTGCACGAATGGCAAAACGTCATTTTTTCAGATGAATCCAGGTTCTGTTTACAGCATCATGATGGTCGCATCCATGTTTGGCGACATCGCGGTGAACGCACATTGGAATCGTGTATTTGTCATTGCCATACTGCTGTTCACCCGATGTGATGGTATGGGGTGCCATTGGTTACACGTCATGGTCACCTCTTGTTCATATTGGCGGCACTTTGAACAGTGGACGTTACATTTCAGATGTGTTCCAACCCGTATCTCTACCCTTCATTCGATCCCTGTGAAACCCTACATTTCAGCAGGATAATGCACGACCACATGTTGCAGGTCCTGTACGGGCCTTTCTGGATACAGAAAATGTTTGACTGTTTCCCTGCCCAGCACATTCTCCAGGTCTCTCACCAATTGAAAACGTCTGGTCAGTGGTGGCCGAGCAACTGGCTTGTCACAATACGCCAGTCACTACTCTTGATGAATTGTGGTATCGTGTTGAAGCTGCATGGGCAGCTGTACCTCTACACGCCATCCAAGCTCTGTTTGACTCAATGCCCAGGCGTATCAAGGCCGTTACTATGGCCAGAGGTGGTCATTCTGGGTACTGATTTCTCAGGATCTATGCACCCAAATTGCGTGAAAATGTAATCGCATATCAGTTCTAGTATATTATATTTGTCCAATGAATACCCATTTATCATCTGCATTTCTTCTTGGTGTGGCAATTTTAATGGCCAGTAGTGTAGTAGTAATAGTAGTAGTAGAAGATCTGTTTCACAGAAATATTGGACATATCATGGTATTATTATTTAATAACAAAGAAACAAAATAATTCAAATATACAGGTGTATTTTTTATTAAGTAATTATTCATTCTGGAAGGTTATTGAAATATATTTGTAAGGTTTGTATATTCTGGAATATTTAATGCTCGTATAAAAAGCATTTAATGCTCGTATAAAAAGCAATGTTCTGGAATATTTGATGTTTGTACAAACATCTGCACACACTTTGTCCTGGAGGTCAGTTCTGTTGTGGCTGTACAATGGTTTCAGTATTAAATGTACTTTCAGTTCTAAGTGTTGTACTTCCTTGACAACCCTGCCTGCGGATTTGGACCGTATTGTGCTTTTCACGTGACAATATATATCTTTCTGTATTTATGCTTCATTTTTCTTTCATTAATTCGTTATAAGTGAGCACTTTCCAGGTATAAAAATGAAAATATGTTCAAAACGCGATGTATAAAACAGTTATCTAGAATCTTTGTCCTCAGTAGCACATCATCAGGCTGCTTTCAGAATCTAAATGCCTGAAAAATTAAAAAAAAATACTTCATTCACAGGAGGTGTTTGGCAACTACATTCAACCTAAAGAGAACGGGTGTGACTTGTCTTGCCTTACGTTTATTGGCATTGCCGATATTTCATTTTCTGTTGTGGATCTTCTACAGTGGAATGCAGGTCAGTACTTTATTTGTAAATTTCAAAGACACTGAAATCATATTATAGAAGTCTATACATAATGAATGAAAAGAATATCCTTACTTATGAGCCTCTGCAGTCGTTATTGCTCAAAACACTGTTCTGTTTTCATAAAATTCTCAATTTCTGTGGTGCTTGCAAAATTTTATTACTGTCTAGTCATTTAGTTCAATATTAACAGCCATGTTCAATAGCAGTCAGTAATTGAATTTTCATAAAATTTCAGTGAGATCTCATCCTTCCTTTCTCATTCTGACTGATAAATTTAAATCAACCTGTACAGTAAGATTCTACACGCATCCTGACGTGTTAACATTGTTATCTATTCTTGTTAATAATACCCAGTACATTTAGTGACACATTACTTATTTCATAATTACTCTCCCTGCAATTTTTATTCACTGGTTGCCTCTATGATAATTATGCTGTGGTTACAATTAAACTTTCACTACTTGAGCCAGTGAGACTGGAAACTATTTACCATATGGGTACCCAGCTTTATAGGAAGTAAATACCAGATGTTTATAATTAAAATTCCGTTACTCATGGAGGTCCAGTGTGGTCTGTAATATTCGTATGGCAGTGAAACTTGGTAGATATTCTAATGTATTAATGAGGAACCAATTTAAGTTGGAAAAAATCGTTTCCAATTTTGGTCGCCATATGCAAATGTGGCACTGTACACAGTTTGTATGACAATATGACATCCACACTGTCATTTGACAAGCCATAGTATGAGTGAACAGTATGTCTATCAAGAAGAGTGTCCATGAATTATCCATCCTGTGGTCAGCAGTATGGAAAGTTTTGCATTCTGTATTACACTGGTACCCGTACGAAACCCAGGCCGTGCAGCATTGGAAATCTCATGATTCACAACAATGTTCTGAATTTTCTCTTTGGTTTCTTGCCTGAATCGAAGTTGATGACATGGCCGGGCAATATTTTATGGAGTTACAAGGCACATTTTACTCTACAGAGTGCAGTGAATACATGGATCCATGTGTTGTGCACAAAGAGCCATTGCACTTGCCATATGTGACTCTGTGATGTGGATTCACAAGCACCACCATTCTTGGTCCATTCTTCTTTGAAGAGAATACAACCAGAGAGCCTGTCAGGTGTACAGTGACATCTGCATGTTATTGAGTCATCCTTGTGTAGTGTGTGAGCCGGCCGCGGTGGTCTCGCAGTTCTAGGCACTCAGTCCGGAACCGCGCAACTGCTATGGTCGCAGGTTCGAATCCTGCCTCGGGCATGGATGTGTGTGATGTCCTTAGGTTAGTTAGGTTTAAGTAGTTCTCAGTTCTAGGGGACTGATGACCACAGATGTTAAGTCCCATAGTGCTCAGAGCCAGTTGAACCATTTGTAGTGTGTGATTCTTGCTTGGAAAGAGCGCAACTGTGTGGAAACCACAGTTTTCATGCAAAATGGTTAGTAATCACACAGTACTTTTGGATTAAAGACCACTTACGGAAAAGCAAATACGTTGAGTTGCCGAAAAGACACAAATCGAAAGACATTTCACACCACACACACACACACACACACACACACACACACACACACACAGTGCCGGCAGGAGCATAGAAGTGTGTGTGTGTGTGTGTGTGTGTGTGTGTGTGTGTGTGTGTGTGTGTGTAGCTTTTACTCTGCTATACTCTAGCTCATCAAATCATAACTTGGAAATATAGCAAGATTTCTTTCTTATGTGTGTCCCTATTGCCAAGTCAATGCTTCTGCTTTATGTTGCATGATCTCTTTTAATCCAAAAGTACAGAGTGTATCAAAAAGAATTATCTGTACTGTTGGAAAGAGCAAACTGTAGAGACATAGTACAGGATGGGGCACCACCCCACTGACATCTGGAAGTGTGGGAATTTTTAAATCGAAGGATTACTGAACGTTGGATCGGTCGCACTGGACGAAATGCCTCAGCCTTACATTACTGACCTCCCAATGTCACTGGATCTGACTGTATGTGATTATTTCTTGTGGGGGTTTAAGAAAGCCTATGTTTATGTGTGTCTGTTACCAACAACAATAAATGAACTGAGACATCGCATAACAGCAGCTGTGGAAGCTGTAACTAAGACATGCTCTCTGAAGTGTTGGAACAATTTGGATATCTTGTTGACATATGTTGTGCATCTCAATTGGGGCATATTGAATGGCTATGGGGGGAAAAAAACTTGTTCAGTTTCCCATTCATCAAAAAACAAAATGCATTGTATATGTTTATTTGTTTTTAGAAATATAGATGTGCCAAATCAGATGATTCTTTCAGATACACCCTGTATTTACATCCTACAACATTCTTCTACGGCACCAGGGTTGAAGAACATGATTTGGAAGTTAGACTTAATCGGCAAATTGTTGAAGTAGTTACTGTTGCCATGGCTGAGAATGCTGGGTGCAATGTGCGGTCTCAGAGCAGTGCAAGAGTTATGTCACACCAAATGAACGTTTCATTGTCCATGGTTCAAAATTGCTGTGAACAAGTGTGAAATGGTACCTCTAGTGCAGTCCCAAGCTGTCATGGTCACAGGTAGTCATCACACTAAATAACATTTGTAATCTGGAACATAAACATGGTCCACTGTTAACAAATTTTGCCCTCTAATGTCAAAATTAAAATATTTCTTCCAATGGTTTGTTCATTATTTATTTTCCTCATGCCATTACAAATGTTTCCACAAAGTGTCATCGTCCTATGGTCTCTCTTTCTTCATGGGAGCCCCCTCAAGTAGTGAAAGTTTCATAACAACCACTGTGTAGAATGTACGACAGTTGGATTACTATACTTCCCTTTCATTTTCATTATAGTCTTTTCTAAAATATTCACTTCTAATTGCTTAAAATCTCAAAATTTGAAATTTCATTATTGCACTTAATTTTTATGTCCTTCAGATGCCTTGTCATCTTGCATGTGTTTCCACTGTAGCATCTGCCCCTACCGAACTAATGCTTCTTCAGCCTCTGTATCTCACATTGCAGTGATGCTGTTATGTTAGTATCTTTATTATTAACATACCCCACTGGTGTAGTGTGATGTGAGAGGAGAGGAGGGTGGTTTGTTGCCGAGAGGAAAAGGCAGCAAGTGCTTTTGTATGTTTAGAAATAAAATACATATTACAGGTCTGTTTTGATGGGAAAAACAGTGATGGATGTATCCAAATTTTTTTGATAAAAGACAGAAACGTATGCTTTGCCAATAATAACAAAATCACAATTACAATCTCTCACAGGCATGAAGACATGACAATAGGATGATTCTAAAGCCTGAAAAAGTAGCACAATTAGGATCTTCATAGACAGATGCCTTTGAATGGAAAACATTCTAAATTTGAATAAGCTGTCCTAAATAACACCAGCATAGGAGCAGAAAAGCCTATCCTGGATACAGTCTGATTGTGCCAAGAGAGCAATGATGAAGGATGGATACACTGGTGTCAGTCCCTATGATGGGCTTAGAGAGTGTCCTAAGATAGTAATGTGAGTAGTACCTTCCTGGAGGCTAGGAGAGGCTCGAAGTTGGAAGAATTGACTTCTTTAGCTTTAGTGCCAATCTTTATAGCAGCTGGTGATGGAATACTCGTTACACTATTGTCTGATTGCCTGTGTAGCAGACATAAATATATCTTTTGGAAGTGGTGGCATCTGCTAGTGCTGGTACCGCTGCCTGGTGTCATTCCGTTACCGCGACTGGGCAAGTCTGTGATGCTGAGGTGTGCAGGGGCCATGTAGGCTGCACACATGGCTGATGTGTCTGAAGGGTTGCTGATCGCTTTTGCGAAGATAGGCAGTATAGCATTGTGAACATCCTTATTGGATAGACAGCAGCACTTTTGAGTGTAGTGATTACTATGCCAATTATTGTATTAGGTGTACTACAAGTTGAAACTAGAAAACTGGGGCAGTTTGGTCTGACTGTTTGAATGTGGCTATCAAGAGACTAGTTGTCACAAACAGTATTCAATCCAACAGGTATACAGAATAGGTAACAGACATATTCCATGTATCAAGGGAGGTACAGGGTGATAATTATTGTACTATATGAAAAAATATATATATATAAATTAGTTACAAACTACAGTGAGCACACACTTTATTCAACATGTAAATGTGACTACAGATATTCAGACTTAGGTTATGATATGCCTGTCATCCTTGATGACGAAGTGGTGCATACGAATAGTGAAATTCTGCAAGAAGCTCTGAAGTGTCGGAACATTGATTCTGTTGATAACCTGCTGAATGGCTGTTTTCAGCTCAACAGTGATTTTGGGGTTATTACTGTACACCTTATCTTTAACATAGAATGTGTTCAGATTCAGAGAATATGCCAGCCAATCGAGGCCCATGCCAGGGCCTCTTGGATACCCCAGAGCCAGAATGCTGTCCCCACAGGGCTTGTCCAGGACATCAAACACTCTTTTGCTTTGATGGGGTCAAGCTCCATCTTGCATGAACCACATCTTGTCAAAATCAGGGTTACTTTGGATAATGGGGGTGAAATCATCTTCTAAAACCTTCAGGTACCATTCAGTAGTCACCATGCCATCAAGGAATATCACACCAGTTATTCCATGACTAGACATTGCACGCCACACAGTCACCTGCTGAGTGTGAAGAGACTTCTCGATTGCAAAAAGCAGTTTCTCAGTCCCCCAAATGCACCAGTTTTGCTTATTGATGAACCCATCCAAATGAAAGTGGGCTTAGTCACTAAACCAAACCATGCATGCACATACTAATTCCCATCATGTTTCGTGGCTAACCATGCAGTTTGAATGTCCTAACGCAACCCGTTCAGAAGTTATGATGATATTATTTCATCTAGTTCAATAATTGTCACCCTGTACATAAATGGTGAGAATCAGGTCTTTGGTAGAACGAAGTTTATAATCTCACTGCATGCTCAATAAGCTGACTTTATACAGTTAACTGTGTAACTACGTTCTCATGCAAATCTATGCTGTGAAGTAACTATCCCACTACTTCCAGGCCCACACAATTGCATCTTGTAATATGTTGTTGTTTGTGTTTATCTGCTATTGTCATTATTCTTACATTTTCTCAAAAAACATTGGTTCAAACTAACTACTGTTGTTGCACTTTAGTGTGCTGTTTGTTATCGAGTGATAGTTGTGTGTCATGTAAAATGCTAACAAGTTTAAATTGACCACTGACCCATATGTTTTCTGCAATTACTTGTTTCTACACATGAATCATATTCATAAAAGTTACACGAGTCATGATGGTGTGGTTAAGCCCTTAACTCAAATCATGGGGAAGGAGAAAATTTCAGATAGTTGTGTGACTATTCTGATTTTCATTTACTTGTTTCTTTTGTACTGTTAATCATATGGTCCAAGTAAAGGTAACACCGTACCATATAATTGATACATTGAGTGGTAGATGACATATAAACAAGACTGGAAATATTGCTCAGCTTTGGACAAGGTCCTTATTGAGAAATAACTAGTACAGAACATGCACACAACTGTGTGGCTACTTTGTCCCTGCATTGTACCTCGGCTGGAGTGAGGGTTTGTGTTGAGTTGAGTGAGTGAGGGGAGGGGTTGGGGGGGAGAGGAGGGTGGTTTGTTGCTGGGAGGAAAAGGCAGCAAGTGCTTTTGTGTGTTTAGAAATAAAATACATATTACAGATCTGTTTTGATTCTTGAAAAATAAAAGAAGTTAATTGTGTATGGCAGACAAGCAATGAACCTTTTGACATCATTAGGTGGCAGGTATTCTGCCAGATATCAGCATCATTTGTGCATGATATTTCAGTAGCATGATTTGTTATCTTAATCAGATGCTACCTGAAAAGTAGCAGGTAGCACGTGATGAAGACGACGAGTCGTGTTGTTGAAATATTGTGCAGGAACAATGCTGATATTTGGCAGAATACAGAATTATGACAAAAAACCTTTTATTTTGTTGTAGAGGCAGTCCTCAAATACTAAGAAAATAGTCATAATTGAGTTAATAGTTAGCAATGGCAGTAGATACACAAAATAAACAAATATTGTTATGTAGTAGATAAAACACCATAGTGCACTTATACGTTTTACTAGTAACTAAAGTGATTTCATGTTAAATTTTCTTATACGTTTCCCCTCTACTAAAGAAACCCACTAGTGCATGTTTATTGTGATATATTGACATTACATTTTAACTGATGCTAAAATATTTTCTGACAGGATAGAAATTCTTGGCTTTGCTAGGGACATATAATTCCATGTTAAAAGACTACATTGTTTCCTTGCTCAGCCAGATGGTAGCACACTCACTCACTAGCTCTAACCCAAAAGAGAATTTGTTGAAAAGCAGTAAACGTCTGTCTGTAACTTCCATCGTGGATGATGATGAGATTGAAGGAATGTGTGAGATGAAAGAAATTATTCAGATAGTTAAGAGAGATCAAATTTTAATTATGATAGGGGACTGGAATTCGACAGCAGCAAAAGGAAGAGAAGGAAAAATTGTAAGTGAATATGGAATGGCAAAAAGGAATGAAATAGAAAGCCTCAGGGTAGAATTTTGCACAGAACAATTTAATTGTTATGACTTCAAGTTGAACAAATATATTTCAAGGACAACGCAATACATGAAAGTCGCAGATCAAGTGAACAGATTAAGACGTGTGTCACTTTACAGTCAAATCATAACTGAGTCCCAGGTGGCACTGCTGCTGCATGGCTGGCAGACAGCACCACATGTAGAGGATGCGTGTAACTGCGCAGCTGCACTTTGAAAGATCGACGAGTCACAACACTTTTCCCCCCCTTTGAAGTTTTTGCACAGGTCTTGATGGAGGTGGCCTGTAGATTGCTAACGTCCATAGGTGTTGTTTGACTGGTGGTAAAGTCTCGAGGAGGAGGCTTCCCGTACGGACGGAAGTATCTCAGATGATAATGGGTCGAGATGACAGGAAACGTGGGGGTCGAAGCTGCTGGGGCCCCGTGCACCAATCTGCCCATTGCGGCAAGTCTGGTTGTTATAACAGGAGACATGGGCGATGTGTCCGCGTCCGTAGGAGAAGGAGGTGAGTAGAGTTGCTCTGACAGATGATGGTCGTCTGGTTCCTGCATGGGCACGTCTCCTGTTGGTGTCAATTCTTGTGCTGGCACCGATACGATGATGAGAGGACTGCGTTGTGAGTAATGAGAGATTCCAGGATGCCGAGCGTCTGGTAGAGCCGAAGGTGGTGTAGCGGCATCCGGAACAGGCATTGCCGGCACACGAGGCCAAAGCTGGTCCGAATGACGCACTGCAACACATGTGTCTGTCTGGATTTCATACAGGCATCGGCCACGGTGTCGTAAGATGCGGCCAGGACTCCATTTTGGCCACCTGCCATACCACCGTCCCCATACAAGGTCGCCAGCGGTGAACCGGCCAAGTGAAGGCACCAGCGGCCATGATGTGGAAGGCCGCAGAAGATGAAGTAGCGTACAGGGCTGTCGGCCATGTAAGAGCTCAGCTGGGCTGTGGTCCCCCATGGGGGTGAAACAGTAAGAAGCCAGAAATTGGAGAAGCGCATCATCAGCAGCAGAAGAAGTCAGGCGTTTCCTCATCTGAGCCTTAATTGTGCAGACCAGTCGTTCAGCCTCACCGTTTGACTGTGGATGGAACGGAGGGACCGTGACATGCATGACGCCGTGACGGGCACAAAAATCCACAAAATCGGAAGAGGCAAATTGCGGACCATTATCAGTAACATTAGTAGAGGGAAGGCTCTACAAAGAGAAAATGCGAGCTAGACCATTGGTGGTTGCCGTGGTGGTAGGTGACGTGCAACGGACAATGAAAGGAAAGTTGAGTAGGCGTCAATAACGAGAAGCCAATAAGTACCTAAAAAAGGTCCCGTGAAGTCAGCATGAATACACTCCCAGGGCTTCTCAGGCAAAGGCCACGGTGACAAAGATGACTTCGGGGCAGCGCCCTGTGATGCACAAGGGCCGCAGGCAGTGACCATGTGTGCGATTTCAGAGTCGATGCCGGGCCAGTACACATGACGGTGCGCTGGAGATGTTGTGCGAGAGACACCCCAGTGCCCTTGGTGAAGGAGGCGCAAGACCGAAGAACGCAAAGATGCAGGTACCACAACATGCGGCGAAGCATTTTTTGTGGAAAGGAGGATAACACCATCCCTAGCTGTGAGGCGGTAACGCAAAGCGCAGTTGTTCCGCAACAGATCAGAAGTCTTAGTGGATGGATGATCTGTCCAACCCTTCTGAATACAGCGTAAAACCCGGGAGAGGGTAAGTTCAGAACCCGTAGCAGCCAGCCTGTCCCCAGTGATGGGGAAACCGTCCACAACCCGCTGCTCAGCAACATCCAGGTGGAAACACAAAAGTACGTCCCTATCAAATGCCAGATCAGGACCCATGGGAAGGTGAGACAGTGCATCAGCATTCGCATGTTGAGCCGTCAGCCGGAAATGAATCTCATAATTGAAACAAGACAAGTAAAGAGCCCAACACTGGAGGCAGTGTGCAGCCTCGTCGGGAAGTGACGTTGATGGATGAAACGAGGAAACAAGTGGTTTGTGATCCGTAACAAGATGAAATTTGGAGCCATAGAGAAAAACACCAAACTTATGAGAGCACAAATAATGGCCAAAGCTTCTTTTTCAATTTGAGAATACTTTTGTTGGGCATCCATAAGCGTTTCGGAGGCATAAGCAATGGGTTGTTCAGAACTGTCAGAAAAACGGTGCGCAAGGACTGCACCAACCCGTATTGAGAGGCGTCCGTGGCAAGAACAAGATGTTGGCCTGTTTCAGCATAGTCTTCAATTTCTGGAAAGCCGCATCGCATGACGCGGACCAGTGAAAAGGCATGTTTTTATGCAACAGGCGATGCAACGGCTGAGCCACCAAAGCAGCAGATGGTAAAAACCTGTGATAGTATGCTATTTTCCCCAAGAAGGCCTGCAGTTCCTTAACAGATGTAGGGTGAGGTAGGGCATCGATCGCAGCGACAGGTTGCTGAAGCGGACGAATACCATCCCGAGAGAGTTGAAACCCCAAGTACGTGATAGATGCCTGAAAAAATTTTGATTTCTGAAGATTACACTTAAGACCAGCAGTCTGTAAGACATGAAAAAGTGTGCAGAGATTTTGAAGATGTTCTTCAGTGGTGGAGCCAGTGACAACAATGCCATCCATGTAATTTATACACCCAGGAACAGGGAGCAATAATTGTTCCAAGAATTGCTGAAAGAGAGCAGGGGCACTGGCAACCCCGAATGGCAATCGTTGGTATTGATAGAGGCCGAAAGGTGTGTTAAGGACCATAAACTGTCAGGAAGCAGCGTCGAGAGGAAGCTGATGATAAGCTTCTGACAGGTCAAGTTTAGAAAAAAAAAGTTTAGTGAACAAGTCTTCAGGTTGAGGCATAGGGTAAGTGTCGATAAGGCATTGAGCATTTACAGTGGCTTTGAAATCTCCACAGAGATGAATATCACCATTTGGCTTAGCAACGACAACGACAGGAGAGGACCACTCACTGGAAGTGACAGGAAGCAAGACCCCTGAAGCAGTGAGACAATCCAGCTCCCATTGGACCTGATCACGAAGGGCCACAGGAATGGGCCAAGCCCGAAAAAACTTAGACCGAGCAGTGGGGTTGAGAGTGATATGAGCTTCTAAGTCGTTTGCACGGCCAAACCCAGGAGAAAAAGGGATGAAAATGTCGACAAGGAATCCAATTGAGCATAAGGAATAGCATTAGAGATCATATTGACAGTCATCTATGGAGAACCCAAAAACGCGAAAGGCATCGAAAACAAAAAGATTCTCCGCGTTACTATGGTCGACCACACCGCCACACACTGTCAGGGGGCTTGCGGAGTATGGATGTAGATGTAGATGTAGACCACAAATATGGGAACAGTGCGAATGACAGATTTGTAAGATACCTCAGCATCAAATTGTCCCAAGATAGAAATCTTCTGTTTATTGTTAGTCCGTAATTGCCTAGTGACAGGTGACAGGATTGGAGAACCCAACTGAAGATACGTCTGAGAATTGATGATAGTGGCAGCAGAACCAGTATCCACCTGCATGCGAACATCTTGACCATGTATTTGGACAGTGAGGAATAACTTCCCTGAAAGGGAAGAAGTAAAATTGACAGACAACACAGAATCAGAATCAGCGCCATGTTCATGAACATCATGTATGCGGTCTGATTTGCAAACGGATGACACATGAGCCCCCCCCCCCCCCCCTTTTTTTTCTTCTTACTGGAAGACGACGTAGATGAGGGTGAATTAGGAGATATGATACTGCAAGAAAATTTGATGTGGCAGTGAAAGACCTAAGTAGAAACAAAGCGCCGTGAGTATAAAACATTCCGCCAGAATTAGTGATAGCCTTGGGAGAGCCAGCCATGGCAAAACTCTTTAACCTGCTGTGCAACATGTATAAGACATGTAAAATGCTCTAGTAGTTTGAAAAGAATATGGTAATTTCAGTTCCTAAGAAAACAGATTACGACTGGTGTGAATATTACCAAATTATCAGTTTAGTAAGTCATGGTTGCCAACTAGTGACACAAATTCTTTACAGAAGAATGGAAAAGCTGGAAGAAAGTGACCTTGGGGAGGATCAGTTTGGATTCCAGCAAAACGTAGGAACATACTAGGCAATACTGACCCTATGATTATCATAAAAGATAGGTAAGGAGAGGCAAACCTGTGTTTGCAGCATTTGTAGATTTAGAGAAAGCTTTTGACAATGTTGACTGGAGTACTTTTGTTGAAATTCTGATGTTGTAGGGGTAAACTACAGGGAGTGAAAGGCTATTTACAACTTATACAGGAACCAGACGGCAGTTATGAGAGTCAAGGGGCATGGAAGGGTAGCAGTCATTGAGAAGGGAGTGAATCATGGTCATGGACTATCCCCAGTGTTATTCAATCTCTGTGTTTCTGAAGAAGAAAAATTTGTTAACATCAAATATAGATTTTTAAGTGTTAGGAACTCTTGTCTGAAGGTATTTGTATAGGGTGTAGCCATGTGTGAAAGTGAACATGGACGATGAAAATTTAGACGAAAAGAAAATGGTAGCTGTTCAAATTTGGTGCCACAGAAGGATGCTGAAAATTAGAGAGGGAGACCAAGATATAAATACAGAAACAGATTAAGAAGGATGTAGGTCGCAGCAGTTATTCAGAGGTGAAGAGGCCTGCACAGGATAGAGTATCATGGAGAGCTGTGTCAAACCATTCATCAGATTGAAGAAGAAGAAGAAGAAGAAGAAAAGAAGAAGAAGACGACGATGATGATGATGATGATGATGATGATGACAACAGCAATAACAACAATAATAATAATAACAACAACAACAATACCATCTTTCATTGACTCAATACCTGTACTATTTAGTGAGTTAACTTTACTTCCGATTTATTTACATTTGATGTTTACTTTCCAGTACCGTATTTCTTTTACCTGTAATGTTTTTGGCAAAAGTAAGTCCAGTCTGCACCTTTGGTTCTGACTTAATCTTTTTTTCCAAATTTTGGCAATAGCGTGAATCATTTGGATGAAGACATGTTAGGTCACATGCTGCCTGCAAATAGAGAGATTTTCAATGGACTCATTCTGTGACTAAGGAAGTGATGACCATGTAGTTTGGTCCTGCAATCCACATATGACCAACCAGCCTAGCATTAATTAATAACTTTCTAGTTTTCACTAATATTTCTGATCTGACACGTACAAATTTTTCATGTACATGAGTCCATCCTTCTTCCTTTCTTCATTTTCCATTAGAGTTCATTATTTTAATTTCTCTGTCCAGGCTGTCATTTTCCCCACATTGTTGACGTTGACTGTTGGAAGCTCCTTTACCTCAAATTTCATGAAGTTGTCATGGGTACCATGTCTAAAAGATCAGAAGGCCAGGTTTCTTTAGGCATGAAATGTCTTGAAGTGGCATTGTCTCATCTCATGGGGAGTAGGCAGGGCATATTTGCTCCAATTTTACTAAGCTTTAGTATTGTTCCTTGTAGATTTCACCACAATACACATTTTGCACCATTTTTATATTTTTTCCTTTCATCAATTAAATTCCATGTTGCCTGTCTTATCCAAGGACTTCTACTAGGCCTTGTCTTTTTTTTATTTTTGAAATCTTTTATCCTTGAATCTTTTAACTATCCCAACTGGTTGCTGTAGTGATGCCTAAGTACTAAATGGCAATTCGTTGTTTATCCTAATGAGCTGTGAGTCACAAGCTGAGTGTCTATTAATTATGGAGTATGTTTGTTTGCTTTCCTTGAGGTTTACCTACAGAGACACTATCAGGTTGTTTTTCTGCCCAGAAGCCTATAGAAAACCAACACTGAAATCACCACAGACCATTAATAGTTTCAATAGTTTCTTTAATCTCACAGGTAGTGGAACTTAGGATCAAGATGCCTAATAAACAGCTCAGAATTTCCCAGTTGGTTTCTGTATACAGTAACATTTCTAAAAGACATATTGTTTGGAATCAATTCCCAACAATGTTGTTCTGTGTCCTGATAGTTGCAAAAATTACTGGTTTTATTTGGTGTTCAGACATGAACATGACTGCTATCTCCTCCTCCTCTCCCTCCCTCTCCCTCCCTCTTTTTTTATGAAAAAACTGTGAAACCTCCAAACAAATAAGACACTCTTATAGAAAAATAAAGTTGTAAAGATTTTGTGAATTGTCTCTATTTGGTATGATTTGTACTCTTTTTCACAATATGTGCATATGTTGTTATTGTGTGTGTGTGTGTGTGTGTGTGTGTGTGTGTGTGTGTGTTCATTTATTTTTGTAATCCCATATTCATGACCTGGGGTGTAATTATATTTTAAAAAAACCAGACATGAAGTACATAGAAGCAAGGAAATGTTGTTCAATAATAGTCTCTTTGTGATTTCATTGTTTTCTATTTAATACTTTTGATGAATTTAAGCTAGTATAAGAAAATAAGCATTTATTTAACACAAGATTTGTTTCTCATTACAGGATTATCAGAGGACGTTTATCACTCGTAATGGGCTTGTATTTAACTGTATTGCAGGAGCATATGTTGTCGCAATAATTGTAACAGCCTGCACATGTAAGTATAATCTGAAAAAATAATCTTAAGCCATCAGGGTGTATTTTTGTAATGCTGAAGGTGGGGGGGGGGGAGAGGGGGGGGGGGGAGAGAGAGAGAGAGAGAGAGAGAGAGAGAGAGAGAGAGAGAGAGAGACCCCTCATTACCCTGTAAACAGTTTACTGGGAAGTAGAAAACAAATAGCTGTATTGACAACTTCTTGCTTCTAGTTTATGTTAAGTAGAAGTGATTCTTATTTGCTGTAAGTGTGTTACACCACAAGAGGGATCCACCAGTTCATTGCATAAGCACCATACTGAATTAACATTGATAACTAAGATCTGTAAGTGCCTCTAGAAATTTGGAAGACTGCGTCAGCAAAGTATTTTGTAACTGTAAATACCCAGAACTGTAATCAGATGATGGATGTTTAACTATACTATGTATTATGTTGATTCATAGTTCCAGAGCATTTGTTTTGCATTGGTAGTGTTACAGATGTTTATCATTTCTTTGTCACTTAATGTGCTAATCCTGCACTAAATTCACTGACGGAAAAAAACCGCAACACCAAAAAAATGGTTAATGTAGAGTAATGAAATTTTGGGAATTTAAGTGATAACATTGCTCAAAACAGGTTGAATCACCAAATTGATGTACAGATTTGCAGTCAGGGTGTGTATGGGATAACCACAAAGTGCTCTTGCTGTCATATGACATCACACCCCAGGCTATAACTCTTGATGTATGTCCAATGTGTCTAGATTGCAGACAGGTTGGTTCGGGTTCTCAACTGACCCCTTCCTAATGAACACACGGCCATCACTGGCACCAAAGTAGAACAAAGTTTCAACAGAAAACACAACAGATCTCCACCCTGCCCTCCGATGAGCTATCACTTGACACCACTGAAGTCGCAAATGGCGCTGGTTTGGGGTCAGTGGAATACATGCTACAGGACATCTGGTTGAGAGCTGTCCTTGAAGTAATCGATTTGCAACAGTTCATTGTGTCACAGTGGTGCCAACTACTGCTCAAATTGCTGTTGCAGATGCAGTATGATGCACTAGAGCCATACGCTGTACGCAATGGTCTTCCCTCTTGATAGAACCACGTGGCTGTCCGTAGCCCCATCTTCATGTGATAGTACATTCCCATGACCATTGCTAGCAGCAGTCATGTACAGTGGCTACATTCCTGCCAAGTCTTTCTGCAGTGTCACAGAAGGAACATCCATCTTTTGTAGCCCTACTTCTTGACCTCGTTCAAACTCGGTGAGCTGTTGATAATAGTGCTTTTTGTCACCTTAAAGACATTCTTGATTAACATCAGCTCACCACATCCCATCTCAAAGGTAACTAATTTCATGACCATTGCATCCTCATAGTGGCACTATTACTGCCACTCTTTGCGACTGGCATGAAATTTGAATAGGTGTCTTCTTTCAGACATATAAAAATGCCCACCAACTTCTGTTTATGTCACACAATTCCTTCTTGGCAGTGTGATTCTTTCTATCAGTGTATATTTTTGAAATTTGGCAGCTTAAAAGAAAGATGTTGTTATCTTTGAACATTGGAAAAAAATGAAAATTTTGTCATCATATTTGACACTCCATGATAATGTTTTCCTTTGTGACGTATACTTGCAGCAAAAACAGTAAGACAATAAGACTAATCAGTAATATTTATGCCAGAAGGATGAAGGTTTGTTTTCAGCAAAGTGTACATTATTATGAAAATTCCTGAAAGAATATTAAGTTCTTAGGGTCAAGTTTCATGGTTTTAATATGTCGGGGAGTTTCACTTGAGTCATGAACAACAATAGTAGTAATTTTGTCATATTTCAAAGTAAGCAGTTTTAATTTTGTAATTTATATACTAGAAAAGCTGTACAGCTTCATTGAAATAACTCCTCATTTTTTCAGCAGTGACATTGGTCGAAATCTTAAAGGGAATTCAGCACTGAGACACTAACATTCACCTAAATGCCAGTTATGACTCAGTTAGCCTAATTTCCAGTTTCAGCAATTGGTGATTCGAGTCAACTAATGAATTGAAGTATTCCACAACTTAAGACTGAAACAGCAATAATTAGCATATGTCTGTTCATGCTTATCTGATGGCTTATCATCAGTTTAAAATTTTTCTATAGTTATCTGTATGTCTGTGTAAAGGATGTTTTCTGCCAGAAGTATTGCACCTAAAAAATTGTTTTCCAGAATGTGTCAACCAGGATTCCTGCAAGTGTTCATAGAAAAGTGTCAACCACTGTTGTAATTTAATATTAATGACTAAAACTGAAGCAGCTATAGTTGTAAGAAAAATGGCAGATGAAAAGTACCACAGGTTGTACTGCACCATTATTATAGTCGCCTGCATTCCAGTAAATGACAGAATAACTCACCTGGGAGAAAATAATATATCACTTGATATTCTTCATTTTTTTGTGCTCTTTCTCATTTACAAAATATATTTTGATAATTTAATTTCTGTTCAATTATAGTTCCATACTCCATGGACATATCACACGGTTTTTCATTTATGGAACTAAAAGACTGATTCACTGTTGACAATACCAGAGAAGGAAAGTTGCTACTCACCATATAGCGGAGATGCTGAGTCGCGATAGGCACAACAAAAAGATTCACACAGTTATAGCTTTCGACCATTAAGACCTTCTGTGAATCTTTTTGTTGTGCCTATCGCGACTCGGCGTCTTCACCATATGGCAAGTAGCAACTTTCCTTCTCTGGTATTGTTACATTCCATCATGGGTTTTCCATTGATTGATTCACTGTTGATATTCATGTAGATTCAGGAGCATACACCACCCCCACCCCCACCCCCACCACCACCACCACCACCACTATCACTATTGGTCTCAAAACATAACTTTTTGAATCACACTAACAGCTTGAAATCAGTGTGGATTGCTTCATAAGTGCTCTGCAGGATAAAAATGTTATTTTATCATGATCACACAAGATAATATAAAAATTATCAGTTTCAGCTGACTATAGCCATCTTATGATGTGACAGTATTATACTTAATCATTAAAATGTGATTAACTGAAAAGCAAGATATCATATACTACAAAACATCACTTAAACACATTTCAATACACTGAGACAAACAGGTACAGCTGCTTCAGCTGTTTGTGTCTACATTTTCATTTACATTCTACAAGACACTTCATGGTGTGTGACTAATTATACTTGAAGTAAAATAATACTTCATGTGCTTTGTTACCACATTTAATGATCCATTCACAGATGAAGTGCAGGAATAATGATTATTGGTATGCTGTTGCACTCACTAAATGAACATGGCGAAACTTGCAGATCATTTTGGGTATTATCTATCCCCTCTACTAATCCTACTGAGCAATACTTAAAAATCAACTCAACTGAGTGTTTGGTAAACTATCTCTTTCATAGATGAGTTACATCTTTGTAGGATTCTTCCAACAAATCTGTTTGACCTCTGGCTTTGCTATGACTATTATTATGTGGTCCAGAATCCAGATCCATACTCCTGGTTATTTTACAGTTGTGATTGTGTTTCAAGTGATTGACTGACTGTTGTGCATCAAACAGTAATGGATCTGCCCCTATTTATGCACAGTATGATAAATTTTAGTGTGATTCAGGGGGGTGTATTCTGGCTTCCTGTGTGAAACTGTCAGCCAGGGCTGTCTGTCTGTGGGAGATACGGTGACAGACTGAGCATAGCTACTAGCCACAGTCTCAAAGTAGTAATGGTTTCGGTGCAGAAAGTGCTGTTTTTCTAGTGAAACCTGGATTGTCAGTGAAATGGCCTATAAAACACTAGATGCTAAGATTCAGTGTTTTATGAAAATACTAATTCTATTCTGGATTCATCCACATTAGTTACAGATAAATAAAATGAGGACTTCAGGAAACTACTATTAATTTTAAGGTCTATGCCCATATCATGTCTTACAGAAGTGTACTAAACATAAGACTGTTGAGAATGACATACAGGCTGTTTTGTCGCAGCATTTCACATAAGGCCAGAATTGCCGTCCTACATCGTCATTGGAGGTAGACATAGGTGGCTAAATTCTGTCCTGAGTAACTGTAGCACCATAAAAAAAGGAATAGCACTGCATTTCTAGTGAGTCTCATAAGGAACACCTTTTTTTTTTTTTTTTAATGTTGTGGAATTGTCGTGAAATGCATGAAGACTACAAACTGTGAAAAAATAATTCTCTGATTAATTTTGGTCAGGCCCAGTCGTAGTTTCCGTACAGGGGAAGACTGTGAAATTACCTATAGGAACTAACCTAGACCTTCAGCTATGCTACACATCAGTCTGTCACTACAACCAAGATTTCAGGGGGTGCAATATGACACTCTAGCCAAAAGTTAAGATAAGATCTATAGGTAGCATATTTGTCCACAAACATCACATTTCCCGGCATTTTGTCACAACAAATCATACTAAAAGACACATTTTGAAGAAATCTTTAATGCTATGTATGTAAGCTTTGCTGCATACTTAATGTTTTTCGTGTATTCAGTTGTAAATTGGAGAGGTTTTATGTCTCGTGTGGGTCCAATCCATGACGTTTATGGCTTTGTTTAACAAAACTGTTTCCCTGATGTCACAGTTCTTGTGCTGTGATTGTGTTTGGCTGAATGAATGTATAAATAAATACTGAATTACTATTGAATAAAGGCAATGATGTAGAAAACAGTCTTGCAGGATTGAGTAATAAGAAAGTCACAATCTCTTAGGAAATGGAAAGGTGAATAAAAATAAATTGGAGAAAGCGGAACTTGAATCCACAAACTTAGACACTGTAAGTTCACATCTACATCCGCTACACTACCGTAAACTTCTGTGCTTACGTGTCTTGTGGTATATCTCCCTCTAATTGCCAATATATCATTAAATGATATTTAATTATAATAAATCAACCAAGAACTGTGTGTTTTTAATACATCTTCGATGCACCATTGCCTTGAAATGGCATACTTTCACAACTCTCAAGTTGTTGTTGTTTGAAAACAGTGAAATATGAAAATTCATTTGCCACCAATATGATGATTCTCATCATTTTGATGCAACAAATTTTACCAATAATGACATGTTTTTGAGAGGTCCTTAATTTGCTCGTGCTTTGAAAGTGCATCTATCCATAAGATGTAAGTTATAACATAAAACCTGCCCAAGATGGGCTTCAACCGTTTAGGATGAAATCCAATATTGTGTCTCCCATGTTCTGCTTGTGACAGACATGACATAGGACAGCTAGGCTGAAGGAATTGAGCCTTTAGAAGGCTCATAAGAGATGTAATCTGTAGAAGCGATGTTCCAAAGCCTCTGCTACATATACCTTAACTGCCATTTCAAGGTGCAGCTTAGATACTTACCTTTGAAAAACATCAGTCGTTAGCAGTTCCAAACACATTGACTGTCACTGTGTAAATTTAATCGGAAAAATTCGAAATGTGTTCTGATAATCCATTATTGAAAAATGTATTTAAATATATATTGTGGGGTGCCTCCACCTCAGAGCATTTAATTACGAGCTGCGCCTGATCTTGGTTCAGTTTAGCAGTCAGTATGTTTCTTAGGTCACTAAATGGACCGATGACTGGCAGCACATATTTCACAGCTTGTGCAGGGTGATATGAAAGTAACTGTGCAGCTATCCTCACATTTTGGTGCCTGCATCCAGTAATATTCAGCTGCACCTCTTAAATATGAAATGCAAATGAAAGATTGCCCTTCTGATGATCCAGCATATCTCCTATTAACTTTTTCGTCATGGATGTGACATCTGGCAAAATGAGTTCTTTGTCATGTGAGAGGTTTCTTGGTAATTTCAGCCAAGCTACATTACAGAACACCCATGCTATCCCTTCACAATCTTTGGGGTTTGAGAAATATGCTTTATTTGTGGATAGCACAAGCTGCTTCCATACTTTCATATTTTTGGCTCCCATATTGTAAGCAACAGCTATAGTGCATTGTTCAGCCCCTTTTGGTTCTTCTATTATTCTTTCTAAGAGCTCATTAGCCATTGTGACATTGAAGTCATGATGATATAATGGCTGTGTCCATGCCACAAATAAGCTGTGGGGCACAATCAGCTGATGTATCACTCATCAGCAGATGCCTAATTTTGACTATTAAGCTTTTAGTAATTCTAAGAAAACGTACATGTCTTAATATTTTAAACAGTTCTCCTCCAGTCCTAGTTAAGCTGCTTTGTACATGTTTGGAGTATTGAATGGTGATGGAAAAGATAATTCAAATGTTGTTGTTGTTGTTGTTGTTGTTGTTGTTGCTGCTGCTGCTGCTGCTGCTGCCGCCGCCATTGACGTTGTCTTCAGTCAGAAGACTGGTTTGATGCAGCTCTCAATATTGTGTTGTCCTGTGCAAGTCTCCTCTTCTCTGGATACATAAACTACCTAAATAGTTTTTACCTCTGTGATGGCCAGAAATGCACACAGGATATAAAACGCACACTGGACCTATCAAAAAAAGCATTCCTAAGAAAAGAATAATTTGCTAACATATAAGATAAATTGTTAGGAAGTATTTTCTGGAGCTGTTTGTAAGGAGAGTAGCCTTGTATAGAAGTGGAACATGGATGATAATCAGTTTATATAAGGAGAGAATAGAAGCATTTGGAATGTGTTACAGAAGAATTGTGAATATTAGATGAATAGATAGAATAATTAAAGAGACACACTAAATCACATAAAGAAAAAAATAATTTATGGCACAACTTGATTTAAAGAAGAGATTGGTTGATAGGACACACCCTCAAGCATCAAGGAATGGGTGGTTTCATTATGGAGGGGAGTGTATCTTCAAATAATTGTACACTTTAGGTGGAACCAGTGCTATTATGAAAAATGCAGTCAGTCAGTTATACATCAAACTAGAATCCAGTTTAACTAGTAATTCATTTTTTAATAATGCCAAAGTTAGAAGTGAAGACATCTTGCTTCTAAATATTGTACTTAATTATTCAATGTGTGCCAGTGAACATGTGGCTTTCAGCACATTGAATTAACTGTTAGGATTAATTACACCATGGTGACAAAAGTCATGGGAAAGCAATATGCACATATGCAGATGGCGGTAGTATCACGTATGCGGGGTATAAAAGGACAATGCCGTGTTAGAGCTGTCATTTGTTCTTAGGTGATTCATGTGAATAGGTTTCAGACATGATTATGGCCACATGGTGGGAATTAACAGGCTTTGAACATGGAATGTTAGTTGGGGCAACAAATGTATCCGTTAGGACAGTCCAGCAAAATTGGGTGTTAATGGGCTGTGGCAGCAGACAACGAACACAAGTTCCTTTGCTAACAGCATGATATTGCCTGCAGCACCTCTTCTGGGCTCATCCTATTGGTTGGACCCAAGATGACTGGAAAACCATGGCCTGGTTAGATTAGTTGTGATTTCAGCAGGTAAGGGTAGGGTTAAAGTGTCTGCAGACCCTCTGAAGCCCTGGACCCCAGTTGTCACGATGACACTGTGCAAGCCGATGGTGGCTCCCTAATGGTGTGGGCTGTGTTTACATGGAATGGATTGGGTCCTCTGGCCCAACTGAACTGATCATTGACTGGAAATAGTTACATTCAGTTACTTGGAGACCATTTGCAGCCATTCATGGACTTCATGATCCCAATCAATCATGGAATTTTTATGAATGACAATGCGCCATGTTACAAGGCCAGAGTTGTTTGTAATTGGTTTGAATAACATTCAGGACAATTTGAGTGAATGGTTTGGCTAGCCATTGAACATTGATGGGACATAATCAACAGGTCAGGTCGGGCACAAAATCCTGCACTGGCAACAGTTTCGCGATTATGGATGGCTATGGAGGCAGCATGGCTCAATATTTCTGCAGAGGACATCTAATGACTTCTTGAGTCATGCCATATTGAGTTGCTGCCCTAAACCTGGCAGGAGGTCGTCTAACACTGCATTAGGATGTATCCCATGACTTTTGTCATCTCAGTTTATCTCCAGAGACGAGAACAGTGACAATTATTTTGAAGGTCAAACAAGAAACTGTCAGCCTGCTGCAAAAGAAATAGTAGATCATGACTCAATTACTGCAATTTTCAAAAGAAGTCTCAGATTTCTATCTCCTAAATGGTGGAGTAAATTGTTAGGTTAAGAGTATACTTTTGCAAATAACATTTAAAGTAACATTACATAATGGCTTTCATATTGCTCTGGTAATAATTATAAGCAATAAAAATGCATAACTGTGTGAGATGGCAAAGCTTGCTGTTCAATGTACTGCTAATTTGAGTAGCCTCATTCTACATCTATACTCTGGAAACCACTGTGAAGCGCATGGCAGAGGGGTACATCCCATTCTACCAGTTACTAGGGTTTCTTCCCATTCCATTCTGTCATTAATTATGCTATTATACAACATTTCCAGCTTGACTAATTAGAACAGTAGTTGTTTTAAAGTGTACCAGAGGTAAAAGGTGTAATTATTCATAATCAGTAAAAGTAGTACACTGAGGAACAATATCACATTCACTGCTAAGTGTGACAGTGAACTAGTTCACGAACTGCTGTCTCACTGGTGACACCAGTTGTGCTGGCCAGTGGTAACATACACACATTAAAAAGAGTTTTGCATCACCTCAGTTACAAGAGTTCTGGAACCTGTACAGACAATTGGAATAGAGATCAACATAAACATCATTTCCACCCTTTTTATTGCACATGAAAACAACACATTGCATGTTGTACCACCATACAGTGAGACTGTCAGAGGTGGTGGTCCAGATTTCTGTACACACCAGTACCTCTAATACCCAGTAGCACATCCTCTTGCATTGATGCATGCCTGTATTCATTGTGGCATACTATCCACAAGTTCATCAAGGTACTGTTGGTTCAGATTGTCCCACTCCTCAAGGGTAATTCGGCGTAGATGCCTCAGAGTTGTTGGTGCGTCAGGTCGTCCATAAACAGCCCCATTCAATCTATCCCAGGCACATTCAATAGGGTTCGTCTCTGGAGAACATGCTGGCCACTAGTCGAGCGATGTTGTTATCCTGAAGAAACTCATTCACAAGATTTGGACCATGGGGGTGTGAATTGTTGTCCATGAAGACGAATGCCTCGCCAATATGCTGCCAATATGGTTGCACTATCAATCGTAGGATGGCATTCACGTATCGTACAGCCATTACGGCAACTTCCATGACCACCAGCGGTGTACATCGGCCCCACATAATTCGACCCCAAAACAGCAGGGAACCTTGCTGCAATCACTGGACAGTGTGTCTAAGGTGAGTGTCTGGTTGAAGGCATATGCAATACTCATCGGTGAAGAGAACATGATGGCAATCCTGAGCGGTCCATTCGGCATGTTGTTGGGCACATCTGTACTGTGCTGCATGGTGTCGTGGTTGCAAAGGTGGATCTCGCCATGGATGTCAGGAGTGAAGTTGTGCATCATGCAACCTGTTGTGCACAGTTTGAGTCGTAACACGACATCCTGTGGCTGCACGAAACGCATTATTTAACATGGTGGTGTTGCTGTCGGGGTTTCTTGGAGCTTTAATCCATAGGTAGCGTACATCCACTGCAGTAGTAGCCTTCGGGTGGCCCGAGCGAGGCATGTCATAGACAGTTCCCATCTCTCTGTATCTCCTCCATGTCCGAACAAAATCGCTTTGGTTCACTCAGACACATCTGGACACTTCCCTTGTTAAGAGCCCTTCCTGGCACAAAGTAACAATACAGAAGTGATCGAACCGTGGTATTGACCGTCTGTGTAACTCCTTCCTGGTGGAATGAGTGGAACTGATCGACTGTCGGACCCACTCCCTCTAACAGGCGCTGCTTATGCATGGTTGTTTACATCTTTGGGCAGGTTTAGTGACATCTCTGATCAGTCAAAGGGACTGTTTTTGTGATACAATATCCACAGTCTATCTTAAGGAGTTCTGGGAACTGGGGTGATGCAAAACTTTTCTTGATGTGTGTATTAGCTGGGAGCAGCTGTGTGTTAAATTTCTACCTACCTAGATTTTGAGTATCAATTGCAAGTTCTTGCACAACATGTTCATCATATTGCAGATCTTACTGCATTTTTCTAAAATTTTCTGGTGTTGCAACTTCTCTGTCCACAATAACATAATACACAAACAGTTCTGCAGATTGTGTTACAGCACTGTTGTTCTGTAGTTATGTAGCTATGTTCTTACTTTCACATGTCTCATGTTGTGACGAGTAGTGCATTATCACCACATTGTGTGATGACGACAACAACAAGCCAAAAACAGTAATGTGTATATTACCATGTGCACTAATGCCTCAATAAAACATTTATTAATTTAGGTGATATATCACAGTGTCTACATCTGACAATATGTTGGTTTTTCCTCTACAGTAGATCAGTATATATCATGGTACATTTTGTAGTTTCTTAAGTTGTCAGGAGCACTCTGTTAGACTTTCCTCGCTATACTGCTACAGGATTTTCCTCTTTGCACACTCAATTCCATCATCATTTTCAGTAATTGGCACATCTACATACAATTTAATTTATTATAATTTACCATTATAATATAAATTAGTCTTGGCAGGATGGACTGAATCCTGCCATCATGTCTTCTCTCCTGGTTCTCGTACTCCAGTATACTAGGGTGACTAGATTTACAAAATCCAAATATGGGACACAAATTAGAAGTTGAAATGAACAACATTTTGTGGCAACTTTTTTTAATACTATGCCTATATAATTTATTTGTGTTAAAATACTTTGTTTATGCCACAACTACATAGATCATTGTACCTTTTTGTTACAACTGGCACTAAAAAATACAGCAAATACATTGTCACATGCAAGTGCAAAATATCATTTCAAAATGATGAGGTCTCTATCAGAAGTAGACAATGGCTACAACCTACATGGGCTATTTACTTGTATGTCATTGAGGAGATTGATAGTTTCAAACAGAAGTATCATGAAAATGAAAATGGGTCTTAGTTATAATTATGTCCTTATCAGTTTCCACACTGAACCTATTCTTTCCATCAGTCCATAAAGCATTTGCGGTGTGGAACACACTTTCTGCAGCAGCATTAGTGTCGGCTAGACTTAGACAAATGCAGTGATGAGCTGCAAATTTTTGCTGCAGGTATCTTTTAATCCAGGGTTGTTAAAAATGATAGACCATTTTTCAGCAACACTTTTCACAGATCTTTATTCATGGGTTTTCACTTCACATGCGTGTTTAATATGCTTTACTTCTTTAAAAAGTTTGTCTTCACATATTTTAGAATATTTTCATCAAACTGTGCTAAAGTTTTAAGACTTTGCGGAACCATCTTCCAAAGGAAAGAATATTAGAGCTGAATCCAGTTAAATGGTTTCAACATGTGAAGTGGATGAACCAGTTTTTCAGTACAGTCAATTAATGTCTCATAAAATAAGCTTGAAATGTCCAAGAAATCAGAATCTTGCAGCTAGCCATCTTCTTGCAATATACTTATCAAAAACCAAGTATTCGTAATGTGAAAGTTTTCCTTCTTCCTCAATATCACTTTCCATACTAATATATCTAACTCCAAAACTTTGTTGCATATCTGCTGCCTCAATAGTTTTTACTGTTGAAGAAAACATTTTCAATGGACTCTGAATAAAATAGGGCCACAAAAGTGATTGAGGATCCTTGAAGAATGCTTTTAAGACAGTAGGACATTTTTCTTGAGACAAAAAAATGAGGTTTTAGTCCACATAAGTGTCAGTAATCCCATTAACAGCCAGTTCCAAGGAAAGCCATCTGTTTTTAACACTACCAAGCACCTGTTCGTATTCTGTTTCAAAAAACTCTTTCAATTCTTCAACACAATGATTTAAATGAGGAATTGTTGAAAACTTTTGTTTACAATGGTTTCTGTGTCTACTGGGAGAATATCAGCACTGGTTTGTATTGCATTAGCATAATCCTGTTCCATCATCCATTCAACCTACACAATATACTACTCCATCCCTGTGCCACTCCCACTCCCAACCTCATGGTACAGGGATCATATTCTTGTGGTAGACCAAGGTGCGAGACTGCCCAGTCCACCCACCCAGCACCACCTACTCCAGTCCTGTCACAGGCTTATCCTATCCCATCAGAGGCCGGGCCACCTATGAAAGCAGCCATGTCATATACCAACTCTTCTGCAAACACTGCACAGCTTTTTATGTTGGTATGACTACAAACCAACTGTCCACCAGGATGAATGTCCAATGGCGAACTGTTGCGAAGAACAAAGTTGACCACCCAGTGGGACAACATGACGTTGAGCACAATGTGCTAGTTCAGTGGCTGCTTCACAGCCCAGGCCATCTGGATCTTTCCCTCCACCACCAGCTTCTCTGTTCTACACAGTTGGGAATTAAACTTAACACCCTCCACTCCCGTAATCATCCTGGCCTCAATCTCCAGTAACCCACTGTCCCCACACCCTTCTCTGAACGGCTTCCCCTTCCTCTGTCCAGCCACTTCCTCCCAATTCATGTGTCCATGTCACCTCCAGCCTGTACGCCTCCCTATTGGCTCCGACAACAGTGCATCGCACACCTAGCTCCGCAGTGGGCTCGCCGCTCTTTGGTGAATTCGTGCTTGGCTACCATGGGGCTGCCTTTGCAGCACAGTTTCCCTTCTGTGCTGCATGTCTATCCTCTTGCTATTCTTTTTCCCCTCCCTTGGGGAACATGTCTGAGATGTTCTTGGAAATGTGTTCTGCATTTTCATTAACCATTATCAGAACAGTCCCTCCACTGTTTTTTTGTTGTTTTTTCTGTCTTCACCCCTTCTCCTATCCTTCTGCGGCATATGAGGTTCCTCTTTTTTCTTCTTCCTCCCTGTGCACTTCTGATTACCAGCCCACGCGTGTGACACATAACAGGTGACTGGGTAATGCGGGATTCCGAGCCCTAGGTTGACAGGTAGGTTTCGCGCATACCCCCTGGTACAGGCCAGGCCCAGGGGGGGGGGGGGGGGGGTGATTGCCTGGGCTGCTACCTTCCCAAATTGCCAATTGGTCTGTCTGTCAGGTGTTCGGGAGACGTGACCTGGGGTGTGAACAGTCACCTAAGGCAGGTGCGCCACCTTCAGGAGGGGGCCCCCAGTTGGAAGGAGCATGCCTTCTGCACTGCCCAGCTTTCCCATTGTCTCGAGTGGTCCATTCTCCCTGACACGTACTCGAGTTACCATTTACCATGTACTGCCTGTTTGCTGACTCCTACCTCACCTATGTGCATACCCAAATGACAGCTTTCTAAGGCTGACTGGAGCCTTTACTCCTCCCTGGCAACCTTCAACAAACCACATTTCCACAGTTGTGATGACCAGGTAGAGTACCTTACAAACGTTATCGTTACTGCTGCGGAACATTCTACTCCTCACACTTCCTCTTTACCACACAGTGTCCCAGTCCCTTGGTGGACTGAGGGGTGCTATGATGCAGTTTGCGAGGGGAAACGTTCTCTCTCTGTTTTTAACCATCATCCTATAATGCTAAACTGCATTAGTTACAAACTGTTGTGTGCACAGTGTCATCACATTCTTCAGTATAGAAAAAATGCTAGCTGGATTTCATTTACTAGTTCTTTTAACAATTTTCCACTCCCTCTTCTGTCGTGTAGGCCAACCTCTGACAGCTCTCTCCTGACTAGCAGACGATGTCATAGTGGACCCTGTTGCTATCTCCAACACCTTGGGTCACAATTTTGCAGAGATTTTGAGCTCCTCCCACTAACACGCTGCCTTCCTCCATCAGAAATGAGTTGAGGTGGCCCTTCTCAGAATGATGAGTGCTATAGTGACTCCTTTACTGTGAGGGAGCTCTATCGTACTCTCACTTCATCCTGATCCTCTGCCCCAAGTCTGGACAATGTTCACATTCAGATGTTGGAGAACCTTTCTCTTGCAGGCAAGCACTTTTTACTTCATATGTACTGTCGCATATGGGCAAAGGGTTCATTTCCCAGATTATGGTGTGGAACCATTGCCATACCTATACCTAAGTCTGCTAAGGAAAAACACCTTCCTTCTAGCTACCGCCCCATTTCTCTCACCAGCTGTGTTTGCAAGGTGATGGAACATATAATTCATTCCCGGCTGGTATGGTGGCTAGAGTCTTGCAATTTACTGACCACTGAACAGTATGGATTTAGTGTGCACCATACTGCAGTTGACCATCTTGTCACCTTGTCAACCCATGGCAGGAATGGTTTTCTGCAGAAATAGCAGATTGTGGCCATGTTTTTCGATCTGGAGAAAGCCTACGACACTACTGGAGGACTGGTATCCTTTGTACTCTCTACACGTGGGGCTTCCGAGGCAGCATGTGGTTCCCTCAGAAATTTTAAGACAGAGTTTTCAAGGTCTGTGAGGGTTCTGCCTTGTCAAACACCTTTATCCAGGAAAACAGTGTGCCTCATGGTTCCATCCTGAGTGTTGTCCTCTTTGCTGTCGCCACTAACCCTATTATAGCTTCTTTCCCTCCTGGCAACTCAGACTCCATTTTCATTGACAATTTTGCCATATATTGCAGTTCTCCACAGACTTGTCTCATTGAGTGGTATCTTCAGTGACTTCTCACTCGTCTTTATTAATAGAGCATTGGCAATGGCTTTCGCTTTTCCATTGACACAACTGTTAGTATGAATTTCTGGTGGCGCAAGTGGTTTTCTTCCACTGTCATTACGCATTAGGCCTGTTGCTCCTCTGTTCATTGAAATTACAAAATTAGTTGGGCTCATGTTCGATAGGAAACTGTCTTGGTCCTCCCACATGTATTAACTGGCTGCCCGCTGTACATGGTTCCTCAATGTCCTGTGTGTCCTCAGCAGTACTTTCTGGGGAGCGGATCAGAATGCCCTACTCCTTTTGTACCAGTCCCTTGTACTTTTGAAACTCAGCTATGGATGTTTTGTTTATGCTTCTGCACATCTCTCCATCTTACATCATCTCGATACACACCACCATCATGGCATCCATTTGGCCCTTGGCTCCTTCTGTTTGCAGAAGCTGCTGAACTACCACTGTCATACCGCCATTACCTACTTCTCAGCAGATATGCACGCCATTTGTCTGCCGTGCATGGCCTACTTCTTCGATGACTCCTTTGATCACCAATATGGGGCACGTCCCTCTTCTGTTACCTCCTGGTGTTCACTTTCAGCTCTTTCTCCATCAGGTTAACTTCACGCTACCCGCCATTTTCCCAATGGGTGTGAACTGTTCACCACCTTAGCTTCGCGTGGTGGCCTGTGTTCGTATTGGCCTTCATTTGCTCCCTAAAGCCGCTACTCCAGCCTTGCTGTTTTGCCATAAGTTTCACAACATTCACACGGAACTTCGCGGTAGTACCTTTATGTACACTGATGGCTCTCAGACTGACTGTGGTGTCAGGTGTACCTTCGTCATTGACCCCGACATTTTTCAGTATTGGCTTTCGAAACACTGCTCAGTGTTTACAGCAGAGTGCTTCCTCTGGATCAGGCCACACAGTACATCCAGAGACACAGACTTTTCAATTGGATCATCTGCTCTGACTCTCACAGTGCCCTTCAGAGCCTCTGTATGCTGTATACCGTCCATCCCTTAGTACAACAGGTCCAGGAAAGCTATCACTTGCTCACTCTTGATGGCACCTCTGTGATGTTTCTATGGATTCCAGCTAATGTCAGTCTGATGGGAAACAAGGCTGCTGATGCAGCTGTCAAGGCAGCAGTCCTGTTACCTCGGCCCGCTAATTCTTCCATTCCCTCCTATGATCTCTGTGTTGCCATCTGTCAGCAAGTGATGTCACTGTGACATCACCATTGCTCCTCCTTTCATGGGAACAAGCTCTGTGAAATTAAAGCTCTCCCAGTGGCTTGGACGACGTCCTCTGGCCCTCTCACCCTGAGGAGATCATTTTAGCTAGGTTGTGTACCAAATGACTTGTTGGCCATTTTAACGAACGATGCACGGGCATTTTACTTTTTATCTGTTGTAGCGATATGGTGAAGGACGTTTAATCTCTAGTTCAGAACCTCTGTTTCTCTATGGTGTATTTTATGTACCTTTCTCCAAGTACCTGTTTTTAGCTGTCTTTCCTACCATCAGTTGTGCCTAACATGTAGTTGCTTTTAACTCCTTTTCTTTGTCTTTGTGTTCTACAGTTCTGATGTGGGTGCATATGGCCCTCATTGTTTTTGCACCATAAAACAAAACAATCACATGCCTAACCCATATACCTGCAACACCTCCCACCCGCATTTCTAGCTGGCAAACTGGCTGCTTTCTTCTGAGCTGCTAGCCACCCTCCCCACTCCCACACCCACCCCCAGTCCCTCATCCTCCCTCCTGACCCTCTCTTCCTCTACCCACCCTAACCAACATTACTGCCGCCGCATCCTAGTCCACTGGCTGAAATGTAACACTGGCATTATTAGTCCAGCTGGTACCATATGGGGGCATAGGCATGGGTATTGCATATTTGCATATGGGGGGGAGAGGGAGGGGGGGGGGAGGGGGAGAGAGAGAGAGAGAGAGAGAGAGAGAGAGAGAGAGAGAGAGAGAGAGAGAGAGAGAGAATATTCTAGCTTTAGAAAGGATTACTCTGAAAGCTATCAAGTTGTCTTTTTGTGTGAGCCTATCGATGATTTAGTGCTTCTGCTTTTCGGGGAGTGGTCTCCTTTAATACAAAGGTATATAAGATAATCAGTTTGTTATGGGTTACATGGTTCAACACATGATCTAATTTAGCTTCTGTTAAGGAAACATAATGCACAAAGTTGCACTAGGATTTTTGAATAATACAAATAGGGACACATCATCATCTGCATGGGGAGAAATAGTAAGGCTTCTTCGATATGGTTCGATCATGGGCCAACTCTGTTGATGTTCTGTATGAAGGATCTGATGATACAAGCATTATCGTGAAACTGAGCAAAGAGCACCAACAGGGAAAATGGTAAATAATGTTTTTGTAAAATTATTGGCAGGTTTTGCACAAATGGACCAGCTTTAAACTTTAAGAAACACAGCTTATCCACTACATTGGATAGGAGAGGCTTATAGAGATTGGCAATCATTCTTAGCACTTACACACAGAATTTGTGTGGATCACAGTACGTGTATTATTCCCTATTAAATGTCTTGGTCATAGTCATCTTTAAATCTAAATAAAGAAAGAAGAAACAGAAGTAGCAATACAATGAAAGAAAATACCCAATCTGGTTAATATGGAATATCATAATACAATTAATACACACTAAAATAAAACTTGATGTACAGATACAACATATCGCACCCACTAACAACCGTACTGTACATTACAGTCAAAATTTGCAGGCAGCCTTGTGACAGCTGACTGTGATACTAATAAATTGCCATAAGGTGGCACCATAGTCAAATATCGGTTGAACAGAAAAATGGTTAGACCGTCAGTGAGAGAGCACCACTAGTTCTTGCTACTAATAAGGCAAGTACACCGTTCGCTTGTTACATATTTTTACGAGCTTCAAACAGGAACGACTTATTTTCAGTCATCTGGGTAGTTACTAGTTTATTTTTGTAATTTATTGCTGTTTGAGTGCTTACTAGGCACAATCTTTTATTTCAATAACAGTGTAGTGTACAGTACCGCCGTTGCTATCGGCCTTCATATTGTACAGGCTTTTGTTTGTTTTGTTAGAACAGCTCAGTGTCGGTTAGACCATCAGTGAGAGAGCACTTCGATTCCCCGCTGCTAATAAGATGAGTACACTGTTTGCTTGTTGCATATTTTTACGAACTTCAAACAGGAGCGACTGCAGTAATGGATAGGAACTGTGATTGTCGTGTACAGATGCGAGCTGAGTTGGCAACCCTTCGCTCACAGCTCCAGGCTGCTTTGGCTTCCATCACACAGCTTGAGGCTGCTGCAAAGGGGTGTCACTGTGGGGGATCGAACACGGGAATGCAAGGGACGTAGAGCACATCCCACATGTCCTCCGATCGGTCCACTGCTGTGGCCACAAGGGTTCACCTGCACTGAGGTTGACTCCTCACCCGTGGTCGAGTGGGAGATCATTCCAAAGTCTGGCAGGCAGCGAAAAACTTTGAGGGGCCGATTGTAGGGCCTCCCCGGTTTGTTTGACGAACAGTTTTCGGGCATTATCTGTGGCTGACGATGTCTCTGAGCCGGATGCAGTCGTCCACCCTGTTCCAGAGGAAGCTTCTCGGCCCGCAAGGTCTGGGCATTCACAGAGGGTGGGTTTGCTGGTAGTTGGGAGCTCCAACGTTAGGTGCGTAATGGGGCTCCTTAGGAACATGGCTGCCAAGGAGGGGAAGGAAGCCAGTGTGCATTCCGGGGGGGAATCATTCTGGATGTGGAAAGGGTGCTTCTGGATGCCATGAAGAGTACAGGGTGCAGCCAACTGCAGGTGATGGCTCATGTCAGTACCAAAGACATCTGTTGCATTGGATTGGAGCTGATTCTGTCTGTGTGAAAAGTGTCAGTTGACCCTGAATAAGGAAAAGTGTGACGTTATTCACATGAGTACTAAAAGAAATCAGCTAAATTTCGATTATGCGATAAGCCACACAAATCTGAAGGCTGTAAATTCAACTAAATACTTAGAGATTACAATTACAAATAACCTAAATTGGAATGATCACACAGATAATATTGTGGGTAGAGCAAACCAAAGACTGTGATTCATTAGCAAAACACTTAGAAGCTGCAACAGGTCTACTAAAGAGATTGCTTACACCACGCTTGTTCACCCTATTCTGGAGTATTGCTGTGTGGTGTGGGATCTGCATCAGGTGGGACTGATGGATGACATCGAAGAAGTACAAAGGGCAGCTCGTTTTGTATTATCGCGAAATAGGGGAGATAGTGTCACAGACATGATGCGTGTATTGGAGCGCCAATCATTAAAACAAAGGCATTTTTCATTGCGATGGGATCTTCTCATGAAATTTCAATCACCAATTTTCACCTCTGATTGCGAAAACATTTTGCTGGCACCCACCTACATAGGTAGAAATGATCATCACGATAAAATAAAGAGAAATCGGGGCTCACACAGAAAAATTTAAGTGCTCATTTTTCCTGCGTGCCGTTGGAGAGTGGAACGATAGAGAGACAGCTTGAATGTGGTTCATTGAACCCTCTGCCAGGCAATTTATTGTGAATAGCAGCGTAATCACATAGATGTAGATGTAGAGAAAATGACATGAAAGCATAGTAAGTGATTTAAAAAGGCAAGCACAAATGATTTCCATTTATGTAACATAAATACCAAGGATGATTACATAGTAAAGTATTGCATAGTTCTATTTGCTTGTTTGTAGGTGCTGAGCAGTCAGCAGGGACATATACAAGATTGAAACTTATGCTGAACTTTTGTTCTTCCTTAGCTTTAAAAAAGAAATTACATTTTACTGCCAGGCTATTATTTGTTGTATATTGTGAGAACTTTTGGTTTACTGACTGAATGCCACTCTTTTTTGGCGAGAATGAGACTAATGTTGTATGAGATTTATAATTTTATGCATATTTTGCCCCTCAACCTACATTTTTTGACATAATATTTTAGTATACTTTAGTAGTTGCTGTTTCAGTCATGTATTAAAAGTGATCAGTGAGCAACAGTTGCCTGGCCTATAAATCCCACTTTTTTCTTGTTCTGATTGTATTTTAACAGTATGTTTCAGTCTTACTAAATGCAGATATTTTCTTTTTTAGTTCCACCTCACCGAACTCGATACTATCAAGAAGCCCAAGAGGGGTTGTATAGTGGACCACTTTTTCTTTTGTGCTATCTGCTGTATTCACTGCCATTTTCAGCAGTTTCTGTTGCAGCAGCGTCAAGAATTTCATTTGAGTAAGTATATAATAAGATATTAACAAAATTTTCGTATTTTATGTAACTTTGTCTTTGCAGAAGGTGGATACAAAGTAGTGTGTAATAATTTCATTTGTTGAAAAAAATGAAAAATACACCATAAGTGTTAGCTGAGGTTCTAATATTCATGTGGGCTTTTAGTAATGAGTTATTCTTATGTTTTGCTGTATTTTGCTGTTGAGTTACCAGACAATGCTTTCACAAATGTTCCTTTTAGAGTTCTGTTAAATAAGCTGTGAATACTGTGAGGTTAAGGTACAGGAAATGAGGCATTTCTGTCATAACAGTAAAAAATTTTCCAAAGAGTTGACAGACTTCACATAAAGTTATATGGTCGGGAAACACTTACTGACTACAAAATAATTTGAGACAAGTTATCTTCAGTTGAGCAAATTACAACCAGTGCCCTTACAATATGTTTCAGTAACTTCACAGATTCTTCTATTTGTAGATTACAGCAGTTTAATAGTTAATAATAAGACAAAACAACAACAGGCAGAGAAAGGTATTGAAATCATGAGGGACATTTATAAGTGGTCACTGTTGAACATAGTAAAATTAATGTATGAACTTTTGCATGAAAGTAAACCACATTAATGAATGATGTACTTCACACAGCATTTTTATTTATGAGTATTTACAGGCAGTTTCTTCGAGAATAACACACAAGAGTTCATTAAAAAGAATCGCCATGAACATGTGATTTTCTTACCGCTTTTGGCACCTGCATGTAACAGCTCATGAATTGTTGTTGTGACCTACTTATATGTGCACTCATATTTTTATTTAGGTGATTATTTTTTAGGTTCAGTTGCACAGAACATGGAAACCATTTTCAGGCTGCCGAAAATATCCTCAAGTATAACACAACACATTTTGTCCTTTATACTTCAACTACTTCCTCTATTTATTTTACTCACACCTGTTACAGTACCATGAATTGAATGTATGCAGTTTTATAAGAACCTGCTCATATAATCAAGTTTATTAATTTCATTATCTTTATGTCAAGAATTGGGCGTGAAAATCTGTTTGCAGAGGCTTTTGCAAATTATGTTATTTGTATTTTATATTGTTAAGATGTGATTGAATTCAATAATGTGTAAAATAGTCAGCTTAATTAAAAATTTATATGAAAGTATAATGCAATAATTTTCTGTTTAATCATTTATTGATGTTTTCCTTATTTGATCATAACAACTCTTAACATTAAATACGTCTGTTGTTCTCTTGTGCTCCCTCTCTATATTTATGAATTGTATACCATTTAACAATTTAAATGAGAGAAATATTCTCTCTGTTTCCTTACAGATTGATTGGTGTAAAGGCTTTGTCAGAGTGGCTTCTGTTTGGTGGCGTTTTGTGGGCTTGTTACTTACTGGCTGAACAGCAAACTATAGCAATTCTGATGACTGTATGCAGTTCTTTTAGAGCTGCTGTCTGCAGTCTTTATATATCAACAGTATATCTGATACTTGGGAGTGGCGTTTTGAGGTATGTGCAAATACAGTGGAGCAAAAAAGTTGTCACTCATATTGTACTCACCCATGTGTAACAACTGTATGACATACAATATAATTGCAGTGAACAGTGGGCACACACACACACACTATAAAAAGGGTGTTGGTTATTTTAGCTCAGCTGTTGCTGGACCATATCTTATAGCTTATGCATAAGGTCATCTTAGGACGCACAGTGAACACAAATGGAACTTGACAGTCTTTCTAGAGACTGCTTCCCTACATAATTTTCTACCCACCGAACACTGGAATTTTTAATTCTCATTTATGCCTTATCTACTTTTGCTACAGAAGCAACTATTTACCCTACAGGAAGCAAAGTTAATTTTTTCCTCCAGTCCAGTCATCAGTGACAGAATTTTGTCCCTCTCTGTATCATAATAATACTATTGTGACACAATTAAGTGACCACCTTCCCCTGGTTTAGTCGAGGCATTTTGTTGAGCATAGGAGCTGGGGTAGAGGGACCTCCTACTGTCTGACTGCTGGAAATTTCACCACTTGAATTCAGTCTCCATGCCAATCCTCATAGATCTCTTTACAGTTCATCTGAAAATTCTTTCATCAGTATTTCCTACAGTTTTTACCCCTCATATTTCCTTCCACTAACAAACTGACAATTCATTCATCCTCGTAATTAGAGGCTTCTGGGAAACTCTGTGTCCATAATAAGAGCCCTACCACTTTTCAATGGATCATTCTGTCACTAACATCTGTTCCTGAACTTTAATGTGAACTTTTCAGAATAAATGACAAGAATATCTGATAATGCATTTGACAATTTGCATTAGAGTTGCCTGTCCCTGCTAATTAATTCCTTAGGCTTCCCAGAGGTATGATAGTTCAATGGCACCCATGATCACTGGTAGTGGACCTTGTTACATGCAACAATCCCTCTGAAATCTGTCTGTAAGCCATAATTTCAGAAAATAAGGATGAATTGTGACTGCACAACATGAAATCAGAGAGACTGTAATTAGTGATGGACTTCTCTTTGATGCTGTGGTGAGTGGACATAGTGAGGAGTTTGACTTAACCATAGTGTTAGTGATATAACTGCGAGTGGAATTATTTTAGCTTTGGTGGAGTTTATGCTGTGTTTGAAAAAATGGAGAACAACCAGTGATAAACTGGGGCTCTGAATCAGTATGTGAGTGCCTTCAGAGGAGCACTGTCTTGTAAAAGGCAGCTGTTCGGGTTAGAGACCCTAGTCAAACAACCCCCCCCCCCCCCCCCCTCCCCCAAGGGAGTTTACATCTCTTTTGTGAGTATGTGCTTGGCCACCATGGGGCCCGAGCCTTTGCAGCACTACTTCTCTTTCCATGCTGCAAGTCTATCTTTCTGCTATTCTTTTTTCCTCTCTGTCTTTTCATTGGATGATCTTTGTGGTGCCAAATGTTCCTCAGATCTGGTTTGTGTTTTGGACACAAACCCAGCACTGTAGCCCATCTGGGATGGGGTTTGAGTGTGTAGAGTAGTGTAGTGTAGTCATGTATCTTCATGGTGTTATCCTCTTGACCATGTAGGGATCGCATTGTTGGTGCCTGAGCTGGAAACTCCCCACGAAGCCAGCGAGTAGGTGCCCATCATGGCTGGAGCACGGGGACTCCGGGCAATGGTTTACTGTCCAGGTAACTGTTGCTGTAGATGGATGGTGCCCATGGGGGTGGGGGTGGGGGGGGGGGTGATACCATGGTGGAAGATTCGCATATGAAGCGAACTAAACTTTCTTCCTCTGGTGACCTCATGACCCCAGCAGTAGCAGTCTCTTCTAAAGCTAGCACATATTACATTGTGGAGAGGTATGATCCCAAAATGTTCAATTCACTGGCTACACCATGGGAAGAACACAGTGCACTGAGACAAGGTGAGAAATATTCAGTTTGTTCTAGGACAGATGGGGATTCCTTTTTGACTACAATGCCTTTGTTCTTTGTCTTTTCAGACATGAAAAGTGGCTCTGTTCTGCTTAAAATGGCCTCCCCCACTCAGTCACAGGTGCTGCTCATCTGCAACAAGCTGCTTGATATTCCTGTCTCTCTAATCCCCCATAAAAGTCTGAATAAGGTACAGGGTATTATTTTGCATCAAGATATCCTTTTACAGACTGATGATGAGTTGCAGGTTAATTTGGAGCAATGAGGTGTGAATTTAACAGTTGTATCCACTGAGGACCAAAAGACAACAGAATAGATACTGGAGCCTTTATCTTGGACTTTGGAGTTGACACATTGCCTGAGAAGGTAAAGTTGGTGTGTCACTGTGATGTCGGGCTGAATATTCCTCCTCCCATGTGTTGCTATGAATGCGTGCGATTTGGACATGTCTTCACGTTGCAGCACCAGCCCATCTGTAGGGACTGTGGCCATCAGATACAAATGAACATTCTGTGTGCCTCGCCCTCCATATATGTCAACTGTGGGAGCACCATTTGCCCCGTTCAACAGACTGCACCATTTTCAAACATGAAAAGAAAATCCAAGAATACAAGACCCTTGACTGCTTCACATATCAGCAGGCTAGGAAGAAGTATGATCACCTACATCCTACATATATGACAGTGATGTATGCTACTGCTATGTCAACGTCACCCTTTTTAGTGATTGTCCCATCGCCCTTTGTTCCCAGGACTATGCTGGTGTGCAACTGGGTGCCAGCCAGTGGCTGATGGAGCCACAGGTTGCAGGTCATAGGACTTCGTGTTCCTCCTCTGTCCCAGAATCTGGGGCAGACAATCCTTTGCAGCAGTGTAAATCATCACAGGACAAGTAGTAGTCCTTCAAATTGAGGGAGATTGTGATGGCCACCGTGCTGCCAGACCCTGCATGTTGTGCCTCTGTACCTGAGGCAGCATTTCTGGCGGCCTCTATGGCCCCGGACCCCTTCACACCCCACTACTCTACCCCACCCCCTCCCCCCTCCCCTCTCCCCTCTCCATCTCTCCTTGCACCTGATTTAGAGCAAATGTGTAATGATGGTGTATCTTCACAACCAGTAGCAGCAGGCAGCACTGAGGCATGACCTGCCTCCTTGGTCCCTTCATGCCCCTTACAGGGTACTGATAGCATGATCCTCCAGTGGAACTGCCGCGGTTTCTTCTGCCACTTGGCTGAGCTGCGTCATGTTATATGTGCTTCCCCTGTCTTTTGCTGTGCCTTTCAGGAAACTTGTTTCCCAGCAATACAGACCCCTACCCTTTGCAGCTATCAGGGCTATTTTAAGAATCACACAGACTGTGAAAAGCATCAATGGTGTTTGTACATACATTCTGGACACTCTACAGCAAACACCTGCCAATCAGTACGACTTCAGAGACTGTGGCTTTTCTTGTGAAGACATCTCTGGAATTTACCATCTGTAACATATATCTCCCTCCCAACAATGAATTTCTCCAAAACATGTTGTCTGCACTGTTTTCTCAGCTATACCTGCCCTTCCTAATATTGGGTGCCCATCAGTGCCTGCAACCCTTTATGGGGTGGAACTGCGGCCACTGGCCACAGTAGAGCTGTCGAAAACTGCTCCCAGAACTCGATGATTGCCTCTTCAATAGTGGTGTTCCCACACACTTCAGAGTGGCACATGGGTCTTATTCGGCCATTGACCTTTCCATTTGCAGCCCAGGTCTTCTCCTGTCCATCCATTGGAGAATACATGATGACCTGCACAGCAGTGACCATTTTCCGATCTTTTTGACCCTCCCTCGTTATCACTTGCCTGGGTGTCCACCCATATGGGCACTCTTCAAAGCTGATTTGGATGCTTTCATGACTGTCATCACCCTTCACATCCTACCACATGGTGGTATCGATGCGGTTGTCCAGAGCACAACTGCAGCCATCCTGTCGGCAGCTGACTTTGTGAGTCCCTCTTCCTTGGGATCTCCCTGTTGGTAGACAGCATCTTAGTGGACCACCAAAATTGCTGTGGCCATTAGAGATCGCAGGCAGGCTCTCCAACACCATAAGCGACATCCATCAGTGGAGCACCTCATTGTCTTTTAATGGCTCTATGGACACCAGTACCCTATGGGTATATGAGGTATTGCTGTGAATGGTGATTTCTACACTGATGCAGATGCTGTTGCCAATCAGTTTGCTTTTCATTATGCTCTAGCCTCCGTGTCACCAGAATTATCAGCCTGCATTTCATATCCTCAAACAACAGGTAGAATGACTTCCTTTGCCATTTACTACAAATCACCTGGAACCTTGTAATGCTCCATTCATTGACTGGGAATTCCTCAGAGTGCTAGCCCTGACACAGCTCCAGGGTCAACTGCATCTACAGCCAAATGCTTTTCGGTGGATTTCCAGAGTCACAGTCTTGCCATTTTCAACCATATCTGGAGCGAGGATGAGTTCCCACCTCGGTGACGAGAAAGAGTGATCATCACAGTACTGAAATCGGGTAAACACCCCTTAAGATGAACAGCTATTGTCCAATTAGCCTCACTAATGTTCTCTGCAAGTTGCTTAAGGTACAGTGAGTTAACGGCTGGCTTCATCCCAGGGCAGTTTTCACCAAGGCCATTCTGCTGCCTGGAGTCTGCTATTCAGTCAGCTTTTGCCCATCATCAACATCTTATCCCTGTCTTCTTTGACTTGTATAGGGCTTACAACACCACATGGTGTCACCACATCGTTTCTACCCTCCATGAGTGGTATCTCCGGGCCAAACTCCCAGTTTTTGTTTGGAACTTCTTGTCTCACCATACTTTCTGGGTTCGAGTTGGTATTTCCCACAGTACCGCCCATATACAAGATAATGGAGTCCCACAGTGGTCTGTATTGAGTGTGCCCCTTTTTCTAGTGGCTATCAATGGCCCCCACCAGAACCCTACCTCAAGGACCAAATGCTCAATGTGGAGTCGTATCGTTTATTGGGATTGATCTTTGACGTCTGGTTGATGTGGCTTCCCCATCTTTTCCAGCTTAACTAAACATGCTGCTCACATTTTGATACTCTTCACTGTCACAATAATACCAGCTGGGGTGAAGACTGCTCTACAATTTTGCGGCTGTAGAAAGCTCTGATCACATTGCATCTTGATTATAGGAGCCTGGTATATGGCGACTATTGTGGGGTTCAAGTTGTGACAGGTACCTTTCGGACCAGCCCTGTGAACAGTCTACTTGCAGAGGCTTGTGTCCCTTCCATACAGATCAGGCACCAATAGACCTTACGGTTTTTTGCCACCTTGATGCATTTCCAGGCTCAGACGTGGTACACACTGACGGCTCTATGGTCAACAGTCGAACCGGTTTTGCCTATATACATATAATATGCAGTGAACGACACTCCCTGCCAAATGGATGTAGTGTATTCACTGCAGAATTGGAGGCTATTGCTCGAGTCCTCAGCCACCTTCATTCTTGCCATGGCAAGTCATTCTTAATTGGCAGTGACTCCTTGGGTAACCTTCAGGCTGTCTACCAGTGCTACCCTTGACACCCATTGGTTATGACTCCCCAAGATCTCCAGTATGGCCACCACACTGGACATCCTGATTGTGTTGGGATCCCCAGGAATGAACGCGCTGACTGGTTGGACCATGTGGCAGTCTTCACTTCGTGCTTCTCGCAGGAAATCTACTGTTCTGTTGGCTGTGCATTAGCAACACATGGCTGATCCATGGCTATGTCCTCCAAGGTGAGGATCCCCTCCACTGTCAGTGTAGTGCCCGTCTCACATTGGCCCATATCCTACTGGACTACTCTAATTTGGCCACCTTATGGCGAAAATAAACTTGTTGACACACTGCCTCTGGTGCTAGTGGATGACACCATGACACCAGAGTGGCTGATTTGGTTTTCCATTTTACCCATGGAAGTGCTTTTTACTCCTCTCTGTGACATAGGGCACATTGGCCTCTTCGGCCACTTGAGGGATTGAAGTGGTGCCCCATTGCTACTCATACCTGAAGGGCCCGTGACTGCCCTTGTGGGGTGGTCTGGCCTGGCTCCTGCCCTTCCCAACTTTTTAAATCTTCTCGTTCTTTCACATCTGTCGCTGATTGACATACTCATCATCATTGTTCTCTTTCCTTATGTTTTATCTTCTCAGTGTAGCTAGTTCTCTTGTGGTAATGGAGGATGCGGAAACACTGTTCAGATGCAGATGGTGTGCTTTTGGTTGCATAACGTGTCCTGGGGGCCTCCAGTTGCTTTCTGGGTGGGGCATCTCTCTCACTTCTCCTTGCATCTCTCTCTCTCGGCTTTCATGATTCTTGGCTAGAATAGACTCCATTGGGATTTGTCTTTTGTGGTCTTCCCCTTTTTGGACTATTCCTGGCTTGACACACAAAGGATTATGGGACTGATGACCTCATAGTTTTGTCCCTTCAGCCCCAGCAATCCATCCATCAAATAAATAGGTTCACTCATAGTAATCATACTGTGTGTACTTCACCAAAAATAAAATAATTTCATTCTCACTCGGTATTTTCACTTCCATGTACTTCACATCTTCACCCATTAAATTTCCATTTGATGTGACATGAAAGATGTGTTGTGTAGTAAGGACAAGAGTTTCTTGTATTAACTATCACACAGGGCCCACAAATAAAATGTTCAATGACCTAGCAGCAGCACACCAACAAAATCCCATATGATGTCTGCAGCTTGTGGTCTAGTGGCTAGCATTGCTGCCTCCAGATCACGGGGTCCTGGGTTTGATTCCCAGCGGCGTTTGGGGTTTTTCTGCCCAGGAACTGGGTGTTTGTGTTGTTCTCATCATTTCATCATCATTTGTGAAAGTGGCTAGATTGGACTGTGTAAGGATTGGGACTTTGTACTGGCTCTGATTACCGCGCAGTTGTGTGCTCCACAAACCAAACCAATCACATATGATCATGTTGGTGGAAAGTTCTGCACTCTAAGAATTTACTAGTAAATCACACTCTAAAAATTTACTAATAAATCACAAAAGCTGTGCCATGCATGACCTAAGATAAAGCTGTTCTCAATCCAAAGGTTGGTTTCATTACCACTATGCTTTACTGGGCTGTGGTATGGCCTTGTCTATCCTTGACATTTGAACTGATTTACCAACCATAACAATAAAATACAAATAAATGAACAGAAACAATACCACAGTTGGTAAGATTTGCATTAGAAAAGAATCTCTCTTTGCTAGAACATTAAAGTTGGACAAATGAACAAAAAATTAAAAGATTTAATGTTTGCTAGTAAATAGCACGAAATAAGCTGAAGGGTGTGGTTTTTTCAGGTTACAATGTTGCATCACTAATACTTTTTTATGTTTCAGATCATTTCATGGACTTCCAGACTGGCTGTTGTATTTGACATATGCAACTCAATCTCGATATGCAGGAGCATTTCTGAGCCAGCAGATCTTTACAAAAGATGGTCTACTCAACAACTTGCCATATGATGCTAATGTGAACTGTACATCATTTTTTCTTTCACAGAGCTCCTCACAAGCATCTTCCTCCTCCTTTGTGTGTAGGTATGCAAATGGAATGGCATTCCTTTCAGAACGTTATGGGAAAAAAGATGGAGTTGACACTTTAGCAGAAATTTTGGATCGTGATTTAAATTTTGGTGTAGTATATGCCTTTTCCATTGGCCTCATTATAATAAATGCACTTCTCTACCTTGTTCCACTGCCAGCTTTTGTGAAAGCAAAGTTTCGTGAGTAAATGAATTGCCGTTCTCCTCAAGATATACTGATAAAGGCACGTTTAAAATGTTGTAGCATCCCAGAAATGTATGAAGTCATAGTCTTGTCAGTGGCAAGGAACTGCACACATTTCACAAATTAATGTGATGTTGGTTACTCAGATACCTATGCCAGGTACTGCTAACAGCAGAATATCTCCAAATTGCATTGATCTGTACTGACACTGATATGATAAGTGACACTAGCTGCTCAGATAAACGGGATCCAAACTGTTGTGACCAGACGAAACTACGGTCATCTGGTCATAATTGTGGGTTCTTTGATTGCTGTGGGAGAAGGCTCATCAAACTAGAACACATGAAATATTAGTTCACTTTATTACATAAATGAATAAAAGATTTACTTAACTTTGACACAGTTCTTTGCCCCAGGACTGCTTGATAATTTACGACTGCCATTGACTATGAAAGCATCACTTGATGCACAGGTTAATAAACTATCCTTTTGCAGTGCAAAATGCATCATTTATGAAAGTACATTTCATCAGAAACTTTTAACTGTCACTGTCCTACCCGATTGATGTTGACTGCTGTAGCTGAGGTCTCGAACTGGGGGAAAGCTCTTCCAAGCTCGGTTAAACATTCTGATGCTGTGCTGAGAGGAGAGGTGTTGGCATCAGGAGTACCTTTGATTCATCATTGCCTTTTGCAGTGGAACCTCACTAGCATCTGTGGTATCGATATGCATTGTTGACTTAGGCATGACACCACAATCTCAGAGTGATACCACAGATGTAGTACTTACAAGAACTTAGAAATGATAGTGTCATGTAATTCTACTTTCCTACAGCATCCACCATTTAGAAAACATTTTGCTTAATTCCCAACAGGTTTTCTCATTTAAAACAATCTGGACAACTGGTGGGAAAAGACATATAAGAATCAGTTGAGAAATGTTACATTCCTATATTTTGCATTTCATACACCTGGACTTTTTCACTTACATAATGGGTAGGGGAGGGGAGGAAGGAAAGAAGGATGGATGGATGGATGGATGGATGGATGTATTAAATATGTATTACACTTAATCAATTGGATAAACTCGACCAGATCAGAACAGTACTCTTTATAAATTGGAAGAGAGAGATTGTTGTGTTGTTGTGTAAAATATTTATAAAATTTTCGTATTGTATTTGTATTTTTCTGAGAACTGTATGTATTGAAAGGTATTCTCTTTCATGAATAAATCTAGCATAACATCTGCATGTCTTGTAACTACTGCCTTACCTCTCTCAACAACTATCAACAGAAGTTTCCAAAATATAATGAACGTTAAGCACATTGTTTTATAGCAGTTATCTTGAAATATGCACTTACAGAATATTACTTACTGGATAAAATGGTGTATATGTAGTCATGTTAATATCATATTCTTGAGCCTGCACCAGCTGCATTATGCTATGTCTATTAGTTGTATACATCAATAAGTCACTCTAAGTAAAGCAGCTGGTATCACAATAAATATATACAAACTAATGCAAAGTGACAAACTGCCTATTGGCTTCTGTCTCGGGTTCTTCGGCCAATGTTCATCTAATGATTTTTCTGACGTTTCGCCAGCACGAGTGGCTGGCATTGTCAAAGCTTCACCCTCCATTGCCGGTGGTGAACTGGAGCCGAGCTCACGGGCGCAGACTATATGTACCTGGCGCGCCAACGTCCGAGGGCTTCTCCGCGGTCATTTCCGGTGCGGTTCTCTTCTTGCTACCTGCGACGGTCGTTCGCTGCAGTACGGGAAGCCAGGATTCGTTTACCTTAAGGCTTTCCTCTTTCTCGTTCAAACTGTTTGCGTGTTTTTGTATTTCTACAGCTTCTCTGAACATGCGCGTGTGATAGTGCTTCTCTACAGCCAGAACTTCCGTATCAGCGAATTTTATTACATGGTCGGTCTCATTCAGTGCGTGCTCTGCCACTGCCGATTTCTCCACCTGCCCCAACCTGCAATGTTGCTTATGCTCTTTGATCCTGGTGTTAATTGATCGTCCAGTCATTCCGACAAACTTTTCCGCATGTGCATGGTATACGGTATATTCCTGACATTGCAAGTGGGTCTCTTTTCTCCTTCGCCGATCTAAGACACTCTTTGATCTTCCTTGTCAGTTTGAAAATCGTCTTTACACCATGTTTGCGCAATATACAGCCGATTCTGTCCGTCACTCTGGGAATGTATGGCAGAAAGGCCATACCCGACATTTCTTTTTCTGGTTCCTTACTGCGCCGAGTTTTTGGCTCTGTTACACTTCTAATATAATCTGTGGAGTACCCATTGCTCCTCAGGACAGTTTCCAGGTGTTGCATTTCTCGTTTGAGGTGTTGCGGCTCACATATTCGTCCTGCTCTTGTTACTAGCGTACTGATCATGCCTCTTTTCTGGCTCGGGTGGTGGTTTGACAGTTTGTGCAGGTATCGGTCCGTGTGTGTCGGTTTTCGATACACGCTGTGTCCCTGGTTTTCGCCGTCCCTTGTGACCAGCACATCGAGAAATGGCAGTTTCTTGTCCTTTTGTATCCATGGTAAATGTTATGTTGGCATGGAGGCTGTTCAAGTGTCTTAGGAAGTGACCGAGCTGTTCTTCACCATGGCTCCACACCACGAAAGTATCATCGGCATACCTGTACCACACCTTAGGTTTGCAAGTCGCCGAGTCCAGTGCCTGTGCTTCGAATTGTTCCATGAAGAAGTTGGCCACCACTGGACTGAGAGGACTACCATGGCGACGTCTTCCAGCTGTTCATAGAAATCACCATTCCACGTGAAATAGCTCGCGGTGAGACATGCATGAAAGAGCTTTCTGATGCTGATACATGTCTCACCACGAGCTATTTCACGTGGAATGGCGATTTCTATGAACAGCTGGAAGACGTCACCATGGGTAGTCCTCTCAGTCCAGTGGTGGCCAACTTCTTCATGGAACAATTCGAAGCACAGGCACTGGACTCGGCGACTTGCAAACCTAAGGTGTGGTACAGGTATGTCGATGATACTTCCTAAGACACTTGAACAGCCTCCATGCCAACATAACATTTACCATGGAAGTAGAAAAGGACAAGAAACTGCCATTTCTAGATGTGCTGGTCACAAGGGATGGCGAAAACCTGGGACACAGCATGTATCGAAAACCGACACACACGGACCGATACCTGCACAAACTGTCAAACCACCACCCGAGCCAGAAAAGAGGCATGATTAGTACGCTCGTAATGAGAGCAGGACAAATATGTGACCTGCAACACCTCAAACGAGAAATGCAACACCTGGAAACTGTCCTGAGGAGCAATGGGTACTCCACAAACTATATTAGAAGTGTAACAGAGCCAAACACTCGGCGAAGTAAGGAACCAGAAAAAGAAATGTCGGGTACAGCCTTTCCCAGAGTGACAGACAGAATCGGCCGTATATTGCGCAAACATCACGTAAAGACGATTTTCGAACCGACAAGGAAGATCAAAGAGTGTCTTAGATCAGCGTAGGAGAAAAGAGACCCACTTGCAATGTCGGGAATATACCGTATACCATGCACATGCGGAAAAGTTTATGTCGAAATGACTGGACGATGAATTAACACCAGGATCAAAGAGCATAAGCGACATTGCAGGTTGGGGCAGGTGGAGAAATCAGCTGTGGCAGAGCACGCACTGAATGAGACCGACCACGTAATAAAATTCGCCGACACAGAAGTTCTGGCTGTAGAGAAGCACTATCGCACGCGCATGTTCAGAGAAGCTGTAGAAATACAAAAACACGCGAACAGTTTGAACAAGAAAGAGGAAAGCCTTAAGGTAAACGGATCCTGGCATCCCGTACTGCAGCGAACGACCGTCGCAGGTAGCAAGATTAGAACCGCACTGGAAATGACCGCGGAGAAGCCCTCGGACGTTGACGTGCCAGGTACATACAGTCTGCGGCTGCGAGCTCGGCTTCAGTTCACCACCGGCAATGGAGGGTGAAGCTTTGACAATGCCAGCCACTCGTGCTGGCGAAATGTCAGAAAAATCATTAGATGAGTGTCGGCCGAAGAACCCGAGACAGAAGCCAATAGGCAGTTTGTCAACAAGTGGCCACGAAAGCCTTAACAATTTTGTGTTGCATAGTGGACAACATAATGTAAGAGGGAAACAGTCTGATACATACGTTCCAGTGATTATTTGTATTGTGTGTGTATTCAAAAACACATCTAGGTACATGCTTTCATTCATAACCAGAACACTAAAAACCACAGAAACAACTTCAGAAATATAATCTTGAGTAATAAAACTGCTCAAAAAGTTTTCTGCCGCCTGAATGTCTGCTATTGAGTGGGGGCTCAGATTCAAGGAAATCAGAGAATGGAAGAATGAGCCATATGAAACAAAAAATTAAAAAAAAGAACACCTTTGTGAAATAAAATGGTCATCACAATAATGGGTCTGTTCAAATATGTGAAATCAAAATGTGCTGCTGGGTAATGAATGTTTCTCCATTAACATGGTCTCAATTGTGTTCGTGTCTGCAGATATAGCAGACAATTACAATTGGTTGGTTCTTGTCTCCTGCATCAATGTGTTCATGAAGTAGGTATGGTGTGCTCATTCATTATCATCATAAAAGATGAACCCATCACCAAAACATTGAATGTGGAGTTGAACAATAGGTTGGACGATCCTGTCCCAATACTGCACAGCCCTCAAATTACCATCAAGAGCAATGAGAGGTGTCTGAAATCAATACATGATACTTTCCAGAAACATGACTCTTCCCACATCTCTGCCAGAGACATCCATTGGTACCTGCTCACCTCCACACTCTTCTACGATGATCATCGTGGGATTTTTCTGTTCGTAATGTATGCCTAGAGGCCAGATTGATTAGGTGAAGACTTGTGTACTTTTTAGGTCAAAACAGGCCTCCTAGTTGCCTCCAAAGTGGCAATGTGTGATTTTGTTGCATTTTCTTTAATTTGTATGCAATGTTAATTAGCTGGTGTTGGTGATGGCAGGTAACCATTATGAGGCAGACATAGTGTTTATTATCCCTCAATAGTGGTTGAATGTTCAAATGATGTAGCTGTAGTGTATTCCAGTTCAGCAGGCAACATCATGTGCTTAATAAAGCTGCTTGCTGTGAAATGACAATCCAGGTACTGTCTAAGCTTTAAATGTCTATTCTAAGCTTGTTGACAGTGTGAATGGTGCACACAAGCCACATTGTCCTGTTCACAAATGGAGAGACGTGAGCTCTACTGAGAATGGGGTATATTTTTACCTTCATTACACAGGTACGTACATACATACATACATAGTAATTTTCTGTGATTGCAAGAGTGTTGATGAAAAGGTTTCCAATAAAAATCTTGCACTATGCAGGTAATGAAGATAGTGCAAAACTTTTCTGAGCAGTTGATATCAAATTATTCAATGTGACAATACTGGAAATCAGGAAAAGCCCACAGCCCTCCCCATAGAAGCATGTACCCAGCCTGTTCTAGAAAACAGAAGTGTACACAATCTCATGTTATTTAGATTTGGAAAAAAAATGAAAGGGGAAGGAATGCATGTTCAGTTCCGAGTTATAATTAATGCCATGGTGACTGAAAATAGTATAACATGTATTACAAGTGGTTTTATTTCAATGTATGTGATTTTCTGCAATACCAATGTCTTCACGAGTAGAAAATCTCTCCTATAGTGTGAAGTACCTTCTCATACTGAAGAAACTTTCTTGCAGCAGTGAATACCAGTGTCAACATTTAGTGAACATTTTGGCCAGTATAATCCCTCAACCTATTAAATTTCAGGAGTGCAGCTGCAGAAACTTATTTCCTCTTCTAATATTTCAGCCATCTACAGAATGAGCCACTGGATTGAACCCACAATACTCACTCCATAGTTTTAAACCACACGTGCCAGCGATGTTGATCAGCAACAAAGAGCATGCACAAACTGAATCTGTGACTGGCTGATACATGCTGGGATATCAATGTATCATTATTAGCAGCACTGTAGTGATGTCGTTGCAAGTTTGTTAAAGAAAGTGCCACATTCCATGATTTATCCAGATTGAAACCAATGTCTTAATGAATTTTAACTGCTTCTTTCACCACCTAGTCCCAAAATGCTAGAATTTTGACATTTTCATACTTCATCAATTGACTGGTGTTGATGTAGTGCCCTGCCATTACTGATTTATTAGACTGTAAAAGCTATGATGATCCATGCATCTTTCATGAACTGTGCGTGTCATCTGCTTGATGTGTCAAATGCTACAATTGTGGGTGATCTTCCATCAAAGATGACTTGCTCCAGAAGTCTATGGTTGATAAAACCTCCTGCAAGCATCTACTGTGACTATTGTGTTGGGGGGGGGGGGGGGGGGGAGTAGTTTATGCCCTTACAAGGACCAATGCATATTTCGATTGAGGATGATTTTTCAAGCAGATTTTAGGATTTGGTTTTATAGCTCTTTTTAACGAAGTTTATCACCTACTAGACGCCTTTCAGGTCAGAAACTGGAAATTTACATGCGCATTCTCCTTCCATCTCTTTGCAGTACTTAATGCAGACATCACTGTTCTAATTACATCTGTAGAAGCCAATCTCTCACTCTTTTGCTTGTGGATTTACCTTTGTTCTCCAGCAACTAACTACCTGCTGTCAGCCTCTCTTTTTTTTATGGTCATTTTTAGCTAAAGAAACTTTTTCTTTTGTTACTATTTTGTACAGGATATATCCATGTATTATAACTATTCCCAACATACTCTCTTGACTGCAGTCTGAATATGTCACTCTTAACTACGACTGTAGTCTTGAGGTAAAACGCGAGACTACCTCTGTTATGACTGTGTGCCCAAATTTGGCATTAATTGGCTATGGCAACAGACAACCAATGCAAATGCCTTTGCTAACAGCATGACATTGCCTGCAGTGCCTCTCCTGGGCTCGTGACCATATCGGTAGGACCCTAGACAACTGGAAAATATTGACCTGGTCAGATTGGTTCCAATTTCAGTTGGTAAGCACTGGTCTAGGGGTAGTGTCTTTGATCAGTAATCGAAATGCCCTCTCTCCCAGGTTTGAACCCTTTCACTGCTTAAATTTTGAACAAAAATCAGCAGCAATGGCAGACAAAGACTTCTAGCATAAGAAGTCATCCTCATTCTGTCAACAGCAGAGGAGCAGACAGAGGTTCAGGGCACTCTTTGCCCTTGGGGTGGGAAACTACCCCTAAAAGGTGGAAGACTACGCGATGATCAACAGCGTGAGGTTGCAGAAGGCAATGGAAACCACTGCATTAAATCACGTAACATGTATCCACAAGTCATGTGGCCTGTAATTGAAAAAGTGTCATGATGGTCTCTCCATTGGCAAAAGATTCCTGACTAGTCCCCCATTTGGATCTCTGGGAGTGGACTGCCAAGAGGGAGGTGACCATGAGAAAAAGATTGAATAACCAATGGAAGAGTTAATGTTCTATGAGTTGAACATGGAATGTCAGCAGTTTTAACATGGTAGGGAAGCTAGAAAATCTGAAAAGAGAAATGCTAAGGCGCAATCCAGGTGACAGTGAAGTGAAATGGAAAGAAGACAAGGATTTCTGATCATGTGAGTATAGCGTAATATCAACAACAGCAGCAAAAAATGGTATAATGGGAGTAGCACTCATTATGAATAGGAAGATAGGACAGAGAGTGAGTTACTGTGAACAGTTCAGTGATAGGGTTGTTTTTATGAGAATCGACAACAGACCAACACCGACAACAATAGTTCAGGTATACATGCCGACATCGCATGCAAACGATGTGAGGCAGGGAAAGTATATGAGGATATTAAACGTGTATGTAAAGGGAGATGAAGATTTAATAGTTATGGGGGTATGGGACTGCGGTTGTAGGGGAAGAAGTAGAAGAAAGAGTTATGGGAGGATGTGAGTTTGGTACTAGGAATGACAGAGGAAATAACTAAGTTCTGCAATAATTTTCAGATGGTAATGGCGAATACTCTGTTCAAGAAGTAGAGGGTGAAGCTGAGGAAACACGTTTTTTGAACTGCTAGTACGTGGCGACGAGAGGGGGTATTGACCTTGAATGAATGTTGGCAGACTGCCCATACAATGTAGTTTCAGTCGCTATGGAGCATTGGAGCGTAGAGCACCGTGTGTTCGTTGTCAAGTATTACTTTAGAAACAATGATTCCACAGTCACTGTGCAACGTCTTTTCCACCAAAATTTTAGAGTTGGACGTCGAGGTGCAGTGCCTGACTGAAATACTGTACTCTGATGGGTTGCAGCATTTATAAGTACTGTATCTGTGATGAAAAAGAAACCACCTGGTCTTCCCCATTCAGTTCGTACTCAGGAAAATGTAGACCGAGTGAGAACGGCAGTTCTTGGTAGCCCGAAACGATCAGCTAGATGACAGGCTGTAGCGCTAGGTATGTCACATCGTTTGCTTCACCGCATCTTACATGATGGTCTTAAGTTTCACCTGTACAAGATAATGATCGTCCAGCAGCTTAGTGAAGGGGATTTTTTGCAGCGCAGAGAGCTTTGTCGTGTAATGGATGAAATTAGGTGCTACAGTCTTCATCAGTGGCAAAACTACATTTTCATGTAGACGGTTACATCAATGTTCAAAATTGTTGGTATTGGGCGTTGGAGAACCCACGTCAATTACTCAATACCTCTCCACAGTTTAAAAGTAACAGTGTGGTGCTGCATTTCAAAGATGGGGATTGTTGGACCCTATTTTTTTTTTTTAAGAGGAAGGAACTGCAGATACTATGACATCAGTGCACTATGTTAAAATGTTAAACAACTTTCTTCATCCAGAACTTGAAAGGCTTCAAGTGAACATGAGAGAAATATGGTTTCAGCAAGACGGTGCCGCATCTCACATGGCGAGAGCATCCGCAGAAGTGGTTCGACAAATGTTCCCAGGACATGTTTTTTTCGAGATATGGTGATGTTTACTGGCCCCTTCGCTCACCTGATTTGTCGATATGCAACTACTTTTTGTGGGGATATTTAAAATCAAAAGTCTATATGAACAAGCCTCGCACAATCGCTGACCTGAAGAATTTGATTCATCAGGAAATTGAAGCAGTGTCGAATGAAGTGTTGGAGAGAGCCGTGCATAACTTTTGGGAGATGATCCAAATTTGTATCCAGCAAGGAGGACATCATCTCCAAGACATTATTTTTTGAACCTAATTAATGTATGTATATTTCAAAACTGCATTAAAAAAATCTATCACTTAATGCTTGTTTTTATTATTTTTATCAAACCAAGTCCCAGTCATTCAATAGTGAAAAATGTGTTACCTCTGCTCCACCCTGTACAAGGGGAGGAGGTATAATTGAAAAATATAGAGGTAAAGGAAGATTTCAGTTACATCACATCATGGTCAGGCAGATATTCAGAAATCAAATATTGGATTGTAAGGCTTACCCAGGTGCAAATACAGACTCGGATCACAATTTGGTACTGATGAAGAGTTTAAGAGGCTGGTCAGAAAGAATCAATGCATAAAGAAGAGAGATGTGGAAGTTCTAAGGAATGAAGATATGCTGGAAGTTCTCTGGGGCTACAGATACTCTGAAAATTAATAGCTCAGTGGGCATTTCAATTGAAGAGGACTACACATATCTGAAAAGGACAATCAAAGAAGTTGGAGAGAAACACGTAGGTACAAGGAAGGTAACTGTGAAGAAACCATGGGTGACACAAGAAATACTTCAGTTGATTGATGAAAGAAGGAAGTACAGAAATGATTGAGGAAATACAGGAATATAGAAATATAAGTCACTTAGGAATGAAATAAATAGGAAGTTCATGGAAACTAAGGTGAAATGGCTACATGAAAAATGTGGGGGAAAAAAATTGTCAGAAGAACTGACTCGGTACATAGAAAAGTCAAAACAAACTTTGGTCAGATTAAAAGCAGAGGTGGTAACATTAAGACTGCAATGAGAATTCCACTATTAAATGCAGAGGAGAGAGCCGATTGGTGGAAAAAGAGTACATTGAAGGCCTCTACGAGGGGGAGGACTTATTTGATGATGTGACAGAAGAAGAAACAGGAGTCAATAGGGAAGAGAGAGGGAATCCATCATAAGAATCAAAATTGAGAAGGGCTTTGGAAGACTTAAAATCAAACAAGGCAGAAGATCATAGATAACATTCCATCAGAATTTCTAAAATCAAAAGGGGAAGTGGCAACAAAATGATTATTCATGTTGGTGTGTAGAATGTATGAGATTGGTGATATACCAACAGACTTTCAGAAAAACATCATCCACACAATTCTCAAGATTGTAAGAGCCAACAAGTGCAAGAATTATCACACAATCAGCTTAACCCTGCGGCGGGCACATGGCGGCATACAGTGCTGCCAATTTTATTTTCGTTCAATAATTATGTCAGCGCACCGAGCACACAACAGTGGTGCTAGATATGCTTCGATTGTTAAGTCATGCGCCAAACTGTGTTACTGTGCCGTCATTATACCCACCATAACAGCTGTGACTCACCTGTGAAGTGGACGACTACACCGAGACGGCATGTAGCTGTACCACTGTCAAATGTTTTCATGATTAGAAGCTTTGTTTTACAACTCTATGGGTGAATGATGATTCAGTTATTAACATTGCTTTGGTATTAAATTATTTTACTGTCTCCCAGGTCCGCACAAAAGAAAGGACTAACACCAGCAGAAATTGAGCATCTTCTTCTGCAATCATCTGACGAAGAAGATTACACAGATTTCTCTGACAGCAACGAGGAAGCAGAAATAATTGAAACTGCAGATCATTCCAGCGAATCTGAGCAGTCATGCATTGACAGGAATGAAGTGAAAGGAATGCCACACGATGACTGCCATTTTTCTATTGGTAAGGACCAAGAAACTTTGTGGGTAAATAATCCGTTAGCACTAAAAGGGAAACCAAAACTTAAGAATATAATCAGTCTTACCTGGCCCGAAACACAATGGTTGAGAAGCTAAAACTGAAATTGAAAGTGTTGTCATTGTTTGATCCTGAGATAATTGATTATGTCGTTGCAAACACAAAACAAGTACATAAATAACGAGATCATCTGTGAATTACTCAAGGGTTAGAGATTGCAAAACTACTTCTGCTTCTGAAATAACGGCTCTTTTAGGAGCACTGTTTCTCATTGCTGTACAAAAAGGATGATGCACAAATGTATTAGAACTGTGGGTATCAAATGGGACAGGAATGATTATTCTAAGGGCAGCATTTAGCTACAAGCAGTTTCTGTTCTTGCTCCAGTCACTCAGGTTTGACGATACTTCTACAAGAAAAGCACGACTAGCAACTGATAAACTTGCTGCCATCCGCAATCTCCACTCAGCATTTCCGAACAACTGCAGAAACAACTACAGTCCAGGGGAGTTCACAACCATAGACCCCCCCTGCAGGTCCGGGGATTAGAATAGGCCCGAGGTATTCCTGCCTGTCGTAAGAGGCGACTAAAAGGAGTCCATCCCCCTCACGGGGGTAGTTAGCGCCTGCGTCCGGAGACGGACGGTTCCACGACCTATAATCGTGGTCTTTTTGGTTTTTCACTTCTCGTTTCTTCCTTCCTTTGGTTGGTTCCTTTCTTTGTTCTTCTCCACCTGACTGTCTTTCTTACTCTTTCCCTTGACTTCTTCTCCTTGCCTTCTCATTGCCTTCTTCTCCTTGCCTTCTCTGGTCTCCGCCTTGGCGTTTGAGACAGTCTGTCCTCTTTCTCCCTCTCTCTCTTCTTTTTCCTCTTCTTCCTTCCTCCCTGTGCGTGCCTGAAGGCCGACCCAAGCGTTCGCACGCGTAGCGGGTGACGGGGTAACGCGTAAGTCCCCGCCCTGGGTAGACATGTAAGGCACGCGCGTACCCCCTGGTAAAGGCTAGGCCCGGGGAGGGGTGATTGCCTGAGCTGATACCTTCTGACCATGCCGATTGGTCCCTCTGTCTGTTTCTCGGGAAGTGTGACCTGAGGTGTAAACATTCACCTAAGGTGGGTGTGCCCTCTGAGAGGATCCCCACAAGGAAGGAGCGCGCCATCGGAGACGCTGGCAATCATGGGGGATTCCTTCGCATCTCTCTCGACTTCGACCCAAAAACGGAAACGTGACCAGCCAACAGTGACAAAAGTACTACCGCCTGCCCCACAGTTCCTCGTAGTTTCTCGATCTGAGGACGGAAAGGATTTTTCCTCTGTCAACCCTTTCGTTATTCAGAAGGGCGTAGATGCCATAGCCGGATCTGTCAAATCTTGTACCAGGTTGCGTAACAGCACCTTATTACTAGAAACTGAGAGTGCCTTTCAGGCACAAAAACTGCTTCGGGCCACCCTCCTGTACACGTTCCCTGTCCGGGTGGAGGCCCACCGAACTTTGAATTCGTCTCGTGGTGTAGTCTATACTAGCTCCCTCGACGGATTGACTGACGAGGAGCTTCAATCTTTCCTCGCTGAGCAGGGCGTGACGGCTGTCCATCAGGTCATGAAAAAGGTCAACAATGACCTTGTACCGACCCGGACACTTTTCTTGACCTACGATAGTGTTAAGCTGCCATCGCGCATCAAGGCGGGCTACGAGGTTATTTCTGTTCGCCCCTATGTCCCGACACCTACGCGCTGCTACCAGTGTCAGCGTTTCAGTCACACTCGACAGTCTTGTTCCAATGCGGCTAAATGTGTCACTTGTGGCAGGGATGCCCATGAGGGTGACTGTCCACCTCCATCTCCTCATTGTGTGAACTGTCAGGGTGACCATGCCGCATCCTCCCGCGACTGCCCTGTCTATAAGGAAGAACGCTGTATCCAAGAAATTCGGGTCAAAGAGAAAGTGTCCACCTCGGCTGCTCGCAAGCTATTGGCTAGTAGGAAGCCCACGCTGCTCCCAGCGGGGAAATACAGTACTGTCCTCGCCTCTCCTCGGACTACCCGGGAGGTAGCAACCCAGACATGCGATCTGACCTTCAGCACCACGGTCGTCCGTTCGGCCAGTGCTAAGATCGCGCGGTCGACGTCTCCTCTTCCTCCCATCACCCCACAGACACCAGCCCCTTCCTCAGCTTCTGCTAAGTCGAAGACCCCGAAGTCAGATGCACGGGCCTTCAAGAAGGAACCCTCCCGTGCAGACTTCCTCCATCCCTCGACCTCCCAGCCTTCGACCGGTACTTCCACCAAACGTCCTTCCAAAAAGGCGCATAGGAAGCACAGTTCTCCTTCTCCGCCACGGCGCATTTCTTCTCCTGCGCCACCCAGCGGTTGCCGCCCCAGGCCGTCATCCGTTTCGCCTGGCCGCACCGCTGGTAGCCGTACATCTGGCCGTTCACCGGCTTAGGAAGCTCCCCCTCCCGGCCATCCTTCCGAGATGGCCGATGACCCTATAGACCCCATGGACGATGACTGTCCGCCTACTGATAGCGGCGGCAGTGCTCGCTCGAAGGCAAGCCCTAAGCGGCCTTCGAGGTGACCCCTTCTCTCATCTTCCTTTTCTTACGATGGCACTTATTCACTGGAATATTCGCAGCATTCGCTCCAACCGAGAGGACTTGAAGTTGCTGCTCCGCTTGCACCGTCCGCTCGTCGTAGCCCTCCAGGAAACGAAGCTACGCCCATGCGATCAAATTGCCTTGGCACACTACAACTCTGTGCGTTTTGACCTACCCCCTGTGGTAGGTATCCCAGCTCATGGAGGGGTTATGTTGCTAGTCCGGGATGATATTTACTACGATCCCATCACGTTGCACACCGGCCTGCAGGCAGTTGCCATCCGCATTACTCTCCCCACTTTTACGTTTTCCTTTTGTACCGTTTACACTCCATCGTCATCTGCCGTTACCAGGGCAGACATGATGCAACTTATTGCTCAGCTACCTGCACTATTTTTGTTAACTGGAGACTTCAATGCCCACCATCCCCTTTGGGGCTCTCCAGCATCCTGCCCGAGGGGCTCCTTGTTAGCAAACCTTTTCAACCAGCTCAATCTTGTCTGCCTCAATATTGGCGCCCCTACTTTTCTTTCGGACACATCTCACACCTATTCCCATTTAGACCTCTCTATATGTACTCCCCAACTTGCACGCCGGTTTGAGTGGTATGCACTTGCTGATACATATTCGAGCGACCACTTCCCGTGTGTTATCCATCTCCTGCAGCATACTCCCTCTCCGTGCTCCTCTAGTTGGACCATCTCCAAGGCAGACTGGGAGCTTTTCTCTTCCAGGGCGACCTTTCAGGATCAAACCTTCACAAGCTGCGATCGTCAGGTCGCACACCTCACGGACGTCATTCTCGCTGCTGCTGAATATTCCATCCCTCACCCTACTTCTTCTCCACGTCGCGTACCGGTCCCCTGGTGGACCGCAGCATGTAGAGACGCTTTACGTGCTCGTCGACGTGCTTTACGCACCTTTAAACGCCACCCTACAGTGGCGAATTGTATTAATTATAAATGATTACGTGCTCAGTGTCGTCGTATTATTAACGAAAGCAAGAAAGCCAGCTGGGCTGCTTTCACAAGCACCTTCAACAGTTTTACTCCTTCTTCTGTTGTCTGGGGTAGCCTGCGCCGGCTATCTGGCACTAAGGTCCACTCACCAGTTTCTGGCTTGAAGGTCGCGAATGAAGTCCTTGTGGCCCCTGAGGCTGTCTCCAATGCCTTCGGCCGCTTTTTCGCAGAGGTTTCGAGCTCCGCTCATTACCACCCTGCCTTCCTCCCCTGCAAACAGGCAGAGGAGGCTAGGCCACCTGACTTCCGCTCCTCGAATTGTGAAAGTTATAATGCCCCATTCACCATGCGGGAACTCGAAACCGCACTTGGCCGATCACGGTCCTCCGCTCCAGGGCCTGATTCTATTCATATTCAGATGCTGAAGAACCTTTCTCCTGCGGGTAAAGGTTTTCTTCTTCGTACATACAATCGCATCTGGATTGAGGGACATGTTCCCGCATGCTGGCGCGAGTCTATTGTTGTCCCGATTCCTAAGCCGGGGAAGGACAAGCACTTGCCTTCCAGTTATCGACCTATCTCGCTTACCAGCTGTGTCTGTAAAGTGATGGAGCGAATGGTTAACTCTCGATTGGTTTGGCTGCTCGAGTCTTGACGCCTACTTACCAATGTACAATGTGGATTTCGTAGGCGCCGCTCTGCTGTTGACCATCTGGTTACCTTGTCGACCTTCATTATGAATAACTTCTTGCGGAAGCGCCCGACCGCGGCTGTGTTCTTTGATTTGGAGAAGGCTTACGACACCTGTTACAGGGCGGGCATTCTCCGCACCATGCATACATGGGGCCTTCGCGGTCGCCTCCCTCTTTTTATTTGTTCCTTGTTAATGGATCGACAGTTCAGGGTACGTGTGGGTTCTGTCCCGTCCGACACCTTTCGCCAGGAGAATGGGGTGCCACAGGGCTCAGTTTTGAGCGTCGCTCTCTTCGCCATCGCGATCAATCCAATAATGGATTGCCTCCCAGCTGATGTATCAGGCTCCCTTTTTGTGGACGATTTTACCATCTATTGCAGCGCGCAGTGTACACGTGTCCTGGAGCGCTGTCTTCAGCCTTCTCTTGACCGTCTTTACTCCTGGAGTGTCGCCAATGGCTTCCGTTTTTTTGCCGAGAAGACGGTCTGTATTAACTTTTGGCGCTACAAAGAGTTTCTCCCACCGTCCTTACGACTCGGTCCCGTTGCTCTCCCAATCGTGGAGACAACCAAATTTTTAGGCCTTACCTTATCAGGAAACTTAGCTGGTCTCCACATGTGTCATATTTGGCCGCCCGTTGTACCCTTTCTTTACATGTCCTCCGTGTTCTCAGTGGTATGTCGTGGGGAGCGGATCGAACCGTCGTACTTCGTCTATATCGGTCGATCGTCCGCTCCAAGCTGGATTATGGGAGCTTCGTATACTCCTCTGCACGGCCATCCATCTTACGCCGCCTCAACTCCATACAACATCGGGGTTTACGACTTGCGATCGGAGCATTTTATACCAGTCCCGTAGAGAGTCTTCATGCTGACGCTGGCGAATTGCCACTCACCTACCGGCGCGATATACTGCTTTGTCGGTATGCCTGTCGGCTACTGTCAATGCCCGACCATCCGTCTTATCGTTCCTTTTTTGACGACTCTCTTGACCGTCAATACGGGTTGTATGTCTCTGCCCTGCTACCCCCTGGAGTTCGCTTTCGTCGCCTCCTTCAATACCTTAATTTTTCACTCCCTGCAACCTTTCGAGTGGGCGAGAGCTGCACGACACCTTGGCTCCAGACTCAGGTCCGCGTTCACCTTGACCTCAGCTCGCTCCCAAAAGAGGTTACCCCCGGTTCGGTCTACCACTCCCGTTTTTTGGAACTTCGATCGAAGTTCATCAACATGACTTTCATTTATACAGATGGCTCTAAGACCAATGACGGGGTCGGGTGTTCCTTTATTGTCGGGGCACAAAGTTTCAAATACCAGCTCCATGGCCATTGTTCGGTCTTCACAGCTGAGCTCTTTGCCCTCTACAAGGCTGTTCTTTACATCTGCCGCCACCGACATTCTGCTTATGTCATCTGCTCAGATTCCCTGAGTGCCATCCAGAGCCTCAGTGATCCGTACCCGGTTCACCCTTTCGTACACCGGATCCAACGCTCTCTTCAGCAGCTGGTGGACGTCGGTTCTCCGGTTAGCTTTATGTGGGTTCCTGGCCATGTCGGTATCCCTGGGAACGAAGCTGCAGATGCCGCGGCTAAGGCTGCGGTCCTCCAGCCTCGGACAGCTTCTTGTTGTGTCCCTTCGTCCGATTTTAGCAGGGTCATTTGTCGGCGCATCTTATCGCTGTGGCATGCCGATTGGGCTGCACTTACCGACAACAAGCTTCGGGCCTTAAAACCTCTTCCCGTGGCTTGGACGTCCTCCTCACGCCCTTCTCGGCGGAAGGAGGTCGTTTTAGCCCGGTTAAGAATTGGACACTGCCGGTTCAGCCATCGCCATCTGCTGACGGCTGCGCCGGCGCCGTTCTGCCCATGTGGGCACTTGCTGACGGTTAGACACATTTTAATGTCCTGTCCAGATCTTAACACACTGCGCCTCGATCTTAAACTGCCTAATACTTTCGATGCCATTTTAGCGGATGACCCACGAGCAGCTGCTCGTGTTCTTTGTTTTATCAATTTGACAAACCTCGCTAAGGACATTTGATGATGTTGTTTTTTAATCCTATGCCTGTCAGTCTGTCTTTTATCGTGTTTTCCCTTTTAGTTGTTGTTGTCAACTTGTGCCTCGCGGTGCATTGTTAGAGTAGTCAGGGCGCTAATGACCATTGAAGTTGTGCGCCCTAAAACCACTAAAAAAAAAAAAAAAAAAAAAAAAAAAAAACCATAGACGAAATGCTTGGCCCATTTCGTGGACGTTGTGGTTTTGTTCAGAACATGCCCAATAAGCTCTCTAAGTATGGATTGAAGTTGTATGCATTGTGCAATAGCAAGACATTTTATACTTTTAATTTTGAAGTATACTGGGCAGACAGAATACTGGACCATACGTTGCATCTAACCAGCCAATGCATATTGTGAAGAGATTGGTTGAGCCAATCAAGCGATCTCACAGGAATGTAACGATGGACAACTACTACAGTAGTTACCCTGTAGCCCAGCATCTTTTAGAAAATGGGCTAACGTTCATTGGAACATTGAAAAAGAACAAGAAGGAAATTCATCCGGAATTTTTCCCCAACAAATCGCGAGAAATTGGAAATTGTCTTTTCAGATTTCAACATGACTTCTGTCTTGTTTTGTGCCAAACAAAAAGGAACAAGGCTGTGCTTTTCCTGTCATCCAGACATGAAACTACTGAAATCAACACCGCTACAGGCAAGTCTGTTTTAAATTTGGACTACAATGCAATAAAAGGTGGAGTCGATACTGTGGATTATGTGTGTACGTCCTACTCTACACAAAGGATCACAAGAAGATGGTCCTTTGCATTGTTTTTTCATTATCTGGATATTGCTGGGAAAAATTCCCAGGTCTTGTTTTTTGCAAACAATCCAGAGAAAAGATTCAGAAGAAGAACCTACCTAACAAACCTGGCCTTGGCTCTGATGGACTGCCATTTGAAAGAAAGGGCTGAGCTCTCTACTCTACCACAAGATATTCAAGGATTTCTGTCACCTCATCAATCAGTTCCCGCCAATCATGATGAGACTGTAAGAAGGTGTGGGACGTGCCATCTTTGTGGTGGTAAAAAAATAATAAAACTACTGTCACTGGCAATAGCTGCAAAAGATTCGTTTGCAAGCAACATTGCCACAATTTTGTCACATGTAATGATTGCAGAGCTTCTCCGGAGGAAGAAAGTGTGTGATTATTGATATGTATTTACTGACTGCCTTATTCTTTATTATTACTACAAAGTTTTTATACATATTACACGTTTTTTGTAAAACTTGCTTTAACAATGGTAAACAATCGAATCATATCTGTGGTTATAATTTATTTAGAATTTGTTATTAAAGTAGCGCTTAGGAAATATCCTGGAAACGTCTGTCAGATATTCTGTAACAATTTTAATTTTCCCATGCACCTTGGATATATGTATAGAGATCATATTAAAAGTTGTTGTTAAGAATGATGTTATAAACAATAAATAATTAATTCCACCAAAAAATAAAAATGAAACTGCTTTTTTATGTATTTAAATGTAGGCGGCACTGAGTGCCACACGCGGCCGCTGATGCAACAACCTTAAGCGCGCCTGCTGCAGGGTTAACAGTGTGTGCATCCAAGTTGCTGATGGTAATATACAGAAGAATGGAAAAGAAAATTGACGAGCTGTGAGAAATCGATCAGTTTGGCCCTAGGAAAGGTAAAGGAACCAGAGGAGTAGTTCTGACATTGCAGTTGGTAATGGAAGCGAGACAGAAGAAAAATGAAGATGCTTTCATAGGATTTGTTGACCTGTAAAAAGCATTCAGCACCTTAGAATGGTGCAAGACGTTCAAAATCCTGAGGAAAATAGGGGTATGCTGTAGGGAAAGACAGGTGATATATAATATGTACAGGAACCAAGAAGGATCAATAAGAGTGGGAGACCAAGAAAAACTGCACGGATTAAAGAGGGTGTACAACAAGGATGTAGTCTTTTTGCCCATGCTGTTCAGTCTATAAATCAAAGAAGCAATGATGGAAACAAAAGAAAAGTTAGAGTGGAATTAAAATTCTAGGTGAAAGGATATCAATGTTAAGGTTCAGTGATGACATTGTTGTCCTCAGTGAAAATGAAGAATTATGAGATGTGTTGAATGGAATGAACAATGTAATGAGTGCAGAATATGGATTGTTGAGTAAATCAAAGAAAGGCGAAAGTAATGAGAAGTAGCAGAAATTAGAACAGTAAGAAACTTACCATAATTGGTGATTATGAAGTAGAAGTAGTTGAGGAATTCTGCTACCTAGGCAGCAAAATAATCCACGATGTACGGAGAAAGGATGTAAAAAGCAGACTGGTAATGGCAAAAAGGGCATTCCTGGTCAAGAAAGTTTACTAGTATCGAACATAGGCCTCAATTTGAGGATAACATTTCTGAGAATGTATGTTTGGAGCACAGCATTGTATGGCAGTGAAATATGGACTGTGGGAAAACTGGAACAGAAGAGAATAGAAGCATTTGAGATGCGGTGCTACAGAAGAATGTTGAAAGCTAGGTGGACTGATAAGGTAAGAACTGAGGAGATTCACCACAGAATCAGTGAGGAAAGGAATATATGGAAAACACTAACAAGAAGGAGGGACAGGATGATAGGGCATCCGTTAAAACATCACAGAACAACTTCAATGGCACTAGAGGGAACTGTTGAGCGTAAAAACTGTGGAAGAAGACAGATTGGTATACATCCTGCAAATAATTTAGGACATAGGTTGCAAGTGCTACTCTGAGATGAAAAGGCTGGCACAGGTGAGGAATTCGTAGCAGGACACATCAAACCAGTCAGATGACTGATGGACTGGGTCCTCTGTTCCAAGTAAACTTATATTGATTAGAAATGGTTGTGTTCGTCTACTTGGAGACCGTTTGTAGCCATTCGTGGACTTCATGTTGCCAAATAATGATCAAAATTTTTTGGATAACAATGTGCCATGTCACTGGGCCAAAGTCATTCACAATTGGTTTGAAGAACATTCTGGACAATTTGAGCAAATGATATGGCCAACCCAATTGCCTGACATGAATCCCATTTAAAATTTATGGGACATGATCAAGAGGTCGATTCGTGTACAAAATCTTGTACCAGCAACACTTTTACAATCATGGATGGCTATAGAGGCAGCAGAGCTAAATACTTCTGCAGGGGGCTTCCAAAAACTTGTTGAGTCCATGCCACATCGAGCTGCTGCACTACACCTTACAAGAGGCCCTACATGATTTCAGGAGATATCTCTTGACTTTTGTCACCTCAGTGTAAAACACATGCAATCTTTGAGCAAATAACCTGCATATATGTATATTACGATCACATTGGCGTTTCACTTTAAGATACTATGGTATTACATTTTTTAGTTTATTATTTTATTTTTTTGCTTACTGTCACTTCAGCAAACAAAGTGCTAAGATGAATTACAGTCTAAATTTTAGTTGTTCAAAGTCAAATTATTGTTATATTGAGTGCACTATCCGAAAATTACCTCGAGCAATTAAACAGAGAACTGACTCGTGGAGATAACATCTTGGACCTACTGGTAACAAACAGACCCGAACTTTTCGACTCTGTAAGTGCAGAACAGGGAATCAGTGATCATAAGGCCGTTGCAGCATCCCTGAATTTGGAAGTTAATAGGAATATAAAAAAAGGGCGGAAGGTTTATCTGTTTAGCAAGAGTAATAGAAGGCAGATTTCAGACTACCTAACAGATCAAAACGAAAATTTCTGTTCCGACACTGACAATGTTGAGTGTTTATGGAAAAAGTTCAAGGCAATCGTAAAATGCGTTTTAGACAGGTACGTGCCGAGTAAAACTGTGAGGGACGGGAAAAACCCACCGTGGTACAACAACAAAGTTAGGAAACTACTGCGAAAGCAAAGAGAGCTTCACTGCAAGTTTAAACGCAGCCAAAACCTCTCAGACAAACTGAAGCTAAACGATGTCAAAGTTAGCGTAAGGAGGGCTATGCGTGAAGCGTTCGGTGAATTCGAAAGTAAAATTCTATGTACCGACTTGACAGAAAATCCTAGGAAGTTCTGGTCTTACGTTAAATCAGTAAGTGGCTCGAAACAGCATATCCAGACACTCCGGGATGATGATGGCATTGAAACAGAGGATGACAAGCGTAAAGCTGAAATACTAAACACCTTTTTCCAAAGCTGTTTCACAGAGGAAGACCGCACTGCAGTTCCTTCTCTAAATCCTCGCGCAAACGAAAAAATGGCTGACATCGAAATAAGTGTCCAAGGAATAGAAAAGCAACTGGAATCACTCAACAGAGGAAAGTCCACTGGACCTGACGGGATACCAATTCGATTCTACACAGAGTACACGAAAGAACTTGCCCCCCTTCTAACAGCCGTGTACCGCAAGTCTCTAGAGGAACGGAAGGTTCCAAATGATTGGAAAAGAGCACAGGTAGTCCCAGTCTTCAAGAAGGGTCGTCGAGCAGATGCGCAAAACTATAGACCTATATCTCTGACGTCGATCTGTTGTAGAATTTTAGAACATGTTTTTTGCTCGAATATCATGTCGTTTTTGGAAACTCGGAATCTACTATGTAGGAACCAACATGGATTCCGGAAACAGCGATCGTGTGAGACCCAACTCGCTTTATTTGTTCATGAGACCCAGAAAATATTAGATACAGGCTCCCAGGTAGATGCTATTTTTCTTGACTTCCGGAAGGCGTTCGATACAGTTCCGCACTGTCGCCTGATAAACAAAGTAAGAGCCTACGGAATATCAGACCAGCTGTGTGGCTGGATTGAAGAGTTTTTAGCAAACAGAACACAGCATGTTGTTATCAACGGAGAGACGTCTACAGACGTTAAAGTAACCTCTGGTGTGCCACAGGGGAGTGTTATGGGACCATTGCTTTTCACAATATATATAAATGACCTAGTAGATAGTGTCGGAAGTTCCATGCGGCTTTTCGCGGATGATGCTGTAGTATACAGAGAAGTTGCAGCATTAGAAAATTGTAGCGAAATGCAGGAAGATCTGCAGCGGATAGGCACTTGGTGCAGGGAGTGGCAACTGACCCTTAACATAGACAAATGTAATGTATTGCGAATACATAGAAAGAAGGATCCTTTATTGTATGATTATATGATAGCGGAACAAACACTGGTAGCAGTTACTTCTGTAAAATATCTGGGAGTATGCGTGCGGAACGATTTGAAGTGGAATGATCATATAAAATTAATTGTTGGTAAGGCGGGTACCAGGTTGAGATTCATTGGGAGAGTCCTTAGAAAATGTAGTCCATCAACAAAGGAGGTGGCTTACAAAACACTCGTTCGACCTATACTTGAGTATTGCTCATCAGTGTGGGATCCGTACCAGATCGGGTTGACGGAGGAGATAGAGAAGATTCAAAGAAGAGCGGCGCGTTTCGTCACAGGGTTATTTGGTAACCATGATAGCGTTACGGAGATGTTTAACAAACTCAAGTGGCGGACTCTGCAAGAGAGGCGCTCTGCTTCGCGGTGTAGCTTGCTCGCCAGGTTTCGAGAGGGTGTGTTTCTGGATGAGGTGTCGAATATATTGCTTCCCCCTACTTATACCTCCCGAGGAGATCACGAATGTAAAATTAGAGAGATTAGAGCGCGCACAGAGGCTTTCAGACAGTCGTTCTTCCCGCGAACCATACGCGACTGGAACAGGAAAGGGAGGTAATGACAGTGGCATGTAAAGTGCCCTCCGCCACACACCGTTGGGTGGCTTGCGGAGTATAAATGTAGATGTAGATGTAGAAATAAAAAAGTCGGTCACAAGGCAATGATAGAGAGTACTTAAGTGTTGGCCTTCTTGAACTCATCACAGATATCATGACAAAAAGCTAAATTATTGTTTAAAAGAAATTCGAGACAGAACTGCTGTCCACTACTTACTTCCAGGAAACATAATATTAGCATTGTTGATACACGTGTAAAAAGTGCAGGAAATTATTTGTGTGCAATAAACGTCACATTGGTGCACGAGTGTACTACACGCTTGGATGTGCAAATGATTTACCATTTCAGTGCAGCCTCACATTGTAGCTAAGAATATTACCATCTACATTCTGTATATAAGGAAAGATTGTGCAGCCTGTTTTTCATTCACAGATCACATTTTAATGTTGGTTGTCATTAAAAGGTTGTGTTAGAATTGAGTAGTGACAGGAGCGTGGTCTCCTGAGGCTGTTTTTTATCATTTCAAAGATATTCTGTTTACAAACTGCCTATTGGCTTCTGTCTCGGGTTCTTCGGCCGACGTTCATCTAATGATTTTTCTGACGTTTCGCCAGCATGAGTGGCTGGCATTGTCAAAGCTTCACCCTCCGTTGCCGGTAGTGAACTGGAGCCGAGCTCGCGGCCGCAGACTATATGTACCTGGCGCGTCAACGTCTGAGGGCTTCTCTGCGGTCATTTCCGGTGCGGTTCTCCTCTTGCTACCTGCGACGGTCATTCGCTGCAGTACGGGAAGCCAGGATCCGTTTACCTTAAGGCTTTCCTCTTCTTGTTCAAACTGTTTGCATGTTTTTGTATTTCTACAGCTTCTCTGAACATGCGCATGTGATAGTGCTTCTCTACAGCCAGAACTTCCGCATCAGCGAATTTTATTACATGGTCAGTCTCATTCAGTGCTTGCTCTGCCACTGCAGATTTCTCCACCTGCACCAACCTGCAATGTTGCTTATGCTCTTTGATCCTGGTGTTAATTCATCGTCCAGTCATTCCGACATAAACTTTTCAGCATATGCATGGTATACGGTATATTCCCGACATTGCAAGTGGGTCTCCTTCCTCCTACGCCGATCTAAGACACTCTTTGATCTTCCTTGTCGGTTTGAAATTCGTCTTTACGCCATGTTTGCACAATATACGGCCGATTCTGTCCGTCACTCTGGGAATGTATGGCAGAAAGGCCGTACCCGACATTTCTTTTTCTGGTTCCTTACTTCGCCGAGTGTTTGGCTCTGTTAGACTTGCACAAACATGGCGTAAAGACGATTTTCAAACCGACAAGGAAGATCAAAGAGTGTCTTAGATTGGCGTAGGAGAAAAGAGACCCACTTGCAATGTCGGGAATATACCGCATACCACGCACATGCGGAAAAGTTTGTCGGAATGACTGGACGATCCATTAACACCAGGATCAAAGAGCATAAGCGACATTGCAGGTTGGGGCAGGTGGAGAAATAGGCAGTGGCAGAGCACGCACTGAATGAGACCGACCATGTAATAAAATTCGCTGATACGGAAGTTCTGGCTGTAGAGAATCACTATCACTCGCGCATGTTCAGAGAAGCTGTAGAAATACAAAAACACGCAAACAGTTTGAACAAGAAAGAGGAAAGCTTTAAGGTAAACGGAACCTGGCTTCCCGTACTGCAGCGAACGACTGTCGCAGGTAGCAAGAGGAGAACCGCACCGGAAATGACCACAGAGAAGCCCTCGGACGTTGGCGCGCGAGGTACATATAGTCTGCGGCCGCGAGCTCGGCTCCAGTTCACCATCGGCAATGGAGGGTGAAGCTTTGACAATTCCAGCCACTTATGCTGGCGAAACGTCAGAAAAATCATTAGATGAATGTCAGCCGAAGAACCCGAGACAGAAGCCAATAGGCAGTTTGTCAACAAGTGGCCACGAAAGCCTTAACAATTTTTATATTCTGTTTAGATTGGCTGGGATCCCACAGTGCCACACAAATATGGAATAGGCAGGTACCAGAGGTCCATAATATAAAACAGACATAGTATTCACTCAGATGAGTGAGAGCGCACAGCCACATCATGAACCTTGATTTAGGAAATGGGCTTGTTTACAATAAGAAAAGGATCCATACAGACAGTGAGATGATGTGTAGATCACTTTTGTGGATTCCCTCAACATGGCAGCAGAGAGGTGTGCTGACGATGGCACACCCAATGACAACACTGGACATATGAGTGGCACCTTATTGTCTTTTCAGTGAAGTTCAAGTTCTAGTTCTCCATATATCAAGATGGACATATCCACATGTGGAATCTCCAATGAGAATGAACACTGCCAGGTAGCATCCGTCATCATCATATGGGCCCAGCACCTGGGTACAGAACGTGCTCACCTCAGGTTTGCATAGGCAGTAATTTGGAAGCAGCCATTACATTTATGAGATGTTAAGATCAGTGGTTGTGTGCTATCATCAAAGTGTCTTAAGTTATCTCTCAACAAGTTTTTAACATTACTTTTATGACAAAGTTCACAGTAATGGACTACAAAAACTACAAACACTGGAAGTTTAATTTCTCCCCAAACTATGAATAATTTGTTATGAGAAACATGTTCCAGTTCCTACTATCTTAACTAACTGTATTTGCTTCTGACTGCACAGGACTACACAGTCAGTTTGCTCTGAATATCACGATTATCGCCAGTGACCATACTAAAATCATGGACTCTGGTTTCCTTTATTGACCTGGAGCTGAACATGATCTCTAATATAATGGAGCTTTAAGTACCTCTCTCGAGCAATTTGCATCCAACTACAACAGATTATAAGTAGCTTTGTTTTTTTACGTAGCATTTCTTTCTGTGTAATGAATCTGCCAATAGTATCCTGCAGATGTAGGGAGTATTTATTAATGTACTGCCCATGAGTCTGATAGGCTTTGTGATATAGGGTACTTATCTTAAAGACACTCTTATTAGAGCAAGACCGATACAATACTATTGTTTGACAAAAACTACATACAGTTTCAAATACACTCCTGGAAATTGAAATAAGAACACCGTGAATTCATTGTCCCAGGAAGGGGAAACTTTATTGACACATTCCTGGGGTCAGATACATCACATGATCACACTGACAGAACCACAGGCACATAGACACAGGCAACAGAGCATGCACAATGTCAGCACTAGTACAGTGTATATCCACCTTTCGCAGCAATGCAGGCTGCTATTCTCCCATGGAGACGATCGTAGAGATGCTGGATGTAGTCCTGTGGAACGGCTTGCCATGCCATTTCCACCTAGTGCCTCAGTTGGACCAGCGTTCATGCTGGACGTGCAGACCGCGTGAAACGGCGCTTCATCCAGTCCCAAACATGCTCAATGGGGGACAGATCCGGAGATCTTGCTGGCCAGGGTAGTTGACTTACACCTTCTAGAGCACGTTGGGTGGCACGGGATACATGCGGACGTGCATTGTCCTGTTGGAACAGCAAGTTCCCTTGCCGGTCTAGGAATGGTAGAACGATGGGTTCGATGACGGTTTGGATGTACCGTGCACTATTCAGTGACCCCTCGACGATCACCAGTGGTGTACGGCCAGTGTAGGAGATCGCTCCCCACACCATGATGCCGGGTGTTGGCCCTGTGTGCCTCGGTCGTATGCAGTCCTGATTGTGGCGCTCACCTGCACGGCGCCAAACACGCATACGACCATCATTGGCACCAAGGCAGAAGCTACTCTCATCGCTGAAGACGACACGTCTCCATTCGTCCCTCCATTCACGCCTGTCGCGACACCACTGGAGGCGGGCTGCACGATGTTGGGGCGTGAGCGGAAGACGGCCTAACGGTGTGCGGGACCGTAGCCCAGCTTCATGGAGACGGTTGCGAATGGTCCTCGCCGATACCCCAGGAGCAACAGTGTCCCTAATTTGCTGGGAAGTGGCGGTGCGGTCCCCTACGGCACTGCGTAGGATCCTACGGTCTTGGCGTGCATCCGTGCGTCGCTGCGGTCCGGTCCCAGGTCGATGGGCACGTGCACCTTCCGCCGACCACTGGCGACAACATCGATGTACTGTGGAGACCTCACGCCCCACGTGTTGAGCAATTCGGCGGTACGTCCACCTGGCCTCCCGCATGCCCACTATACGCCCTCGCTCAAAGTCCGTCAACTGCACATACGGTTCACGTCCACGCTGTCGCGGCATGCTACCAGTGTTAAAGACTGCGATGGAGCTCCGTATGCCACGGCAAACTGGCTGACACTGACGGCGGCGGTGCACAAATGCTGCGCAGCTAGCGCCATCCGACGGCCAACACCACGGTTCCTGGTGTGTCCGCTGTGCCGTGCGTGTGATCATTGCTTGTACAGCCCTCTCGCAGTGTCAGGAGCAAGTATGGTGGGTTTGACACACCGGTGTCAATGTGTTCTTTTTTCCATTTCCAGGAGTGTATTTTTAAAATTGGGCAATCTGTTTCTACCACTAATAGTTTCAGTAGTATGGCATTCTTAAATTCCAAAAAAGCACATAATACTTTTCATTTTATGCATTATTTCATTCTTTACTACACAATTTGGTATACTTCACCAACATCAATTGATATCACAATCATTAAAAAACCCAACAAAAATACTAATTACAACTGAAATTACAAATAATTTTCAACACAGCTAATGCAGATATACTTTTTGTACATTTATATACAGAAGCGACAATAAGTATCTTGATAAACACGTTTCCGCCACTAGGGTGTGCGTCATGGGCCCCTCTGCCTATCCGGCCCATCTCGGTTCACTGTGCAGTGGCATGCATCCATATAAATACATGCATCAGGATTCAGCACAGTGGTGGTAAGTACAACATTGACAATGTTGTGGTCAGTCCAAAACTATTTTGGCTCTGTGGTTTACGTTCAGAAAACAAATGCCTACACAAGTATTACGCTGAACACCTTTGACTTACATTAGTTTCTGTTTTGTTTCTACACAGTTCACAAAATGCTGAAGGTCAAAGAGTATTCAGTAGACCTCAAAAATGTGGTACTTAATGCCCCACAGCAATGTCAGTCTCAGGCAGATGTTGCTCAGGATTTCGATTTGTTGAAAAAAATTGTGAGTGTTTGGAATAAGAAGAAATGATTAACAGGGACCACAGATAATAAACAAAGAATGGGAAGGTGCAGCAAAGTCGCACCACGAACAAAGAATCTTGTAAGATTGATGTCAATGTGGAAATATCAAACAGTACTGTAAAACTGATTCTCAGTGAGTCTAATCTTCATGGCTGGTGTGCTAGCAAAAAGCCATTAACATCAACAAAGAATTGGAAAGCCCGACTTGATTTTGCCAGAGCACATAAGGACGGGTCACGTCAACAGTGGTCGTGTGCTCTCCGTAGCTATCAAAGTAAGTTTAAATTCTTTTCTTTCAGTGGGATTCGATACGTATGAAGACTAATCAATGCAAGAAACGATGGACAGTACCAAGTATCCACTGTTACACATGGCTGTGTGAATTTTGTGGTGTGGGGTACTTCTTCCATTCAGGTGTTGGTCCCCTGTACCCATTAAGTCATTGTGGATCATTTCAAATACTGTGAAATCTTGAAAACACAAGTTGGCCCATGCCAATTGTAACAGGACATCATCCTCTAGCATTACTTTTCCTCAACAGTAATTGTCAATACCAGTGATATTTTTCGAATTTTGGACAGGTTAATATTATCTCAATTACTTTTCTGAAAACTTTCATATAATTTTATACACAGTATGCTATATTTCAAGCTAAAATTTATGAAAAGGAATTACTTTATAAAAATATTTTAGTTTCGATGTTCTAATTGATAAGTATTAGTTCCAAATGTACATTTAAAACCTTTTTTATTTTTAATTTTTGAAGCATTTGAAATTATGAATTATTTGCACACTTAAAATTTCTATTATTAATTATGAAATCCTATACTGAAATTAATAATGTAATGAAAACTAGTAGGAATTCATTTGTTAAGAAAAATTGTAAACCCTTTTGAACATGGTTATTTCCACAGAGTGTGGGAGTTGTAAGCTTGCCTCTGATGTGATAGGACATATTTTTGTACAATAGGTGCGAACATTGTGACTTCGGTTTTGTTAATGAGAAAAACCAAAATACTGTATGACATACCACAATGTGAGAAAATCAGTGGAAAATATATTTACGTAAAAAATTCTGCAACAACAATCTTCCAATTTATTTAGTTCAAATCAACTGTGATGATCTGATGTTAGATTTTCAGCTTCAAGAATCAGCCCCTAGACAAGAAGAACTGGAGTCATCTCAACATGACAAGCTAAGTAAACTTGAAAGTTTATTGTAATCTTCACTCCTCCCAAATCTTCATAAAAGACTTTGCTTATTAATTACTTGGACTGGGCATTGTTTAATGTGGACATTAGATGGGAGAAGGAAGGAGAGAGGAGATTACACAATGATAAAAATGGGACAAAACTGGTAGTTTCATCATGACACCGAACCTGAGCACCCCTCTGCTCATCACAGAATTTTTGAGATGGGTGCAAGGAAGAATGCTTAAGTGGCCTAGCCAAAGCCCAGATCTCAATCCGATCCAATACCTGTGGCAGAATTTGATCGAAGGCTAAGACAACAAAAATTCTCCAGCCACAACCAATCATTGCAATCTTTTGTTAAAGAATGGCAGAAGATCGCCATGCATCATTTGGCTGCCCTTGTTACTCCATGCTGTGCGGCTGTAATTAAGGCAAGGAAAGTCATGCAACAAAATTCTAATGGCTATGTACACCGATTCAAGTTCCCCAAGTCTAAAGCTGTAAAACTAATTGTGATATTGCCAGTTATGGAAAACAGTGTTCCTTGTGATGTGACATTAGCACAAGTAACACAATATCAAGAAACACAAAATCAAGTGCCATAATTATAAAGTGTTTCCTTTGAATAAGTTGTTTTTCTTATGAAAATTTGTTTGTCAAAATACTTATTGTCGCTACTGTACATGCTGATAAAGAGCTTACTGTGCTAGATGCTGATCATACAGCAGGGAGCACAAAGCACAAAAATAGTACCAGATAAAAAAAGTCTTGAAAGAATTTTACCAATGGAGAATTTTGTGGTCAGTGCAATATAGTTTTGAACTGACAACTTTACTCATAGTATTTGAAGTATACCAGGGGTTTGGCATGTGTATTTAAACTGAGGAAATCTTCAGGTTATGGAAGTGTTTTGATTGTCATAAGACACTGCAAATGTGACTTAAGGTGCACATATGAATCCATCAAAACACAGGTTGTTCTGTTTATGGTATGGAATAAGTCCTGTGAAAGGTAAAGGAATGATAGAAACAAGCAGAGATATAAGGCTATAAGAGCATTAGTGGCACACAACAATCAAGAAACGTTCCATGGAATTTTAGAAGTCGCTCTGCACTAAGAAGACCTGTACATTCCTGAATTTTATATGTACTGGAATTTTCAAAGAAATCTACAAGGTCACTAGTGCAATATAAGTTTCTTTCCACTGCCAGTACAAGGGCCCCAATATAGATATACACTTGAGATTATTGCACAGCATCCTAAAACATATACAGTAAAACCCCTTTTTACACTTTTCAGCAGACTGACACAAAAAAGTGTAAAATGCTGGAAAGTGTAAAATACAGATTATCACAGGTAACCCAAGTTCAAATGAATAAATTACTCTCACTGTCATTCTCTTTAACTCGTTCAAAATATGAAATGAAAACAATAAAACTTTTGCCTGTTCAAAAAAGTCTGAAATAATTAATTGTTTTTGTTTCTTTCTATATCTATTTGTTTCTCCACTGTATACAACACATGAGTTTTTCTCTTCATTCCAATCATATCCATTGGTGTAAATAAAACACAGAGACTTATTATTGAAAAACATAAAATTACAGTATACAGAATTTGTAACACAATATTGGTTAAAACACTGAAGTTGGCAGTCTTCGTAAACAGAAAACATTAGGCACAAAATCTACAGCTTGTTGCCAACAAGGAGGTCACTGAGTTCAGTGATGTCCTGAGTGAGAAAGAGGATGGGAATTGTCACGTTACACAGCATCTCGAGGAGGGACTTGTATGTCTGGCATCAGGTTGTACCAACCTACGACCATACACCTAGTATGGATGCTGCTGGAGTCACTATTGTCAGATAGTGATTATCCACAAGGCAGTAAATTAGTATATTATCCCGCTCTTCCACACATTGGGAACCTATAGTTCAGGCAGCTGTGACCCAACTTTCCGACAATGAAAATCTTGCTTACCACACTAACATTACATTACACTACATTACATTACATGATCAATAATTTTGTTTATAGTCTGTATTTTCTGCTTTGCAAGGCTGACTTTTGAGCAGAAATACGAGGGTGGTTTGAAAAGTTCTCGGAATCACTATGAGAGGTCATCACTAGCACAACAAGTTGTTCATGTGATATTCATTGGACTGTTGCCTGTAAACATGTGCCATGTCTGCTCTTGGAAGAGAGCTGTGGCAGTGATATGGCCCCAGTGACATGGCCCTATTGTTGTTCCAGTGTAGTGATTTGCAAAGAAGGAAAAAAATTTTTAAAAATAAAAAAAAATTTAACAAAATCGAGATTCGAGCAGTAATTAAGTACTTAGCAAAGAAAGGTATGAAAGCAAACGACATATGTGCTGATTTCCAGAATACACTGGGGGACTCTGCTCCTTCATATTCAACTGTTGCCAAGTGGAAAAATGAATTTAAATTTGGTTGGGGGGTCCGGATGGGAGTTTGTCGGGGACGGCCAGCTCGTCCCACGCATCCCCCGATCGGGCTACGACTGTGGTTGCCCGGGATACTGCCCGCATTGAGGCTGATCCCTCACCTGTGGTAGAGTGGGAGGTCGTCTCAAGGTGTGGCAGGGGGCGAAAGACATTCCGGAGGGCTGAACGGAAGGCCTCTCCAGTTTGTCTGACGAACCGGTTTCAGGCTCTGTCTCTGGCTGATACTCAGGCTGATACTGATCTTCGGCCTGACATGGCTGCCTGTCCTGTTCCAGAGGTTGCCCCTCAATCTGCAAGATCCGGGCGGTCGCAGAGGGTGGGCTTACTGGTAGTTGGGAGCTCCAACGTCAGGCGCGTAATGGGGCCCCTTAGGGATATGGCAGCAAGGGAGGGGAAGAAGACCAAAGTGCACTCCGTGTGCATACCGGGGGGAGTCATTCCAGATGTGGAAAGGGTCCTTCCGGATGCCATGAAGGGTACAGGGTGCACCCATCTGCAGGTGGTCGCTCATGTCGGCACCAATGATGTGTGTCGCTATGGATCGGAGGAAATCCTCTCTGGCTTCCGGCGGCTATCTGATTTGGTGAAGACTGCCAGTCTCGCTAGCGGGATGAAAGCAGAGCTCACCATCTGCAGCATCGTCGACAGGACTGACTGCGGACCTTTGGTACAGAGCCGAGTGGAGGGTCTGAATCAGAGGCTGAGACGGTTCTGCGACCTTGTGGGCTGCAGATTCCTCGACTTGCGCCATAGGGTGGTGGGGTTTCGGGTTCCGCTGGATAGGTCAGGAGTCCACTACACGCAACAAGCGGCTACACGGGTAGCAGGGGTTGTGTGGCGTGGGCTGGGCGGTTTTTTAGGTTAGATGGCCTCGGGCAAGTACAGAAAGGGCAACAGCCTCAACGGGTGCGGGGCAAAGTCAGAACATGCGGGGACCAAGCAGCAATCGGTATTGTAGTTGTAAACTGTCGAAGCTGCGTTGGTAAAGTACCGGAACTTCAAGCGCTGATAGAAAGCACTGAAGCTGAAATCGTTATAGGTACAGAAAGCTGGCTGAAGCCAGAGATAAATTCTGCCGAAATTTTTACAAAGGTACAGAAAGTGTTTAGAAAGGATAGATTGCATGCAACCGGTGGTGGAGTGTTCGTCGCTGTTAGTAGTAGTTTATCCTGTAGTGAAGTAGAAGTGGATAGTTCCTGTGAATTATTATGGGTGGAGGTTACACTCAACAACCGAGCTAGGTTAATAATTGGCTCCTTTTACCGACCCCCCGACTCAGCAGCATTAGTGGCAGAACAACTGAGAGAAAATTTGGAATACATTTCACATAAATTTTCTCAGCATGTTATAGTCTTAGGTGGAGATTTCAATTTACCAGATATAGACTGGGACACTCAGATGTTTAGGACGGGTGGTAGGGACAGAGCATCGAGTGACATTATACTGAGTGCACTATCCGATAATTACCTCGAGCAATTAAACAGAGAACCGACTCGTGGAGATAACATCTTGGACCTACTGGTAACAAACAGACCCGAACTTTTCGACTCTGTAAGTGCAGAACAGGGAATCAGTGATCATAAGGCCGTTGCAGCATCCCTGAATTTGGAAGTTAATAGGAATATAAAAAAAGGGCGGAAGGTTTATCTGTTTAGCAAGAGTAATAGAAGGCAGATTTCAGACTACCTAACAGATCAGAACGAAAATTTCTGTTCCGACACTGACAATGTTGAGTGTTTATGGAAGAAGTTCAAGGCAATCGTAAAATGCGTTTTAGACAGGTACGTGCCGAGTAAAATTGTGAGGGACGGGAAAAACCCACCGTGGTACAACAACAAAGTTAGGAAACTACTGCGAAAGCAAAGAGAGCTTCACTGCAAGTTTAAACACAGCCAAAACCTCTCAGACAAACAGAAGCTAAACGATGTCAAAGTTAGCGTAAGGAGGGCTATGCGTGAAGCGTTCGGTGAATTCGAAAGTAAAATTCTATGTACCGACTTGACAGAAAATCCTAGGAAGTTCTGGTCTTACGTTAAATCAGTAAGTGGCTCGAAACAGCATATCCAGACACTCCGGGATGATGATGGCATTGAAACAGAGGATGACAAGCGTAAAGCTGAAATACTAAACACCTTTTTCCAAAGCTGTTTCACAGAGGAAGACCGCACTGCAGTTCCTTCTCTAAATCCTCGCACAAACGAAAAAATGGCTGACATCGAAATAAATGTCCAAGGAATAGAAAAGCAACTGGAATCACTCAACAGAGGAAAGTCCACTGGACCTGACGGGATACCAATTCGATTCTACACAGAGTACGCGAAAGAACTTGCCCCCCTTCTAACAGCCGTGTACCGCAAGTCTCTAGAGGAACGGAAGGTTCCAAATGATTGGAAAAGAGCACAGGTAGTCCCAGTCTTCAAGAAGGGTCGTCGAGCAGATGCGCAAAACTATAGACCTATATCTCTGACGTCGATCTGTTGTAGAATTTTAGAACATGTTTTTTGCTCGAATATCATGTCGTTTTTGGAAACTCAGAATCTACTATGTAGGAATCAACATGGATTCCGGAAACAGCGATCGTGTGAGACCCAACTCGCTTTATTTGTTCATGAGACCCAGAAAATATTAGATACAGGCTCCCAGGTAGATGCTATTTTTCTTGACTTCCGGAAGGCGTTCGATACAGTTCCGCACTGTCGCCTGATAAACAAAGTAAGAGCCTACGGAATATCAGACCAGCTGTGTGGCTGGATTGAAGAGTTTTTAGCAAACAGAACGCAGCATGTTGTTATCAACGGAGAGACGTCTACAGACGTTAAAGTAACCTCTGGTGTGCCACAGGGGAGTGTTATGGGACCATTGCTTTTCACAATATATATAAATGACCTAGTAGATAGTGTCGGAAGTTCCATGCGGCTTTTCGCGGATGATGCTGTAGTATACAGAGAAGTTGCAGCATTAGAAAATTGTAGCGAAATGCAGGAAGATCTGCAGCGGATAGGCACTTGGTGCAGGGAGTGGCAACTGACCCTTAACATAGACAAATGTAATGTATTGCGAATACATAGAAAGAAGGATCCTTTATTGTATGATTATATGATAGCGGAACAAACACTGGTAGCAGTTACTTCTGTAAAATATCTGGGAGTATGCGTGCGGAACGATTTGAAGTGGAATGATCATATAAAATTAATTGTTGGTAAGGCGGGTACCAGGTTGAGATTCATTGGGAGAGTCCTTAGAAAATGTAGTCCATCAACAAAGGAGGTGGCTTACAAAACACTCGTTCGACCTATACTTGAGTATTGCTCATCAGTGTGGGATCCGTACCAGATCGGGTTGACGGAGGAGATAGAGAAGATTCAAAGAAGAGCGGCGCGTTTCGTCACAGGGTTATTTGGTAACCGTGATAGCGTTACGGAGATGTTTAACAAACTCAAGTGGCGGACTCTGCAAGAGAGGCGCTCTGCTTCGCGGTGTAGCTTGCTCGCCAGGTTTCGAGAGGGTGCGTTTCTGGATGAGGTATCGAATATATTGCTTCCCCCTACTTATACCTCCCGAGGAGATCACGAATGTAAAATTAGAGAGATTAGAGCGCGCACAGAGGCTTTCAGACAGTCGTTCTTCCCGCGAACCATACGCGACTGGAACAGGAAAGGGAGGTAATGACAGTGGCACGTAAAGTGCCCTCCGCCACACACCGTTGGTTGGCTTGCGGAGTATAAATGTAGATGTAGATGTAGATCCGCGCAGTTGTCGGCCAAGATTTGTCACTACTCCAGAAATAATTGCAAAAGTGCACAAAATGGCCATTGAGGATCGCCAATTGAAAGTGCGTGCAATTGCTCATGCTAGCCAGATGTCATCTGAAAGGGTAGATCACATTTAAACTGAAGAATTAGAAATGCAAAAATTATGTGCAAGATGGGTGCAGTGACTCTTGATGCTGGATCAAAAATGCATGAGAATGGATATATCGGTATCATGTTTGGCCCATTTTAGGAGAAATGAACAAGAGTTTTTCCACCGGTTTATGACTGCAGATGAAACTTGTGTGCACTACTGTAACCCAGAAACAAAACAACAATCAAAGCAAAATACATTACATGGTCAAGTGTTAATAATGGAACTTCATTCAGTAGTTTATCACCAGATGTCTTCATCTGTTTTCAATGACTCAGTCATTTATGCCTGTGACAGAGGAATCTATAACGAATTTCAGTTTCATACTAGAATCAATGTTACTAGTAGGAAATAGGGATTGTAGTATCTAACACTGTGAAGACAGTGCTGTTATTAGCTATTTATACTGTTCTCAAATGTTCTGCCCAGAACATTTGGTAATAAGACCTAATTATCACAAATTGACACTATCATACCATGCAGCAAAATGCACGAATACAGAAGTGCCATTTTACAATAGAAAAGTACAAGTGCCGTGCAGGATTAGCTGAGTGGTCTAAGGCGCTGCAGTCGTGGACTGTGCGGCTAATCCCGGCGGAGGTTCGAGTCCTCCCTCGGGCATGGGTGTGTGTGTTTGTTCTTAGGATAATTTAGGTTAAGTAGTGTGTAAGATTAGGGACTGATGACCATAGCAGATAAGTCCCATAAGATTTTTTTAAAAAAAAAAAAAAAAAAAAGTACAAGTCTGCATTTGTAGAAACATACCTTACACTTAGTATAGCCTTTGTACATATAATTATGCATGCTTGCATATATGTTCAAGGATGTAAATAAATGTGTCCATTAGTGTGTAAACCATCTTTTCTATTACATACTGTACAGTATGTTGCACAGTTTATTTTTGTCACGAAATAACACTGCTGTTTGCCTGCAAAATGGACATATGGCTCATGAATACATGGCCTTATTGTGCAAAAACTGTGCATTTCCTTAAGACTGGATCTTCACCAGTGTGTCCATGGACTCGAAATGAGCCCAATATATAAGACTTTCACCTAAATACAACTCGTACAACAGAAACATCTTGCTTGTCAGATTCACAACAACTTTTTCAGCTGTAAATAGGAAATTAAATGAATGTGTTTACACATGTTCAATTTAATGGCTGAGACAACACAGCTGCATATGAATTTATGAATTCAGGCTTTGCAGATGGAACAACATCGGTAGAGCACTAGCCCACGAAAGGTAAAGGTCCCAAGTTCGAGTCTTGGTCTGGTACATAGTTTTAATCTGCCATGAAGTTTCATACCAGAGCACACTCCGCTGCAGATTGAAAATTTCATTCTAGGAACAATGTAGCTCACATTTGCACAGATTGTCTTCAAACTGTTTGATTATGTCTTCTTATTGGTCGTTGCTACTTTCCATCTGCACAAATCATATGTTTACATGTAAGCCCCAAGTGAAGATTTGTGCCATTGTCTTATGGCTGACACTTCAGATGTCACTTTTCCCTTATTCAAATGTAGCAACCTGTCATATAATTTGTCTGGCAAGTAATGCATAAGCGCATGAATGGCCACATTTTGTCACTTGGGCTTCTTTCCCTTCAAATATATACGTTTTATCATGCCACGCATTCTTTCCAAGTGCATGTTTGTGTCAAGGCCAGTGTGCTGTCAGTAACAATATGCCCAATTTGCACATATGGTCTTTTAGGTTTTTTTTTCTTTTTTTCCAAAATATGTCCCAAATTTTGAAATGTACGAGTCTGTTTTCATGTGAAGTATAGCCTTTTCTAAAATTACCACTAATGTCCTAATATTCTTACATGCCTGTACTTGATTTCTATATCCCTTTACCACACTAAGATTTTTTTCTCCATACTCTGTCAGTGTGCCTCAGACAGAACAATCTATGTTTGGTTGGAGTCATTACTTTGCACCATGCTCTGAAAAACACATCTGCCATATCAGACCAATACTTTTGTCTGGAGAACACTTATAAGAATTTTTATGACACTTAAACACTTCCATAACTTTAAGATCTATTTTGGGAAACATGAATGAACATGTGAGTCCCTGCCGTAATTCACCTAACACCAGTAAAGTTGTTAGTTCAAAACTGTATTCATTTAAACCAGAAGTGCTCTCCATGCAAACAGTTACTTCCAAATTTGTATAACATACCTTTTGGGACATCATTCACTATTATTAAAATTAAATCCTTTCACAAATCCTATTCTTCTGATACACCACCTTCCACTTTGTAGAATTGGAGAACAGAAGCGGTTTCCTCCATCTCCTTCGACCAAGATTCTGCTCTAGTACCGTCATTTGTGTGTCTTGTAGCCTCAGACTTTAGGTTGTAACTTTGAGCTATGTTGTGTGCATCTTTTCTTGACAAGAAGTTATGATGCTGCAAGCCACTATCTTGAACCAGATATCCAAAACAGTCAAGAATGTGGTCAAGTGGAATCTTCATTGCTGTTTTCCTAGCTATTTCCTTCCTTTCAAATTTTGAAACAGCCTATCTCAACAGATTACCCCCATATGTGCTACAGAGGATAACTAACTTCCCCAGGTGAATGAAGTGTCTTGTCCATTTTAGATGGGCAGTGACCACCAGTTTTATTATTGCTTAATATTTTAAGCTGTGGCACATAAAATATACCTTTATGCTTTCATCTGCACTTTTAACCAACTGTCCTTGTGCACGTATGAACTTATTCAAGAATATCTTTTCCTACTTTGTGCTTCCACTCATAAAACTGATTTACATTACAAAATTCACAATTTTCTTCACAGATATTTATATCACGGATCAAAGAACAAAGCTGAAGCATTCAATACGCGTTGGGACAGGTAAGTACATATAAAGCACTTTACTCCCACGTTCCATTCAGTAGGCAGCATCATTGTGTTGCTTTAGAGAGTCTACTCTGGGAGGGGAATACCTATGTTACATCCATATAAATTTTTCATCATCGCCAACTGGATGCTCACAACAGATGTGTCAATGTAAGTTTTTATTATTGCTGTATGTTGCAGTGAACAAATTTCCCAAATGAAAGATGTATTAACATAAACACACAATAACCAAAAACTGCAAACCGTATATAGACTAACGCAAGCTTTTGCTCTCTGCCAACAGAAAACACTAAGAGCTGCAGATCTGAGGCCAGCGAGTGCACACAACTGGCACCAAATCACCAGATTTGCAGTCCCTAGACTCAAGTGTCCTGACTTATAATAGATAAATACAGTATGTGCCTTTTGCTCCCATCAGCACGTGCCCCCTTCTCTTCACAACAGAAAACGTCCAGCTACGGGCTGCCGAGACCGGCTTGCCACTACACACCAGCCACTACAACTCATGAATTCTAGCACAGAGTTAAAGCAGCATGGAATGATATGACTGTATCTGTCATCCGAGTTCACTTTCACTTGATGCCCAGCTGGGTCAGAGTAGGTGTGGCTGTCACCAAAGGTAACACCTTTGTGCTGAATACCCCAAACAACCTACAAATTTAATTACATACCCTTCCTTATACTGCATAGGCACCGTAAGAAAAGTTTCATTGCTAATATCCTTCCTGGTGGTGTCATTTTAATGGCCAGTAGCATCCTTGGGGAGGAGAGGTATACGCTGGAGAAGACCCCATCACCCACACCCCATGATGAGAGGGACACACACACACACACACACACACACACACACACACACACACACACACAAAATCAACTTCACTCAAGTTTCATTGAAGCAAATAAATTACATTTGTTTTGAAGGAAATTTGACTGTGGCGTTTATGTGTGTGATGTTTTTCCTTTTGACTTTAAACTCTGGTCTTATCTTTGTCGAGATTATCAGCAAAGTTGCCGAGAGGTATGTGGTGGTGGTGGTGGTGGTGGTGGTATATGAACTGTGACTGATTTATGTTTTCCTGTCCAGTTGTTGGATCTCTGAATCATTTCTAAAAGTAGTCAGACTGCTATAGGGATTTCATTTTTGGTATAGAGGTAGTGACAATTTTTGTTGCTTCTTGTGGGTCAAAGCAATGCTGGCAGCCTTTATTTAAACTGATTTCATAAAGAAATTATCTGCTACAACATTCCTTTCTTGGTTTACAAGTATCACAATCAGAGGTATTACAACTTACTCTCCCAAAATCTTTTTTTTTTCTCTCTCTCCTTACTGAGGAGTGCAAAATGTATTATATGTAAACAATTCACCCCCACACACGTAGCAAATCTATGTTTGAGACATATTCACCTATCGGGCTGCTTAGGCAATACCAGGGTAAACCTGTTTCTAGGCAGTAGCTCCTCATTATCTTTCCATTCTCACAGAAGTGAAATTTTTAGCCCGCTGAGGTCTGATCTAGGTTGACTTTCTGACAAATCTAACCCCCCTGCCCCCACCCCAATTAGTCTAGCATTCCATTCCGTTTTTTTCTTCTCTCTTAAGACAAAATGTTCACACATTGAAAGAAGGCCAGACAGCATGATAACAGAGCACTTGTTAGTACTTCTGCAATATATGAAACCAGAATGTTAACCACCTCACTTGGTTTAATATATTCAGTTTTTGTGATCATACAGATTTTTCCTCCACTGATATTTACCACTGCTTAAAAAAAAAAGAATGTACAGGAATAATGAGGATAGCTACCAAAAATTCTAAACAACAGCTCTCACCAATGTAAGACATGTACATTATTTTGAAGTGTGCAAAGTGGAAATACTTAAAAGTAACTATGAAACTATATAAGCAGTTGCAGTATCTAAAATTCTTCAGTCAACTTTATTATAAAAAATACAGATTTTTGTTACAATATTTTTTCATAATCTGAAGCAACACCTTGCTTTTATATACAAACGAGGCATAACAAAAGTTAAATTTCTTTATAGTTTCTCTCAGTCTTACAATATAGTTCATTTCTTAAAAATCTTACAAAATGGAAATTAAGCAGCAATTCACAGTTATGGTAAAGTAGATTATTTTATTCGTAAAATGTCATTGTTTTATTAATATACATACTGTAGTGTCAAAAATGAAATTTATCAGGCTAAAACAAAATACCATGTCCCATAATGAGATTTAAATGACAACTGACAGTATTAAAATGTCAAAATGGTCTAAACAGTGTGATAATGTTACAAAAAGGAAAACTGTAACACATGTGTTAATGGGAGCATGACTGACTGCAGTGACCAACGGCACAATGCAGAACAATTTAATCCACAAATTGCTGTGGTAGTTGCATCTTTTATATAACAATAAAACCAAGTTTCAACTTGGAACATTTATTACAAATTGCTTAGTCTTAAGACAAAGAACTAGTTCAATTCTCCAATGAAATAACAAAAGTAACAACACCCACTCACTCAGTCCTGGTTTTATAAATGTTAAGCCATTTCCAAAACTGAAATTTTTCTCAACATTCACTCAATTACCAAGATGTTTTGTGTTGCATACAAACACAATTTTACAGTCATTATCACCATCCTATTTTCTTCATCATCATTATAATTATAATCACCATTCTATTCTCATCATCATCATCACCATCTTATTCTCTTCATCATGACCACGTAAGACAGGAATCTGCCATTTGTTCAGTAATGATTTAGCAGAATCTGAAACAAGAATCACGCCCATCTTACACAAGTTGAAATTTCATCCTCTCATGAAGAATAGAGTTTTTTTCTCATAAAATGTCTGAAAAATTTAATATTCAGTACCCTAAACAACAAGAAATGTATTTCAGAATGGGACTTTTCACTCACTAATTGTAGGAGTAAAATTAGTGTACTGCTACAGTGAAAGCCAGAATTTTGTCACTACTGGGAGAAGCAGTATCTTCAGAATGTAAAAAAAAAATTGTTGTCCAACGTCCATTTGCTACAGTTTTAGTTTTCTGGAACTCTTATCTTCATTGACACTTTTATTCAGTGAATACTTATGGGTTTCGAATTCCTCAATTTAATTTATATAAGAACTGTAGATTAAAACTGAAGAAACTGCAAAAAGGTGGGAATTTAAGGAGATGGGACCTGGATAAACTGAAAGAACCAGAGGTTGTACAGAGTTTCAGGGAGAGCATAAGGGAACAATTGACAGGAATGGGGGAAAGAAATACAGTAGAAGAGGAATGGGTAGCTTTGAGGGATGAAGTAGTGAAGGCAGCAGAGGATCAAGTAGGTAAAAAGACGAGGGCTAGTAGAAATCCTTGGGTAACAGAAGAAATATTGAATTTAATTGATGAAAGGAGAAAATATAAAAATGCAGTAAATGAAGCAGGCAAAAAGGAATACAAACGTCTCAAAAATGAGATCGACAGGAAGTGCAAAATGGCTAAGCAGGCATGGCTAGAGGACAAATGCAAGGATGTAGAGGCTTATCTCACTAGGGGTAAGATAGATACTGCCTACAGGAAAATTAAAGAGACCTTTGGAGATAAGAGAACCACTTGTATGAACATCAAGAGGTCAGATGGAAACCCAGTACTAAGCAAAGAAGGGAAAGCAGAAAGGTGGAAGGAGTATATAGAGGGTCTATACAAGGGCGATGTACTTGAGGACAATATTATGGAAATGGATGAGGATGTAGATGAAGATGAAATGGGAGATACGATACTGCGTGAAGAGTTTGACAGAGCACTGAAAGACCTGAGTTGAAACAAGGCCCCGCGAGTAGACAACATTCCATTTGAACTACTGATGGCCTCGGGAGAGCCAGTCATGACGAAACTCAACCATCTGGTGAACAAGATGTACGAGACAGATGAAATACCCTCAGACTTCAAGAAGAATATAATAATTCCAATCCCGAAGAAAGCAGGTGTTGACAGACGAGAAAATTACCGAACAATCAGTTTAATAAGCCACAGCTGCAAAATACTAACACGAATTCTTTACAGACGAATGGAAAAACTGGTAGAAGCCGACCTCGGGGAAGATCAGTTTGGATTCCGTAGAAATACTGGAACACGTGAGGCAATACTGACCTTACGACTTATCTTAGAAGAAAGATTAAGGAAAGGCAAACCTACGTTTCTAGCATTTGTAGACTTAGAGAAAGCTTTTGACAATGTTGACTGGAATACTCTCTTTCAAATTATAAAGGTGGCAGGGGTAAAATACAGGGAGCGAAAGGCTATTTACAATTTGTACAGAAACCAGATGGCAGTTATAAGAGTCGAGGGACATGAAAGGGAAGCAGCGGTTGGGAAGGGAGTAAGACAGGGATGTAGCCTCTCCCCGATGTTATTCAATCTGTATATTGAGCAAGCAGTAAAGGAAACAAAAGAAAAATTTGGAGTGGGTATTAAAATCCATGGAGAAGAAATAAAAACGTTGAGGTTCGCCGATGACATTGTAATTCTGTCAGAGACAGCAAAGGACTTAGAAGAGCAGTTGAACGGAAAGGATGGTATCTTGAAGGGAGGATATAAGATGAACATCAACAAAAGTAAAACGAGGATAATGGAATGTAGTCTAATTAAGTCGGGTGATGCTGAGGGAATTAGATTAGGAAATGAGACACTTAAAGTAGTAAAGGAGTTTTGCTATTTAGGGAGTAAAATAACCGATGATGGTCGAAGTAGAGAGGATATAAAATGTAGACTGGCAATGGCAAGGAAAGTGTTTCTCAAGAAGAGGAATTTGTTAACATCGAGTATGGATTTAAGTATCAGGAAGTCATTTCTGAAAGTATTTGTATGGAGTGTAGCCATGTATGGAAGTGAAACATGGATGGTAAATAGTTTGGACAAGAAGAGAATAGAAGCTTTCGAAATGTGGTGCTACAGAAGAATGCTGAAGATTAGATGGGTAGATCACATAACTAATGAGGAAGTATTGAATAGGATTGGGGAGAAGAGAAGTTTGTGGCACAACTTGACCAGAAGAAGGGATCGGTTGGTAGGACATGTTCTGAGGCATCAAGGGATCACCAATTTAGTATTGGAGGGCAGCGTGGAGGGTAAAAATCGTAGGGGGAGCCCAAGAGATGAATACACTAAGCAGATTCAGAAGGATTTAGGTTGCAGTAGGTACTGGGAGATGAAGAAGCTTGCACAGGATAGAGTAGCATGGAGAGCTGCATCAAACCAGTCTCAGGACTCAAGACCACAACAACAACAACAACAACAACAACAAGAACTGTCTATAGAATAATATTGCACTAATCTTATGTGTGGCAAGTATTATAGACCATTTCATGTGTTTAAGCAAAAGTAGAGACTATCAAAAGATGTGAAGAAACATACAAGTTGTGATTCAGAAGTTTCACGACTGATTCATTTCTGAGTAGAGGAGCGCGCGCAGACTGATTCTGTCGGGTGGGGGGTCTCAGGGAACGAACAAACATTGCGGCAGTTGCCTCCAGAACCCTGGAGAGTGCACACCGCTTGCAGTGTGAGTGCGCGTCATTGACCTCAGTCGAAAAGTTGGAGAGGCAAAAATGGAGCGGTGTTATGCAATAAAGATTTGCGTGCAAATGAACAAAATCGTCACGGAGACTCTCGGTATGATTCAAGAGGCCTTTTAAGGAAGAAGCCATGTCCTGTGCAATGGTTTTCATGTGGCACAAACGTTTCAAAGATGGGCGTGGGAATGTTGAAGACAATGACCACTCTGAGAGGCCATCATTAAGCCAAATGGATCAAAACTTGAATAGAACGCGGGAACTTTTAAACAATGACCATCGTCTTAGTACTAGATTAATTGCTGATGAACTGGGACTCAGAGTACAGTGTGGAGGATTGTGACGGAGAATTTGATGATGCGAAAAGTGTGTGCCAAACTGGTGCCCAAAGTTTTGTTGGTGGATCAGAAGAAACGGCACGACTGTTTGCCAGGAAATGCTCCAACAGTTGAATGTTGATCCGAACCTTCTGGAAAAGTGGTTACTGGTGATGAGACCTGGGTCTACAAGTATGATCCTGAGTCAAAGCACGGAATGGCACACTTTTTTTTTTTTTTTTTTTTTTTTTTTTTGGGGGGGGGGGGGGGGGGGGGGCGGGGAGGAATGATTCACGAGGAGTTTGTTGCTCGTGGACAGAATGTCAAAGGTGACTTTTATGCTGGAGTGCTCCATCACTTGAGGGATCGAGTTCACCATGTCCGCCCGGCAATCTAGGGCAATTTGATTCTCCACCACGACAATGCGCCCGCTCACACATCGTGCACTGCTGCCGAAGTTATGGCGAAGTTCAATGTGACGCCGCAGCCACCCTACAGCCCCGACATGGCTCCAAGTGACTTTTTCTTCTTCCCCCGCCATCTTCAGTTATTTTGCTGCCCAAATAGAAAAATTTATCCACTATTTTAAATGTCATTTCCTAATCTCATTCCCTCAGCAGCACCTGATTTAATTCAACTCCACTCCACTATCCTTGTTTTACTTTTGTTGATATTCATCTTACACTGAAGTGCCAAAGAAACTGGTATAGGCATGTGTATTCAAATACAGGGATACATCAAAAGGCAGAATATGGTGCTGCGATCAGCAATGCCTATATAAGACAACAAGGGCAGTTGTTAGATAGGTTGTTGCTGTGACAATGGCAGGTTATCAAGATTTAAATGAGTTTGAACATGGTGTTACAGTTGTCGCACGAGCGATGGGACACATCATCTCCGAGGTTGCGATGAAGTGGGGATTTTCCCATATGACCATTTCACGGGTGTACTGTGAGTATCAGGAATCCAGTAAAACATCAAATCTCCGACATCACTGTGGCTGGAAAAAGATCCTGCAAGAACGGGACCAATGACAACTGAAGAGAATTGTTCAACGTGACATACATGCAACCCTTCTGCAAATTTCTGCAGATTTTAATTCCGGGCCATCAGCAAGTGTCATTGTGCGAACCATTCAACAAAACATCATTGATACGGGCTTTCAGAGTCGAAGGCCCACTCGTGTAACCTGGATGACTGCACGACATGGAGCTTCACCCCTCACCTAGGCCTGTCAACACTGACATTGGACTATTGATGACTGGAAACTCATTGCCTGGTTGGACAAGTCTCGTTTCAAATTGTATCGAGTGGATGGACGTGTACAGGTGTGGAGACAACCTCATGAGTCCATGGACCCTGCATGTCAGCAGGGGACTGTTCAAGCTTGTGGAGGCTCTCTAATGGTATGGGGCAAGTGCAATTGGAGTGATACGTCTAGATACGACTGACAGACATAAGCATCCTGTCTGATCACCTGCATCCATTCATGTCCATTGTGCATTCCGACAGACTTGGGCAATTCCAGCAGGGCAATGCAACACCCCAAATGTCCAGAATTGCTAGAGTGGCTCCAGGAACACTCTTCTGAGTTTAAACACTTCCGCTGGCCACCCAAACTCCCCAGACATGAGCATTACTGAGAATATCTGGGATGTCTTGCAACGTGCTGTTTAGAAAAGATCTCCACCCCGTTGTACTCTTACGGATTTATGGACAGCCCAGCAGGATTCATGGTGTCAATTCCCCCGAGCACTACTTCAGACATTACTCAAGTCCATGCCACATGTGTTGCAGCATTTATCTGCGATCTGTTATACCAATGGAAATATGTTTGCATGACTTGTGTGTCCTGTGTTGTGGTTCGCTGATAAAAGATAAAAGCAAACTGAACAGGCACCATATTGATTTACAAATTCGTAGAGTGCCATGTTTGGTGCTTTTTGTGTTTATACTTGTTTAATACAAAAATGTGCAGTTTAATTGATGCATCACATTAATGATCTTTCCAAACTCCATAGTTTTCAGTATGATTTGATTTTTAAAAAGTCACCGAATAAAACTATTATCTCTATTCTAAATTAAAAACTTCCTTCATTACCACAAAAAGGAATGTTTTGTGATGAAACCAGCAAATTGCTGAAAAATATAATGTGACAGATACTTCAGGTGGACATGAAGGAAAAACCTGAAACACTGAATTGCACCTTCATACTAAGCTAGCAACTCTTATGGCCCAAGATCCACGCAAGTCTGTTTTCACAGCCCTAGCAACCGTGGGATGATAGTGATGAACTCTACTTATGCCAATATGGCAAACATGCCATTAAGTGTACCTAGAATGGTGGATCTCAGTCATTTAGATGTTATAAACAGATATCTATTCCTTTGTAATTAAGTAATTTAGTGGAAAAGCATCTTTCCCCGCCAGCAGGAAATGTGGAAGTAATGAGCTGTCTCATACTTTGAAGGAAAAATAGAGAATACAGATGTCTGGTTCCACATAATAGGAAAGTGCTGACTTATTAACATGATTGTGTTTCAGAAGAGAACTTTCAAGTTATGACAATGCTTTCTTTTGAAAAACTTTTCCACAGTGTGTGGTTGCATAGACACTTTTCCTTCAATTTATTGGATTTGAAGGGTTTAACGTAAATGGTTTCTTTTTTCCAGAAATTTCAATAAATGTGATCTGTGTTGTCAATAAAACTGATAAACTCATTTTCATTTCAGCATAACACAAAAACAGCCAAATGAGAGAAAAACAAAGAACATACAGTACTTCAAAAATAAGAAGTAAAAAACGAATACAAGAATTGGCAAGAGAGACACCAAAATCAGTAAATAACAACTACTCTACCGGAAAAAAACATTGAAACTGGCTATAAAATAAACAGTTCTTTTGCTGTCTTTTTAAAATTTTCAACATGGTTGGAGCAGCAAATGTAGAATGAAATCTTTCTGTTGAAATCGTAAACAGCCAACTAGTTGCAAAATGGAAGGTTTATTAAAACCCCTTTACCATGGTTTCAGTGTTTATAAAAATTTCTTCTTCAGAAGGAAATACTGACAACTGGCTTACACATTGTGATAGAGGTTGCGTTGACAGGCATCTTTCAGCTATATTTTACATATGTTTACCACAACATGCAATTCAGTTGTCAGTATTTCCTCCTGAAGACTATGGTTTTCGAAACACTGAAACCATGGTAAAGGCATTTTAATAAACCTTCCATTCTGCAACTGATTGGTTGTTTACTATTTCTACAAATAAAATACTTACAATCTAAGAGTCCACGATTACCTGTAATTTTGCAGCACAGGTAATTTTGATTTTCTGTGCAAAAATGACCAGGGTCTGTAATATGTTTCCCAGCTCTCCTCTGAACCTAAGTTCTTGGAATTTCAACCGTAAACCTCTCCATGATATACAATGTCTCTCTTGTAACATGTCACCTACAGTTTAACGAGCATCTCTGTTATGTTTCTGTGCTTACTAAATGATCCCATGATAAAATTTGCCCTTTAGTTTGATCTTCTTACTCTAACATCCATCATAGAACTGTTCTGTAAGCCACTTCTTTCGCTCATGACTTACATTTCCTGAAGTTTCTTTCAATGAATCTCAGCTCGGTATCTTCTTTTCCTGCAATGAGTTTTGTGTGTTCATTTCCACTTCAGGTTACTCTGCATGATTACTTCTAAATATTTTAAAGTTGCTACTGTTTCCAGTGATTTATCGCCAACAGCGTAATTGGACAGTAAGGGATTTCTTCCCCTACTTGTTGTATTGGTTGGTTGATTTAAAAAAAGGGGGGGGGGGGGGGGGGGGGACCAAAATGCGAGGTCATCGATCCCTTGTTCCCGGTAAAATAATTACACAAGGGAAAGAAGAAAAGAAAGGAAATGTACAGCACAATAACAGGAGAACCAGCCACTCTGCGACACATTAAAACATCCACCCTAAAAGCATCAGAATCGACAACACAAAGGGACAAAGGACATGCGCTAAAACTTATCTAGAATGATAAAATCCACCATCACGTATAAAACGTAAAACTAAATTAGCCAGTGAGGCCTTGTCAGGCAATGAGTCTGGTAACTGAAGAGCGAGTCGCAGGGCAGACAAAGAACGACATCTCACCAAGACAAGGGCCACTGTCAGCCGGGCGCAGAACTGATACTAAGGTGGGTCATCACGGCGCAGGAGGTAGCCATGTGTCACCCAGGCATGACCAATGCGAAGCTGGCAGAGAACCACAGGGTCCCTGCGAGAGGCCCACATGGGGGACTGCCACACATTCGTAATCTCCTTAATGGCACGCAGTTTGTTGTGCATGCTGAGGTTATGCCACTTCGTCTCCCAAATCCGCAACACCTTACGGCGTAGTACTGAATGCAGGTCAGTAGCAGAGAAGCCGATCTCCACAAGTGGTTTCGGCAAAGCCTGTTTGGCCAGCCTGTCAGCAAGTTTGTTGCCTGGGATTCTGACTTGACCTGGGGTCCAGACAAACAACACTGAACGACCAGACCATTGCAGGGCATATATGGACTCCTGGATGGTTGCTACCAAAGGATGACAAGGGTAGCACTGGTCGATAGCTTTTAGACTGCTCAAGGAGTCAGTACACAGAAGAAACAACTCCTCAGGGGATGAACGGATGTGCTCAAGAGCACAAGATATAGCCACGAGCTCAGCAGTGAAAACACTGCAGCCATCGGGCAAGGAATGCTGTTCAAAATGTCCTCCATGGACATACATGAAGCCAACGTGACCATCAGCCATTGAGCAGTCCATGAAAACCACTTTGTGGCTCGGTGCATGTCAAGAATCAAGAGGAAATGGCAGCAGAGAGCCACAGGCTTAACTGAGTCCTTAGGACCATGTAAAAGGTCCAGATGAAGCCATGGCCTAGGTGTACATCATGGAGGTGTACGTGAATGGACCTCAAGTGTAGGTGGTAAAGGCAGGGACTCCAGTTCTGAAAGAAGGGATCGCACACGAACTGCAATTGGAAGCCCTGAGCTAGGCTGCTGATGCAGGAGATGAACCGCTGTGGGTGGGAAAAGGAGACTGATTTGGATGTGCAGGACAACTACGAACTTACGCAACATAACTGGCCAGCAGTTGTGCACGCCTAACCCGCAATGGAGGGACTCCAGCCTCCACAAGGACACTGGTCACCAGACTCATCCTAAAAGCTCCTGTCACTTGGCGAACGCCACAGTGAAGCACTGTGTCAAGTACATGCAACGATGAGGGCGCCACTGAACCATAAACCAGACTCCCATAGTCAAAGCGGGATTGAACAAAGGCTCTGTAGAGCTGCAGCAGCGTAGAGTGATCTGCACCCCAGTTGGTGTTGCTCAGACAGCAGAGGGCATTGAGACGCTGCCAGCACTTCCGCTTAAGCTGACGAAGATGAAGAGACCTAAGAATCGATATGTCTCCACTACGGCGAGTGGATCATCGTTAAGATAAACTTCTGGTTCTGGATGAACTGTATGGCGCCGACAGAAGTGCATAACAAATGACAGGTGCTGCTCAGCAACACCAGTACTGGTGGAGTAGTACGAAATCCAGAAGTTGTCTGCATACAGAGAGGGTAAGACAGACGGCCCTACAGCTGCTGCTAGACCGTTAATGGCCACTAAAAATAGTGATACACTCAATACAGAGCCCTGCGGGACCCCATTCTCCTGGATGTGCGGGCAACTATGGGAGGCACCAACTTGGACATAGAAAGTACGGAGTATTTTGAATAAAAATCGGGAGTGGCCATCGGAGACCCCACCCATATAATGTGGCAAGGATATGATGTTGCCAGGTGGTGTCATACACTTTTTGTAAATCAAAAAAATGGCAACCAGGTGTTGGCATCTGGAAAAGGCTGTTTGGATGGCAGACTTGAGAGACCCAAGATTATCAGTGGTAGAGCGACCCTGCGGACCTGCCCTTACATGGAGCCAGTAGGCCATGCGACTCCAGCGGCTTACAAACAACATTGGTGAGGCTGATGGTCCGATAGCTATCCACATCAAGAGGGTTTTTACTGGGTTTGAGCACCGGAATGATGGTGCTCTCCTGACATAGTGATGGAAAGATGCCATCGCACCAGATCTGGTTGAAGATGATGAGGAGATGTCGCTTGTAGTCAGATGAGAGATGTTTAATAATCTGACTGTGGATCCGATCTGGCCCAGGAGCTGTGTCAGGGCAATGTGCAAGTGCACTGAGGGGCTCCCACTCTGTAAATGGGGCGTTATAGGATTCACTGTGGCATGTAGTGAACGAGAGGACTTTCCCTTCCAGCCGCCATTTGAGAGTGAGAAAGGCTGGGGGGTAATTCTCTAACACACAGGCTCGAGCATAGTGCTCAGCAAAGTGCTCGGCAATCGCATTTGTGTCAGTAGATAACATGCCATTTATGTTAACATTGGGAACACCTGGTGGGGTCTGGTACCCGAAAAGAGATTTGATCTTTGCAGAGACTTGCGAAGATGACGTATGGCACCCAATGGTTGAGGCATCCCTCTCCCAACACTCCTGCTTCCATCGTTTTATAAGTTGGTGAATACGGGCACGGTGCCATTTAAAGGCTATGAGGTGCTCCAGGGAAGGGTGCTGCTTATGCCGCTGTAAAGCTTGCCGACACTCCTTAATTGCTTCAACAACTTCCAGCGACCACCATGGGACTGCCTTTCGCTGGGGCACCCTAAAGAGCGAGGGATCGCATTTTCTGCCACATAAACTATTGTTGTAATCACCTGCTTAACCATCACATCGATGTTAAAGTGTGAGGGAGTTTCAATGATGTTACATCAGAGGTGAAAGTTTCTCAGTCTGCCTTGTTTAAAGCCCATCTGGGCAGGCATCCATGGGCCTGATATCGGGTCACCGACAAGAAGATGGAGCAGTGGTCACTACCAAACAGGTCGTCACGTGCTCTCCAGTGGATAGATGGGAGAAGTCCTGGGATGCAAATTGATAAATCAATGGCCGAGTAACTACCATGAGCCACACTGAAATGTGTGGCGGCCCCAGTATTTAAGATAAGAGGCAGAGGTCAAACTGAGACAGTAAAGTTTCGGCGTCTCTGCCTTGGCCAGTAAGCACGGTGCTACCCCACAAGGGGTTATGGGCGTTAAATCTCCCAAAAGTAGGAAAGGCTTAGGGAGTTGATCAATCAGTGCAGTTAAAACATTCAGGGATACTGCACCATCTGGAGGAAGATATACATTGCAGACATAATTTCCTGTGTCGTCCTTATTCTGACAGCCACAGCTTCAAGACGGGTTTGAAGGGGCACAGTTTCACTACAGACTGAGTTTAGCACATAAACGCGAACTCCACCCGACACTCTATTATAGTCACTACGGTTCCTGTAGTATCTCTTATAGCCGCAGAGGGCAGGGGTATGCATTGCCATGGAGGCCAGTGCAGAAAGCAGGTGTAAAGCTTAACAGTTGCTGTAGCTCAGCCAGGCAGTGAAAAAAACTGCCAGAATCTCCACCTCATCAACAGACGCACAGCTTGTAGATAGTGGTGGTGTGGGTGCAACTGCCATTCCCTTGGTCTTGGGGACCTTCTTTTTGATGTCTCCTGTTACTCCTTATTTTTCCCTGCGTGGGAGGACTTCACTGATTCAGTCTCCAGGACTGAGTACGAGCATGAAGCCCTATGACCAGCTACTTTTGGGATCTTCAGCCCTGACAAGTGTCATCTTTCCCACTAGCAGAAACCTGGGAAGGGAGTGACCCAAAGGACTCCTTTCTAGTGAGAGGAGTCAAAGAAGCTTTATGCTTCTCTGGCACAGAAGTGGGGACTGAAATCCTCAATGGTTGGGGGGATGTTGCTCCCGTCCCAAAGTAGGTGGTGCAGGAGCAACAGGGAGGGAAGTGCCCCCCCACCGTCATGGGGGTAGGTGTAGTCTCCCAGTTCTGAGAGGCAACAGGAATGCGAGGAACTGATGGGGCGCCAACTGTTCTCGTAGTGGCGGTGTAAGAGATGGTTATAGCCACAGGATGTACACCCTCAAATTTCCTCTTAGCCTCAGTGTAGATCAGTCACTCCAGGGTCTTATATTCCATGATTTTCCTCTCTATCTGTAAGATCCTGCAGTCTGGCGAGCAAGGTGAAAGATGCTTTCTGCAGTTGACACAGATGGGAGGTGGGGCACATGGAGTATTGAGATGTGATGGACGTCCACAATCTCGATATGTGACACTGGAAGTACAGCAAGAAGACATATGGCCGAAGTTCCAGCACTGGGGGAGGGATACATGGCTTGACATCACACCGTGTGTTAGACCATCACCTTGACCTTCTCGGGCAATATGTCACCCCTGAAGGCCAAGATGAAGGCACCGGTGGCAACCTGATTAGCCCTCGGACCCTGAAGGATGCAAGAGACGAAATGAACACCTTGAAGCTCTAAATTGGCACACAGCTCATTGTCAGACTGCAAAAGAAGGTCCCTGTGGAATATAATACCCTGGACTATGCTTAAGCTCTTATGGGGTGTGATGGCAACAGAAATATCCCCAAACTTGTCACAAGTGAGTAATGCCCGTGACTGGGCAGAGGATGCTGCTTTTATCAAGACTGACCCAGAGCACATTTTGGACAAGCCCTCCACCTCCCCAAACTTGTCCTCCAAATGCTCCACAAAAACTGAGGCTTCATGGACATGAAAGATTCCCCATCAACTCTCGTACATACGAGGTACTGGGGTGGATAGGCTTCACTGTCTTCCTTAGCCTGGCGTTCCTCCCATGGTGTGGCCAGGGAGGGGAATGATTTGGGGTCATATTTCTTAGCATTGAAGTTGGATTTTGCCAACTTAGAGACTGCTGGTGGTGGACCACCAGCAAGAGATGACATACTATGCTTCATGGCGTGTCATCTGCCATGATGCCACCCACACCGACCAGGGGCCCTCTGCACGGGTGCCACCCAGCCTCAGCAAGGGCCACCCGGTAGGATGACCATTGCCAGGAGTCCCGATGCCCCAAGGAGATGGGCATCTACTCCATAGCATATGTGGGGAGTTAATAGCACAGGCATCAGCAGAGCAATCCCTGTGTTGTCAGGGGCTACAATCAACAGGGTACATGGCGGCCTCACCACAACGGACTGGCCACTGTGCTGAATATGAGGTGCTAAGAAGTCCATGGGTCGTTGTTGGTGCAGAAAGAGATACTGCGTAGTGCATGGTGGATAATGCACCCAGGAAGATGTCCTCATGCAAGAGATGGAGAATGAGCATGACCGCAATGCGATGACAAGAAAGTGAGCTGAAGATCTCTATGCTGGAAGGCGCCCTTCCCCAACTGGCTCACTCTTCGGGAAAATTTAGAAAGATGGAGGTGTAACCCGACAGGGGACCATCACATAAAGGTCAAAACGTGTGCAACTCCTTTTAGTCACCTCTTACAAGAAGTAGGAATACCTTGGGCTTAATCTAACCCCAGACTTGCAGGGGGACCCTATTTGTGTGCAATATATTAAATTTATTTATTATTTTGAGAGTCAACTGCTGGCCCCTGCACCAATCATTGATTCCCCACAGGTCTTTTGATTATGTTCCATTAAGAACATGTTTAATTCTGTCTGCTAGTAAGTCCAGAGTCCGGTCACAAATGATGGGGGTGGTGGGAGAAAATGCTAATGCACAAGAGCCTATCGTGTGTCATTGCATGTTACACATTTGGTTAAATTTAGTGACAAGAAAATTAATACAATATGACTTCACAATTTATACAGCAGACAATGCATTCGAAAATGTGACAATCGACTGTGTGTTCAAACTAATCCTTGCTAAATTGTGGGTTTGTTCTTTCTTCCACTGGCACCTTAAAATCTGATCTAATAAACAGAAAGCTTTTATTTTTTCTGTAGATGTTACTGTGGAACTGTATCAATTGCCTTCCAAAAGTCAAGAAACACAGCATCGATACATGTGTTGTGTTATTTGGGGAAGGAGACCAGACAGCTAGGTCATCGGTCTCATCGGATTAGGGAAGGACAGGAAAGGAAGTCGGCCGTGCCCTTTGATCTTTGAAAGGAACCATCCCGGCATTTGCATGGAGCGATTTAGGGAAATCACGGAAAACCTAAATCAGGATGGCCGGACACGGGATTGAACCGTCGTCCTCCCGAATGCGAGTCCAGTGTCTAACCACTCGCATCGATATATGAACCCTTATATACAGCACTCTGGATTTTGTGAATGAACAGAGTGAGCTGTGTTTAGCTCCTCCCCCTCCTCCCCCTCCTCCTCCTCCTCCTCCTCCTCCTCCTGCTCCCCCCCCCCCCCCCCCCCCCTCCCCAATCCATAGTTTATGAACTGTCTGTCCAGTCATTGACGTTTCTGTTCTTCTTTAGTCTTGCGAATTGTCATACCATACACTGGTTACATAACACCAGTCATGTGGTAAGAATATATTACAGTCACAAGTAAACATGATAAAGTGAGAGCAGTCACACAGACCTCTCACAGAAATTAAAAACAACAAATAGACGGGTGTGAACTGTTTTACAATAAAGGAATTCAAGAGTCAAAACTTCCTAAATTGAACGCAGGAGTCCTAACATCTGGTACTTGTGTAGAACAAATAGGAGGTACATATGCCTGGAGTTCCCTTTGTTACACTTCGTAGTTGTTAACGGACGTTACACCATGACACAGACACAAATCTGAATACAAAGAACACACACATCAATGTCTGGACAGATAGTTCCCAATTTTGTGAAAAAAGAATACAACAGGACAGGACACAGGTTTGAACACGGATCTTCCCTTTCACAGCCCAATACCATAACCAAGACAGCGCCCATTTAACTAAGATCAATGCTGCTAATCTTTAACTTGAACGTTTCACTATTTCTAATTTAATTATTTTTTCGTAGTTCAGTACACCTTCTTCCTGTTTTCATGCTTGATGTGTGGTCAGTTTTTGATGGACTATCTGCAGGGACATCTCATCACTAAATCTGAGGGGGGTGCAATGGGGAGTGTGTCTTGTATGTGGTTTGCCAGCTCGCCCGGGCTGTAAATGGTGGTCGGCTACAGATTTAGCACAAAGCAGCCTTCACAAAGAGCACCTACATAAAATGTCTTCATTTTTCTACTCTGACACATGGTAGCTTCAGAATTTATTCTTTACGAGCTCTGACAATAAATGTTTACCTATACCACTATTAGTCATTTGTTGGATAGGTTCCATTCTCTCCCAGATATACCTTCAGTGTTGCGAATGTTTTACCCATTGTACTTACGTTCATCTGTGAATGAAATTTTTAATGTTTAGGACTTTCAACCTTTTCACATATTTTGTGTCCCTGTTCTGCAATGCACTTATAAATATTTCATAACAGCAAAAAATAAAAAATGTAGACATATGGATAATTTCTCATTGATATTCCAACTGATGAAACATAACTTCAGACAACAGCTCCAGCAATAAATAAACACATTCTAGTGATGTAAAAACAAAGGGATAACAATCATCTACTAGGAAAAACAAATTACAGCAGTCATTATACCTGTTGTCTTTACGCGAGGCATGTGATAAGAGGTGTCATTCATCTTCAACATTTACTTTCACTCTGCCCATTGGTTTCAGATCTGATGAGACTTCAAAATTGCATCCTGTGGCCTGTATTATGTCTGGCACAGTTGTATCTTCTGCAATTTCAACTAGTGTCAAACCATCTTCTGCATCAACCTCAAAAACACCCTATAACAGATTTTTGATGAACTACAACATTTCATAAAACACGTGAAATATATACACCTAGGGAAAAAAATCTTTGTTATTAACAAAATCCAACAGATAAATTTTACTTATAATGGATACTTAAATTTCAGTAAGTGGACAAATAATACTAAAAAAACCTAAGTGGCCTATCCAGTAGCACCTTCCAGCTTTTGAATGTGGGTTATCTTCCAAATTTTACATACTTATGGACAAAAATCATTTAGTCAAATTGCAAATTCACCAGATGGTGAAAAATATCTAATGACTGAAAACAAAACTGCTTCCATTGCTACATGCATGCTAAAAAATCCATATAATTACATAACCCGTTTCTATTAACACTTTGACTGGTGGCAGAATTTTGGTTGGGTTCTTTGGGGAAGGAGACCAGACAGCGAAGTCATCGGTCTCATCAGATTAGGGAACGACAGAGAAGGAAGTCGGCCATGCCCTTTCAAAGGGACCATCCCGGCATTTGCCTGGAGCGATTTAGGGAAATCACGGAAAACCTAAATCAGGATGGCCGGACTCGGGATTGAACAGTCGTCCTCCCGAATGCGAGTGCTGAATTTTGGTAATTTTTTTATTTTGGCCATGACTTTCTTCCTTAATATTATTTTAGAAAATTGAAAGCTAGTATATCTGATCATTCATGAAATTGTAAAAAATTGATTTTAACCTGATAAATATGGTGTGATAAAATATGATGCACATGGCTTATTTTAAACTTAAGATACAGCTAGAAGCTTTATATGGCCCTATGCATCACTCGTGACACACACTCGTATCTGATAAAGATATTATTGCAAATAAAAACTCCATTACCTGTTATATAATTGCTTCAATTAACAAAATAAAAAACTTACATTTTTAGACATTTGTACATTGCAAAAAAACAGTCTATGCACATCAAACTCTGAGGGGGCAAATTTGACATTTCAGTGACACTGCTTGCTATGTTTGATAGCATGCTTTCACCAATCTGCTTCTGGTAACAGTTGTTACGTCGTCGTCTCACTACAGTTTCAACCAGTTTGTGAGTACCATTCACTGGTGTCTCCTTAACATTGTCAATCCCATGCAACTAATTTGCAAGAGCCTCATGGAAAGCAATGATATCCATTTTTGCGTTGTAATTTGAACATACAAAGTATAAGCATTTATAAGAGTAGTATTGAAAAGTAATTCAAAGGCCACTTTGAAGAACCACTTCATTGACTTCAATAGATTTTCTTTTGATCTGAAAATCATTGAAGGATCTGGGTGTATTGTAATCCACAATTGTATTTGGTTTTTTCACTTCATCTCTCCTTGTTTTCACTGTCACAAGCTAAGGTTTGTGTTTGGTTGTCAAAAAATGATGTCCCTCTTGTCATGCCACTTTCTAACAATCACCTTTGTGTTGCTTTCTACAACCACCATTCCCCCGTCTTCAATATTTTTATGATAATAGTTTTTGGATTTCCCCTTCTTTTTTCATGGATGGTCCCTACCAGGTGAGCTTGTTTTTCTAGCAGAATGTGCAACAAGTTAATAGAAGTTTAGAAATTATCTACAAAGAGTGTCCTTCCAGAATTCAAAAGTGATTCCAATAACTCCATGACAATTGTTATGTCTATAGCATTAATGTCTTTTCCACAATACACTTTAACATTCCAAGTATATCCACTTACAGCACACACTTCATATCATTTCATCCTGTATTTAAAATGTTTTCCAGAAATGTACTGATGAATGTGTAACCTTTCACCAAATGGAACCATTGTTTCATTTGTTTGAACAGTTTAACCTGGAATGAAAGCTTCCTGGAATTTTGTGTTCAGACAGTTCACAATCTTCCTAATTTTAAACACTTTTTCATGTTCATCTATGTTTTCACTGTCACAAAAATGTATGCAACAAAGCAACAAATCAAACATATTTCAGGACATAGTAGAAGACACCTGGTTTTTGTAAAGCAGATTTTCGCTTCAATAACCCTCCATTGTTGGCTTATCAAGCCCTAGCCACAACGTAAGTCCCGTAAGTTTCCTGAAATAATCAATGCTGATATCACTCCATAAAGTCAGTCTTAATGATGGGTATTAATGTCCACTAACAATCTTTTGTTCACCATAACAGTGTTTCCTTCACTAAGTAACTGCACATTCTTCAGCACAGGGGGGAGGGGGGGGGGGGGGGGGAGCTGATCAACTGGATGAATATTTGTTGCAGGTAGACTGCCCAAAAGAGGATTGGCTATGCCACAGTTACCCAAAATAACAAAATTGTTTATATTTGCCTGCACATCAGACCACTTCATTCGTGAAGTAGAGAGCCCATCAGTACAAGACATCTTCAGATGACAGCTCACTTTCACTGTACTCGTCAATGAAAGATGAACCTTCATTTGACTCATTTGTGGATGTATCATTCGTAACCAACATGTGTTTCTTTTGTTTCTTCAATGGAATTACTTCATCTTCACTATTACTCTCGCTCAAGTAAGGGGCATGATAGTCTGGGTCAGAATAACTGCCACTTCCGAACAGTGATTCAACAGATAAACTCTATTCCTCCAACCATTTTCAGATTCAATCCTCTTGTGAATTCATTATTCATCAAACAACCACAATGTCTTGTTGGAAACAAGAACTACACAACATTGCATATGTAAACAAAATGCCAGTACTGGTAAGGAACACACATCGATGCTACACTGTAATCACGTGAAAATTGCCTGTCATCCAATGCTGCCATTACAAAACCAACATCACAGAACTTTTTTCACTGGTCAGTAGAATGTAGCACCCATTTTCTTTCAGCACAGCTGTGATTGTATATTCACCACATGCAAACACTCATGACCCCTCACGTAATCTAATATGATGCACATGGTGAAAACAGAAAACTGATGTGCATCATATGTGATGCATATGGTGGTGAAAGTGTTAAATGTACCAAGTCTGAGATGTATCATTTATGACATTTCAACAATGTAGGATAAGACATATTGCAAATTACTGTAAAGAAGACATGTTAAAGTTGCAGACATGTACATTAAAAGACACTTGCATAAACTATCACATGGCTCCATTTGCACTTCTGTCCACATTAAACCCACTAACCACAAACAGTACCTACATTTTAACAGCTGTCATTCATTTTACACCAAAAAATCTCCCCCATACAGTCTGGCCACATGGAAATGGTGTATCTGCAGTGATATCTCCTGTGCCATATCCCCTCACATCCCCAATCCTCCCACCACCTTCAAGAACAAGCCACAAAGGAGTGTATCCTTCATCACACAGTACCACCCTGGACTCCAACTGTCGTAATCTTGACTGTTCTGATCGCAGGGTGGCCATGAATGAAAGCTTGGCGGGACTGAACATGAGCTGCCCGAGAACAACAAAGATGGACGAACGGGAAAGGATGGACACGCATAACGACAGACAACCGAGCAAGACACAAAGAACAACAACAACACGCAAGAAGCAATGGGGTCACAAGCGAAAACCTCACGAAGTCAACAATGTCCATTAGTACATGGAAATAAGCAAAGTAAACACGATGTCTGTAAGTGGCATCTCTAGAGACTCACGCAAGTATCAGACTGCCTCACTGAGAGAGGCAGGCGCTTAAATACATGATAGGGTACGCTGCTATTGGCTGCTGGGACCAAGGGCTCCACAGTGGCGCCCTTGCAATATATGTGGGCCAGGAGCGTGCGCAGCCACGGCTTACAGCACGACAGCTGCAGAGACCTCTAGTGGTAATCGAGGTCCATACCATCTGGCGTGGATTCAAAACCCGCGGCACTCAGTACCAGACTAACAACAACCACATCTTTTGCCAGGGCTTTGATCACCTATCATCATGCACTGAAATGAGTGACATCCTACCCGGGATACTTTCCATCCCTGTTACAGTTGTGTTCATCACCCACCCGACCTCCACAACATCTTAGTCAATCCCTATGCCACTCCCAATCCTAACCCCTTGCCACAAGGATCATATTCCTTGCCCAATCTACCCACCCAGCACTTCGTACTCCAGTCCTGTCACAGGTTTATCCCACCCCATCAGGGGCCAGGCCACCTGTGAAAGCAGCCATGTCATTTACCAGCTCTGCCGCAAACATTGCACAGCTTTTCATATTGGGATTACTACCAATCAGCTGCCCACCAGGATGAACAACTACCACCAAACTGTGACCAAGAACAAAGTAGACCACCCTGTGGCGTAACATGCAGCTGAACATAATACACTTTATTTCACTGGCTGCTTCACTACCTGAGCCATCTGGATCCTTCCCTCCACCACCAACTATTCTGAACTGCACAGATGGGCATTATCTTTACAACACATTCTCCAATCCCGTAATTATCCCAGCCTCAAACCATCTTAACTTACTGTCCCCACACCCTCCACCCAACGGCTTCCACCCCCTCTGTTCTATCATCTCCTCCCATTCTCATCTCCCATCCTGTTTATTTGCTGCCCTCTGCCAATGCATCTGCCCGTCTTTCCCCACTCCTCTCCTTTTTCCCCCACCTCCCTATCCCACAACCTCCTGACACTGCGCCTGTTGGCATTCTAGTCTCTGTACACTCCAATGGACAGCATACATCTTTCTCCCGACTTGTAGACTACTATACCTTCCCCTTCCCCGCCCCCTTCAGATTGCTGCTTGCATCCGATGTGATAGTTACATTGTGGCCCGAGATGCTGGAGTTGGAGGTCATGTGTGCATGAGGTGTGCTTGTTTGTGTGTATGAATGGTGTGTGTGTGTGTGTGTGTGTGTGTGTGTGTGTGTGTGTGTCTCTTTTACTGATGAAGACTGTGGCCAAAAGCTTAATGTAAGTGTCTTAATTGTATGTGTGTCTGCAACTTAAACGAGTTTTCTTTACAGTAAGTAGCAATCTGTTTTTTCCTACATTGTTGATATTCCTTCCAGAGTTTCCGGTGTTTTGTTTATGGCATTTATACTGTGACCCTGTTTTATTTATGGCATTTATACTTTGACCCTTTCTCCAGTATTCTAATAAAAATTTATGAGCTTTTCACGAATTTTACTTTTGAATTCAACTGGACAACTCATTTGGTCAAGCTAAAAGGAGGCCCATGGAAATAAACGCTGTTCCAAGCACTTTCAAAAAATTTATTCAGTTTTGATACAGTTGCAAGTAGAAAGAATATTTATGTACCTGGATGACATGGGAATAATACATTAATTTTGTCACACTAACCTATAAAAAGGTCCTATCAATGATGAGATACACTAGATATGAACAAACACAGATTTGACAAGGATAGGGAACAAAATCAGCCTTGGCTCCTTTAAGGACTTACTGCAGTATATTAACTATCTAACTTTGTTTTTGGTGACAGTATTGGAAGAGGAGCAGGAAAGGAAGAAGTCAAGAAGGTGGAGGGGGAACGATGCAGGGCCCCTCACAGAGTGCATAATTGGATAGCAAGAGGTACATTTTTTGACATAAAACATGGCCAGTGGACAGCTGCCGCAGAGCCTAATTCTGCTCTAATCGTGAGCCAGGGCATATAACCTGGGCACACCGATAAATATTCCAAGTCCAGCCATATGCACAATCTGGCAACACTAAATACTGTGGCACTTCCTGGAGGAAGTCTCTGCCTCTTAATGCCACACATGCCACAATATCCAGAATGCATTTACCAGTTCCCGGCAGCAGCTGCTGCGGCAATGCTGTGCTCCCTTTCCCCTTACCAAAGGCGCCTGCTACTGCTAATCACTTTGGGTGGTATAAAATGCTTTAATGTTGTCGAGTGATGCTCCAACAGAAATGTCCATGATTTGCGTTTCACATACAAAAGCAATGGAGGCATACGACTGCTTTCAAAATCATGACTTTTCTATCACACATCTATTGCACAAAATTATTTCTATAGTTTGTGATCCAATTAAAATACCTCACTATGTTGTTTAGTGTTATTATTAATGCATTAGATCTCATTCATTTTCCTTTTAGAGGCGGTTCTTCATACAATTATTTTGTCATGAATTCATGTGTTTCTCCCAAGCCTCAGTAAGTAACAGTGGTGCAATACGTTTCACTGTCATCATCTGGTTCTACACAGCAAATGCTTGTGACAAACTGTGTGATTAGTTTGCAGCACAAGATCTGCAACGAGGAGGCACACTGCACATTTTGAGGACCACATATGGACTCATGGAGAGCTTAACACTAAGAAAGTGGTTTTGACATATTCAATTATATTTAAACCGATAAAACTGTTCATATCCAAAGCTACCAAGTGGGGAAGAAAGTTGCTATTGCTGGTGTTAGCAAATATCTGCAGGGGGTATCTAATTGCTGTTACAGAAATTTCGGACAGAGCCACCTACTGTAGTTACGTTGGCGGGAACATGAATGCTGGGGCAGTCATTGCGATGTGGAAGATGATAGTTGGGTTTGGCTTTAATCACATCATCTGACTGCCCAGAAACTGATTCCTGATATTCAAATCCAACAAAACAAACAAATTTGCATTACTCCAAATCTTATAGTGCCTACTCAGAAAAAAATAAACCTTCCCAGATGCTACCAGACTTTAATGTCTACATACGTAAATGAGTTTTTCGAAAAGCACATAATCATTTCTAATTCCTATGACATAAAACCTGTATTACCGTGAAGTGGGCAAATAAACATTTTTATGATTCTGCTGCATCATGTTGAGCCCAATGCTAGGATGCATTTTAAACATTATCACAGGCAGCAGGTGCATATGCTTCCACCGAATAGTCCATTTCCATGCATGCATTTTTACCACCTACAGAGTTTTATTCTAGGACTTCTTGTCATCAGGCCCTTCATCAGAAATGGTCCTTTATTTTTGAATCGCCATACACAGCAACTAGCAGCTAAAATGACTTATTGCTCTACAAAAATGAACAGCTTTCAGCATGCCTGTATTTAGTTCTGACCATCACTTTCTAAATGGTAGTTTCTTTTTAAACAGGTTCCAAATTTTCTGCAACTGTATCTTATTAATTCCATTTTGCTATTACCAGTCACTGTTTATGAAGTGTTGTGTTATGACAAAGAAAGGGGCCTGATCACTAGAGAGAGTGCTACAGGTTACTCTGAAGTGTAACAAAAAACACACATTTCATATTAATACATGAAAATCCACCTGATGATGCAGGTTTAATCCTTTTCACTATTTCTTTAATTGAGCCACCAATTGTCACATCGAAGGTCAGAGATGAATCTTAAGAAACCCCATTTCAGCTGGGTCCTAGCACCCTGCAGGAGATATCGGTCATATCTGCTTTGTGAGAGCAAAATTACGTCACCAACAAAATGTTTGAGTCTCTGAAAAGATTTGAGGTAATTGTCAGTGACAAGAATCTGTATTTTGTTCAGCATCTCGGTATCAAACAAGACTGGAAAAATTACAGAAGCACTGAAAAAGCTTGTTAGAATCCATTACCGATGGTAGAGCTAGCGATGAAAAATGTTTGACAGCGCACAACAGCACATTTCCATAAGTCTTCTATTTTTTCTACTTCATGAGCCATACATTCAAACTTTTCATGTGAATCCACAATTTGATTTATTATTTACCTCACTGTCTTGTATTCAGGATAATAGGAGTAGCCCAATAAGCAAAGATGTTAATGGAAGGACCGTGAGGCAAGCAGAACTTTGTAACTGAAGCAGTATATTACTCAACAATTGAATGTGCAGTATGGTCTCCGCACCTGCTGCAGATACCTGCGAATTTGTGACAATAACCACAGTTTACTCTAGGCAAAGCTTCTGGTTATAGTGTAACAATTGTAATTGGAAGACTGTATTTGTGTTACTATTCAAATGGATTATACCAGTGGATAACTTAAAGTTTCATATTGCTTCTATCTACACAGCTATGTAAAGTAGCATTTAAATTCAAGGTAATCAAGTGTGTGTTTCACTTGTGACATTAGATTTTGAATGCAGTTTGTAAGTCTTCTGACGATCTTGATCCAATACCTATACCACACTGGGTGCAGGCATAGTGTTGTGCTTTCCAAATATCAAGCAACACATATAAATTGAAAAAACAACATTGTTCCACCAGGCTATGTATCCTGTATTTTTATATACACTACTCATTTCGGGCACTGCCCCTTCTCATGTGCATCAAGAGTGACAGATGTGGACACATCGTTGTTATCGTCTCAAAAATCAGGTACCATGCATATTTCTGCACAAATATGCATGGTGCATGATTTTTTAAACAACGAAAATGATGTCTCCATGTTTCTCCCTGTAGATGCATTTGAGACTGGGCAGTGCCCGAAAGTAGTAGTGATAAGGAGTATTTACAGGAACACAGAAACATCTGTCACTACAACAATTTGAAGGAACCATAAGTGGCCGAACAAGGAGGAAACATTAAGAAAGCAATTAAAAGGCTATTTAGTGTGCATTACATACATATAGATTTCAACATAAAAAATGTATGAAGGTGCTGAAACGCACATTGCCCACATCTCCAGTTTTGTTTCCATGTAAATTAACATATTTCTCTGTTTGTTATTTTCTGAATCCTGAAATGAACTGATTACTGCATGCCTCCGAATAATTCGTTAACTGCGGTTCTCCTTGCTTCTGTCCCCACCAATATACATAGCCAATTTCATGGTGCAACGTGTTTGATACCTTACTGTTTCACGATATGGGATAAGGTTGATTTCCAGTTATTTTTATTCCACTGAAATAAGCTTTCATTCTAACTATCAATATGTTTTATTTGTTTCTGTTTCATTAAAATTGTAATCATGATGGAAAGTTATACACCTCCATATTTCACATGCCATATCTTCCACGAGCTAACCTGCCACTAGCTTAGATATCACTATGTTGATATTATATAACATTGGGATTAACAGCCCACTTCCACACTGGAAAACTTAAAAACTGAGAAATTCTGGATTAAATGCAATAGACTGTTTTACATACAGATAGTCTAAAAGGCGACGTTAGAACGTGTCAGGAGATAACAATATGACGAGTCTGTCTAGCATTTCGCTACATGGCTTCTCCTAGACCAGCTAGGAAGCGGCAACATCACCACAAATATTTGGCAATACTGTGAGAGTGCATGGCCCTGAATAGACCTGCTAACTTCATTTGACATTCATTTCCCTCCTCAATGATTTATACTATATAATCTTCATGTAACGTGAGACACTAAGAAGTAAGGTTTCATTTCTGAACTCCACGTATTCTGTTCTTTATGTAAGTCAACTGTTCTTATGTTTGATGGTGCATTATGAGGCTCACTGACTGATCTTGCGATATGAGAGCGCTGCTGCCAACAATGCCTCATTAGCTCAGTGGTTCTGCACACGTTACGATGTGACAGTGGTGGGGATTGCAACTTCAAATCATGGTGGGTACAAGGCCACTCAAAGTTTTCGTTTCCCATGGAGCTGAAAATTCCTAGAGGAAATTCTTTAACGAAATGAGAAGAAAACCTTTATACTTTCAGCCTCCTTGCACTCTCGACTCTGTGAGCTGTTTTAATGGCTCTAGGTGTCCAATTTGCGAATATCGAGCTCCATCAATATACAAACGTCTCTGAATAGACGTGAATCAACTCTCAATGATACTAATTTGAGTTTTGTTCGTCACATAGACCCCACATTTCAAGGGGAATAGTTATAAAGTGAACATACTGATTAATATACACTCCTGGAAATTGAAATAAGAACACCGTGAATTCATTGTCCCAGGAAGAGGAAACTTTATTGACACATTCCTGGGGTCAGATACATCACATGATCACACTGACAGAACCACAGGCACATAGACACAGGCAACAGAGCATGCACAATGTCGGCACTAGTACAGTGTATATCCACCTTTCACAGCAATGCAGGCTGCTATTCTCCCATGGAGACGATCGTAGAGATGCTGGATGTAGTCCTGTGGAACGGCTTGCCATGCCATTTCCACCTGGCGCCTCAGTTGGACCAGCGTTCGTGCTGGATGTGCAGACCACGTGAGACGACGCTTCATCCAGTCCCAAACATGCTCAATGGGGGACAGATCCGGAGATCTTGCTGGCCAGGGTAGTTGACTTACACCTTCTAGAGCACGTTGGGTGGCACGGGATACATGCGGACATGCATTGTCCTGTTGGAACAGCAAGTTCCCTTGCCGGTCTAGGAATGGTAGAACGATGGGTTCGATGACGGTTTGGATGTACCGTGCACTATTCAGTGTCCCCTCGACGATCACCAGTGGTGTACGGCCAGTGTAGGAGATCACTCCCCACACCATGATGCCGGGTGTTGGCCCTGTGTGCCTCGGTCGTATGCAGTCCTGATTGTGGCGCTCACCTGCACGGCGCCAAACACGCATACGACCATCATTGGCACCAAGGCAGAAGCGACTCTCATCGCTGAAGACGACACGTCTCCATTCGTCCCTCCATTCACGCCTGTCGCGACACCACTGGAGGCGGGCTGCACGATGTTGGGGCGTGAGCGGAAGACGGCCTAACGGTGTGCGGGACCGTAGCCCAGCTTCATGAAGACGGTTGCGAATGGTCCTCGCCGATACCCCAGGAGCAACAGTGTCCCTAATTTGCTGGGAAGTGGCGGTGCGGTCCCCTACGGCACTGCGTAGGATCCTACGGTCTTGGCGTGCATCCGTGCGTCGCTGCGGTCCGGTCCCAGGTCGACGGGCACGTGCACCTTCCGCCGACCACTGGCGACAACATCGATGTACTGTGGAGACCTCACGCCCCACGTGTTGAGCAATTCGGCGGTACGTCCACCCGGCCTCCCGCATGCCCACTATACGCCCTCGCTCAAAGTCCGTCAACTGCACATACGGTTCACGTCCACGCTGTCGCGGCATGCTACCAGTGTTAAAGACTGCGATGGAGCTCCGTATGCCACGGCAAACTGGCTGACACTGACGGCGGCGGTGCACAAATGCTGCGCAGCTAGCGCCATTCGACGGCCAACACCGCGGTTCCTGGTGTGTCCGCTGTGCCGTGCATGTGATCATTGCTTGTACAGCCCTCTCGCAGTGTCCGGAGCAAGTATGGTGGGTCTGACACACCGGTGTCAATGTTTTCTTTTTTCCATTTCCAGGAGTGTAGTTCATCTGTGCCAAGTTTCTGTAGTAGCAGTTAGGCACCCCCTTTAAACGTATGCTGACACTGGAGTTGGCAACTTCTTTCCATTCTAGGTGGCTTTGAAGATGGCCAGACTTTTTGGTTAAAATCTAATTGAATATCTTGAATATTACTTTAGATTAAAGTTAAGTTCTCCATGAGTCCATATGTGGTCCTCAAAATGTGCAGTGTGTGTGCGCTGCTATAGATTATGCACTGAAAAGTATTCGCAGAATCTATCACATACATTTAATGTAAGAAATCAATGCAGTGCACCACCATTACCTCACTGTGGCTTGACAAAAATAGATGAATTCCTGACAAAATATCTGCATGAAGAAGCACTCCAAAAGAAAAAAAGTGACATATAAAGCATTAGCAACATAAAAAAATGTAGACAGGTATTTTGATTGAATCACAAACTATAACAATAATTTTACTGTAGGAAGTTTCAAAAACAAAGGAATAACTAACAAGTGGACCTTCCAGTCTCTGAAATTCAGTTCAGGATGAGACTTCACAGGTCAGTAGTAGACATCAAATACTCATAGAAGTCTTAAAGTACACTATCTAGAAAATTCCGAGAAAAAAGGCTCTAAAGTTTTAAGTGTAGCTCATATGCACCTCATATACCATCAGAAATAGCAGTACATCATACAGGTGAAACAGCTTAATCAGTAGCATTCTAGAATGTTGTATGACCGATCTGGGTTTGATCCTACCTGCTGGCTCAATTTTATTTTGTTTTGTTAATTGTTTGAAAAATTATAACAACTTTTAAGTAAAATTAATGAACTAATGTATTATCAATTAAATCATAAACAATTTTATTTTGTTTATGAAATGGCTGTCCCAGGGTACTTAAAATTTGAATTACACTCATCAATACTATCTTTTTTTAAAAGTTGAATAATTTCAAATGCCTTGTCAATGGAAGTAAATTACAGCAGTAATTACTGTCATTCCTATGTTATTACAAAAATGGGCAATATTTTAAGCTGTGGAAAAGTTATAAATATTGTTGTAAATTTTGAGGAACTGGAGACTTCATAGAAAATCAGAGTATCACTACTGCCCTATTGTATATACAAACAGGCAGTCAGTCAGGAAGCGTCGCCTGCATGGAACTAATCGAGCAATGGGCCTTACCTGCTACAGTGCCAGTCCTTTCCCGACTTTTGCAGAGACTGGAGCTTTCTGTACTGTGAAATATTATCGGAGTTTTTACAATGTTCTGAATTTTAAGAAATCTATCAAGGAAAAAATTACGAAAGTATCATAAGTTGCAGATTTATTATACAATGAAGTATTGAAGGTGATGTTAAAAGATGTGGTGGTTTGTTATGAAAGCTTGCTTGCCACAAATAACGTGATTGCATTGGAATCTTCAACGACAATTTCTCATGAAGCAGTGCTGATGGGTGAAGAAATTTACCGAAGTACTATGGACATGTTGGCTGAAAAAATACTTGTGACTGATGATGAACTTGCTCATGTTAATGAAAACTGAAGGTGAACCTTTCGAGAAGTATGAAGACCACAGCTCATCAGATGAATATGAACCAGAAGAAAAGAAGGCAAGAGAAGCATACTTTTTTTAGGATTACAAAATTAAAACTGTTAATATCACAAAGCCTCATCCCCCAAGGAAAATACAAACATGACAAAATAAAGAATGCAGCCGGTTAAGAAAGAAGGAATGTTTATCCCAATGGGAAGAAGAAATATAAAAAAAATGGAGAACTCAATCTGATAAGTATGCAGCAATCAGTTCCTGGATGTATGATAATTTTGTTGAAGCCAGAGAGAATTATCAGCAAGTGACTACATGGAATTTACAAGCATGGGCTTTAGCAGCAGCACAACAGTTTACAGATTTTGAATTTAAAGCTTCTGACAGATGGGTTCATAGTTTCAAAAATAAGTATGGGATTCGTCAGTGAAAAGTGATGAGATTTGTTTCAAGAAAAGAAACAGCGACAACTGAAAAAAATGTTGCCAGCTGCAGACACTTTTCAAACCCAGATGTAAAAACTGATACCAAATTTCAACATAGATTTTATCATCAACACTGACCATACATGTATTTATTGTGGGGTATTTAAGAATTCATTTTTCTCTATTTTTACATTTCTCTGACAAAATACTTCAATTTTGGTTTTTCCTTTTTTCCAGGATGTCAGTATCAGACGGTTTACAACAGGACTCTGGCTGTCAGAGGAAGCAAAACTATTTTCCTCAAAAAACACGACAGGAACAAAGTGACGCACACATTTACCGTTCAATACACTCTCCCTCTGTCTGTACACATCCAAGCTCAAGTGTGTTTTGTTTACTAGAGGCAACCGGTAACTTCTGTAACACAGCAAGCTCCCAGTTGTTCAGGTTAAGGCATTCACAAGCCTGCATGGATAAGCGAATCCATGAATAATCCAAAATACACATTTTTACCAGAAACTGCTGCTTACTGTATATACAAAACATGCTACATGCCAAATTTGAAAGCCCACTGTATTACTTGCCAGGAATTAACAAATTATTTACAATATCACTTAAGACACACAGTATTTTTAATCTCTTGCTTTCAGCCACTTTTGACAAACTATTGTCCATCATCTTTTTCTCTTTCTGTTCTTCGTGAAATTGTTTTCTGATCATGGTTCACATTTTCTGGAGAGTCATAACATTGGTATAATCAAACATATTTTATTCTGCATACACTAATAACAGATAAAAGCATTTTAGTGCCTCATTGAGTGTGATACTGGTTCTTCGATCATTTAATTCACTATATCTGGGTGACTTACATGTAGTGGTAAGTTCATTATTCCTGTGAATGCACACATTTTGTTTTAAATATTTGCTTATAGCGAATTTCTTCAATTTGTGTTCATTCACTAAATTTGCAGTCTTATGTTCAGCAGCTTGTGTAAAGTTCTATAGGCATGCCCTTCCACTACAGTCCAGTTTCATCAGTATTTTAAATCTGTTCTAGGAGAAAAGAATTCTGTTCTTTGCAACTGGAGAATTTGCTGCAAAAAGCATAAATTGTGTTTTTGTTAGCATTATGTTTCTCACTCTGAACAGCAATTTCTCAAATTTCATAGCAGGGCTTATCAGGCTAGATATTCTGATAAAGCATTACATTTTTATCCATTCCTCAAATTTTTCATGGAATCTGCTGCTTTCTATATCAACGTTGGATCCGATATGCTAACTTGTGCTGCTTCTATTCTGAAACTACAAATGCAGTGCTTCATATAGTTTTTGATGCATCTAGTTTTCAACAAGTTGCTGTTTTCAGGTACTTATTCTTTGACAGCCTTTTGTCAGCTATTGTTGCAAAATTTTGTGTTTCTTTATTTTCCTTTAAGTCTCTCACTGTTTGTATGCCTATTCCAAGATTCTGGGAAAGTTTTACTGTAGGTTCTCTCTTTTCTAAGCTTCTGTCTGCCTATGCTTGGATTAAAATAAGTGTGACTGACATTTCAGTGAGTCAAGTGGTAGGGTGCAGTAGCCTGCCAATTGAAGCCCCTCATTGAGCACCATGTGCTCACTGTGTTGCCTGTAATGTACTTAATGCATAGACCTGTCAAGCATGTCTGGCTGGATCCTGACATTACTGCACCCCAGCATTCTACTCTGTCAATCGAAAAGTTATTTTATTCGTTCCGTAGCACATATAAACATCAACAACTTCAGCAATTAAAAAAAAAATTGATATATTTTGGTGAACACTCACTCAATGTCACTAATATAATCTAGACATTATGCTATTATTGATAAAGGTCAACAGCTAGAAAATTATGATCAACAACGTGTTCCTTCTGTCAGCACAGAGCAAGAATTCTGAATGTAACTGTTCCAGAAGAAAATCTAAATAATTTTTTCTTATCAATTTCAAGTAAGTTGGAAATTATTGAACTTTAGCTTCTACGGTACGTGTTAGGTGAACATACAGACAGAAAATCTGCTACACGTGTTAGAAACGTAGAGTCACTGCATTTATCTGAACATTAAATGGGAAACAATGGATAAATATTTCAGAGATGTCTGACAGCACAATTGGTGCCTACATCACTTTCTGGTGATAAAACATGAATTACATGCATAGTGGTGTATTCCAAATGAAGAATTTACCCTTTAGTGAGGAACTAATGTAAACTGTAAAGTTTAGTCTTGACAATGAGTGTAATAATGACTGTCAAAAGGCAGCAACTGGAAAGAGTAACTAAGTGCCATTATATAAAACATAGAATCAAGGAGCAATTAGAACAGGAGTTAGGGGAATATCAGGGAGGTTTTAGACCATGGAGAAGCTGTGCAGAGCAGATAACTAGTTTAAAATGGATTATGGCATACTACAAGAAACGGAACAAACCTCTGGCAATAACATTTGTAGATTTTAAGAAGGCATATGACTGTCTCCACAGACCTTCAGTATTAAAAATTTTAAGAAATCTAGGACTCCATCCAAAACTAATTAAAATAATACAACTCACTCTAACCAACACCAAATCAAAAGTGAAGTTTAGAGGAGAAATTTCGGAACCATTCCTCATAAAAACAGGCTTAAGACAAGGTGACTGCCTATCATCATTACTGTTCAACTGTGCACTGGAATACATAATGAGAGAATGGTACAAGGACAATCCAAAGATGATAAGAATTGGAAGTGCAAAAGATGATATTAGCTTAAACTGCTTGGGATTCATTGATGATCTTGCTCTCCTAGCCAACACCGTTCATCAAGAAGCCAAGCAACAAGTGAAATCACTACAAGAAATAGCAGAGAAAGTAGGCCTTAGAATATCATTTGAAAAAACGGAGATTATGCTAACTGATCTACCACTTGCAAACAAAATTACAAAATGGAGAACAGGAAATCAAAATTGTTGATAAATTCAAATATTTAGGCGAAATAATAACATACAATCTAAATGGGAAGCCACCATGGCAGAATAGAATAAAAAAACTGAACTACGCATATTACATTACCAAAACTACATACAACAAAAAAAGCCTATCTATAGATGCAAAATTGAAACACTATAAAACAGTTACACAACCAGAAATAACATATGCAGCTGAAACTTATCTTCAAAACAACTAATACAGCAGAAATTGACAGAATACTAAAAATAGAAAGTAGAATAATTAGGACATGTATAAATAAACAGTATAAAATACATGGCCATTGGAGAATAGCATCAAATGAAACAGTATATAAGAAAATAGAACCAGTTATGAGCACAATCAGGAAGAAACGCCTCTCATTCTTTGGACATCTGATGAGAACTTCAGAGAACAGAATTAGTAAAAAAATAATACAAAAATTGTGGAATAGCTTGAGCGACATTAAATGGATCACAGAAATTAAGGAAGATATAAAAGAACTTCAAATTACCTAAATATCATATTAAGTTTTTGTTGAACCAAATTGTATCCCTGTGTAACAACTTGTTTACAACTTTGTATTTTTGACTAGAGTGGTCCAATGAAGGCCATAAAATAAATAAATAAATAAATAAATAAATAATAATAATAATAAACAGGAGTCATACCACACAATATCCACCAGTACATCAATGCAATACAGCTACATCCAAACTTATATATACAACTACAGAAATCCGTAATTATTGATACATGTTCAATCACCCGAAAGTCCCTAAATGCAATATAACATATACCGTACAGTTAAAAGGAAGTCACGCTTGATCAAGGTCCGCGTCACTTTCCATTTTTGACCAGACATAACGTCTGAGAAAAGAAAGAAATAATAATAAAATATAAAACAAAACAATGCAAAAATCTGTACAGAATAATTGTCTCCCTTACACTTACCATTAAAATAAACTTCCCTTAAGACAATGTAAGGTGTGCATATGGAGTAGTACAACTATTTTTTGTATTTTGTATTTAACGTTCTACTAAAAAAAATGAAAAATGAAAAACATGGTCATTATTACACCTTACCTTTTCCGTTATTATCATGTCTACACAGTTTTTCCCTGTCAGTGGTAATGTACACTGTGACAGAATCTTGTGTGCACCTCCTTTTGCAGTATGCTCCATAGTCACAACCACTTTTGTTCCAGGGGCAGCTACCAAGTCCATTGCACCCCCCATTCCTTTCACCAGCTTCCCCTGAAACAAGACATAATGCAAATTTGATTTATCTGTATTATGTCATTATCAAATTTTGATGACCAAACTGTGTATTTTTTCCTGCTACTTCAAATGATCCATTCCATTTCTGCTTGAGGACAACTTATCTTCAAGCTATATAGACATCCAAATAAATGGTATATCAACAAAAATACTCACTCTTTAAAAATATAATAGACGAAGAATCTACTCACCAAGTGGTGGTAGGAGAAACACACACACACACACACACACAAGTTCAGGAAATATTAAGCTTTTGGAGCCAGGGGTGGTGCCTTCTGGCATAATGGTTGAAGGGGAAAAGAAGAATAAAGGAAAAGGACTGGTGAGGTTTAAGAAGAAGGGACAGTTAGGGAAAAGTCACCCAGAAACCGGAGTTGGAGGAGACTTACCAGAAAGGATGAGAAGGAAAGTCACCAGTCCTTTTCCTTCACTCCTCTTCCATCCCTTTCAAACCTTCTGCCAGGAGGAGCCACTGGCTCTGAAAGCTTGTACATTTCCAGAACTTTTATGTGAATTTTTGTAATAAGATACAGCCGAAGCTAAACTATTCTACACCATAACTATGCTTACATTCCTGCAAAGTATATAAGAAAGCATAAAGATACTGGCCGATTGAAGCTTCAAACTGGTATGAGAAGTACGATTCAAGAGCTCAGTTTGGTAGTGCACTTCATGTGAAACTTGAGGACCAGGATTGAGACCTGGTCTAACTCATTTTAATAAGGTTTATGGCATACACTATGCCACAGACAGATATATATTCTGAATTTTTATCATAATTTATCCTTCAGTGATCACACACAATAACACTGTCACACTGATAATTGATGGTATTTACCATGTAGTTTATTGGTTTAGTTACATTCCAGCAAAACCCCTGGCTCTTTAAAGAATCAAACTCCAATGTATAAAACAGTGAGAAAAAGTTTAGAAAAGGTTTGAAATGGTGTGTAACCTTTGTTTGAAGCTACTAAGTGCTCTGAATTTTAAATACCAGATGAAGTATGAGTATTTATGCACCATTAGTTACGCTGCCTCAAGACAAACACACAATTTGTAACTGTAATATTTGTCTTACTGTGTTAAAATTTTAACATCAGATTACATCTCTCAATGAGTAGATTATGACAGCATTTTAATTTTTTTAAATTCAGCCTATAATTATGCAAAATAATCTAATCTAAATTGCCCCTATGCTGAAGCTGGTACCGGGTTCCAGGTAAGCATTTTAGTAATACAGATTATCTTTAATCAAGCAATTACAAGGGGGAAAACGATAGTTTGATAAATTCTTAAATTTTGGACACAACATAATTTACTAATAAGGGAAATAGTGGTAACATTGACTAGTAATGAAATTACAGAACACAGTCTTGAACACCCAGTGGTGATAACCACAACCAAGCTAGACGACCAAAGACAAAATAATTTAGAAAATTTAAATGATTACCATAACCATAACCATAACCACCACCACCACCACCACCACCACCACCACCACCACATCGAAACACATACAATTTACTCCAGTATGTAACATCAGTTAGTTGCTGAATACTTACTGGTATCATCCAATTAGCAAGATCACCATACTGTGAGACCTGCATGGCTCCAAGGATAGTCAGGTCAACGTGTCCACTAAATTAACATAAAAAGAGAGAACACGATAATGATGATGATGATGATGATGATAATAATAATAATAATAATAATGAGACTGCTATCATGACAAGAAAAAATAAAATAAAAAGAAAATGTGGGCTTTAATTGCAAGGCCATTATTCATATAAGACGGCATCTCTCCATTATTATTGTACATTGAAAAAAATACAAACCCTCTTATCATTGCAAAGCTCTCATCACTGCTAAAAAATGATGCTCCAGGTTGAACTGTCACAGTTTGTTTGCCAGCATTAATCAGATCTGGATCAACCTCTTCCTGAGAAGCTGGGAATGGTCCTAGCCCTAATATACCATTCTCACTCTGCATACAAACAGACATACCTTCAGGAATGTAGTTGCTGGCAAGCATTGGTATACCAATACCAAGATTAACTGCAAATATTATTAAGGACACACTCCCAAGTAATGTTAAATACAGCTATACAGAAATTAATTATTAAACAAGGAAGACTGGCATACAAAGATTACAAATTGCTTTCTATTCTGACCTAGAAAAAGGGAATAGTTAGCAGACCACTTTCAAAAGGATACCATACATGCCATCCTTGAATTCAAGGGCAGCACGCCTAATAATTCTTTCACGCATCGCGGCTGCTGGGCTTGAACTTGCTGCAGAAGAGCTCTTTGATTTTTTCAGTAAGGTTAATTGCTGTAGAACACAAAACCACAGTAAGAATCAAAATTATTACTTACTGTCAACAATGAGAAACTTTGTTTCTATTACACTCAATTTGCTGTGAATTACTGCCAACCCATCGGCCCATCTTTCCCCACTACTCTCCTTTATGCTCCTTTTCTCCCCACCTCCCTGTCTCACAAACTCCTGACGCTGCACCTGTCGGCAGTCTAGTCCCCTAGTCCCTGCACACTCCAACAGACAGCACTCATCTCTCCCCCCACCCGTACACTACTATCCCTTCCCCTTCCACTTCCCCACCCCTCCAGATTGCTGCTTGCATCCCACATGATCTTGCATTCCAGCCTAAGACACCGGATTTGGCAGTTGTGTGTGTGTGTGGGGGGGGGGGGGGGGGGGGGGGGAGCGGAGGGGTGAGGGGGACGTACATGTGTGTCTCTTAATGACAAAGGCTGTGGCCGAAAGCTATATGTGAGTGTCTTAATTATGCCTATCTGCAACTTGACACGTCTTCTTTACAATAAGTAGCACTCTGTCTTTTTTCTACATTGCAAATATTCTTACAATAATTTTAAAGGTCAACTTCACTTCTGTACGACACCCACAATTATAGCATTACTTTATTTAATTTCTAACATCATTAATCCAACTATCCCAAAATCTACAAGGGTTATTGATTTGAAGTTGTTAGCTTTATGGCTGCACCATATAATGTATTTCTTAGTGTATGAGTCAGCAGCATAACAGATGTGCTATCTTTATTTTATTAATGAAGCAAATAAGTGTCAAAATTATCTGTTATGTTTTCCAAATTCTCCTTTACCTACAGCAAAATAATTTTAGATGTAGCTATTGACACTTGGGAAGAAGATCTTGTGAAGACACTGTGCACTGTTTTATGGAATCAACCATGCAAAATCCAAGGCATCTAAATATAATTGTCTGAATTTATTCTTTACATGCTCCAGAAGTTTCTTATGAATCTAAGTGGATGAAGAAACTGAGTTCTATACCATTTCTGTTCATTTGAGCAGTCAGAGGAGGGAAATAAATAGATTACCGGGTGGCACCTTCCTGCAGAAATGGCTACAGGCTGTGTTAGGACTACCTTATTTCTGAACTCATTTTTGTCAAATGATCATTTAATAGAAGCTCTACATATGGACAACAATATTTTAGCATGGTAATTATGCAGTAAATAACTGAAAATCTCAGACACTGCTAAAAAAAATGCTGCCAATCATAGACAAATAAATAACTGTGCTACACATGTTGTCTGTCAATTTCCATGAAATGCCCTAACTGGTCTCTAAAAGACTGCAGCTAAACATTGAGTATATGCGTAGAATACAAATCATTTCAATTCAGTTCAAGAGATAAGAAAATTATAAGCTCAGTGGAATGTGTGGTCAAAAATGTACATAACAACAGTCGAGTACAGATACAGACGTTCCTAACAACTGGCGTAATTTCAAACAACTGTCTTCCAGGTATGTTAATAAGCACACCATTGTCCAGTAATATATTGACCACCACAGTATAACAAAACTATACTGAACAAGAAAATAAAATAACACATCAACACTTTTAAACTACTGGACAAGCAACAGAGAACAGTGAGTACCAGCAAGAAAATTAATATAGATATGTTTAAAGTTAAAGAGAGCATATCATATAAGATACTAAAGCTCTACCACTGTTCCCCAATATATTCAACAGATTCTTTGAAATCATAAATACAAAGCATTATTTTAAGTAAACTGGTGTCTATGGTATTAGACTAATGATTTAAAGAGTTTTCAAACAATAAAAAGCAAACAATATATTTTTATTGTGTTACTTCTGCCAATGATTTTGCATTTTTTTACCTCTATCCTCTTTTCATAATTCTGTCCAGCAATTACTCGATCCACGTAAATACCAGGAAGATGAACTTCATCTGGGGGAATCGCACCAAGTGGTACTAGCTCTTCAACTTCAGCAATGGCCAAGCGAGCAGCTTTACACATCGCTGGATTAAAGTTTCGAGCACTCTTCCTAAAAGAAAAAGAAAGATTAATTTTTATGCAACACACAGTTTGAGGTGATTTCTTCAAAATACAATGAAAATAGTTTTACAACTAACTGAAATTTTACAATATGCAAACTGAAGAAGTCTGTACTGATTTTTCTTTTTTACAGGAAGGAAGGTCAACTCATCTCTTCATGTGTTTCATTTCAAATGATCATCAAGCATATTCAGAGGTCTGACCTTTAAACGTGATACACATTCTTTACAGATTTTTAACAGAATAATTTTTGGTTATTAACAGTTCTAGCAATCACGCCAACAATGCAAAGTAATAAAACAGGTTGTCCTTTTATCAGGTGTAACCTGTTAAAGAAACTCTTAACAACACCTGGCAGATTGTGGTAAAAGGCAACTTTTATAACTGTTCACCAACTACATACATCCATCCATCCATCCATCCATCCATCCAAGTATTTAATGGAAGAAGCACATGAAAGAGAATGAGAGGGTAAAGGGGAAAAGGAGAAAACTAAGATGAAGATGATGATGATGATGAATAAGAAGAAGAAGGAGGAGGAGGAGGAGAAGGAGAAGGAGAAGGAGAAGGAGAGAGTAACATCCTACTCACAATCATGCTATTATACACCAAGTGCTAGTTCAGATTGGACAAAGATGGAGAGGTAAATCAGCAATGAACTTTTCAAATAAAACAGTGTAACTTTCACCTTAAATGATTTGTGAAAACCGCAAAAAAAACATGGGTAGTTTGACAGGGATTTGCAGCCTTCACTTCCTGGATGTAGGTCCAGTGGAGCATTGTGGCAGTATAATTGCCCCCAAGTCATGTTGCTGATTTATTTTTCTTTAAAACAATGTTATGTTCTACTGAAATTTATGAGAATCTTTGCTGGGAATGTGTAACAATGTTAACATTTAGGAGGGCATGACGAACTGCCCCTCCAAGCCAAACCTGTGGGGAGAGCTAACTCCCACAATCCACATCAATGCCAACACTGTACAACTCAATAATACCTACCTCAGGTTGGGCAAATCCACAGTCTTCCCTGTTATCACTGGGTAGCTCTCACTGAAGGTCAAATAATGTTAGAGACAAATGATTCAGATCTATGTAGTATGAAATAGTCTTCACAAATCAGCAGGTTGAGAACATTTGGGAGAGTGTGGAGGGCTGCCCCTTTGGGCAAAACCTACTAAGGGGATAGTAACTTATGTTCAGAGATGTATATCCTTCACATAATGATTCTCAGTAAGCAACTCCCTTGAGGAAACCAAAAATACATTTCACCCACCCAAAACCACTGAAATTGAGAAGTAGTTAGGTGCAGTTGTGGTTGTTAAGGGTGATATACCTTTGATAAAATATTAGTTGTTTACTCCAAGAAGACTTGCATCTTGGTGGCTGAGGGAAGTAGCTGTTTCATTAAAAGGCAAATAGCTGTGGCCACTGCTGACAATTTTTTTTAAGAACAGCCAATACAGTCAACCACAGTTAGTAGACAACAGTGCTTCTACACACACTTAAACAAAAGGTGACATAACACACGAAGATCACAAAAATGTTGTATGTATTTGAAGCTGAAATAGTTTCGATTTGTTGATATCTACAATAATGATACTCTTTGTGCACAGTATTGAAAGCAAAGGTTGCTAGTGACTGGGGCAAATGAATATCAATCCAACATCCTACTTATACTGATTTCTGCCAAAAGATCTACTCTCATCAGCTATGGTGTGATACCTCTTCCAACAAGAACAATAATAAATACACAGCTACATATGCTCCCATGTGGAGTTACACTCATTCAGAAATTCTGTGACTGCATCATTGACTGCCATATAACAGTGTAGCAGACTGGCCAGAAAATTTCTGTCAATTTCATTTTCTTGGATACACAGGGAAGATAATATGTAATCTTTGTTACCTATTATTACTGTTAGTCATTTATTTTCACTATGGTAGTCAATCTATGGTTTTCGCTAGTAATTATAACAATGCTGATCATTTGCAAATGCAGTCAACTACATAAACAGTGATTGGCATTCACGCATTCAGCTTTATACCGCTCAGCTCGTATAGCCCCATCCCTTTTGTCTGCAGGAAAGTTTATTTCTAGATGTGACGGGGATTCCCCTGTCAGAGACATCACATACACTATGCACGCATTCAAAAATCAACTTATGATCAATTCAGAAATCAACTTAGAATTTGTTCAAAAACGAAACAGTGATGCATTTCAAAATCATATGAATAATTGATAGATCAACGTGTGCTGGATGCTAGGCGCTCTGTGAAACAAGGTCTTTTTCCTCAATAATATGAATAAGTTAGTAGATATTTAGCTTTCATACCAATGTGTTTCCAAACTTGTGCAAGCATGTCAGGAATTTTACTTACATAATTTCACTAGTGGTCATATAGTGAAATTAATTATATTATTCATCAAGCTTTGTTCTACATATTTTTGTGTTTTAACCATCTATATGCTTGATTTCTGAGGCATAAATGGGGAAGCAGATCATTATTCACACATATGTGTACAGGGAAACTAAAATCCTTCATGTGATTCTTGAGTTTCTCCCGGCGTATTTGATAATCAAAATATCCACGGGTGTACTGCCGGTCTACAGTGTCCAACGGGCACAATATTTCAGCGATCATACATGTCGCCATCATCAGGTGAACTGACGGACTGAGCTCTTGTGAATGTGCCGGTACGGAGATCCCTACGCTATGGCTGCTCAGGGGGAACTGGGTTCGGTCACGGCGGCGACTGATTTAAATACCCTCTGCCCACGGCGCACTCCCTCCTCCGTCCGCGACACGGTCGCGTGGTGGAACAGATTGCGGTGGCGTCTGAGATGACGTCGATGTGATGGCTCTGTCCGCCATGGTCGTCACAACTATACGTTTGCTCGATTTACTCTTGATTAACCCAATCACTGGTTCCCAAGATTTGCTAAGATTATAGCCACAGTCACGGTTTATGAGGTCGTCATTGTTGCGAATTTCGATGGCCTCTCTAACAACGCTGTCCCAGTATCTCGACGTCAGTACCAGAATCCTCATGCATTCATACTCCATAGCGTGATTTTCCGACAAACAATGTTCAGCGACAGCCGACTTGCTCGGATACATCAGTCGAGTGTGCCTCTGGTGTTCAAGGCATCGATCCTCGACGGTACGCATCGTCTGACCAATATACGACTTGCCACATTGACATGGAATCTGGTACACGCCGGCCTTCCTCAAACCGAGGTCATCTTTGGCGCTCCCCACCAGTACACTAGTTTTATTCGGAGGACAAAACACAGTTCCGACCTGGTGTTGCTTCAAAATGCGGGCAATTTTCCCCGAGAGTGCGCCTGTATATGGAATAAACACAGTGCCTACCTCCTCCCTCGTGATTTCATCCATCTCCACACGTTGTGCTGTAGTGGTTGGGCGGAGAGCACGTTGAATCTGCCACTCTGAGTACCCATTTTTTCGAAATACAGTTCTCAGATGTTCCAATTCATGGGGTAGACTCTATGCATCAGAGATAGTGTGTGCCCTATGTACTAGAGTTTTAAGTACCCCATTCCTCTGTGAAGGGTGGTGGCAGCTGTCTGCGTGCAAATACAGATCAGTGTGCATTGTCTTACAATACACCCCATGACCTAGGGTGCCGTCAGCCCTTATCTTGACCAAGATGTCAAGGAAAGGTAATTTACCCTCTGTTTCTGTCTCCACAGCGAATTTGATGTTGGGGTGTATGGAGTTTAGATGTGTAAGGAAGTCAAGGAGTTTATCCATACCATGTGGCCAGATGACGAACGTGTCGTCCACGTAACGGAAAAAGCAAGTAGGTTTCCATTTGGATGACGACAGGGCTTCCTCCTCGAAGTTCTCCATGTACAAATTCGCTACCACTGGTGAGAGTGGGCTACCCATGGCGACTCCCTCCATTTGTTCGTAGTGTTCTCCATTAAAAAGAAAATACGTGGAAGTCAAGACATGCCTAAAAAGTTCAGTGGTCTTCTCGTCAAACTTCTGACTAATCAATTCTAGTGACTCTCACAGGGGTACCCTCATAAACAAGGGAACGACGTCAAAACTCACCATGATATCTGACTCATCCAACCTGAAGCTATCAAGGTGTTTAACAAAATCCACAGAATTATGGATGTGATGAGGGCATTTACCCACATAAGGACTTAATATTCCCGTCAGGTATTTGGCCAACAAATATGTAGGATATTTTGATTATAAAATCCTTCAGTTTCACAAGCTAGTATTTTATAAGCCAAATTTATACTCTTAGAGGATGGTAAAGAAATACCTGACTGTCTTAAAACATTTCAACCAAACTTCATGAACAGATAAAAACAGTATTCGTGTGCAAAAGATGCTAAAATTAGAATGCTGAGAGTCAGTGAGCATATATAAGAATCTAGATAGCTTATGTATTAACAAATACAGTAAAACCCCATTTTTTACACTTTTCAGCAGACTGACCCAAAAAAGTGTAAAATGCAGGAAAGTATAAAATACAGGAAAGCATAGGAAATACAATAAGCAAAATCGAATAAATTGCTCTTTATATTTCTGAGCTGTACATTGTCAGGGTATGCTGGACATCATTAGTTTCCTATTTTTGCCCCCTTTTTAGCAACCAGTGAACACATGATGGGTGTGAAGATGGAACTATCATCCATGCAGTGCTGTTGGAATTGAAATTAGTGGGCAGAGTTTTCACATTTTTGAAAAACCTTGGCTTTTTGAATTTACCAATTACCAAGGGGGGTAATTTTTCAGATCCATCAGCACTGACCATAAGTAAAACCGTTATCCTGTGCTTACTCAGTTTCCCACCATGGTATTTCTCACCTCTAAAACATAAGGTCTTACTTGGTGATGCATTATAAGAAAGACTAGTTTTGTCAACATTAAAAATATATTTTGGATCACAACCTTTAAAGATATTTTTCAGTTCTTTTTTCCATTGGTCCACAGATCCACAATCAATATTTACACTTTCACCACAAAGCTGGTTGTAAACAATGTTATGACAAGTTTTAAATCAACTGACCCAACCATTTGAGGCTGTAAAGTTGGTGATCCCCATTTTTTCAGAAAACAGAAGTGCCTTTTCCCTCAGTATGTTGGCGTCAAGTGGAAGTCGGAATGCTCTCATGCTAATACACCACTGTGCTATGAGTTTATCCAAATAATCATAAACTGATGGCTGAATGTATGTATGCTTTTTTGCCATGGAACCAGACTGCTGGGCCGATTTTTTAAAATCATGTTCAGGCCGGAAGTGAAAAGTCTTAGGTTCTCCGCTAATTGAACTAGTGACCCAACATACAAATCTACACATTGTAGAAGCATCATTTTTTCTTCCAAAGAAATACTGTTCATCTTTTCTAACCAGTTTACTCGCAGACACTGATTCAAGTTAATACAGAACGTGACTTTTACACAAGTGCGTGTGCGCTTATTATTACCAGTATGGTTAATATTTTTTTTTTGGGGGGGGGGGGATCACTGTTAGAATTGCAGCTCTTGTTGCATTCAGAGAGGTACTCACTATATGAAAAAGGCAGAATACAAATTTTACTGACTACTGTTAATGAAGTTCAATCTAACGGAGGATTTTGTTTTAGATTTCTTAAATAAATATGCAATAACCATTTTTATCTTTTAATGCAAGAAAACTTTTTTGCCTAGTTCTTTTCGTGACAGGCTGGCACAATTCGGAACATCTCCTGTCTACTGTATTCTGTTTTCAGCTGTGACAACTTAAATGATCTGATGGTAATGACTCTAGCAGCAACCTTCATTCTGGTCACTGTGTTTTGTTACAACAGCTTTAATTTAACTTCACAGTCATCTACAAAAATAAACACCACTTTTGAAGATGGCTGTCTCTACAATGGGCTTTCACAAATTGTTGTTGCTTCCATGTGAAATACGCTAATCCGTACTAGGCACGCAGTCTTAGGTTGGTTCAACCCGATGTCAGACATAAACGTTCCTACTCATGATGCTCTTTAACATGACGAAAATTTCCGCCCTCTTTCTCACCCAGGACATCCCCGAGATTAATGACCTCCTTGTCGGCAACAAGCTGCGGATTTTGTGCCTATTCTTCTGTGTTTATGGAGACCGCCAATTTTAGTGTTTTAATCAATATTGTGTTATAAGTTTTATTTACTGTAATTTTATAAAGATTATCAATAATAAGTCTCACATTAGAACATGAATATCTTTTTAATGTGGTTTCATTAAAGACTTTAGCTTCTGTGTTTTTTTTACACCATTGGACACGATCAGAACAATGAAGGAAATGCACATTTGTCTGTGTTAGCTCTCGGCCGCTGCCTTCGTGATCATTACAAAGCAACTCAGCATACTTGCCCAAACTTCTAGACACAGACCCTATAATAAAGGCCGCTGTGACCCAACACACAGATAATGTAAATCTTGCTTACTGCATGAACGATATGTTACATGATCAATAACCTTTTGCATAGTCAGCATTTTATGCTTTGTTCCAAGGCTGACTCTGAGCAGGAATATGACGTACTTTTGGCAGAAATTTGTATGAAAATCAATGTTAAAGGTTGTGATAATGTAAAGGATAGCTTAAAATGCATAAATTTTTTAAATATGGAATTGTTAATGATGGAAAAGCATTCTATTCAGTGAATAGGACTTCTGTTGGGACCGACAAAAATGAATGTAAAAACCAGGAAAACTTAAAATGCAAGAACATTACTATTGACTTCCTGTACAAGTATACCATAGATTAATTGTTTCAATGGTATTTTTATGCAAAATCTAAACTTTAACACTATTCTATCTAGCACTAAATAATTGCAGCTAAAATAGACCATCTGTTTTTTTTATGTAAGTATTACCTCTGAGATTTTATGAAACCTTAAGTCTTATTACACAAAAATTCATATTGCAATCTGTTAATAAAATGCACTTTTATTGGATTTCCCATGTTTACTATTTCACATCTAAGATGGGATCACAGAGTTTGACACCTTAGAATCATTAAACTTTTAAACATATATATCAGCTGTCATCAATCATACGAGTAGGATATTTTGGCGTCTCTCAAAACTGTCTGGAAACATCTGGTTGCAAAATCTCAGTTAACTTATCTAAATGCATGGAAACATTTTCCATCTGTTGCTAAACTCTTTGTTAAACAAATGATAGATGTGCAATCATATTAACTGAATTGAACTTTTAAATAATGCATGTCCTGTCATTTTTAAGGGGCCCCATGATGATCAAGATGCAAAAATGAACATGTATTACGAATGTGTAATGGTTATAAAACATAAGTATACCTAAATATTAGATTTCCAACAGGGTCAGCTTTCCAGGCCTTTACAATTGCATAGTCACCAGTTATTGCCTCTTCCAAAATATAATTTTTCCCATCAAAAGATGCAGATGCTCTCTTTTTGCTTGCTATTTCCACTTTCCCAGAAGATGAGTATTTAATAGGAGCACCTCCTTCATGGACTAATGTCCCATAAGCAGTGGGTGTGTAAAAGGCTGGTATGCCAGCTCCTCCAGCTCTGATACGTTCTGCGAGAGTTCCCTGAAAATACAACAGATAACATTATTTTATGTTTACACCTGGCAGTTCCACTATGATGACATTAGTAGGAGCAAAGGATAAAGAGCTGAAATTTGTTTGTTCCTTCTAGGAGTATATATTTCTGAATACTGCAGATAAGTCTTAAATAAGCTGCCTAAACAGAGAACAACAATGAAATACACAAAGCCCAAATAACTGTGTGCTGTGCTTTTCATTTCTTAGCTGAACAACATCCACAACACTTCTTTCAGTTACGAGGGTAAGTCAATTACTATCCGCAATTTAGTTACATTTTTGTTTATTTTGGTAGTACTGTTGTTTTACATTGATAATGCATGCTTTATTTATTTGTTTTTATATCTTTGCAAGTTTCAAGCTGCCAGGTTAGTTCCATTATCACTGCCACACTGTTAACCACGGCTGCTCCGTTGTCTATTTGCACCAAAGAAGAGCAACATTCAGTGATCTGCTTTTTGTGACCAGAAGGTGTATCAGGGGCCCAAATTCACTGAAGACTTTCGGTGCAGTATGGGAACAGAGTTTTGCCACAACGGAGTGTCTACAAATGGGTTGAAAAATTCTGAAATGATTGCACAAGTGTTATGCACGATGAAGGAGCCGGACAACCGTTTACCACGACAAATGAAGAAACCATTGAGTGTTCGTATGAAATGATTCTCTTAGAAAGACTATTAACTATTGACGAAGTGGCATATTGTCTGCAAATTAGTCACAGTTCTGCCTACGAAATCATCCACAACAGACTTGGGTTTCATTAAGTTTGCGCAAGATGGGTCCCAAAACAACTCACACAGTTGCACAAACAAATGCACTTGGACATCTGCAAAAAACATTTGTATTGCTATGGTAATGAAGGGAACAACTTCTTAGGGTCATTGCTGGTGATGAAACATGGATCCATCATTAGGAGCTGGAGAGTAAACGGCAGAGTATGGAATGGAAACATCCAAATTCGCCGTGCAAGAAAAAGTTCAAGACCCTACAGTCTGCACGAAAACTGATGCTTACAGTTTTTTGGGATGCACAAGGTCCAATACTGGAACATTATGGGGAAAGGGGCACAAAAATAAACAGTGTACATTACACTGAGATGCTTACTGCCAGGCTAAAGCCTGCAATTCTAAGCAAATGCCGAGCATTGCTGTCAAAAGGTGTTGTGTTGTTGCATGACAACGCCCGTCTGCATACTGCTGAAATGCTCCAGAAACTCAAATTTGAAGTACTGGATCATTCTCCATATAGTTCTGATCTTGCCCCTTCTATCACTTGTTTAGTCCACTCAAACAGGTATTAAGGGGCCGTTGATTTGCCTCAGATGAAGCAGTGAGAGAAGTGGTGCATTCCTGGCTCACAGCTCCACTGAGAACCTTCTTGTATGAGGGCATCAGAAAGCTTGTACAATGATGGATAAGTGAATTGAACGCAAGGAGATTATGCTGAAAAATGATGTTCTTGTGAGTTTCCTATTTGATTACAATAAGATTTTATAACTACTTTGCAGATAATTATTGACTTACCCTCATACATGCTATTCAGTACACATGATGTATTTTCTCAAGTCTTATGGATGCTATTCTTTTGTTGGTACTCTTAGTTACATCATCAGCAACGATATATTCTCACTGTTTTCACTTAAGTGGTAGAAGTACTCGTAGTACTTTGTGTTTACGATATCAATATCATTAATATCATTAATGAACACTGTTTTAAAGAAAAACATATAATTTACATGCTCTCTAATCAGCAAGTGTGTGTGTGTGTGTGTGTGTGTGTGTGTGTGTGTGTGTGTGTGTGTGTGTGTGTGTGTGTGTGTGTGCATATTTTTCAGAATTGACAGTTTTTTTTTTTTTTTTGTGGTTTTAGGGCGCACAACTTCAATGGTCATTAGCGCCCTGACGACATTAAGAATGCACCGCGAGGCACATGTTTAAAACAACAACTAAAAGGGAAAACACGATAAAAGACAGACTGACAGGCATAGGATTAAAAAACAGCATCATCAAATGTCCTTAGTGAGGTTTGTCAAATTGATAAAACGAAGAACACGAGCAGCTGCTCGTGGGTCATCCGCTAAAACGGCATCTAAAGTACATGCCAGGTTAAGATCGAGACGCAGTGCGTTAAAATCCGGACAGGACAGTAAAATGTGGTGGACCGTCAGCAATTGCCCACATGGGCAGAACGGCGCCGGCGCAGCCGTCAGCAGATGGCGATGGCTGAACCGGCAGTGTCCAATTCTTAACCGGGCCAAAACTACCTCCTCCCGCCGAGAAGGGCGTGAGGAGGACGTCCAAGCCACGGGAAGAGGTTTCAAGGCCCGAAGCTTGTTGGCTGTAAGGGCAGCCCAATCGGCATGCCACAGCGATAAAATGCGCCGACAAATAACCCTGCTAAAATCTGATGAAGGGACACAACAAGAAGCTGTCCGAGGCTGGAGGACCGCAGCCTTGGCCGCGGCATCTGCAGCTTCGTTCCCAGGGATACCGACATGGCCAGGGACCCACATAAAGCTAACCGGAGAACCAACGTCCACCAGCTGCCGAAGAGAGCGTTGGATCCGGTGCACGAAAGGGTGAACCGGATACGGATCACTGAGGCTCTGGATGGCGCTCAGGGAATCGGAGCAGATGACATAAGCAGAATGTCGGTGGCGGCAGATGTAAAGAACAGCCTGGTAGAGGGCAAAGAGCTCAGCTGTGAAGACCGAACAATGGCCATGGAGCCGGTATTTGAAACTTTGTGCCCCGACAATAAAAGAACACCCGACCCCGTCATTGGTCTCAGAGCCATCTGTATAAATGAAGGTCATATTGATGAACTTCGAACGAAGTTCCACAAAACGGGAGTGGTAGACCGAACCGGGGGTAACCTCTTTTGGGAGCGAGCTGAGGTCAAGGTGAACGCGGACCTGAGCCTGGAGCCAAGGTGGCGTGTGGCTCTCGCCCACTCGAAAGGTTGCAGGGAGTGAAAAATTAAGGTGTTGAAGGAGGCGACGAAAGCGAACTCCAGGGGGTAGCAGGGCAGAGACATACAACCCGTATTGACGGTCGAGAGAGTCGTCAAAAAAGGAACGATAAGACGGATGGTCGGGCATTGACAGTAGCCGACAGGCATACCGACAAAGCAGTATATCGCGCCGGTAGGTGAGTGGCAATTCGCCAGCGTCAGCATGAAGACTCTCTACGGGACTAGTATAAAATGCTCCGATCGCAAGTCGTAAACCCCGATGTTGTATGGAGTTGAGGCGGCGTAAGATGGATGGCCGTGCAGAGGAGTATACGAAGCTCCCATAATCCAGCTTGGAGCGGACGATCGATCGATATAGACGAAGTAGGACGGTTCGATCCGCTCCCCACGACATACCACTGAGAACACGGAGGACATTTAAAGAACGGGTACAACGGGCGGCAAAATATGACATGTGGAGACCAGCTAAGTTTCCTGTCAAATGTAAGGCCTAAAAATTTGGTTGTCTCCACGATTGGGAGAGCAACGGGACCGAGTCGTAAGGACGGTGGGAGAAACTCTTTGTAGTGCCAGAAGTTAATACAGACCGTCTTCTCAGCAGAAAAACGGAAGCCATTGGCGACACTCCAGGAGTAAAGACGGTCAAGAGAACGCTGAAGACAGCGCTCCAGGAAACACGTACGCTGCGCGCTGCAATAGATGGTAAAATCGTCCACGAAAAGGGAGCCTGATACATCAGCTGGGAGGCAATCCATTATTTGATTGATCGCGATGGCGAAGAGAGCGACACTCAAAACTGAGCCCTGTGGCACCCCATTCTCCTGGCGAAAGGTGTCTGACAGGACAGAACCCACACGTACCCTGAACTGTCGATCCATTAAAAAGGAACGAATAAAAAGAGGGAGGCGACCGCGAAGGCCCCATGTATACATGGTGCGGAGAAAGCCCGCCCTCCAACAGGTGTCGTAAGCCTTTTCCAAATCAAAGAACACAGCCGCGGTCGGGCGCTTCCGCAAGAAGTTATTCATAATGAAGGTTGACAAGGTAACCAGATGGTCAAGAGCAGAACGGCGCCTACGAAATCCACATTGTACAGTGGTAAGTAGGTGTCGAGACTCGAGCAGCCAAACCAATCGAGAGTTAACCATTCGCTCCATCACTTTACAGACACAGCTGGTAAGCGAGACAGGTCGATAACTGGAAGGCAAGTGCTTGTCCTTCCCCGGCTTAGGAATCGGGACAACAATAGACTCGCGCCAGCATGCGGGAACATGTCCCTCAATCCAGATGCGATTGTATGTACGAAGAAGAAAACCTTTACCCGCAGGAGAAAGGTTCTTCAGCATCTGAATATGAATAGAATCAGGCCCTGGAGCGGAGGACTGTGATCGGCCAAGTGCGTTTTCGAGCTCCCGCATGGTGAATGGGGCATTATAACTTTCACGATTCGAGGAGCGGAAGTTAGGTGGCCTAGCCTCCTCTGCCTGTTTGCGGGGGAGGAAGGCAGGGTGGTAATGAGCGGAGCTCGAAACCTCTGCGAAAAAGCGGCCGAAGGCATTGGAGACATCCTCAGGGGCCACAAGGACGTCATTCGCGACCGTCAAGCCATAAACTGGTGAGTGGACCTTAGTGCCAGATAGCCGGCGCAGGCTACCCCAGACAACAGAAGGAGGAGTAAAACTGTTGAAGGTGCTTGTGAAAGCAGCCCAGCTGGCTTTCTTGCTTTCTTTAATAATACGACGACACTGAGCACGTAATCGTTTATAATTGATACAATTCGCCACTGTAGGGTGGCGTTTAAAGGTGCGTAAAGCACGTCGACGAGCACGTAAAGCGTCTCTACATGCTGCTGTCCACCAGGGGACTGGTACGCGACGTGGAGAAAAAGTAGGGTGAGGGATGGAATATTCAGCAGCAGCGAGAATGACTTCCGTGAGGTGTGTGACCTGACGATCGCAGCTTGTGAAGGTTTGATCCTGAAAGGTCACCCTGGAAGAGAAGAGCCCCCAGTCTGCCTTGGAGATGGTCCAACTAGAGGAGCACGGAGAGGGGGTATGCTGCAGGAGATGGATAACACACGGGAAGTGGTCGCTCGAATATGTATCAGCAAGTGCATACCACTCAAACCGGCGTGCAAGTTGGGGAGTACACATAGAGAGGTCTAAATGGGAATAGGTGTGAGATTTGTCCGAAAGAAAAGTAGGGGCGCCAGTATTGAGGCTGACAAGATTGAGCTGGTTGAAAAGGTCTGCTAACAAGGAGCCCCTCGGGCAGGATGCTGGAGAGCCCCAAAGGGGATGGTGGGCATTGAAGTCTCCAGTTAACAAAAATGGTGCAGGTAGCTGAGCAATAAGTTGCATCATGTCTGCCCTGGTAACGGCAGATGACGATGGAGTGTAAATGGTACAAAAGGAAAACGTAAAAGTGGGGAGAGTAATGCGGATGGCAACTGCCTGCAGGCCGGTGTGCAACGTGATGGGATCGTAGTAAATATCATCCCGGACCAGCAACATAACCCCTCCATGAGCTGGGATACCTACCACAGGGGGTAGGTCAAAACGCACACAGGTGAAGTGTGCCAAGGCAATTTGATCGCATGGGCGTAGCTTCGTTTCCTGGAGGGCTACGACGAGCGGACGGTGCAAGCGGAGCAGCAACTTCAAGTCCTCTCGGTTGGAGCGAATGCTGCGAATATTCCAGTGAATAAGTGCCATCGTAAGAAAAGGAAGAAGAAAGAAGGGGGTCACCTCGAAGGCCGCTGAGGGCCTGGCTTCGAGCGAGCACTGCCGCCGCTATCAGTAGGCGGACAGTCCTCGTCCATTGGGTCTATAGGTTCATCGGCCATCTTGGGAGGATGGCCGGGAGGGGGAGCTTCCTCCGCCGGTGAATGGCCAGATGTTCGGCTACCAGCGGTGCGGCCAGGCGAAACGGATGACGGCGTGGGGCGGCAACCGCTGGGTGGTGCAGGAGAAGAAATGCGCCGTGGCGGAGAAGGAGAACTGTGCTTCCTATGAGCCTTCTTGGAAGGACGTTTGGTGGAAGTACCGGTCGAAGGCTGGGAGGTCGAGGTACGTAGAAAGTCTGCACGGGATGGTTCCTTCTTGAAGGCCCGCACATCGGACTTTTGGGTCTTAGTCTTAGCAGAAGCTGATGAAGGGGCTGGTGTCTGTGGGGTGATGGGAGGAAGAGGAGACGTCGACCGCGCGATCTTAGCACTGGCCGAACGGACGACCGTGGTGCTGAAGGTCAGATCGCATGTCTGGGTTGCCACCTCCCGGGTAGTCCGAGGAGAGGCGAGGACAGTACTGTATTTCCCCACTGGGAGCAGTGTGGGCTTCCTACTAGCCAATAGCTTGTGAGCAGCCAAGGTGGACACTTTCTCTCTGACCCGAATTTCTTGGATACAGCGTTCTTCCTTATAGACAGGACAGTCACGGGAGGATGCGGCATGGTCACCCTGACAGTTCACACAACGAGGAGACGGAGGTGGACAGTCACCCTCATGGGCATCCCTGCCACAAGTGACACATTTAGCCGCATTGGAACAAGACTGTCGAGTGTGATTGAAACGCTGACACTGGTAGCAGCGCGTAGGTGTCGGGACATAGGGGCGAACAGAAAACCTCGTAGCCCGCCTTGATGCGCGATGGCAGCTTAACACTATCGTAGGTCAAGAAAAGTGTCCGGGTCGGTACAAGGTCATTGTTGACCTTCTTCATGACCCTATGGACAGCTGTCACGCCCTGCTCAGCGAGGAAAGATTGAATCTCCTCGTCAGTCAATCCGTCGAGGGAGCTAGTATAGACGACACCATGAGATGAATTCAAAGTTCGGTGGGCCTCCACCCGGACAGGGAACGTGTACAGGAGTGTGGCCCGAAGCAGTTTTTGTGCCTGAAAGGCGCTCTCAGTTTCTAGTAATAAGGTACCGTTACGCAACCTGGTGCAAGATTTGACAGATCCGGCTATGGCATCTACGCCCTTCTGGATAACGAAAGGGTTGACAGAGGAAAAATCCTTTCCGTCCTCAGATCGAGAAACGACGAGGAACTGTGGGGCAGGCGGTAGTACTTTTGTCACTGTTGGCTGGTCACGTTTCCGTTTTTGGGTCGAAGTCGAGAGAGATGGAGTAGAATCCATTGCGGAGGAATCCCCCATGATTGCCAGCGTCTGCGATGACGCGCTCCTTCCTTGTGGGGACCCTCTCAGAGGGCACTCCCGCCTTAGGTGAATGTTTACACCTCAGGTCACACCTCCCGAGAAACAGACGGAGGGACCAATCGGCATGGTCAGAAGGTATCAGCTCAGGCAATTACCCCTCCCCGGGCCTGGCCTTTACCAGGGGGTACGCGCGTGCCTTACATGTCTACCCAGGGCGGGGAATTACGCGTTACCCCGTCACCGGCTACGCGTGCGAACGCGTGGGTCGGCCTTCAGGCACGCACAGGGAGGAAGGAAGAAGAGGAAAAAGAAGAGAGAGAGGGAGAAAGAGGACAGACTGTCTCAAACGCCAAGGCGGAGACCAGAGAAGGCAAGGAGAAGAAGGCAATGAGAAGACAAGGAGAAGAAGTCAAGGGAAAGAGTAAGAAAGACAGTCAGGTGGAGAAGAACAAAGAAAGGAACCAACCAAAGGAAGGAAGAAACGAGAAGTGAAAAACCAAAAAGACCACAATTATAGGTCGTGGAACCGTCCGTCTCCGGACGCAGGCGCTAACTACCCCCGTGAGGGGGATGGACTCCTTTTAGTCGCCTCTTACGACAGGCAGGAATACCTCGGGCCTATTCTAATCACCGGACCCGCAGGGGGGAGAACTGACAGTATGATCAGTAGCGACCAGACAATGTAGCTTCAATTTTTGGAGACCTTCTTATCTAATAATAATAATAATTATTATTATTCTTATTTTTAGTTTGTTTGTAACTGAAGAGATATACAAACTTAAAAGGTTGTCACACTATATGCTGGAAGATGAAGTCTTAGTGCTTTGAAATCGACTGTCGAAGAAGAAGTGGTGACTGAGGAGCTGTTTTACTGGAACATTTGCTTTTGCAAAAACTTCAAGAGTTTTCTTCCAAAATGGTCATTGCTTGTTTTCTTCTGTTGGCTCTATGTGAGATTTCAACAACTGATTGTTTCTGTTGTCAAGCAGCAGCATGTTCCCACCAGCGAACAGAGTGCTTTTCTGATTTAAAGTGTTTCTCAACATTATTTTTCTTTTCCCATCCAATTTGTTAATTAAAAAAATCTGCACAACATCGATTTCGACATGTCATGGGCATTCAGTCATGCAATGCATACTTGACAATGCTACAGATTGAACTGACAAGGTACTTAGAGTACACAGAGAACAATTATGACTTTATTTGCATGTTAGGGAAACATTTTCGGCACAGTAGAAATACGTTGGCAGGTTCTGTTTTCCAGTTACTGTAGTGCAGAGTATGAACACAAGAATCTGGCAGTCAGACACAAGCATAAACAAACTATAATTAATGAAGTAAGAAAGGAAAACAATGAGCAATGCACAACACACAGTGTTTGGTAACGGCTGGTGTGCAATTGCTTACTGATATTGGCAGTGTCATAAACAAGGTAGTTCAGGCCTGACATCTACTGGTATACGAAGCATCTACAGTTCAAAGCACCTGCTGCCTAAAACTGTTACATCAACTTTTGAATTTGAGCTAGCAGACAAACATATACATTTCTTTGTTCTACAAAGCTAGGTCCCACAGCTGAAACCCTATGTTGTATTACGCGGCATGTGTCTTACACAGACCATTCAACTGCCAACAACCAATGTGTCATGAGAGCACGGAGCACACTGATACATCATTGTGTTCATGCCATTTTTACTTTGCAAATGCACTGTTATGCACATTATCTTTCCAAATTGTGTTTAAACAAATGTGCAATATCAGTAAATGAAAGTATGTTACGTTTTTAATATGTCTACACAGAAAATAAAGCTATTTCAAGCTGTCTCTGATAAAATAGTTCATCTGGATACAATTAATTATGAAATAGCATTTTTAAGTAAATTCACATTTTGAAGCAAATTCTCATTTATCACAAATGTGAATTCTTAAGATCTCTAGTCATCAGAGATGGTGCATGAGCTCAGCTGGGGCAGTTACCTTATACAAAATTCATCATAACTTGTTCTGAGGAATTGCTCCTGTATTCACTTGAAGTGATTTGGGAAAACCGCAGAAAACATAAATTAGGGTGACCATACATGAATTTGAAACAAATGCCTCCCAAATGAGACCAGTTTTTCAATCAAGATGTCTCCTTGCTTTGTACATTTGTCTCGAGTCAACAGTTTTCAGGACAACAAGGAACGGATAGATCCTGCCATGGAATATGAATTGTCTATCTACATACACAACTGATGTTAAGTGACTAAACTACACCAAACATCAGACATGTAGTCAGCAAAATCCAAATATGTGTAACCATGTGTGTAACCATTCCATCAATTAATGAAAATAAATCTGAATAACATAGTTGATATCTAAATACATTAAAACATATGCTGTTTATATTTAAATGAGAAAGACAGTTTTCCTAACTTCTTAAATATTTTTCCAGTTCAATGAAATTTGCTTTAATGTTTATGTACATGTTTTCAAGAACAGGTAATCTACAGCCACTGAATATCAAAGACAGAATTACTTAGTTACTTATAACCCTCTATATATTTATACAAACAACTGTTAATAGTTCTTTTACCGCTTCTCATTCATCACAATATTTGAAATACATCACTTCCATATAAAAATCACTTCCATCTACTAGTGAGGATATTTAATACTTGACAAAATTTTTTTAAAATTAAGAAGTTTATCTTGTGCTTGCAACTTTTTCAGCAGTAATACAAATTTAATTAACCCATCCAGATAGTCACATGCATTAAAGCACCAGCTTCTGGGACACAGGGAGGCACACTGCTCCAAGACTGAATCCCCACTGCTGACTAACGACAGGGGCTGGTGTGCCACCCAGTCTAGATATGGGTTTTATGCGGGTTTCCACATTCATCTTGGTAAATGCCAGGCTTTTTCCCACAATCCATCTAAGATAACACTTCAAAAAATGATTACACTAGAAACAGACAGAAGGGGTACACAGATTCCTTCCTAGAGGGAAACTGGCAGTAGCTTTAACATGCCTTTGAGAGTGGTGATCCCATTGTAATAAAAGCCAATGAACGGGTATGGGTCAACAACATGGTCATTAAAGACTGAGTACAAGCTCAGATCAGGGAAGCGTGGAGAACGAAAGCAGCTGCACCCTTTTGAAGGAAGCATCCCAGCATTTTCAAGATGAGGAGGAAGAGGAAATTTGATGACTAGGCAGTTCAATATCGAAATTTAACAAATTTTTACAAAATAGCACACATCTGTGTGACAGACTTTCAGCAAAACTGGATTCCTTGATGTAGCATCAACAGCTAATATTAATAGAAGACTTTACCATTAGCGACAATAAGCATTGTAGTTCAGTTCAGTAGCACTTTTTCTCTTATGATAATTCAAGTTATAAAGATGCAACATTTTGTGGATGAAAATATTTTTTCTTTCACCAGCTGAAAACAAGAGAGAATGCCAAGCCTACATATTGAACCCAATGAATTGTCCACAATTTTCATGGTGAGCTGACAGAAATACGAATGACATTTTTGTGTATTTCACAAAACATTCAAATAATAGATTTAGTTATTTAATGTGAGGAGTAACTTTGAGAAACACACACATTCTTGGCTGGTATATATTAATACAGTGTATCATACATGAAAAAAATATGATTATGGTACAAAATGTAATCGAAGACTTTAAATATACTAGTAATTGTAATAGAATAGTTACTCATCAGTAGGCAGCATACACTCTTAACATTCTTGCTCACCTGAGGTGTAAGTTCAACTTCCAATTCACCAGCAAGATACTGCCTTTCAAATTCTGCATTTTCACCAACATAGGACGCTATAATACGGCGAATTCTATGTTCTTTTAACAGCAGTCCCAAGCCAAAATTATCTACTCCAGCATTATTGCTTATAACGGTCAGATCTTTCACACCTGTCTCCAGTAATGCCGATATTAAATTTTCCGGTATTCCACAGAGTCCAAAACCTTGAACAATGGAAAACCCAGTGTCATATGATGGGAAAAATGTTTTACTTAAATTAAAAAGTAGTTCTGTTCACTATGTCTCAATATTACATATGGGTCAATAAGACACTTGCACGAAAATTCAAATACTAGCAAACTATCAAAACATTAGGTTTATGCATAATTTTGTATTATTTGCATTTGGTCTGAAGTCTAAGTAACAATGACGGTTGGTATGTTGTTTCGGAACACAGACAGCTGGTAGCAGGTGGAGGGGACAAAGGTAAGAACCACCAGGGTAGGGGAGAAGCCACAAAGTAAAGGAACGGGTACAGTAGCACTGGAAGGCAGGAGAGGGGACAGGACCACCAGTGGCAATGCTGAACAGTAGGATAGCACAGATTAATATGAGTAGCAATTTAAAAAGGCTCAGGAGGAAGGGAGATGTGAGGAAGGAGATGGGAAGAGGAAGAAAGAGGAGTAAAACATTTTGGGCAGGAGAGAATTGGCATGGGATATAGCAAGAACTGACAGAGTAACAGACAGGGATTGGAATATAGCAGATGGGAACTAACATAGGTTTAAGCAAGGGGGATTGTGAGAACGGAGTTTTTGTTGGAAGGACAGTTTCACTCTGTGCAGTTCAGAGAAGGAATGGGGAGGAAGGCAGGATCCAAATAGTAAGGATGTTTAAGCAACTGTTAAAAGTCAATGAAATTATAATGTGCACCAACTAGGTGGTCTAGTCTGTGATTAGATATAATCTGGCAATGTTCATTCATACAGCCACACAAGGTCTCCATGCAGCTGATATCATTAGTTCCTTCCCTTTCCTTTCTCACCTTCAGTTTACATAAGAGTCAATTGTGTGTTGCTGTAGTAAACAATGAATGAAATTATATCACCACTGAAGTAAGCCACAGTGATCTACAGAGAAGAGCATTTAACACTGGTTTTTGTTACTCAGGGCAAGATGCCCAGAAGGAGACTAAATTTGATTCACTACCAGTGGTGACTGATATTGACGTGCACAACAGTTCAAAACCAGGAGAACTTTCACTATAATGCACTTTACAGAAGATGTGGCTGCTGCCATATTTAATTACACTTTTACTGCATAGGAAATGCCTGTGACAGGACTGAAGTGGGCTGTGTGGGTGGGTGTATGGTACAGATCTTGCAAGGGAATGAACTATGAGGTGCAAGATCAGGAGAGTAAATGGATGGAAAATGAGTGACAAAAGGCTGGAAAAGGTACTGGCTGCCGTGCTGGATATCAGGTGCAAGGAAGTCCACGGTCATCGTTGACGCGGAAATCGACACTGCATAGTGCATGGTGGGAAACACACCCAGGAAGGTGTCCTCACCCAAGAGATGGAGAATGGGCAGTACTGCAATGCGACAACGAGAAAGTGGGCTAAAGATCTCAATGCACGATGGACACAATGCACCTTGTAATGCGCCTTTCCCCAATTGGCTTGCTCTTCAGGAAAATTTTGAAGAATGGAGGTCAAACCCTACAGGGGCCCATCACATTAACGCCGAAATGCGTGAAACTCCTTTTAGTCGCCTCATACGACAGGCAGGAATACCTCAGGCCTATTCAAACCCCCGGACCCACAGGGAGTAAGGAATGAGTACATCAGGGGAACAGTGAAAGTAGGGCCCACAGGGAAGGAGATCCAAGAAAGTAGGCTAAGGTGGTATGGACTTGTGCAGAGAAGACGGGAGTACTATGTGAGGAGAAGAGTTGAAGACCTAGAAATCAAAGGATCAAGGAGAAGAGGAAGACCAATACAGAGATGTGATATATGGTTTATTCATCTCATTACGAACAATTTTCAAATCATTTGATTTGATGTACAGGAGACATGTCAAGGTTTACAAAAGAAACTTTTTCACTTTTTTAAGGGAAATACAAAAGTTTACATTATATTTTACATTTCTAAGTTACAGCTACACATGTACATAAAATAATACATGTAATACAATCCCCGTGTTCAGACTGTGAAGCTGTCTTCAATTAATTCATCGACAGAATACCAACACTTTTCCACCAGAAGAGTAAAGAGCAATCTTTTCAGTGAACCCATCTCCATTTTAAATATATTACTGCCTTTTATTTTATTGAATATTTTTAACCCCATATACTCTGGCATTTGGGCATAAAGTTTTAAATGATGTGCTGGAAGTTTGAAGTTATCTCTGTGGCGAGTGCTGTAGTTGTGGTCAAAACGGAAAGTGTCTAGTGTATGTTGATTTTTATATAGGAACACCACCATCTTATGTATGTAAAGTGAGGGGATAGATAGTATTTTTAAATTTTTTAACAGTGGTCGACAGGATTCCCGTTTTTTTGCAACACACATTTCTAATTACTTTCTTTTGTAATACTAAGAGCCTAGTGACATTTGCTGAATTTCCCCCGAAGATTATGCCATAACGAATAACTGACTCAAAGTAGCAGTGATAAACTATCTTTCTGGTATCCATGTTTGTGGCACCTGACAAAATACACATTGCAAATGCTAAGTTGTTCAGTTTATTTGCTAAGTAATCTATGTATACCTTCCAATTTAAATTTTTGTCAAGATTTAGGCCTAAGAACTTCACGTGGTTTGCTTCTGTGATATCCTGATCATTGCAAGTTATCTTTATTTCACTTCTTTCTACTGATTTAGCTTCAAATTGCATCATTTTGGTTTTAGTTACATTTAGTTTTAGTCCATTTTGATAGAACCAAGATTCAATTTTTTCTAAAGTATTTTTGGCTTTTTCTGGATATTTTCAGATACCTCATTTTCAATTAGAACTGATGTTGTATCAGCAAATAAGACTGAATGAACATCAATAGCAAGTGGTAGGTCATTTACGTAAAAAAGAAACACACAGGGACCCAATATCGAACCTTGTGGGGACTCCTTGGGGAAATTTTTTTCTAGTCTAATGAATAATTGGTTCTATTTGAAGTTAAGATTACTCTGTTTCCTACCTGACAGGTAAGAGTTAAACAATTTTGAAGCAGTGTCCCTGATTCCATACATCTGTAATTTGTGGAGGAGTAATGCATGGTTCACTGAATGGAAAGCTTTAGTCAGATCACAGAATATACCTGTGACCTTTCTACCTTTATCCAAAAAATATGCCCACGTTAGATAAACTCATTTATAGCATTCACAGTACTTTTACCCTGTTGGAATCCAAACTGGTTTTTAAAAATTATATCATTTACAGTAAGAAAGTTATTAATTTGTTTTGCTGCAATCTTTTCAAACAGTTTAGAGAAGACCGGCAAGAGAGAGATAGGGCGGTAATTCCCCATATCTTCTGTCGATCCTTTCTTGAATAGAGGTTTGATCTCACCACATTTCAATACATCTGGAAAGCATCCCTGTTCAAAAGACTGATTTATAATAGTTGACAGTGGTTGAGAAATAATATCGTACACATATTTGATTACAGATGATGTTATTTCATCCCACCCATGTGAGGTTTTGTTTTTTAGAGACAATATTTCCTTTTCCACATCCCCTTGGGTGATTTTTTCAAATTGTTTAAAAGATGTCTTCTGGCTGTTTTCCAAATTTGTGATGCCCTGATAGAATGTCATATCCACATCCGATTATTACTATATTTAGGAAGAATTCATTGAAACAACTTGACATCTGAACAGGGTTTACTATAATTTCATTTTCATATCTAATTTTCAAAATCTCATGAATTTTTACTTTGGCTCCTAATTCAGACTGAACAACTGACCACACTGCTTTTGTCTTATTTCTGTGTTCTCATATGAATTTATTATTTGTCGTTTTTTTTAGCTGCCACTACAAATTTCCTAAATACAGCTTTATACTGTTTGACATAAGTAGCAAAATCCGGATTTCTGTTTGATTTTAACTCATTGTGGAGCTCTCTCTCTCTGGCACTAGAAATTTTTATTCCTGTTGTAATCCACTTGAGTTTACCATTAACTTTCTTTCACTTATATCTATGAGGAAACGATTCATTAAATACCTCTAAGAAACAATTTAAGAATTTGTTATAGTTTATCGGGAAAGACAAGGTAGCAGGGGACCTACAGGAGAAAGGATGGCTCAGAGAAGAGACAATGGATAGGTATTTATGGAAGAGAAGGATACAGCAAAGCAACGCTGACCCCACATGATGTGAGAAAAGGCTGAGATGATGATGATAAATTTATTGAAAGTGCACAACAGTGTTTCATTCTGACAGTGTATTAATTCTGTAAATATTAGCAGTTCCAGTTTACTGTAATGTATTCACATATTCTGAAAATCTCCTGACAAGTGATCAGGAAAGTGAGTATTATATTCAAATGTTTTATGTTTTTTATGTTATACTTCCCGACTTGTTCCACACCCACGAAACTAATCTCATTTTTGGGTCTATGGAACGAAAACTATAATCTAATTCTGGGGATGAGAAGAAACTTTGTAGTAGGTATCTTTATGAACTACCTGTACTAGATATTGTCTGTAAAACCTCATGTGAGATTATCAGCATATGCACATAGCTCCAGCTTCCCAACAGTGTGGTATCCATAGTGTAGGAACTTCTTGAGATGAAACAGGTAGCAGATTTACTAGTGGGTGTTTATGTTCTGGACAGCAGAACAACTAATTTCCTGTGCTACCATTATATTCTGCTCCCATCAGGTAAAACCACTACCCACCATAAGAACTCGTTTCTCCCATGCACCCCTCCCTTCAACCCATTGTAACACCATACCCTGCCTTGCTGATCCACTCTGCCTCAGAAGCTTTCCTTATATCATTCTTCCTGCACTCCATAAGTAAATGGAACAGAAAGAGACCATAATTACTGGCACAATGGAACATACCCTCTGCAATCTGCAATGCACTTCATGGTGGTTTGTAGTGTATGGCTCTAGCTGTAGATACTTCTCACAAAAGCACAACTTCCAAATACCTTTTCCAGACAGATTGTCATCAACTTACTGCCTAAAAATCAGAGCCCTGTGTAAATCTAAAAAAGACTCACCTTTAGCCCCCAAATCCAGGTTTAACCATGTGGACCTGGTCAAGGAACTGATTTCCTTTATTTGCTCTCTTCAACAGAAACTTTTCTTTGCCACTCATCTTATTGCCCAAAGACTGTCCAAAAGAAACTTTAAAACCTTGTTTTATCCACAATAAATATCCCTCTAACTGTTACCTCCTACCCTCTTTTCTTGCAGCCTCCGTCTAACTCTCCAGAAATTTGCCCCTCCAAACTGTCTTCATTTTGTCTCAGCAAATTCCTTCCCAGTGATTTCAACATCACAGTCAGAGGGTGAACAGTAATTAATAACTTGAAAATAATTTCTGGCTTAATAACCTTCCTGCTGGCAAGGAGTTCACAAATGTGTTCTTTAGCTATAGCAATTATATGGCTGAGAGTTTCTGCAGCTTTCTGACATATTTAATTTACTAACCTTGTCATCATGATTCCATTTCAGAAGTATAGTAGAGTATAGTTCAGTATACAACAACTCATAAAAAAATTAGGTTCAACCAAAATCTGTCCCCTAAATTCATTTTCCTACTCACAATGACAACTTTATAACAGCCACATCTTATTTGTCTAAAGAACTCTGCAAATATAGCTCCACTGGTACCTCTGCTGGTTACTCCATTATAGTGCAACCCTTCCTATTTCCAAGAAGCATATCACTTTCTATGTGCAATATCTGAAGGTATGACAAAATGTGAAAGCAGTTACATCACCTGCCAGCTATGTTGTTACTACTATCTACAATTTTACATAGGTATGACAATTGACCAGCTGTCTACCTGCACGACAGGCCACTGCCTACTGTAGCTAATTGCAAGCTCTACAGCCCAATTGCTGAACCTGTTACACATCAAAACACCGGCTTCAATGGCTGCTTAAACATGCTTGCCATTTGGACTCTATCCCACAGTACCAGTTTCACTGACTTGCACAGATGGTAACCATCTCCTCAGCACATCTTCTGCCCATCCTTGGTCACCTCATTCCCAATTCCTTTCCATCATAGTTTTTCCTCTTGCTATTTTCCTTTCCTCATGAATATCCCACTCTACATTGTTGCTTATCTCCCCCCCCCCCCCTCTCACCCCCGCCCACATACTGTCCTCAGTCATGTAGGTGGTGAGCAAGGTTTGTTTTGCCCCATGATAACTACCTGGTTGTTGGGAGCGACCGCTAAGGCATTTCCCATATACAGCCACTCTCATCAGACACCATGCCGAGTGTCAATTTTGTTTGCATGTATATTACGTTTACCTCACGATTATGACACATTAACTTACTTGTGAAAAATGTGAAAATAATTTTTGTGTGATATTGAAAATCACAATGAAATCTGTCACAAATTCATGGCAACAAAACAGATCATAATGCAGGGGTGTAAAGACTTGCCAGTATCACAGGCTGCAAACTCCTTATTGTTACTACGTAAGAACTGCAAGATCAGAAATATCTAGCCACAAGACAAGTTATTATTCCAATTAGGACATCTCTGCCCCAATGCTAGGTAAACTGGGCAAATAAGAACGAAGTTCTACAAGATATTGCTCTCTCCATTTTGGGAGGGAATGAAAGATGCGCAGAAAATGAAAATAATAATAATAATAATAATAATAATAATAATAATAATAATAATAATAATAATACAAGAATGAATGTGTTGTGCTGGCCACAATCAGATCAATGGTGGGCTGGATGCAGCCTGTGGTCCATGCATCTCTGCTCTAATTACTTTTGATTGTGCTTAGAGGCACATGAACTACATTAAATTCTCTGATATGCAACCAACAAAGTATTGCCGACATTAAAACTGGAGAAATGCACACTTTTCCCTTAGAAAGTCCACACCAGAAGAATGCCAACTGCAGAAACTTTTTCTCTGCAGTTTCACACAAGCACTTAGATTTGTATCCATTTTTTGCTTAGCTATTCTGATTACTTTAGCAATTATTTCAGGTTGGTGGCCTCTTTATCAGTGCGCAAGCTTTACAGACTAATTGTATTCCAGATGCACACTCGTCTCTGATGCCATTATTCCCATACACATGTGTGTACATTATCACCATTGTTCCAAACACTTATCCTACGAGCTGCTCAGAAGCAGTGAACAAAAATGTTTCCAAGAAACCAATTTCTCAAAATAACTGTGCAGGTTTCATGACCATACACCAAGCCGGTCTGCACTAAAACAACACATCTACTGTGAAACCCTGATCTGATGTAAGAGGCCTGATGGCCTCAACCAGATCAGGTTAAATACATAATGTAAACTACCTACATTCTTTGGAATAATTATATTTAAATATTATATAGCACCCCTATATTTTAATTTCTTCTCTTGTATGAAATTCTTGGAGGTGTCAACAAATACAATAGCAATAGACTGTTAACGTAATGTTATTCACTTTAAATGGTTGAGGCCCAATACACTGGAAAAGGAAGCACCAATTTGCTGGCTCAAAATTTGTTATCAGCAATATACAGTGTACAGAAGAGAATCCTTATGCCCAGTGAACCTCAAAACCATGAGCAAACACCCTTTCCATCTATTCTTAAATGTTTGTCACACCTTGCCATTCCTGCTTAAGACACATGGAAACTTGTCCAATTAGCGGTAAGATATCTTATGTTTCCTATATTTACAATGTCCTCAATGAAATCCTTTCCATAATTTTTGGTTCTGCAAACTGTACAATTTACACCATTAAAGGATGACATCTTTTACTGTTGCATGTGCAGAGGCAAAAAGAGGAACATTTTATAAACCAGTTTCAACTCTCAATATTTTCAATACAACAAGACACTAAGGTGAAACTGCACTGCAAGGTGTCCATATGCTGTAATGATGTGCTATACAGATCAGATGTTGGCAATGTACCAAGGTTGAGACAGTAGAGAGTAGTATAGGGTAACCGAAGATAGTACCTTGACCTGAAGATATCTGTATGGTGGAAAATACAAATTATTCGCAGTGTGTGGACAACCTTCCTTCAGTTCAGTTTCCACCTATCTCACAGACTGATGTGTTCGTTATCGATATACATAATAGCTTTTCACTTATTTATGTTGTCATAGTTTTTAATGATTTTTTAAACTCTAAAAACGGTTTTTTTGCTCTCTGACCCTCTTGTTTAGAAGTTTTTCACAATATCACACTGCTACCAGTTTCACTAAAAACATTAATGCATGCATGTAAAGGATAGACCAGTCTGACCTTGGCAGCCAGACACAGAGGTCATGTGTGTGTGAGATGCGTTTTTGTGAGTGTGTATGTACATGTTGTCTAATTTGGAACGAGGCATTTTCACTGAAAGCTTACTTGTTTAACAGTCTTTTCGATTTGCCTATCTGTGACCCAAGATCTCCGCTACATGGTGAGTAGTAACCTATCCTTTTCATAAAACTGTCATTACTCCAGTCCAGATTTTCCACTTTTTGATTAATACGTTTCATATTGCAGATGGTATAACTCAACCAAGTGAATCACACACTGTGTTTCATGCTGGCTACAGAATTACAGAAGCAAGAATAGAATTTTCACTGCCTTGAGGGAAATTCTATTTGAGACCTTCAGTCACACACAACAGTGTGAGAGTTCCTGAATGAATAATGAATATGTGACTTTACACAGTCAAGAGGGAAGCGAGTGAACCATTGAATGTGAGTTAAATCATCTCTCCGTTACAGATGTGGAACACTGTAATTGTGATAAATAAAAGTTTTCAGTAATGACTGCAGCAATTCACCTTTCATGGCAACAGAATTTTTATGTTCCCATTATCTGCTTCAGTGCACCTGGTAACTCACCACCACATGGTACAGTTTTTAGTATTCATTCATAGCAATGTGGGAGTTGTCATGTAGCTGTGGCAAGACACAAAAAATTATCAAAACAAGTAAGCACTGAATGTGGCGAGCTATCTAAGAGTTCTTTTACATCATAAAATCACAAAGTCAAATTGGTGGCATTACTACTTACAGTTATTTGATTCCATAGGAGTAATCCCAATGCTCAAGTCATTTATGCACCAGGAGACCAGGAGTAATCCTACTTAATCAAATTATTTTAAGTAATGCCATGGAGTCGACCTTTGCATACCAATATGGTCAACGCGACTGACACATTAAAACAAATCTTGCACAATAAATATCTTCAATGTTACGCGGTAACTTCGTGACTCAGCAAATAAGTGTCAGACTAAAAATCTATAGGTAGGATTTTAACTATCACATCAATTAAGTTACATATGACAGTGTTTTGTAAACATGAAAAGTCAATCTGCAATACGGTTCACTTTGCTATGCTGCAAGTCCCCTTAAAACTGGCTGGGTGAGCCAGTGCTCAGATTGAAAGAAAGAAAGAGAGAAAGAAAGAAAGAGAGAGAGAGAGAGAGAGAGAGAGAGAGAGAGAGAGAGAGAGAGAGTACATACATATTAATACATTACCTCCAACTAAAATTTTAGCTCCATCTGGAATGTCCTTCACAGCTTCTCCAGCACTAGCATATATTTTATTTGACCCAGATGCTTTAGCAGACAGTGAACGAGATAATAGCTGCAACAGAATAAATTATACACTTCATGTAGTTACCTCTAGTTCTCTCTTGGAAATTGATATATTAAAACATCATAATGTTTTGTCATTTAATTTCCTTAACAAATTCTATTCACTGATTGTGAATCACAAATAGACAATTTCTTCAAAATATTTAGATTTTTCAACCACACTTCACTATTTTTCATACATAAATTGGAGAGTACAAATGATGTTCTAGTGCACATTGCACAAGCAATTCTCTCTAAAGTGTGCGATTAAGTTAGCACACACACAAAAACAAGATTTAACACTCAAACAACTGAAAATCTAAAAGTTGTATACAGTGAGTAATCAGCAACAATAAAGTAAATACATTACAACTGTCAGTGAGTATTTCACATAATGCACATTGTCTTCAGAGCAGATTCTGAAAGCAATCTTTGGCTATCTCTAAATACCTTTAGCACCTCACTTAAGTGTGCTGCTCTGAATGCTTTAGAACACAGCTTCATTAACAGTTATGCGTAGATCTGTCATTAAGCTTGTTAAGTCACATAAAGAGTCATACAGCAGGTGAACAATGTCTTTATTGATTTTACAGACACATTTTGGAATTATTTCCATCTTTAGAGTCCCAAGTGTAAAGGCAGCACAAGAATAAGAGTGTTACCAGACGTGTTTGTACCACGAGATGAATTTGTCATACCTTCATTATTTCATTAACAGTTGTAAGAGCAGCACTGACAATCAACAGGTTAATCCATTCATTCCTGGAATCTGTTCCTATATACAAATATTGCCAGTTCAGTGTACTGTGTCTAGTTCACTTTTTGCTCAGTACCCTTCTGAGCAGCTTTCTGTTCTATTCCCAGCCTGACCCCTGCAGCTGGAGGTTGCAGAGCCTCATCTGCATGTTATGTACATCAATAGGACGAATTTTCATCTGATGCTTGATGTGCCAAAAATGACAGTATTTGAATACCATTTAACTTTAGACTATGTAAACTGACTAGTTCATCATCATTACACCTTATCACTCTATGTGACCCTTGGAACATGCAATTAGGTAACCAAACAACAAACCCACCAATCAACTCTACTTGGCACATGGTCTTTGACTGCAACCACTTGCATGATTGTAGTTATGGGCAGAAGTGTGGAATGGGTAATATCATTTACAAAATAAGCATTCCATCTTTTTCTCTTTTCTCTCTTTCTGTGGATGACAAAGTTGTCTAACACAGGGGCTTTCAAGAGTCTTCAAACTGTGTCACCTGAAGGCAGAGCCACAAGGAATTTACTGTGAAAAAGTCTTGAGACTATGTGGGTCCTGAACCCACTTGTGTTCTACACGGGTGTCTTAACAGTAAGATAGTTTTCTTTCTTTTACTTTGTCTTTCTGCTGAGGATTGACTCAGGTACTTATCAGTTCCCTCGGCCTGTTCACAAATCTTCATATCTTTTGTGAGTGAGTAAACTCCTGAAGAATTCTGTAAATAATCCTTAATTTTGTGGCTTTGACCATTTTTTTATAGTTTGTCTTTCTTTCAAATGGCAGTATCTTTGTACTTATTCCTTATTTTCTTTCTGTCTGATGCAATGGTTCTGTGGACTGTGAGGTTCTATCGCTGCTTTTTCCTCTGGTTCTGTTTGTAGGCTGAAGAGAGAGTGTAAGCTGAATGAATTCATGATGAGGAATTCCCTTTTCTGTAGCAGACTTTTGATTACAAATGCGAGCATGAAAACAAAAACAAGTAGTTTTTAAGCCTTTTTTCCTTTTTTTTACTTCAGAATATGCTAGTCAATTTTTTATCTCTACTTCCTGGATTTTCTTCTCTTCAGAAAATATTGGGCAGTTACAATAACAAGCAGCACAATTCTAAAAGAAATATTCACTTATGATGAGCAGAGGACCTCTCATGTGCAAATTTGCATCATTTCATACAACTTGGTTGGCCCTTGAATATGACGATGACATGTGATGACCAATATCCCACATAGTGCCTAATGATAGTGGATTAACCACATATCTAACAGTCAGGAAATACTGACAAGCAGCGGCAGCTCTTGAGTATACATTCCAGGTGTTCACAAATTTTTAGATTCAGTTAAATCTGAGAGTGTGAAATTAATAGCCTCTGCTATGACAGTCATGCTTAACAACACAACTACAGCCACTGCCAATAATAATACCAACAGTAATAATAATAATAATAATAATAATAATAATAATAAATCCCGTGGAGGCCCGGGAAAAGAATAGGCCTCCGGTAAGTTCTGCCAGTCGTAAAAGGCGACGAAAAGAACAAACCACTAATAGGGCTAACCCCCCTTTTAGTGTGATTACTTGGTTCAGGACAGAACTAAAGAAGCCTCGGACAAGCGCCGTCATGGTCGGGGACGAAGCTTGAACCCTATGCCCGCCCACAATGGTAACGACACTGCTAGCCAACTGGAAAATGATTTAAATCCAAATAGAGGTGTTTTGCAGGATATGCTTCCTGCAACCACCCTAGAAGGAAAACAAAGACAGAGAATGAGATGGTCAGATGAAGTTAATCGACACCTCATGATCTGTTATTACCAAGCAACAAACCTAGGAACCAACACAACTGGATACAGATCACAAGTATACACAACATTTATTACCAGATACCCGGAATTAAAATTTTTAACAGAACGACTAGCTGATCAGATCCGTGTAATAATAAAAAATAACAGGATACCCCAGTCAGAATTAGAAAACATCAAACAACAAGTACAACAAATACTAGAACAAAATAATGTGCAATCAGAAGAAGAAGAAAATACAGTAATGGACTCAAACATCCCAGAGCAAACAAACAAAGAACAACACGCATCAATTAAACAATCAGAGGAAAACGACATCTTAAGACAGCCAACAGAACAAGCACAAATAGAACACGAAGTGACACACATGTTAGATATAGAAGAAAAATTTCAGCTAACATATATGGAATACAAAGACACAAATACAGACTTTAGACCATTCTTGCATAGACCACCAAATAACCCACAAGTCGAAGCAACAATAACAACTATCAACACAATCATACACAACAAAATAAATGAAAATACAACTATGGAAGAGTTACAACTACTGGTTTATGTAGGAGCACTCACTACACTAAATATACACACTAGGCAGAGATCAGAACCAACCAACACACAGAAGAAACCCACAAAACCAGCATGGCAACACAGGCTAAAGATCAGAATAGAAAAACTGAGAAAAGACATCAGACAGCTAACACAATTTATAAGAAATGAAATGTCAGAAAAAAAACGAAAAAGGTTAGGTAAAATCTCACAACAAGAGGCGATAGAGCAATTAGATGAAAAGAAGCAGAAATTACAAGCATTGGCCAAACGACTTAGAAGATACAAAAAAAGTGAAAATAGAAGGAAACAAAACCAAACATTCAACACAAACCAAAAGAGATTTTACCAAACAATAGATAACACACACATTAAAATAGACAATCCACCAAACATAACAGACATGGAACACTTCTGGAGCAACATATGGTCAAACCCAGTACAACATAACAGACATGCACGGTGGATACAAGCAGAAACAGACTCATACAAGATGATGATACCACAAATGCCTGAAGTGATAATTTTGCAACATGAAGTCACCCGAGCAATTAATTCTACACACAACTGGAAAGCCCCTGGAAATGATAAAATAGCAAATTTCTGGCTAAAGAAGTTCACCTCAACACATTCACATCTAACTAAATTATTTAACAGTTACATTGCAGACCCATACACATTCCCTGATACACTTACACATGGAATAACCTATCTGAAACCTAAAGATCAAGCAGACACAGCAAACCCAGCTAAATATTACCCCATAACATGCCTACCAACAATCTACAAAATATTAACTTCAGTCATTACACAGAAATTAATGACACATACAACACAGAACAAAATTATAAATGAAGAACAAAAAGGCTGCTGCAAAGGAGCACGAGGATGTAAAGAGCAACTGATAATAGATACAGAGGTGACATATCAAGCTAAAACTAAACAAAGGTCACTACACTACGCATACATTGATTACCAAAAAGCTTTTGATAGTGTACCCCACTCATTGTTACTACAGATATTGGAAATATACAAAGTAGATCCTAAATTGATACACTTCCTAAACATAGTTATGAAAAACTGGAAAACCACACTTAATATCCAAACAAACTCTAATAATATCACATCACAGCCAATACAGATTAAGCGTGGAATATACCAAGGAGACTCGTTAAGTCCATTCTGGTTCTGTCTTGCTCTGAACCCACTATCCAACATGCTAAATAATACAAATTATGGATATAATATTACTGGAACATACCCACACAATATCACACATTTGCTATACATGGATGATCTAAAACTACTGGCAGCAACCAATCAACAACTCAACCAATTACTAAAGATAACAGAAGTATTCAGCAATGATATAAATATGGCTTTTGGAACAGACAAATGTAAGAAAAATAGCATAGTCAAGGGAAAACACACTAAACAAGAAGATTACATATTGAATAACCACAGTGACTCCATAGAAGCGATGGAAAAAACAGATGCCTATAAATATCTAGGATACAGACAAAAAATAGGAATAGATAATACAAATATTAAAGAAGAACCCTAAAGAAAAATATAGACAAAGACTAACAAAAATACTGAAAACAGAATTGACAGGAAGAAACAAGAGAAAAGCTATAAATACCTATGCTATACCAATATTGACCTACTCATTTGGAGTAGTGAAATGGAGTAACACAGACCTAGAAGCACTCAATACACTTACACGTTCACAATGCCACAAATATAGAATACATCACATACATTCAGCAACAGAAAGATTCACATTAAGCGGAAAGGAAGGAGGAAGGGGATTCATCGACATAAAAAACCTACATTATGGACAGGTAGACAATTTAAGAAAATTCTTTCTAGAACGAGCAGAAACTAGCAAAATACACAAAGCAATCACTCATATAAATACATCGGCTACACCACTGCAATTTCATAACCACTTCTACAACCCTTTAGATCACATAACATCAACAGATACGAAGAAAGTAAATTGGAAAAAGAAAACACTACACGGCAAGCACCCGTATCATCTAACACAGCCACACATCAATCAAGACGCATCCAACACGTGGCTAAGAAAAGGCAATATATACAGTGAGACGGAAGGATTCATGATTGCAATACAGGATCAAACAATAAACACCAGATATTACAGCAAGCATATTATTAAAGATCCCAATACCACAACAGATAAATGCAGACTTTGCAAACAACAAATAGAAACAGTAGATCACATCACAAGTGGATGTACAATACTAGCAAATACAGAATACCCCAGAAGACATGACAATGTAGCAAAAATAATACATCAACAGCTTGCCATACAACATAAACTTATAAAACAACACGTTCCCACATACAAGTATGCACCACAAAATGTACTGGAGAATGATGAATACAAATTATACTGGAACAGAATCATTATAACAGATAAAACAACACCACATAACAAACCTGACATCATACTCACCAATAAAAAGAAGAAATTAACACAACTAATCGAAATATCCATACCCAATACAACAAATATACAAAAGAAAACAGGAGAAAAAATTGAAAAATACATCCAACTGGCTGAGGAAGTCAAGGACATGTGGCATCAGGATAAAGTTGACATTATACCAATTATACTATCAACTACAGGAGTCATACCACACGATATCCACCAGTACATCAATGCAATACAGCTACATCCAAACTTATATATACAACTACAGAAATCCGTAATTATTGATACATGTTCAATCACCCAAAAGTTCCTAAATGCAATATAACATATACCGTACAGTTAAAAGGAAGTCACACTTGATCAAGGTCCGCGTCACTTTCCATTTTTGACCAGACATAACGTCTGAGAAAAGAAAGAAAGAAAGAAAGAAAGAATTAATAATAATAATAATAATAATAATAATAATAATAATAATAGACCCCGTGGAGGCCTGGGAAAAGAATAGGCCTTCGGTATGTTCTGCCAGTCGTAAAAGGTGATGAGAAGAACAAACCACTAATAGGGCTAACCCCCCTTTTAGTGTGATTAGTTTGTTCAGGACAGAACTAATGAAGCCTCGGACAAGCGCTGTCATGGTCGGGGACGACGCTTGAACCCTATGCCCGCCCACAATGGTAACGACACTGCTAGTGATGATTTAAATCCAAATAGAGGTGTTTTGCAGGATATGCTTCCTGCAACCACCCTAGAAGGAAAACAAAGACAGAGGATGAGATGGTCAGATGAAGTTAATCGACACCTCATGTTCTGTTATTACCAAGCAACAAACCTAGGAACCAACACAACTGGATACAGACCACAAGTATACACAACATTTATTACCAGATACCCAGAATTAAAATTTTTAACAGAACGACTAGCTGATCAGATCCGTGTAATAATAAAAAATAACAGGATACCCCAGTCAGAATTAGAAAACATCAAACAATCAAAGATTCGTGACTGGTACATTTAGCCATTGCGAGAGCATTACAAATCTCATAAAAAGTTTGAAGTGGGACACTCTTGCTGATAGACGGCAGGCTAAACAGAAGGTGCTGCTCACTAAATTCCAAAATACAATCTTCACCAAGGATGTAGAGCATATATTACTACCACCAACTTTCAAATCACGCAGTGATCACCATTCAAAGATAAGGGAAATAAGAGCTCGTACTGAGGCATTCAGGCAGTCGTTTTCCCCTTGCGTGATCCGAGAGTGAGAGTGGAACAGGGGGGGGGGGGGGGGGGGGGGGGGGGAAATATGACTTTGGCATGAATTGTGCCACTGCTTGGTGGCTAGTGGAGTATATATGTTTATGTATATGTAGATGGAGAAGGAAAGGTTTCAACCCAAGCCGGAGAACTTGACCCTCTTCCAAGAGGGTGGCCAGGGAGGGGAAGGCCGAAGGATCAGAAAAGAGTGTCATGACTACTATCACTCTTAGAGATGGCCACAGAATGGCCAGGATGTTGAAGCCTTTGTCGTTTCATGTACAAGGTGTCCGCCCAGCGGCTCACCCCGTGGGTGCCACCCAGCCACAGCAAAGACCACCAGGCATGATGGCCATTGCCGGGAGTCCTGATGCCCCAGGAAGACAGGCATCTACTCCTTGGCATACGTGGGGAGTTTACAGCTCAGGCATCAGCAGTGCTATCTCTGTGTTGTCAGGGGGGCTACCACAAAATGGTTACATGATGGCCCCACCACAACAGACTAGCTACCATGCTGGATATTAGGTGCAGAGAAATCCAATATTGTCATGGGGAAGAAAAGGGACAGGAGGCAACAGAAGATGACATACCCCAGAAAGTGTCCTCGTCCAAATCATTGAATTGCAGGTGGAGATGCAAAGCCATGACAAGAGGTTCAAGATGTCGAATCTAAGTGCACTATGGATAACTCGTGCACCATGTAAGGCATCCTTCCCCATATGGCCCACACTTCCATAGAATTTGGAAAGTGGCAGGTCAAACCATAAAATAGGACTTGAAATTACAGGGCCGAAAAGTGAGAGACTCCTTTTAGTCACCTCTTACGACAGGCAGGGACACCTCGGTCCTATTCTATGCCCCAGACCTACAGGGGGCGATTCGGGATGAGAAGGAGGGGGTGAAGTCCCCCGGGGAAGTGCCATCCTTTGACTTGCGCTGCTTCTTCTTCTTCTCCTCCTCCCTTGGGGGGAGGGAGGAAGCTTTATCGGAAAGGGAATAGGTGGCCATGACGTTGAGATTGGACAGAGCGCGAGGGGCTTTGGGGCCGTCTGAGCGCAGGTATCTTGTCTGAACTGAGAGTGCAAGCTTCCTGTCCTAAGAACACTGGGGAGGGATGTTCCAAGAGGGAACCCTATCCTTAGCAACAGCCAGGGAAGGGGATGTCTTCCTTGGTCGAGGAGGAGGAGGAGGAGGAGGAGGAGCTGCTGAGGGTGAGGAAAGGGAAGGGGGCCAGGAAGGGGGTAAGTGGGAGGGGTGAGGAGGGCAAGACTTAACTGAGGCAAAGGTAGAGGAGAGATTTATAGTGTGAAGTCTGTCAAACTTCTTCCAGGCCTCAAAGTGGCTGAGACGGTCAAGGATCATTACTCGGTGAATTCTTTTTTTCCTTTATGTATACTGGACACACTGGTGAGTGGAGAGAATGGAGACCAGAGCAGTTTACATAGTTGGGTGATGGGGTGCAGGGGCTTCCCACATGAAGATGGTGGCTACAGTCACCACAGATGGGGGTGGCATCCCATCGCAATGGTTTCACAGCGCATCTTTAAATTATTACCTTGAGCTTCTCAGGTTGGGTATCTCCCTCAAATGCCAGGATGAATGTGCCAGTGTCTACACGATGGTCCTTAGGGCCTATCTGGACACACAGGATGAAATGAATGCCATGTCGTTCCAGATTAGACCTAGGTTAATTGTCGGACTGGACAAGAAGGTCCCTATGAAAAATTACACCTTGTGTCATAATGAGTAACTTGTGAGGAGCAATAGTCATGGGGATGTCTCCTAAACAGTCGCAGGCACAGAGGGAGGCTGGCTGGCTGGCTGGCTGGCTGGCTGAAGTTGTCTTTATAAGGAGAGAGCCAGGTCTCATCTTGCTTAACGGCTCAACTTCACCGAACTTGTCCTCAATATGTTCCACAAAGAAAAGGGGTTTGGTGGCAGCAAAAGTTTCCCCATTGGTCCTGGTACAGACCAGGAAATGTCTGGCTCTCCTCCCATGGGGTAGCCAAGGAGGGTAAGGCCAGGAAGGCAGAAACAGAAACTGAGACAGAACAATGTCGAGGAAGAGAAGCGGCCACAGAAGAGTAGCCAGAGAGCTTAACACATTTCATGTGCCAAATGTCTGCCCTGGTACCACCCACTCCTAACGGACTTGCCTTGTGGGTGACACCCAGCCCCAGCCGCAGCCGCAGCAACAGCCGCCTGGCAGGATGGTCACTGCCTGGAGTTCAGATGCCCCAAAAGGATGGGCACCCACTCCTAGGCATGCACAAGATGTTCACTGTGCAGGTACCAGCAGTGTGATCCCTGTGGTGTCGTGAGGGCGGGGGTGGGGGTGCACTCGGTCAGATGGGTACCTAACAGCCCCACCACACAGACTGGGGCTACCAACCTGGTGACATAGCAAGGAGGTGAGAGGGAGGGGACGGGCGAAAGGGGGAGGAGGAGGAGGGGTGAAAGGAACCTATGCCAAAGACGCTAGGGAGGGAATTCTTTCCCACCTGGATCACACTACAGATTTCAAATTTAGAGGTGGAGGTCAAACCCTTGAGGGGGACCAAAAAAGAAAAACGAAAAAAAGAGGAGGAAAAGCAACCAATCAAAAATGGAAGATGAAGAAAAGTCACGAGGATAGACGGGTTGACATAAAGAAGAACACCAAGAGAAGGAAACAGAAGGGGCAAAGGAGAAGGAAGAAGGACAGGTAACGAGAAGGAAGGGAAAGGTAAAGCAGTCCAGAAAAGAATAAAGGCTGCACTAGCTTGGGGACCCATGCCCACCACACAAGTACCCACAAAGAGCTGTGGACCTCCTGGTGGGGTGGATCCAGTGTGATGCGGGTTGAAACAAAGAGGAGTCTGGAACAAGAATGGTAGGTCAAACCCAACATTGGGGGTCATATAGTGAGTGTTAAAAGTTGTATAAAATGTCTGAAGAGAGGAAAGAAAAGGATGTCCAAAATCAAAGCAAATCCAAACATGATTAGCTCCAAGAAGACCAGACAGTGGAAAGCCAGACAAGAAAAATGAGAACAGCAGGAGGACAGACTTTGAGCATAGAAAGGGAAATAGTGATGTGCAAGTACATACCCACAAAAGAGATGTGGCCCCTTGCTGCAGAACAACAACAACACACGGAACATTGTTGGATGTGTGTTCTCCTTTGACCTGTGGGGCAGGTCTAGATGCACCACAGACTGCCATGAATGTGCAGCAGGAAGAGATAATATTGCAAATACCAGCAGAGGAATCTGGAGATCGTTTCTCAGAGCTTACAGTCATGCCCAAGGCAGTTTGCCTGCTCTGGGCTGATTTGTAAACAGCCTATACTGAGAGTGGTGAAAACAACTGCATGATAGGGTGTACAGAGAATTGATACAGCACAATTTGCAAGTAATTGTTGTCACCAGACTCTTAGTGCTGGGAGTCCGGCCTCTGCTAGAAGATTGTTGATGGGGGCTCATACAATAAGCTCAGTCTCTAGCCTCACACCACTGCAGTTGACACAGCCGAGTAAGCGTAATACCAACAGAGTGGCAGATCTGTATTCAACACACCCGTAGTTCAAGCACGACAGAACTACCGACTTGTAAAATCATGCGAGAATAGTGCAATCTGCTCTCCATTTGGTGCTACACAGGAACTGCACTACATTGAGCATCATAAAGTTTATTTTAGTTTGGTATACATGCGGAAACCACATTAGTTTACTATCTAGAAGAAGACCCACAAAGTGGTATTATTTAGGCGTTTCTAGTAACTTACTATGTAGGTAGCACTCAGTGTGAGCATGGGCTATTGTGAGCCTACAGAAATGCATAACTCGTATTTTTAATTGAGAGAATTTGAAGCCATGTTTCTGGTCCCAGTGTTGTGCATTCTGAATGGATCTCTGCAAATGGCGCTCAACAGCATACGTTGATGTAGTATTGTAGTGTAGGCAGACATCATCTGCCCTGGGAGAAGAAAAATTTGCACACTTTGACTTTGCAGTTCGATTCCTCATGTACTAGCAATACAAAAATGTCTCTCATAAAGTTTTGTCCTACACATACTTCCAGCAGTAAATGGACATTTAACACTGGCAATCTGGCAACACTGATCACATGTATGGTAACTAACTCTGCCAGCATATGGGCATAGCAACATGCAGTTGGTGCAGTGGATCACGTTTTGGGTCAAGGGTTTGATTCTAGATCAAGGTGTGTCTCTCTATTTGCCAAATGTAGTCTGCATCATATGGTACATGGCGTTTTAACTCTCTCACAGCAAATGCAGTAGGTCTTCCACAAAACATCTGCACTTGTACATTACAAATGCAGAAATAGAAGTACAATCGTTTTCACTGGTCAGCTTTTAAAGAAGCCTTTTGCGTGTCATGGACGCAAATTGTTTCACACCATTGCATCCACTAGATTCCAAAACTGTTTTCTGTATACCCTCCCCCAATGGTCCAATATTTTTTTGTTATGGTTTTTGGGCGCAAAACTGCTATGGTCATAAGTGCCCATACTGTGGCTTACCGAAGGGTAAAAAACCGAATGGGAAATCAGCAGCAATGGGAACGAAACTCACAAATGAGGTAAACTAAAAATAGGAGGAAATTATAAAAACTACCATTGAAGGCGGGGGTTGTTTTCCCCAAAAAAGAGCGTCAAATGACCAATGTCATCTCACTGACACTTATAAACTCTAGGACATCATCAGCTGAGCACGTGTCATCTGCTAAAAGGGAAGATAAATAAGGCGACAGCTGTAAACGGGTGCATAGTGAATTAAAATAGGGGCACCGAAGCAAAAGGTGTCTCACCGTCCACGGTTGAGAGCAGTGGGGACAAAGTGGAGGAGGATTGCCACTTAAAAGATACAATGGCTAAAAAGACAGTGCCCTATCTGGCGTCTAGTTAAAATTACCTCCTCCCGACGACGAGGTCGGAAGGAAGAGGTCCAAGCAAATGGAAGGGGTTTTACGTCCCGTTATTTTATTGGGAAATGTAGACCAATGTGCGTGCCATAAAAGCAACATGATGACATAAAATGCTCTGTAGATCGGCTAAGGGAACCATGCGAACAGCAGGCCAAGGAAGAGAGACTGCAGCCTTGGCCGCTATATTGGCTGACTCATTTCTGCGGATACCAACATGGCCTGGGATCCAGAGGAATGCCACCGAGACGTCCCCTAAGTGGAGCAAGTGGAGGCAGTCCTGAATCTGGTGGACCAGAGTGTGGACAGGATAAAGAGCTTGGAGGCTGAGGAGAGAGCTGAGAGAATCTGAGCATATAATATACTGCAGCCGCTTATGGCGACGCCTGTATTGGACAGCCTGGAGAACAGCGTAAAGCTCCGCAGTGAAAACAGAACACTGGTCGGGAAGCCAGAATCTATTAGGGGTGTCATCAACAGTATAGGCACTCCCAACACCAAATGTTTCTGAGCCATCAGTGTAAATAAATGTGGGATGCTCCATTTGTGCGAATATAGCAGCAAATCGCCGATAAACTGGGGGAGGGGATACTATCCTTGGGAAGCTGACCAAGGTCACGGAGCAGGCAGGTCCGGGGGTGAAGCCAAGGTGGCACCATACCCCCAGTTGTCAAGAAAGTTTTAGGAAAGTGGAAGGAAAGAGAATGTAGCAGTTCACGGAAGCGGACCCCCAGTGGTGGTAGAGAGGAAAGGCGGCCTGCATACTCTAAATCCAAGGAGGTGTCAAAAAGAAGGGCATGGTCTGGATGAGCAGGCATGGAAGACAGAAGACGAGCTTAACGACTCAGAAGGACAGCTCACCAATTGGACAGCAGAGGTTCAGCAGTCTCAGCATAAAGGCTCCATATGCTAAACGCAATCCACGGTGGTGGACAGAGTCGAGACACCAAAGAACAGGCGAGCGTGCAGAGGAGTAAACTATGCTTCCATAGCCCAAATTCAAGCACACTACAGCGCGATATAGGTGGAGAAGGACCACTCTGTCCGCTCCCCAGGAGACACCACTCAGAACACAGAGGGTGTTGAGGGATCGTAGACAGCGAGCCGAAAGATATGGAGCGTGGGAAGACCAGCACAGTTTTCTACATCTACATGGTTAATCTGCAATTCACACTGTGCCTGGCAGAGGGTTCATCGAACCATTTTCATACTACTTCTCTACCTTTCCACTCTCTAATAGCGTGTGGGAAAAAGGAACACCTAAATCTTTCCATTCAGTCTCTGGTTTCTCTTATTTTATTATGATGATCATTTCAGCAGTTTCAGCATAAAGGCTCCCCACGGGGCTGGTGTAAAAAGCTCCAGATGCTAAACGCAATCCACTGTGGTGGACAGAGTCGAGACACCAAAGAACAGATGGCTGTGCAGAGGAGTAAACTACTGTGTAGTAAAATCATCAGATGACCAATTCCAATTATAAAATGATCTGGAGAGAATTTCTGTATGGTGTGAAAAGTGGCAATTGGCACTAAATAAAGAAAAGTGTGAGGTCATCCACATGGATACTAAAAGAAATTTGATGAAGTTCGGGTATACGATAAATCACACAAATCTAAGGGCTGTCAATTCAACTAAATACCTAGGAATTACAATTACGAGCAACTTAAATTGGAAAGACCACATAGATAATATTGCGGGGAAGGTGAAGCAAAGACTGCACTTTGTTGGCAGAACACTTAGAAGATGCGACAAACCCACTAAAGAGACAGCCTACATTACACTTGTCTGTCCACTGCTGGAATATTGCTGAGCAGTGCGGGATCCTTACCAGGTAGGACTGACGGAGGACATCGAAAAAGTGCAAAGAAGAGCAGCTTGTTTCGTGTCATCTGCAAACAATCTAAGGGGGGCTGCTCAGATTACCACCTAGATCATTTATGTAAATCAGGAACAGCAGAGAGCCTATGACCCTACCTTGCAGAACGCCAGATATCATTTCTGTTCTATTTGATGATTTACTATCACTACGAACTGTGACCTCTCCGAGAGGAAATCACGAATCCAGTCACACAACTGAGATGATACTCCATATGCACGCAATTTGATTAATAGTTGCTTGTGAGGAATGGTATCAAAAGCCTTCTGGAAATCTAGGAACATGGAATCGATCTGAGATCCCTTGTCAACAGCACTCATTACTTCGTGAGAATAAAGAGCTAGCTGTGTTGTACAAGAACAATATTTTCTGAATCCATGTTGATTATGTATCAATAAGTAATTTTCTTTAAGGTGATTCATAATGTTCGAGTACAGTATATGCTCCAAAATCCTACTGCAAATTAAGATCAGTGATATGGATCTGTTATTCAATGGGTTACTCCTATTTCCTTTCTTCAATATTGGTGTGACCTGTGCTACTTTCCAGTCTTTGGGGGGGAACAGATCTTTCGTCAAGTGAGTGGTTGTATACAACTGCTAAGAAATGCGCTATTGTGTCTGCATACTCTGAAAGGAACCTGACTGGTATACCATCTGGACAGGAAGACCTGCCTTTCATAAGTGATTTGAGTTGTTCTGCAACACCTAAGATATCTACTTTTATGTCACTCGTGCTAACAGCTGCTCTGGTTTCAAATTCTGGAATATTTACTTCATCTTCTTTCATGACGTAATTATGGAAAACCGTACTTAGTAACTCCGCTTTAGTGGCACCACCATCGGTAACATTTCCATCACTATCGCGCAGTGATGGTATTGCCTGTTTTTTACCACTGGTGTACTTTACATACAACCACAATCTCTTTGGGTTTTCTACCATATTTTGAGACAATGTTTCATTGTGGAAACTATTAAAACCATCTCTCATTGATGTCCGTACTACATTTCGAGCTTCCATGAAACTTAGCCAGTCTTGGGGATTTTGTGTTCTTCTGAATTTGGCATGCTTTCTTCATTGCTTCTGCAACAGTGTTCTGACGTGTTTTGTGTACCATGGTGGATCAGTCCTGTCTCTCATTAACTTATGCAGTATGAACCTATCTATTGCTGTCGATACTGTATCTCTGAATTTGAGCCATATCTGGTCTACACTTACATAATTAGCTTGGAAGGAATGGAGTCTCTGTCTTAGGAGGGCATCAGGCGAATTTTTATCTGCTGTTTTAAAGATATATATTTTGCGTTTATTTTTAGTGGTTTTGGTTTATATGGTTTTGAGCGTCGCTACAATGACCTTGTGTTCACTAATCCCTGTATCCGTCGTGCCGCTCTCAATTAGATCATGATTATTTGTGGCTAAGAGGTCAAGTGTGTTTTCACAACCATTTACAATTCGTGTGGGCTCATGTACTAATTGTTCAAAGTAATTCTCAGAGAAAGCATTTAGTACAATTTCAAACGATGTTTTCTGTCTACCATCAGCTTTGAACATGTGTTTTCACCAACAAATCAAGGGTAGATTGAAGTCTCCACCAATTATAACTGTATGAGTGGGATACTTACTTGTAATGAGATACAAGTTTTCTTTGAACCATTCAGCTCTTATATCATCTGAATCAGGGGGTCAGTAGAAGGAGCCAATTATTATTTTGGTACGGCTGTTGAGTATAACTTCTATCCATAGTAATTTGCAGGAACTATCTGTTTCAATTTCACTACAAGATGAACTACTACCAACAGACACAAACACACCACGACCTACTTTATTTAATTTATCCTTTCTGAACATGGTTTGTACCTCTGTTTTCTGTCAAACCCAAGTCCCAAGAATTTAGCGATGTCCACGATCGGTAGGTCGACAGGGCCTAGATGTAGGGAAGGCTGAGGGAACTCCACATGACACCAAAAAGTTACACAGACGGTCTTACTGGGAGAAAGGCAGAAGCCGGTTTCGATGCTCCATGAGTAGAGGTGATCGAGACATCCTAGAAGACTTCGTTCAAGGAGGCTGGTCCGTTGAGAGCTGTAGTAGATCGCATAATCGTCCACAACGATTGAGCTCGAGACATCGGGAAGGAGACAATCCATAATTGGATTTATGGCGATGGCAAACAGTACAACACTTAGCATGGAGCCCTGGGGTACCCAGTTTTCTTGGGAGTATGGGAGAGAGTGGTGTTCACCCGCACTTTAAATATGAGCTCTGCCATAAATTCACGAATAAAAAGGGGCAGCTGTCATTGAAAGCCCCAAGAGAACATTGTGCAGAGGATGCCTGTCCTCCAACAGGTATCGTATGCTCTCTCTAGATCAAAAAAATATTGCTATCGTTTGGCGTTTCCTGAGAAAATTGTTCATGATATAAAGTGGAGAGAGTAACAAGATGGTCAACTGCAGAATGATGCTTTCGGAAACTGCATTGGGCAGGTGTTAAAAAGGCTTCAGGACTCAAGCCACCAGGCTAAATGGCAATTCACCATATGCTCCAAAACCTTACATACACTACTCGTGAGAGAAATGGGGCGATAGCTCGAGGGGAGATGTTTGTCCTTTCCAGGTTTCGAAACAGGAACGACAATAGCTTCCCGCCATCATCTTGGAAAAGTACTGTCAGTCCAAATTCGATTATAAAGGCGAAGGAGGTAACGCAGACTATGGTATGATAAATGCAGCACCATATGGATGTGGATACCATCCAGTCCTGGGGCAGCAGAGTGAGAAGAAGAGGGTGCGTGTTGGAGTTCCCGCATGGAGAAAACAGTATTATAGCTTTTGTTATTTTGAGAGGAGAAAGCAAGAGGTTGCACTTCTGCTGCATGTTTCTTTGGGAGAAAGGCCGGCGGGTAATTTGAAGAGCTCGAAATCTCAGCAAAGTGTTGACCCAATGAGTTGGGAATTGCGACTGGGTCCACTAAGGTATCATGCACAACAGTGAGCCCAGACATTGGGGAGAAACTAGAAGTGCCAGATAACTGTCGAATTCGACTCCAAACTTCTGAGGAGGGAGTGAAGGTGTTAAAAGAGCTAGTGAAGAAGTCCCAGCTTGCCTTCTTGCTATCGCAGATGACGCGACAGCATCGCGCAAGTAACTGCTTATAGCGGATACAGACGGTCAAAGTAGGATGGTGGCAGAAAATGCGAAGAGCACGTCGCCGCTCACATATTGCGTCACGGCACGTTCCACCAAGGAACTGGGGGGCGCCGGGGGAAATCGGAGGGGCGAGGAGGTATTGAATGTTCTACATCTGTAAGAATAACTTCTGTAACGTGAGTGACCTGATCATCGACGCTAGGAAAGTGACGGTCATAGAATGTTGCTAGAGACGAAAAAAGTGTCTAATTGGCTTAGGCAAACTTCCAGCATCTCAGGCACATAGATGGCAGTTGTGGCTGCAATCGAAGGACACATGGAAAATGGTCACTCGAGTGTGTATTAGCAAGAGCGAACCATTCAGAGTGTCGAGCTAGCTGAACAGTACCAACCGAAAGGTCCAAATGAGATAAATTTGTCGTGGAGGCAGACAAAAATGTAGGTTCCCCAGTGTTGAGGCAAACAATATCCGCTTGTCCGCTTGGTGGAAGATGTTAATCAATAGGGAGTCTCGCGGATAGGGACGCAGAGATCCCCAAAGCGGGTGGTGGGCACTGAAGTCCCAAACCCGCAAATAGGGGGGGCAGGAGCTGACCAAGGAGATCAGCTCCTGCCATCGGTGTGGATGATGGAATGTATACAGTACAGAGAGAGAAGGTGTATCCAGAAAGGGAAAGACGGACAGCAACAACTTGGAAGGAACTGTTTAAGGGGATTGGCTGATAATGGACAGTATCATGGAGAAGAGTCATAAGTCCTCCATGTGCTGGAGTGCCATCAATAGAGGGGAGATCAAACTGGACTGACTGAAAATGAGGGAAAACAAAGTGATTGTGGGGACGCAGCTTTGTTTACTGAAGACAGAAAATGACAGGAGAGTAGGATAGTACGAGGACCGACAATTCATCCTGACTGGCTCCAATAGCACGGATATTCCAATGGATAATTGAAATACGGTGGAAAGAAAAGGGAGAATCTTACCACGGTTGCTCTCAACTCAACGACTGCTGAGAGCCAGCGGCCGACAGCGTGGAACGGCATTCAGCCAATGGCAGAAGATCCTGATCCATAGGTTGTTTGGGAGCAGCTCCTGCCACCAGTGATTGGCCAGTTGATCGGCTGCCACCAGTGCGCCTTGGCAACACGGAAGATGGCCGACAGTGGTTACCGCCAGGTGGCGCTGTAGATGAGACATGCCGTGACAGAGAAGAGGAGGAACTTGGTTTCTTATGAGCCTTCTTGGAAACAGGATGTTGAGATGAGGGAGGAATCGATGGTTGTGAAGTCGGGGTACATAAAAAATCTTTGCGAGTAGGCTCTTTTTTGGAAGTCTGAGTGTCTGATTTTGGGGCTCGTGATTTAGCAGAAGCCGATGAAGGGTGAGCTGTAGAGTGAGCAGGTGATAGTGGGGAGGTTGAACGGGCGATCTTTGTGCTGGCCGATCTGACAACTGTGGCACTATAGGTGAAATCACAAGTCTGCATGGCTGCCTCCTTAGTAGGCCGAGGAGATGCAAGGACAGTGCTATATTTACCTGCTGGAGGCACAGTGGGCTTTTGACTGGCAAATAACTTACGAACAGCAAATGTAGACACCTTTTCCTTCACTCTGATTTCCTGAATGAGCCGTTCATCTTTGAAAATGGGGCAATCTCTAGAGAAAGCAGCGTGGTCACCCATACAGTTGATGCAACAAGGGGATGGAGGTGGACAAGCACCCTCATGGGCATCCTTGCCACACACAACACATTTGGGCGGATTGGAACATGACTGGCTGGTATGATTAAACCGCTGACATTGATAGCAACGTGTAGGGTTGGGGATGAAAGGGCGAACTGAAATTATCTCATAGCCCACTTTAATGTTTGATGGAAGATGAACTCTGTCAAATGTCAAGAAGACAGTACGGGTTAGAACCAAGTCCTTGTCAACCCTTTTCATGGCTCGATGTACAGGCGTTACGCCCTGGTCATACAGGTAGTTTTGAATTTCCTCGTCGGACAATCCGTCGAGTGAGCATGTATAAACCACTCCATGCGATGAATTTAAGGTGCGGTGTGCTTCCACATGGACAGGGAATGTGTGTAGCAGTGTAGTTCACAGCAATTTTTGCACCTGGAGGGCACTGACTGTTTCTAACAACAAGGTGCCATTTCGTAATCGGGAACAAGACTTTACAGGACCTGCAACTGCATCGACACCTTTATGAATAATGAAAGGGTTGACTGTGGAGAAGTCTTTACCTGCGTCAGACTGAGAAACAACTAGGAACTTTGGCACTGATGGAAGAATTGTCCGTGGCTGAGACTCACCTAGCTTTTGGTTGTGAGCAGAAGTTGTAGACTTAGAGGAAACCATTGCGAAAGTATCCCCCACGATTACCGGCATCTCCGATGGCGCGCTCTTTCCTCGTGGGGGCCCTCTCTGAGGGCACTCCTGCCTGAAGTGGTTGTCCACACCTCAGGTCACACCTCCCGAGAAACGGACCGAGGGACCAATGGGCACGTTCGGAAGGTACCAGCTCGGGTAATCACCCCTCCCTGGGCCTGGCCTTTACCAGGGGTTACGTATGTGTCCTCCCTGTCTACCCGGGGCAGGGAATTACGCGTTACCCCATCACCAGCTACGCGCGGGAACGCGTGGGTCGGTCTTCAGGCATGCACAGGGAGGAAAGAAAGAGAAAGGGAGGAACAAAAAAGAGAGGTCTCAAATGCAGCAGTGGAGAAAAGGGTAAAGCATAGAACCAAGGAAAAGAGAAAGACAAAGGGAGGACAGAGGCTTTCCAGCATAGAGAGCAAAGAAGAGAAACTATGTCTTACAGTTCCAAGCGTCCATCTCCAGATGTAGGCACGAAACATACTCCCAAAGAGAGGGAGAAGAGGAAGGGAAGAGGTGGGGGGAGGAGGAAGGATGTAGGACGCGGAAGGATGTTGAAAAGGAAGGTATGCAGCCGAGAAAGGAAAGAGCTGCACTAGCTAGGGGTCCCGTGCTCGCCACACATGTATCTACTAAGGAGTTGTGAACCCCCCCGGGAGGCCCATGGTCCAATTAATTAGTACCAACTAATATTCTTGCCACATTCAGGTCCATTAAATTTTGTTAGAGCCTTACATCACCAGTAGGGCTAGCAATGTGCTTTGCAAGCTATTTCCAAACTCTGTTATCATTTGTATGTGTTATCAGCATGGAACCACTAATTATGGATTTCAACATAGAGTCTGACAAGCGCATGCTGTTTAGTAAGTATCTCCATGCATTACTATCATCATCAATCGAAATGTGGAAACATCACATCCATTACTGTTCGGGAAACTGTGTAAATTGAAAACAAACACAATTAGCAGGTTCAGGATGAATTATGCACAACAAAAGCTGTATGAGAAGTGATGCACATTAGGTGGAATAGCCCACTGCAACAAATGCCGCATCACCAGATGGGGACTAATTGCTAACAGAGTAACGTGCCCTTTGATATACTCCATGTAAATTCACACACATATCAAATTTTCTTCTTGTGTTAATCTAAACAGTGTTTGTTTGTTTTGTTTTAGGACGCAAAAACAACTAGGATCATAATGGCCGCTGTCAGAACTGTAGAACATGAAGACAAAGAGAGGAGTTAAAAATGGCTACACATTAATCCCAACTGACAGATGAGAAGACAGATAGAAACAGAGATGTGGAGAAAGGTCTATAAAATATGCCATAGAGAAATGGAGGCCCTGGACTAAAAAATAAATGGCCTTCGCCATATTCTCAAAATGGATAAAAAGTAAAAAGCAGTAAACAGCACATGCATCGTTCGCTGACACAGCTGATAATGCAGATGGCAAACACAAATGAGAGTGTGAGTGGTTAAAAAAGGGCATTCCATCAGGAAATGGTGGACCGTCAAAGGTTCAGCGCAATGAGCACAAAGTGGTAGGGTCATTCAAGCCACTGGAAGAGGCTTAATAACCTGGAGCTTGTACCCATGAAGGGAGGACCAGCAGTGATGCCAAAGTAACACCAGCTGCTGACATGTCAACACAGAGATCATTTGAGGGAACATCAGAACTAGTGGGCTGAGGTACGAGAACTGCAACCTTGAGAGCAGAGTCAGCAGCCTCGTTTTCCATCAGATCGACGTGACCAGGAACCCACATAAACATCACAGTGGCTTCATCAAAAATGATCAAGTGATAGCCCTCCTGGACCCGTTGCACTAAGGTTGGACGTGCACAGCACACTGAGGCTCCTAAGGACACAGAGTGTCGGAGTAGATGATGCAACTGAAAAGCCTGTGCCACCGGATGTACTGCATGGCCTGATACAGGAAGAAGAGCTCTGCTGTAAATAGTGAGCAGCAGTCCAGAAGCCGATACTGAAAAACAGCGGTGTCAATGGCAAAGGCATACCTGACACCATGGTCAGTTTGAGAGACATCAGTATACACAAAGGTACTATCGTGAAGTTCTGTGCAGAGGCTGTGACATTTACGGCTATGGAGCGAGGCTGGAGTAGTGTATTTAGGAAGTGAATGAAGGCCAAGGTGAATATGGGCTGCTGCACAAAGCCAAGGTAGTGAAGGGTAAACACCAATCGGGAAAGTGGCACATAGTGTGAAGTTACAGCGCCGGAGAAAGAGGCGAAAACGAGCTCCAGGAGGTAACACAGAAGAGGGACACATCCCATACTGGTGGTCAAAGGAGTCATCAAAGGAGGAAGTGTAGGATGGGTGGCCAAGCATGGCAGACAAACAGCATGTGTATATGCCAAGCAGAAAGACATGGCGGTATGACAGTGGCAGCTTTGGCATACAGACTCTCAACCGGAATACTGTAAAATGCGCTAGTTTCCAAACGGATGCCATGATTGTGGATAGTATTGAGACACCATAAGAGGAGCGGACGTGCAGATGCATAAAGGAAACACCCATAGTCTAGTTTTGAACAGACAATGGACTGATACCTGGACTATTCGTCAAATTCCACCTCAAAACAGTTAAAACACAATAACTCAAAGAACAATTGTGTTATATACAGACAGACAGTGTACATAACTTCCCTCCCTTAGGTTCCCTTGACGACTGTGGTACCAGGAAGGCATCCAGCCATTAAGTTAAATAATAAAATTTGCCTGAACTAGGTGGGATAAATGTTAGGGAAAATAATGAAGGAAAGACAATAATTATGTCGCACGTAAGTAACCTCTTCTTCTTCCTGCATGGTCTGATATTTTCAGGTCTTTAACATAATGCAAGGTGCTGATAACGGAAAAAAAATCATTAAAAATCTATTCCCATGCCGATACAATTACTTTGTTAGTCTTTGTTTTGATTACACTTTGGGGTTGTTAGTGACTGTGTCCACTGGTCATTTGTTGATGCTCGTCTCTCCGCTGTGTTGATGACACTGGGCTGAGGCCACAGTATCATACTGTTTACTAATCATGGTATTCTAACATCACTTGTCACAACTGTAAGTCCATTGCTGTAACAACTGCAACACTATCCTGAGTCATAAAATATAGAATATGATCATGCTCAGAAGACACTTCCAACAACTGAAACAATGCTATAGGTAAGGAATGGACTTAATGACAAAGCCATCATATACATGGTCAGGAAGAGAGAATATATTGAAGATTAAATTTATGGCACCTAATTTTTCCAATTCACTGACGATTTTATTACAGTCTGGACACTGCAAGTAACATGAACTGACGAGGCTATGATCGTGGGACTACACCACGACGATGGTCTCTAAAGTTCATGCTAAATATATCACTTCTTAAGCTGCGGTGAGTTACTATACAACACCATTCATTTTACTATGGTTGTTGTGATAACGTTCGTTGTTATGTTCATTTTCGTATGACTTATTCCACGGTACCTTATTTCTCAATATCGTCCAGATAAAGGCTGGCTTGTTGTGAAAACCGGTTGGCGCGGTCGAAAATAATAGAGCAAGAGGCTCTGTTATTTGATTCCATGTTTACTGTCTAAAGTGGCACAACTGCTGTTACCAGGTGGGGCAGTATAATTCCTAAAGTACCAAGTAACGAATAAAAAATATGTATACATCGAAAACTTATTTATGTAGATACCTTATGTTCCTGAAATTGTATTGTAGTTATCTGTTGTTGATCTTTACGCCTGATTTCAGTTTACATTATTGTTGTGGTTATATTTATCTATTTAATGCATATGAGTTCCCAACGGAAATACAAGACCAGAATGTAAAACTCCGCTCAGACCGACTGTGGTGTGAAAAACAATTTCTACATCTGATAAATACATATAATCATCTACTGTAATTTGTCGCTAACAAGACAGGCCTGCTTATACACGAACAAAACTGAAAATGCAGTTAAATATAAAGATAAAACACATACACATTATTAATTACGCGCACATATTTTCCAAGCGTCTCAGCTTCAGTATGGTTGTGAAAAAACATTATATGAATTTTAGCTTTCTTCTTTTACATATATATGCAGCTATTTATGTACAAACACGGATTTAAAAAAAAAAAAGAAAAAACTAGAATCACACCACCACTGTGGTAAGCAACAACAAATGTTACATAACCACTACAACCTGTTCAGCAGTACCTAGTATTACTTGCAAAATAAAGGGACAGTTTTCGATAGACCCAAATAATTTCACAGCAATGTAAAACTAAGCAATATTCAATTAAACCGGCTTTATAGTTTCCTTGAGTTGACGTATGTTCACTGGTATTTATGTACGAATACCAATAACATTATTTACCGATACTAAGCTGGAAAATCGTGTGAATACATTACCTTTGTCGTGCGGCAAATAAGTAACTTCTTTCGGGCGGAAGTAACAACAAATTCCACCACAGATTTTGTTACAAACAACATTTCCGAAGTCAAAACATTCATATACAGCACCACCAACCCACACTATGGTGCAAACACAGCTGCGTCTATAGACAGCAAATCTTCGTGCCAATCGGGTGAGCCGATCGGTTGCACTCGGCTGTCCTCGGGCCTGAAGTTCATAGCACATCCTGGTGGCAGACAGCGAAAGCTTAAATTTGCCTTTAGGACAAGAAACTGATTCATTTCGCGCGAAATTTGAAATTCTTTGTCACTGAAATTTTTAAACTCGTGTAAGTTGCCACAATTTTCATGTTGTGTCGAAATACCTGCAACAGTTATGCAATTTTAGAACCTACAATTTACTTTACAAAAAAGTCTTCGAAAATATACCCTACAACTAAAAACGTAGTTGCCTAGATTTATCCCAAATAACAACTAACTTTTCATGAGAAAAGTGTTCCAGTTATCATTATCTTCACTGACTAATTCTACACATTTCTGAGTGTGGAGGACAACGCAGGTAAAGTGGCCTGAATCCCCTGTTTATCGCTGATATATGCACAAACATCATAGATACTGGTATCCTTCATTACTCTTGAGCTGAATTTGACCTATAAGTGGCGGAGGTTTATATACTTATCTCGAGAAGCTCATGTCCAAATACAGTATATTACGAGTAGCTATATGTTTTATGTAACATTCCTTTCAGCGGAGTGAATTCACCAATAGCACAAATATTATTGTAATTATATTTCACAATCCTGGAGGTGGACTAGTATTTATTAATGTACTGGACTGGAGTGGAGAATCAGCAACAACTACCTGGCTTTAACGTTATAGCATGTTTTAAGAGCAGAACTGTATAGCCTTAGGAGTGCATGTGTTTATGTTCTCTCTTACCAATACCTTCTTGGTACTGATCCCAGACACTAGAACAATACTTTAGAATTGATAGCGCAGTTCATTTAAGTAAAATGCTTCAAACTCTGTCCGTCTAGAGCTCCACCATGTTTGAAAACCGCCCGCTTATTCTTCTTACCCATCTGTTATATCATCACAACACTTTCATACCTACTATACACCTATAAGGGGTGCTAACCTCCTCGACACGCGCACATCTGGAGAAACCTTGTGCACTTAGGTGGGTACCGTGAGTAAGATTGGTGTGGAACAGCAGTTATGGACTCGACTCGCTCTGTTCCTTCATGAGACGTGGAATGTAGTGGTCTGCTTCTGGTAAGCTGCAGATTAAATGAGTGACAGTGTTGCAGGGAGAGTTCGTCAAAGACAATGCGAGGAGAACTTTCAAGTTCTGATTTTATCCTAAGAATTCGAGAATGCTCTGTGACTCCCATCCGCATAGGGAACAAAAGTAAATTATACACTATGATCGAAGTGCTAGAAGTATGCAGATCGCTGTCTGGTGTACTTTGGTGTATATGTTCTAGAATTAACAATGAATGAACGTACTTCACAATCATCTATCTACATTCGCAATGGTACTCGCAAAGCAGAGGAGCGGAGGTGTTAGTGATGGTATGCACGCTGCCGCGCCATTGGTCGATCTTGATATTAAGGTAAAATTGGTAAAATTGATCGTTCTATCAACTTTGATGCTTGTTACAGCACATCGACGGTGTCTTTTCCAAACCATCTGTCCACTGGTATGCTGTTGATTACCACAAAGTGATTGACTGACACCACTTGTTTGAGATGGAGAAAGAGTCTTGGTGGACGGGGAACATCTTCCAGGGATGGCTAGCACCGAAACAGTGATCGTGTGCATGACTGCAGTATGAGGAATTAGTCGCAATAGGACATCAAGCCATTTGCTACCTGGGCACCGTGAAAGATGAGTTTAAATGCAGAGGTCAGCAGTCACCTTCGGACAGCTGTTTGGAAACGCTCGACATTGCAGCAGAACTCTTCCAGTTTCCATGTGTTGAGACTGTATTTCATTTAAAAATGGCTCTGAGCACTATGGAACTTAACATCGCAGGTCATCAGTCCCCCACTTCATTTAAGGTCATCCAGTGTGTGTGTGTGTGTGTGTGTGTGTGTGTGTGTGTGTGTGTGTGTGTGTGTTTTGCTGTTGTTGTAGTTGGAGCAGGCAGCAACATAATTTATACTGTTATAGTCCAGTTTTCTGTGAGAGCCAATGGATCGAAATGTGTTAATGTCAGTTTAGAACTTGACACAGACCTCAAAGTCGTGGTGGAGAAAACAAAATCTATGGCGGTGATTTCTGGTCAGATGAGTATAGGGCAACATCAACAGCAGTACAAAATGGTATAACGGGAGTAGGATTCATTATGAATAGGACGGTAGGGCAGAGAGTATGTTACTGTGTACAGTTCAGTGATAGGGTTGTTCTTATCATAATTGACAGCAAACCAACACCGACAACGATAGTTATGGTATATATGCCGACGTCGCAAGCTGAAAATGAAGAAATAGAGAAAGTGTATGAGGATGTTGATAGGGTAGTATAGTATGTAAAGGGATATGAAAATCTAATAGTCATGGGAGACTGGAATGCAGTTGTAGGGGATAAAGTAGAAGAAAAGGTTACAGGAGAATATGCGCTTGGAACAAAGAATGAGAAAGGAGAAAGACTAATTGAGTTTTGTAACAAGTTTCAGCTTGTAATAGCGAATACTCTGTTCAAGAATCACAAGAGGAGGAGGTATACTTGGAAAAGGATGGGTGGCACAGGAAGATTTCAGTTAGATTATATCATAGTGAGACAGAGACTCCAAAATCAGATTCTGGATTGTAAGGTGTACCCAGGAGCAGACATAGATTCAGATCACAATATAGTTGTGATGAATAGTAGGCTGAAGTTTAAGACATTAGTCAGGAAGAATCAATATGCAAAGAAGTGTGATACGGAAGTACTAAGGAATGACGAGATAGGTTGAAGTTCTCTACAGCTATAGATACAGCAACAAGGAATAGCTCAGTAGGCAGTACAGTTGAATGGACTTCTCTAAAAAGAGCCATCACTGAAGTTGGGAAGGAAAACATAGGTACAAAGAAGGTAACTGCAAAGAAACCATAGGTAACAGAAGAAATACTTCAATTGATTGATGAAAGGAGGAAGTACAAAAATGTTCTGGGAAATTCAGGAATAGAGAAATAAAAGTTGCTGAGGAATGAAATAAATAGGAAGTGCAGGGGAGCTAAGACGAAATGGCTGCAGAAAAAATGTGAAGACATCGAAAAAGAAATGATTGTCGGAAGGACACACTCAGCATACAGGAAAGTCAAAACAATCTTTGGTGTCATTAAAATCAAGGGTCATAACATTAAGAGTGCAACGGGAATTCCACTGTTAAATGTAGAGGAGAGAGCGGATAGGTGGAAGAATATATTGCAAGCCTCTATGAGGAGGAAGATTTGTCTGATGTGGTAGAAGAAGAAACAGGCGTCGATTTAGAAGATATGGGGGATCCAGTTTTAGAATCAGAATTTAAAAGAGCTTTGGAGGACATAAGATCAAATAAGATAGAAGGAATAGATAACATTCCATCGGAATTTCTAAAATCATTGGGGGAAGTGGCAACAAAACGACTATTCATGTTGGTGCATAGAATGTATGAGTCTGGTGACATACCATCTGACTTTTGGAAAAGCATCATCCACACAATTCTGAAGATGCCAAGAGCTGACAAGTGCGAGAATTATCAGACAATCAGCTTAACAGCTCATGCGTTCGAGTTGTTCACATAATTATATACAGAAGAATGGAAAAGAAAATTGAGGGTGTATTAGATGACGATCAGTTTGGCTTTAGGAAAGGTAAAGGCACCAGAGAGGCAATTCCGTCATTGTGGTTGGTAATGGAAGCACGAACAAAGAAAAATCAAGACACGTTCATAGGATTTGTCGACCTAGAAAAAGCGTTCGACAATGTAAAATGGTGCAAGATGTTCGAAATTCTGAGAAAAGTAGGGGTAAGCTATAGGGAGAGATGGGTCATATACAATATGTACAAAAGCCAAGAGGGAATAATAAGAGTGGACGACCAAAGGGTGTAAGACAAGAATGTAGCCTTTAACATCAGGATTGATGGTCACGAAGTAGAAGAAGTTAAGGAATTCTGCTACCTAGGCAGTAAAATAACCAATGAGGAATGAAGCAAGGAGGACATCAAAAGCAGACTAGCAATGGCAAAAAGGACATTCCTGGCCAAGAGAAGTCTACTAATATCAAATGTCGGCCTTAATTTGAAGAAGAAATTTCTGAGAATGTACGTCTGGAGTACAGCATTGTATGGTAGTGAAACATGGACTGTGGGAAAACTGGAACAGAAGAGAATCGAAGCATCTGAGATGTGGTGCTACAGGCGAATGTTGAAAATTAAATGGACTGATAAAGTAGGGAATGATGAGGTTCTGTGCAGAATCAGAGAGGAAAGGAATATGTGGGAAACATTGATAAGGAAAAGGGACAGGATGATAGGACATCTGTTAAGACATGAGGGAATGACTTCGATTATACTAGAGGGAGCTGTAGAGGGAAAAAACTGTAGAGGAAGACAGAGATTGGAATACATCCAGCAAATAATTGAGGATGTAGATTGCAAGTGCTACTCTGAGATGAGGAGGTTAGCACAGGAGAGGAATTCGTGGTAGGCAGCATCAAACCAGTCAGAAGACTGATGGAAAAAAAAAACGGTGGTGTACAAAGCTGTAGTGATACGCTGCTTGGAAGTATACAGCAGAAAAAAAGCAATGAATGAAACAACAACACAGGAACCCTCTCTTGTGACTGATAGTCTATGGGATACGGTCCTCCTCCTACAGTACAGACGATGATTACATTGGCCTGTGCTGGCAACTTCAATCACTGACTGGACCAATACCTGTATATATAATGGGGATCAGCGCATATGCTCGATTCCAGCACACAGACAGTATTTGTTTTGATTTATATATCAGAAAATTGGGTCACGGTAATATCTTATTGAGCTCTGTACCAGATTACGTTAGTGGCGTTTTCATAGTCTGTAGTTTTTTTCTCCTTCCTCGCCTATAGCCCAGTGGATATATCACAGAACCTCTGACGTGGCATCGGTATAGAATGTGTTACAAATAGTGGAGAATTGTCTAGCGGTAGCATGAGGGAGTTACAAATACTGGCTTCTTACCGTGTTCCTTAACTGAGAAAATGTTTGGGTGGCAGACGTGAATGCACCCTGAGTGACGCAGATCTCCTTTGGACTGTAGTACCTGTACGTAGTTTGGAGATGCACCATACTTGTCCTTCTTCCAGTTCCCATACTGTCTTTTCTACCACCTCGTGTTTCTTCGTTTTGGCGCTGGTCTTACACGTTGTACATGATTGGCGAAGCTACGACAACATGCTCCCATTTTCCAGCTTTTGGTCAAAACACTGCCCTATCTTACTAACTCAGCTCACCCTGTTTCTGCACAGGTTGCAGAAGGTGACAGGTATACCACTCTCTGACTTGTGCTCAGTTTCGATTTAAATTGGAATGATCACGTGCACAAGATGCATAGGGACTGTCTAAAACAACAGTGGAGTTTTACTATAGCAGATAGATTCAGCAAAGGTGGCTCGCTTTGAGATATGAGAGTGCCAGGCATATGATTCACTAGTGGGTGTAATCATCTCCATATGATCCAATTAAGGTGAGTAGTTGAACGGAAAGACTCGATTCCAAGTTGTAGACAGCATTTCTATTGGAAAGCGTAACATTATAGATCTGAAAAGCCAGTGTACATTTCTTATGACCTCAATATAGCACTGAATTTTTTTAAAAAGTGAGTCATTGCATAGCACACCATGTACTGTATGTGATCATTCTCAATCAACCATCATCCTTCCTCGCCTATAGCCCAGTGGATATATCACAGAACCTCTGACGTGGCATTGGTATAGAATGTGTTACAAATAGTGGAGAATTGTCTAGCGGTAGCATGAGGGAGTTACAAAAACTGGCTTCTTACCGTGTTCCTTAACTGAATCACTTTCTAAATTCGGTGATTTTATTACGAGCTTACACCGCTAGCGACGTGCACTTCCACGCTTTCGGCCTATTAATACACACCCCAGTGATCACCATCTGTATTCAATGCCTCGGTATTTGTGAAGGAAACCACTGCATTGAGAAGCAGTACCATATCCCGAGTTCTAGAGCTTGTATAGTTTTTAATCTGGATATTTGTGGGTGCTGGTGGAACCAAGACAGCTTGTGACAGTAACATAGTCGTTGCGATCGTGTTTTTAACATCTGGGGGCTTGTAAGACGATTACGTCTCTGTTCCTAAGACACACTGGTACCACTTGCAAGAAAAACAAATGAGACGTATCCATCCACTGCGGATTTTCGCTCAGTACTGTTTTGGGTCACCAGCATTCAGGTATTGGAGAAGTATTATTCTGTACTTACAAGGGAACCTCCCCATCGCACCCCCCTCAGATTTTGTTATAAGTTGGCACAGTGGATAGGCCTCGAAAAACTGAACAGAGATCAATCGAGAAAACAGGAAGAAGTTGTGTTGAACTTTGAAAAAAAAAAAAGCAAAATATACAAACTGAGTAGTCCATGCGCAAGATAGGCAACATAAAGGATAATGTGAGCTTCGGAGTGCCGTGGTCCCATGGTTAGCGTGAGCACTTGTGGAACGAGAGGTACTTGGTACAAGTCTACCCTCGAGTGAAAAGTTTAATTTTTTGTTTTCAGATAATTATCAAAGTTCAGGCACTCACACATAATCAACTTCGCTCTCCAAAATTCCAGGACATGTTCAGATTTGCTTGCACATATGCAGGATTTGACAGTCTACACACGGAAAAATTTGAAAACGTTAAAAACATATGTTTTGACAGAGCACAGGGAAAACTACGACTGTGAAACTGTTGCATTCATTTGTTGCAGTTTATGTGACAAACTCTTATGTTTTCATCACTTTCTGGGAGTGATTATCACATCCACAAGAAAACCTAAATCGGGCAACGTAGAAGAATCTTTTTACCCATTCGCCAAGTGTACAAGTTACGTGGGTCGACAACATATTCCTGTCATGTGAAGCACATGCCGTCACCAGTGTCATATAGAATATATCAGACGTGTTGTTCTGTGGAGGAATCGGTTGACCTCTGACCTTGCGATCAAATGTTTTCGGTTCCCATTGGAGAGGCACGTCCTTTCGTCAACTAATCGCACGGTTTTGCGGTGCAGTCGCGAAAACAGACACTAAACTTATTACAGTGAACAGAGACGTCAATGAACGAACGGACAGATCATAACTTTACGAAAATAAAGAATTAAAATTTTCACTCGAGGGAAGATTTCAAATCTCTCGTTCCGCAGGTGCTCACACTAACCACGGGACCACGGCGCTCCTGCGCTAGAACTCTCCTTGATGTTGCTTATGTTGCACATGAACTACTCAGTTTGTATATTTTGCTTTTTTTTTCATAGTTCCACACAACTTCTTCCTGTTTTCTCGATTGATCTGTGTTCAGTTTTTCAAGGCCTATCCACTGTGCCAACTCATAACTAAATCTGAGGGGGGTGCGTTGGGGAGGTTCCCTTATTAGTGGTAGGCGATACGTGATAGACTCACTGTTATCAGCGGGCTTGTAAAGTATGTGTGTGTTCCGACATGTGCAAAGAAATTGGCTTTGTCCTGTCGTAATTAAGGTATGGATCTGACATGGAAAACTGTGATAACCGTAAGGGTAATGAAAGATTTTTTTTACTTGGAGAATTATGTCCAGTCATAAGAATATTTCCAGAGCCACAGCCGTCAGGAGAGGGTATTTCTGATACTTCACTCTTTCTGGAATGTTGTCAGATTGAGGCAGCAATCGTAATATTTGATTGTAAGTACAGTGATAAAATATATGTGGCTTGTGGCTTGTTTCCCAGGACGATTCAGTCTGGAGTGGAGGATGCATGGGGGGAGTGGCCTGTGGCCGTAACGGCACGGTTGGAGCTGCCTGGACTGCAGAGGCCAGCTGGGGTACAGGAATGTAACTGACATAACCCTGTCGCCCTCTAGGCAGGTGAATAGGGAACTAGTACTCATCATGTGTTGGCAGCCTTTGTGATCGCATGTGTTCTCCATGTAAATTTGAGAAGATTCAATATGGGCGTGTGTTTGCACTGGACAGTTATTCCCTTGCATGTAAGTTGTCTGGTTGACTGCTTCTATACATTTGTCGTCTTTATTTGGGTTAGAGAACATCTATTGTGGTGTGTGTTGTATGCATCTAGATGGTAAAAGACATGTGGAAGAGACATTTGCTGGTTGGCTAGACACGAGAAACACCTTAGTTGACTATGTAAAGTACAAGGATGACTTGGAATCTGTTATATCACTGGCATCGGTATTCAAGAGTGGAACTACCAGTTTCCTCTATTTTTTCACATTTTCATGTAAAGATCTTCGCAGATGAGATAAGTTTCTAGTTACTCAGTGGTTTTCAGCCTGTTCCACCTCGCTGCATCTCGCTAAAGTTTCGGGTTTCTAGAGATGTAGTTTCCACTCTTTATCTTCGGAATTATATTGTGCAAGCGATTGGTAGCATACTGCTATGTGCTTGATATCGAGAACTCTCGCTTAAATGGTATGATATTCTCGCAAACCATATGAAAATACTTATCTTCAAGTAATCCCAGAGCTGGAGTTGGATGTCGAAAGCGTGGCAGCAAGCAAGCAAGCAAGAAAGTCAAAGCTAGAAACAGTAAAGTATTTGCGCCATGGGAACCAGCCCAGTCTTTGTACACCACTCTGGAGACTGACCACGATCCGCTAAGGGCGCCCAGATTGCGGGTCGGGCCAGTGCATGTGCGGAAACACTTGACTCACGAACGATGGCCACAGTGGATGACCAAGTGACCTCGTGCTGTGACTGTATGCACGGTGCATGTGCTTATGTTTTGTTTTGGGATCTGTCTGTCTTCCCGGTACATGTACAAGTGTCTGGTGGTCAATAGCTATACACAGAAAGCAAGAGTGACGATTTTGTGTGGTGCAGGATATGAATTGTGTTTACTACATCGATATGGTACCTATATGCAGTGATGCAACCCAGTTGGAGATCGGTTTCACTCTGAATAATTCAAGCTTTCCACTACAGTAGCAGAGCAGTGTAATTGAGGAAGTGTCTTTGGTGGTAGTTTTCGTATTTCATGATCTGTAGACCACTTTTGGAGGGCGTAACTGACAGTGCAATATGGGTGCTGTATGTTTTTATTTCGATCTGTACAAAATAGTTTTTCCACTGAAAGTCTCGTTATTTGTCCGTCTGCAGAAAAAAAGGCAGGTAGTGCTCCCACACCGGCAGCAGCAGCAATTTGGCGGGTTTCACACCGAAAAACTCAATCTTTCCTCGACAGTAGCAGAGCAGTGTAATTGAGGAAGTGTCTTTGGCGATAGTTTTCCTGTTTCTTGATCTGTAGACCACTTCTGCAGGGTTTAACTGTCACTGCAATGTGATTGCTGTATGTTTTTTCGATATGTACAAAATAGTTTTGTCGCCGAAGTTCTCGTCTGCAGAAAAAGGAGGGCAGTACTCCCACACCAGCAGCAGCAACAGTTTGGCAGCTAAATTTGGTAAGAGCCAATCAGACTGCTCCATTCACAAGACATCTTTTGTGTGGGGCATAGAGTGGTTCAAACAAGACAGGGAAAGATATCTACAGAAAGGTCTGTGATGTCTGAGAGTAATGTGATGTCTTCTTTGTTTGAGTGTTCAGAAACACGTCCAAGCACACCATCCACTTCTGGTGGGGTGCTGTCCCTCATCCGCCATTATGACTTTAGAGCATCTCCAGACCAGCAGCTGTAGGGCATGGAAAATTCCAGCCTTTTTTTTCTCGTCTGTAGGACAGTGCTTCGAATTGTTCTGATTTTCCCATCTGTGCTTCGAGAAGTGAGGAAAAAATAAAGTCCCTCACTCTAGCAGCAGCAAATACTATAAAACTAAGCACACTCATCGTTTTAGAAAAGTGATGAACAACACAGCAGCTGTAGGACTCAGAAATTTTTCTATCTCTGGCAATGCCTTCAGACAAGCAGATAAAACTCGAAAAGTGGTGAGCGTCCTGTTTAGAGCCTCAGAGATATTTATTTCGACTTTCAAATATCATCGTTTCGGCCTGTAAAATCAGATATTGCAGCTGATATCGGTTTTGGGACCTGCTTTCCACAAAAGCATGTGAAGTGTCTCAGGGATGATTTCACAAGTGTGCCGTGATCCTTTTTTAGAGTCTGTGTTCAAGTGGGGTGGTATGCATAGCAAAATTGAAGCAAGCTACCGTGCAGTGATCTTTTTGAAAGAACATTTAGACACCATTTCAACTGGATTTAGGACAAGGGCATTTCCCACAAAAGCATACCAAGTGTCTCATGGATAGTTTCACAAGTGTGTTGCGATCTTTTTAGAGCCCATGTTTAAGTGTGGCGGTGGTGGCATTCCTCAGAATAAAATGTGTAATTATTTAAATATTCTTGTGTACTGTAAGGATGTCTTTCTTTGTGCAGTCATACATTTAGTTCCTGTGATATCTTCAAGTTATGTATGTGACACTATTCCGCAACACCAGACGTAATAACACCTGGAGCAGTTCGTGTTCAACGACAAATCTTCAATTACTCGTTTCAACTTATGATCGGTGCAAACTAAGCTTACATCCTGTGCATGATAAAGCAAATGGTTTAATAACGATTGAATTGTAAAGACCTGGATATGCATTGGAACACTAACCTGCAGGGGTTCTAGATTAGCTTATATACTCATGACGAGGCTGCCCCTACTGAGTAAGCACAACTTACTTCAAAAATGTTCAAATGTGTGTGAAATCTTATGGGACGTGACTGCTAAGGTCATCAGTCCCTAAGCTTACACACTACTTAACCTAAATTATCCTAAGGACAAACACACACACACCCATGCCTGAGGGAGGACTGGAACCTCCGCCGGGGGCAGCCTCACAGTCCATGACTGCAGCGCCTTAGACTGCTCGGCTAATCCCACGCGGCATCGCTTGCTTCACCCATGCTATCAGTCATAATAGTTATATCTCGGTTCAATGAGTGTCGCAAATAGTTCACCTTCCACCCCATGTATCGAAAGCTCATATTGTAATCGTTGCTTCGTTAAACACAAAATGCAAAGCACATCCCTCTGTCTCATTATACGGCTTCCTAACCTTCGAGTCATCTGTATTACGACAATGCACCAGAACACTTGGCCAACTTAATACAACCACACACTGCTACTACTGAATCGGGAGCAAGTGGATTGGGAAGAGGTTTTGAGCGAAACCTCATGAAAATTATATAAAATCTCATCAAATAACATTTCTTTAACAATTTTCAGACACAACCAGCAAACATACAATTAAAAAAGAACAAAAAACAACCTTTAATAAATTAAATCCTCACTCAATGAGATATGTAAGATCTTTATATCTTCAATAAACTCGGTTAATAAATATTCACAATTAAGTATATTTCTTTTAAAATTACACTGAATGACTATAATAGCTGTATATAAGAGGTTGGTGCCAGAATAGCCTTAATTTTCTGTCGCTTGTATACTTCAAAAGAGTCTGTGGTTTAAGTGCTATAAACCTTCACTAATTGCAGACAGCCCCAAAAATGTATTAATAAGCAGGACCCTTAAACGTAAAAAGAACATACCAGAACAGCCTTAAGACTAGAGAATAGAAGGGGAAATTAAAAAAAAATCTTAAACGTTATTCTAATAATTAAAATTAATACACAATCACAAATTTTCATTGAAAGAAAGCAACAGTTTTGGTCTGGCTGAAAATAGCAATGGCCCAAATTATTATTTTAACAAATGTTTAAAAATTCTCTATTTTTTAGTTAACCATCTCTTGAACAGAATAATTTCTAATAATGGCCCATCGACCAAGTTAGTATACAACGACAGTAGCTCGTGCCTTCTGCCTGGAGTGGGAGGAGCGAATCTGAACCGCGCTGAGTGGCCACGCGGTTTGAATCGTCATGTGACGGACTACACAGTCCCTCCGGCCAGAGGTTCGAGTCCTCCCTCGGGCATGGGTGTGTGCATGTTCTTAGTAAAGTTAGTATAAGTAGTGTGCAAGTCTAGGGACCGATGACCTAAGCAGTTTGGTCCCTTAGGAATTGACACACATTTTAACATTTGAACGAATCTGATGAGTTTATGATGTAATAGCGTTATTTCTTGTGTTACTGTATTATAATTTTTTTAGAGTGACTTTAGAAGCTGAATTGTTTTGTAATGGTCATCTTTGGTTATTTTGAGGTGACACGTTCTGGTATAACGCCTATTGTGCGAATGATTGGGTAAGGGAAACTGTAAGCTTTGCTAAAGGATGATTCGGCATTTCTTTTGAGGAGTTCTGTGATTTGGGGGAAATTGGTATGCATGTATCTCTCTTAGACAGATAATGGGGGCATTTATTGCTGAGTGCAAAATCTTCTTTGCACTGATCGGACTTTCTTAATATTAGTATCAGTAGGTAGTGACCAGAGTTCCGACCCACATATTATTGCTGATAGCTCTATACTTCTGTACATTTTATTCTTTGATTTAGTAGTGAGGCCATTTCCTTTTAGAAATGGATACAATTGATATATGAACTGCGATCCTTTATTGCAAATCTGCGTAATGCGGGCACTGAATGTGAGTCTTTTGTCGAATACTATGCCTACGTACTTGATGTTCTCTTTCCCATCAAAGATTTGTCGTTGAAGGTTGTTTTGACATTATGGTTCATCCTCCGGCGAATGAACGTAATTGCTTGTGTCTTTGCACTGTGGATTATTGTTTTCCACAGGTTTGCCCAATCCTGTATCATTTGGCGGTGTTATTGTAGTCTTTTGGCAATAAGATGGAGGTTTGGGCCGTACCGTCTGGTCTCCTTTCAGGCGCCTTTATACTGTGCGGTAGGACACGTAGCCCCTTCCACGTTGGTGCTTCCGTTCCTGCCCTGCGGCCTCTCGTATGTGACCATATATGGTCACCACCGGCACACTGCTGCGTCTCCTGGCTCTCCACGTGAGTTCACGTGACACCTCGTGAGTCTACATAACATTTCCGGCAACGCCCAAACCAGCGCCCTTCCTGTGGCCTCTTCTTTGTACTCTGAGAACTTTCTAGAAAACTTGTTCACTTTTACCACTGTTCTGTTGTCTTTCAGACGTTGCGTCTTTAAATATGCGACACCTCACTCCTTTAGGCTAAAATTTGTAGGCGCTACCCCAGCGACTACAAACTTTTATACAAGTTTTTCACATGTTTTATTCAATTAACGGGAAGCAGTCACATTTGTTTTACGATAATACTCAAAAGACACACATAAATGTTTTACAGTCCTCCACAAGAATAATGCATATAAATCAATCTTTTCCTGTAAGAGAATACATTTAAATTTTTATATTTGTCACTTTATATCATTGTTACATTTTGATACCTGAAATAAAGTTCCATTTCTCTTTACAACATGGAACATTTCATATCATTATTGCAGTTTTGTCTTCTGGTAGGTGAGTTGTACATTTTTGTCTTACAATCAACCTTACTATCAACTGCGCTCCATACATCGATGTACACTTCATGATATAATTGCAACTTTAATACATGAAAGAGTAAACACTTTACACTAGTCTTCACTCTTTCTTCCAGAGTTATCGTTCTTTAGCGTTTGTCCATATTTACTTTATCTCTTTTATAAACACCACCTCTAACATTATTCTGTGTATTTCTAACAGGCACTAGAGATCTATCAAAAATGACCTCTTCACTGTCTCGAGATGTTCTTATGGTAGGACAGTACCTGACTACATCGCTTTCTGGGCACAAATTTACGACAGTGTTTTCACACATATTTTCCTACAACAAACATCACTCATTGTTACGAAAACAAACTTAAAACCGTCCTGGAAACAGTTACAGTATTTACATAGACAGCATGTAGTTATTAGTATCACTACACCAAAGCCCATGAAACTCTAAAAAGAGAAATGACTTAACTAGAAGTTGCTGAAGGTACTTCTCTCCTGATAATTTCGCTTTGCAACTCACCCAGCTTACGTCCTGCAACTGTTATCTCATCTAGCTGCCTAACTGCACGCTGTATTGGCAGTTCTAGCTTCAATTCACTTAAATTTTTCCTCTCATTATTTTCTATGCAGCAATCTATTCCCATGGTCAAGCCTGGTATTATGTCACTACTACGGACAGTTGTTCGTATTATATGTTCGGACTGTATCACCATTTGAGCCGTATATCCACGATATATGCCTAAAAATTTTAACTTCCCTATGCCTCGAAGCACAATATTTGTGGGTCTCCCTTCGACAAATGACGGTAATGTACCTATCCACAGGGGCAACAAACAGTCATTTATTATCAACTTTCTTCAGTGCTATTAGCTTCTGCACACAATTCCTGGAAAGTTGTCGCACTGGTTGCAACATCTTTGAACACGTCTCTCATGGTCATACGAGAACAAGAGTGTAAACACTTACTCGCATATTCTGAGGCTCTGACGTACTGTTTTACACTGCAACTACTCGTTACTTAACTTCGTATATTGCCGTTCCGCGTCATCAGTTAGCAATAGGTCTTTCTCAGGGCCAATATACATAAATAAATGCCCCATTCTGTCCGCTTCTGATGGTAACGGCAATATTCTATAGAGGTTGTACACATTGTGCTTTACTAGGGGGTTATTAACACGAAAGGAACCGCCTAGCCTTGATGTCGTCTTTTATCAGTTCTAGATAGTTTACGGCCTGAACTGGATTGGTCAGATGCGATTCCAGAATGCCTTTCTGAGTGTTGAAAATCACTCCTATTAACATTTCGTATTCCCGATCCAGATCACTGAAAATGGCCTTGGGTTGTATCGGCTGTTCGTTAACAGTGATCAAGATTACTGCTCTATGCAAACATTTGTCAGTACTGTTCTCAGATTCTCCTATGTGCCAGCTTAATTGTTTTGTTCCATGCCCGATAATCACTTCATTTTTCGCTATGGAGCTTACAGGTTGATAAAAACTAGTCAAGGTCGCTTTAACTATGATACTTGCTCTTTGCAAAGTGGTTTCTGTTCCTCTTCTATGACGTCTATCTTCACCTTGAAGTATAAGGTGTCGTCTTTGTCTAGTGTTCCGAACAAAACCTTTCTGACCTCGCCCACAAAGTTTAAGATCCCTCATGTCCTTATGAGGGATTCATGCCTTGCTAATTGGCCAATTAGACCCTCGACCTTTCCGTTTTTTCCTATGCGCCATTTTAACGCAAGTTACTCACTTTTACGCACTTCTGCACTCATATTCAGTAACGCCGATCTATCTTGAGAGAAGCTTAGTGTGCACAAATTTCTATTTCAGTTCCATCAAATTGTAATAACTCACAATTTTCCATGTTACATGTAAATTTTTACTTGTTCCATATTATCGTAATACAGTCCAAATGATGTCTAGAACTTGGTTACTTGCGTGTAAGGTTCTTGACTTGTGTCCTCAGTCTCAATGAGCAGAAGGATAAGGCTGGCGCCGGCCGAAGTGGCCGAGCGGTTCTAGGCGCTACAGTCTGGAAACGCGCGACCGCTACGGTCGCAGGTTCGAATCCTGCCTCGGGCGTGGATGTGTGTGATGTCCTTAGGTTAGTTAGGTTTAAGTAGTTCTAAGTTCTAGGGGACTGATGACCTCAGAAGTTAAGTCTCATAGTGCTCAGAGTCATTTGAACCATTTTTGATAAAGCTGGCGATGTATTTCGGCGTCCATATATGTGATTAGAAAAATTCCTTCAGTCTCTAGGCATGAACCGTAAGATGCTTATTTCGTTTCAGACAGATTACTACATTAGGCCCCTTCGTTCGTACTTCTGTGTATTCACCTCACCACTGTTATCTAACTTACACGATCTGGCGCGACGTTCGCTCCCAGAACCGTAACCCAACAATGGAATTCCTTTGGATTCTGTGTTTCATCGTAGTATTCTTTACTCTTTATTTTACATTGTGCATTATACTCTCTCGCACACCGGTACATTACTTGCAAGCACTCCTTTTGCTCTGACACATAATCACCAAAATTATACCTCATACCAACTGGACCTTTCTGCAGTATCCCTGAAATGTTACATGTTCTTCCGAAGAACAACTCATGTGGTGTACATCGTGTGGTACTATATGATGTCGTATTATACACAAAAAATGCGAATGTGACTCAAATGTCCCAATTTCTTTACGCTCTATTCACACAGTGTCCAAATATTTCTGTTCGAGGCACCCTTTCTAAAGCTCTCTTTGTTTGAGGGTGGTAGCTCGTGTTAGTCTGAATCTCTTTCAATACGCAACAGTTTACACACTCTTTTCATGATTTCAGTCATGAAATTAGTTCCCATACCACTTAACATTACTGAAAGTATTCCATGCCTCAGTATAATTTTCTGAACTACCACTTGCGCTTCTGTGTCGGCATCTTGCCTGTCAATGAGCTCAACTGCCATAACTTCGTCAGCGCATCTTCAAACGTAATAATATATTTATTTCCTCTGTCCATTTAGTTTAACGGACCTAATATCACACCTTTCGAAAACGTGTTCAGACGTTTTCATGATTTCTAGTGTTTCCTCTCCTACAGACGAATCCGCCTCTGCCTTTATACTGTTCTGTAGGCCACTTTGCCCCTTCCACGTCGGCGCTTCTGGCTACTGCCTTGAGGGGTCTCACGTGTGACCATATATGGCGACCGCCAACACACTGCCACGCCTCACGGCTCTCCACGTAAGCTCACATGATACCTCGTGACTCTGCGTAATGTTTCTGGCCAACACACAAACCGACGCCCTTCCTGTGGCGTCTCCTTTGTACTCTGACTACTTTCCAGAAAACTTATTCATTGTGGCTGCTGTTCTGTTCTCTTTCAGGCGTTCCATTTTTTTAATATGCTACAGCAATTAATATCAGCAGCAATTAGTAGTTATAGAATCCTCAACCTGTCGATGTTCACAGTGATAGGAATCCTATACCACCAATTCAAGCGGAAAGTAGACCAACTCCCATGCCTGCCAATATTTAACCTATGGTTATAAACTAGTCACAACGGCACCAACCGTAAGCAGTTCAGTGAGAGACAAAATGAAGTGTGAACAAAGAACTCTGGGAAGAGCGAAGTACTAGTAAAGTCAGACAGATAATGTTAATAGTGTAAAGGACAAAGTGATACCATATGGAGGTAGAAAGGAGGAGTGTAAATAAGTGTAAATAGAATAGTACCATTTCAGCAAAATTCGAGGGCGAATTTAATTCGTGGGAGGGAGGAAATGTGAAGTGGTAAAGTTATAAATGAGACTTAGAACTTAGTTCAACTTTGCCATTCTGCTAGTGTGGGCTTGAAGTTTTGTAGACACTGTCAGTTAAGCAATGGCTGCTACATATCTTTACTGCCTCATTCTACCCATATTCTGTACTGGCGATAAATACCGATGTTGTATGGATTATTATTATTATTATTATTATTATTATTATTCGTAGAATACCTGCAAGGTAGTCAGTCTTACTGGTATTCAGTTGGAACTCTGCAAGAGCGATTAGCTTATTTGTATTTTGGTTCACATTTCTCTGTTATTTGTTGAAGGAAAGTTTTTTTTAATTATTTGCCATGTACTACGCAAGTTACTGTAAGAGTCTGTGTTTCAGATCCAGGTGGTTCTGTAGTTGTATTGTATGATGCTTAATGGAACCTACTGAGTCATTGCTGGGAGACTGTGTTAATGTATTCAGCTCTAAAAACTTATTTCTTATTAGCATGGAGTTGGTCCACACTCAGAAGGTGTGGTAAAATATTTGCATTATCTTCATAACTCTTTTCACTGGTATTGTATGTCAAACTTAAGCAAATTTAAAGCTTACTTTAGTGTAAAAGAAAAAAATATTTGTGGCACACTAATTAAACTATCGGTCATTTGAACTGATTGCTGCATTAAAATTTCTGGCCAGGTTATAAATTTCAAGTTCCATTTATCGAATATATTCAGAACTTCTTGGATTCTCACCTTGGCCAGTTGATCACATATATTGTCTTGCGTGTCAGTAGTGCTGCTTTAGAATACAAGACTTAGTTTTGAGCATGTTAAGTTTAATGTCATGTGTCGTTGTACGCTAACTTGGTTGATGGGCCATTATTAGAAATTATTCTGCTCAAAAGACGGTTAACTGAAAAATAGAGAATTTTTAAACATTTGTTAAAGTAATAATTTTGGCCATTGCTATTTTCAGCCAGACCAAAACTGTTGCTTTCTTTCAATGAAAATTTGTGATTGTGTTATTAATTTTAATTACTAGAATAACGTTTAAGATTTGTTTATTTTTAATTTCCCCTTCTATTCTCTAGTCTTAAGGCTGTTCTGGTATGTTCTTTTTACGTTCAAGGGTCCTGCTTATTAAGACATTTTTGGGGCTGTCTGCAATTAGTGAAGGTTTATAGCACTTAAACCACAGACTCTTTTGAAGTATACAGGCGACAGAAAATTAAGGCTATTCTGGCACCAACCTCATATATACAGCTATTATAGCCATTCAGTGTAATTTTAAAAGAAATATACTTAATTGTGAATATATATTAACCGAGTTTATTGAAGATGTAATGATCTTACATATCTCATTGAGTGAGGATTGCATTTATTAAAGGTTTTTTTTTTTCTTTTTTAATTGTATGTTTTCTGGTTGTGTCCATGTTGCAACTGGATCTGAAAATTGTTAAAGAAATGTTATTTGATGAGATTTTATATAATTTTCATGAGGTTTCGCTCAGAACCTCTTCCTAACCCATTTACTCCCGTTTCAGTAGTAGCAGAGTGTGGTTGTATTAAGTTGGCCAAGTGTTCTGGCGCATTGTCGTAATACAGATTACTCGAAAGTTAGGAAGCTGTAAAATGAGACAGAGGGATGTGCTGGGCATTTTGTGTTTAACGAAGGGACGATTACAATATGAGCTTTCGATACATGGGGTGGAAGCTGAGTGCAGTCACTGAATGGAGTCATTATTTGCGACACTCATTGAACCGAGATATAACTATTATGGCTGATAGTATCGGTGAAGTAAGTGATGCCGCGTGGGATTAGCCGAGCAGTCTAAGGCGCTGCAGTCATGGACCATGCGGCTGCTCGTGGTGGAGGTTCGAGTCCTCCCTCAAGCGTGGGTGTGTGCGTGTTTGTCCTTAGGATAATTTACGTTAAGTAATGTGTAAGCTTAGGGACTGATGAACTTAGCAGTTAAGTTCCATAAGGTTTCACACACATTTGAACATTTTTGAAGTAAGTTGTGCTTGCTCAGTAGGCGGCAGCCTCGTCATGAGTATATAAGCTAATCTAGAACCCCTGCAGGGTAGTGTTCCAATGCGTGTCCAGGTCTTTACAATTCAATCGTTATTAAACCACTTGCTTAATCATGCACAGGATATAAGCTTAGTTTGCACCGATCATAAGTTGAAACGAGTAATTGAAGTTTGCATAATGAAGTTATTCATTGAACACTAGACAGTAACATGCTAAATTGAAAAGAAAGTTCGGAAAGGTGTGAAGGTTCAGTGACTGCTTAGAGAAACCCTCAACAAGAAGTTGCATGCATGGGAAATTGTTGTAAAGTGTCATCGGAGCTGTTTAAGAAGCCTCTGAATCCACTGTGTTCCCTGGTGTAGAATATTTCAAGTTTCTCTGCTAATGCCAATGAACAGGTCATAGATTGGCTGTGGTTAATGATACTGCTGGAAAACCAAGATGCAGTATTACAGGTGAATGGTTTAGTAGTTTTTCATTTGATGTATCCTTTGCCTCTGGGCAAAGAATGTCGAGTTATTATGGAAGCTATTGAGATGGGTGAGTCCTTAGTTGGATTCTGTAAATGCTTGCTTGAGGTGATGTCGGAGCGACTTAATTAGCTGATACTTTTGTTGGGTGCAGGGGTATAAAGAAACATTTGCATCCTATACTGACGATGATCACATTTCAATGGCCACCGTGTGTACTGACATTTCTGAAAATGAAGCTTTGAGCAATATCTAGAAAGGGATGTGCCCAGCAGATCGGTTGAGCATTTCGTTTTCCAAGTAACCTGTGACTTTCGTGAATTGGATGAATTAGCCTGTGGGTTGAGAAGGTGTGATTTGGACTGAATAACCTTAATTCAAAGGTAGACGAAAGGACACCTCCGAATAATCAATAGAATGTCAAAGGTTCAGGGACAAGCATCTGATGTATTCTGCTTGGGCATCTGGTGCGTAACTGTCCTGTGTCCAGTGAGAAGACGAAGTAAAGCAGATGATTGGGTCGCCGAGGGTGCCAGTGCACTTTAATTGCTAGCTATAAGAAATTCAAGGCTCTGTGATGAGTACATTAGCCTTTCATTCGTACCTCTGTAAAACAGGATCAGGTTTTCGCCTTAACTGGTTCTGGTAGCTAGGTCTCCCTTATGGACTTGAGATGGTATAAGACTTATTTTCTTATTTTTAAGTTGCCTAGGTTGCAAGGGTGTCAAGTGTGTTATGGCAGAGTTCATGATAAGGAATTGCTGGTCAAGAAAAAGGGGTATTTTGTGTTAAGGTAAACTGGCCTGTGGAATTTATTGCTGTAGAAAGCTTGTGTAACAGTAATTTGCTAGGATGTGACTTTTTAGAAAGCACAGGCTGTTTGTTGAATTATATGGAAATGGTGGTTACTTTTAAGTTTCGGCCTAATGTACGATGCCTTTTGTGTAAACATAGCCAAGGTAGGTGGGTATGTTGTGCAAGCATGGAAGAGTGTCCCTCTGACATCTCTCATTTGAAGGAATGACAGATTCTTGCCCTTCTGCAGATCGTGAGTGAAAATCCTGAGGTGCTGGGCAATGAACTGGGAATAACCGATAAGATATGCTGCAAGACTCAACTAACTGATTCAAGAAAGAGGAGGGGGAGGAGGACATTAGCGTTTAACGTTCCACTGACAAAAAGGTCCTTAGAAATGGAGCACAACCTCAGATTAGGGAAAGATGGGGAAGGAAATCAACCATGCCCTTCCAAATGAACCATCCCAACAATTGAGTATAAGTGATTTAGGGAAATCACGAAAAACCTAAATCAGGATGGTCAGATGCAGATTTGAACTGTCATCCTCCCGAATGCGAGTCCAATGTGCAACCACTACGCCACCTCTCTCGGTTAATTGATTCTATTCCGGTACCTCAGAGTCCCCATCGCTTGTTGTACTCCCCTGCATGAAAGAACTGTGTAAGATCATTGACCAGCTTCTACCCAATTTGGTGATGAGACTTTCAGTATCTCCCTTTGTATCATCTATGTTTTTTGGGTATTAAAACCTAATGGAGAAAGGTATTGGCCAGTAGGTGATTATCACATGCTGAGTAAGAAAGTAGTTTTGGAGTTAATACCATTGCCAGTTCTGCATATTTGTTTCACATGGTTCTCCAGTGATCAGCATTTCACTGTATTAGAGCTAAATGAGGTTATCATCAGGTGCGGTTTGATGAAGATTCCAAGTCAGTGACAGTTTTTTTGCACTGATCAGAAGTCATTTGAATACAGTTGTGACCGATTTGGATTGACCACTGGGGCCGTTGCATAGACTGTTGGGTTCCACGTTGGGATACCTAACGTATAAATTTGTTTACAATTAAATAGATGATGTGGTCATTTACAACAAAACTTTTCAGCAACATTTAATTCTTATAGGGTTGGTACTCAGCCATCTGCAAGAAGAGGGACTCGTGGTTAAGCCCTCAAAGGCAATTAGGCATGTAGGGAAATTTCCTTCCTAGGTCATATTGTCTCACCCAGGGAGTTATGGATGGAACCAAGGCTATTCATGCATTTCCTCCACCGAAAAGCAGAAACAGTGTCACCAAGTTTATCGGCATGGTCACTTTCTTTCAGAAGTTCACTTTTACTTTCACTCCATTAGCGGTGTCCCTTAACCTTCTGCATGGGAAAGGTCAACCATTTCAGCTGGCTTCTATGCAACAGGCATCCTTTGATGCTCTTAAAGCTGCAGTGGCTACTACTCAGGCTCTGGTTGTACCGAACATTCATGAGAAGTTTAACTTGCAAACCAACACATGCAATTCAGGTATCACTACCACACTGTCATGGGCAAAGAGGAATAGTGGGGGTATGCCTCCTCATCCTTGTCAAACATGGAAGCCAAATATTCCATCTGTGAGTTAAAAGTATTGGTGGTATTATTTGGATTTGAGAGGTTTAATTTCTACCTTGAACACAAACCTTTAATCTTGGAAATGGACAACCAAATATTGAGCTAGATCTTGGCGAGACCACAATAGATGAGCAGACAAGCTAGTTGGGCAATTAGAATATCAGTGTTTTGCTTTGAGGTTAGACACATAAAAGACAGTGATAACTAAGCTGCTGATGCTCTTAATTGCATGTTTGAAAAGATGAGATGGATAATGAGTCAGAATACAATGTTGAAGAGTCAATATGTGTCGGTGCAGCCTTAGGTGAGATACCTATGCTATTTACTGATTTAGTTCAGAGGCTGGAAGCTGAACTGTGGTTACTAGACATTAAGTTTCAGCTCATGGGTGGCCAGGAAGTACCTGTCCATTCCTTGATTAAGGACAGTGTTTGCTATCAGACACTTTATGACAGCAAAGACAAGATCTGTCTTCTGAAAAAATAGTTCCCCCAGTATTTAACTAATTTCGTAATTCCTTGTGTGGCAGACATTTGGGAGTAAATGAAACTGTGGAGAAGATTAACAAACATCTTACCTGATCCAGTATGCGTAAGGCTGTCAGGAAATTAGCTATGCAATGAGAATATGTATCAAATCTGAACTTAATCCTTATACCCAGTGGGGAAACTTAGCTCGGATAGGGTGGAGTATCTCATGGAAAAGGTTTATGTAACTTACCTAGGTCCTCTCTAATGTACCAAGGAGGAAAATGGATATACACTAACGGAAAAGTGGCAACACCAAGAAGTAATAGTGTGATATGAACTAAAGTTGGTAGGCGTTTTCCTACAGCTGAAAGATGATTTCTACTCAAATTTCGAGCCAGTCGCATAAGAATGGCGCTAGCAACGCCACTATGAGTATTCACATCACATTTGCTTGAAATACATGCTGTAATGGTCATTAGTTACCTTTGAGACTGGGTGTGGTGAGTTATTATTTTTTACGTTTATTTTTTTCAGTTCTTTTAATTTAGTGAACATCTTTGCATAGCCATACCTATAACTATTGATGTTAATTTTGTTTTGGTTTTATATGTATAAAAAATTAGATTTTCAAATTTTTTGAAACTGAAAATTTCAAAAATTTGAAAACACTTAATGTAACAAATTGAAAATTTTAAAAAATTTGAGAATACCAAATTTTCGAAGTTGAAAATTTCCAAAACATTTTGAAGCTTAAGAATTTACAGTTAATATTCAATGTTCTGAGTCATGAGTTGAATTAATTTTACCACAAATAGTTATATAAGCAATTGTATCATTTGATATATTTTTATTACAAATGCACATTATTTCATAATTGTCTTTTCTGTACTTAAAATATTCATTCTTCTAGACACATTTATTACATGGATAGGATAATTTTTAATAAAATTAGAGGCACATACATTAACATCGTTATTTAATTGTGAGAATCTTTTGAAATCCTAAGGAATCATAAGCTGTTAAAAAATTATTTGGTGGATCAAGGTTCCATAATACTTGAGGAAATTTCATCTCTTCCATTTTTATGTAGATATTTTCTAATTTAAATGATCTAATAAAGAAGAATTATTTAACTGATAATTTTTTCGATTAGTTTTGAAAACAACAGAAATAAAATAAGTCATATCAAATTCAGTAGAATTATAATAATTAGTAATATCTAGTTCAAAAGTTCTTTCTGCACTTAATTCAGGTACTTCAGTTGCTTGTGGTTCATAGAAATAAATTGTAATTTTTGGATTTTTCAGTCTTTCTTGTTCTAGTTCAAGTAAATATTCTGCTTCATATTTAACTACAGAAACATGAATTTCCATACTTTTAACAGAAATTTTACATTCTTTTGGAAGTGTACTATTATCATTATTACTAGCTCATATAAGATTAGAACCTTCTTATCGTTTTTTGAAAATTACTGTTAAATCTCCTTTCCAAATTATTTCTTTAAAATCCTTAAAAAATCCTCCAAATAATTCTAATGGATAAATTACTTTTCAGTTTTACCATTGTTAAGAATATGTCCTTCCATAGTTAATTCATTTGATCGAGATGAAGTTAATAACAGGTGATGAAGAAATAAACGGATGTTCTATTCTAGACAAAGTATTGTTTACATTTGTAATCGTAATAATATTGAACAACTTTAGCACATATTATCAGTTAGTTTAATATTTGATTTTGTAACGTTCCCTCGCAAACTCACGCTATTAATGAACTAAAATTTATTTGTACCATATACGCCGCTCTGAGCAATTTGTATATACTGTAATTATTTAACAAAAAATATTATTGAATTTTGTGTAAAAGACATTTGTTATTATTGTAATATTTTTTGTAGTAATATTCTCTCTGTATTTAGGATGGTAATATTTCTATATTCATTATGTAATTGCGAAGTGTGTCAATATCTGCGATAACAGAGATGTGAAATTCAGCCATAGGAAAATAATGTTATGAGATTACAAAGAAATGTGAATAGTCAGCAGTAGTATAAAAGCACCACGTACTGTGTATTCTTTGGTCATCTCCGTGTAGAGCTGAAAGCGAGAGGAAGCTGTGACGAAGCGTTTTATGAATGGGTAGACTTCTTTTGTCTGTATCTAGATTTAGCTGCCATTAGAGGAGAAATTACAAACTAATGTGAGTTGAATTATTGTTGGGTCTAAATATATCATAATTTATCAAAAGTGTGTATTATTAATGTAAATTAGCTTTCCCATGTCATCTATAATATTTATTTAAAGAATTTTCAGCATTTTTAGCGGTGTTGCTGGGCTGTGCTGCGACCGATCGAATTGCAGTGGCGGCACGTTTAAAAAATTGTTCCGCTAAAGGAAGATTAATCAAACCCGTAAATCGGGAACAGATAAAAATTAGCAGTGAATTAAGAAAATGTTCTTCTTTTGCAGCGATCCTGAGACTGATGAATTTTAAACTAATTATATATTTGTGCATTTGTAGGCGGATAGTTAATGTTGAAATTTAACAATTTTGGTTCTTTCAAATAACTTAAATGTATAGCGAAGTATGTTTTATCAGTGATAATTAAATGTCGGCTTGGCAATATTTAACCATTTGCTGCTAATAGAGACAGTCTTGTGTTCCGTAGCTAACGCCGGGAAAGAATTCAGTAAAATATGAAAAAAAACCCACTGCATTTAGAAAATGTGTGCCAAGGCCGAATTATGTAAAGGATTTAATTCTCAACTAAATATTCTTAATCAGTTAATATGAGTTCACGTAATTTTTAAATGTACGTAATTCTTTTGAAAATGAATTTTTATTACCACGCGTAAATAAGAGAAAGGTTCTACAACAAAGTTCGTACTTAAAGAAGAAAGTTAAAGAAAGGCAAATTAATTAACTAAAAGCAAAAAATTTAAAAAAGGGTAACTGATTATTATTATTCTTTAATGAAAAATTTCATGCATTGTATTTCATTAAATTGGCGCCCAACGTGGGGCTCGAATATGCAGTGGCCACTAAATACCCATGAGATAACTAGGGAGTTATTATAGTCGAACTTTGTTGGAGAACAACTAATAATTTTTTTTATGTATTGTATGTATTGCCAAACCAATATTGTGTGGTAATACCTGTATATGATTTTTTGCATGAGAACACTATATACCCAGAGGCAAGCTGAAGAAGAGAGCTCATTATATCGAAAAATTTCATGTATTTCATTAAATTGGCGCCACAATATCAGGGGGCAGCCGCACCCAAGATAGATCACCAAAAGGTAAAGCTACAGTGTAGTTGTCCTGTGGGTAGTAAAGTAGCCTCAGTGCAGTGTTCTCAGATCATTAGTGGTGTGCTTGTTGTTAGTGCTTTTTTTTTAAATAACAGGACATTTGAGTAGTTAGTCACTGTAGTATATAATAAGGGTGTTTTAACAAATGACCATTTCTTGTGTGATTATGTCAGTGAAACCTGAGTGTTAGGATATTTAGTTCAGATTTTGTTTCTTTTGTTGACTATGGTTAGATTGCGTAGTCAGAAAGATATCAACATGGATCATGAACAACAGTTAGTAAGTAGTGATACCGAGTTAGAAAGTGGGACACAAAGTAATGCTAGTGGCGTAGTTCAGGAAGTACAATGTGAGAATCTGGGGGCAGAAGGGCAAGAAATGTTGCCACTGCCAGCCAGTGATTCAGTTGATAGCGGAAATACTGTGCCACCCACAAGCACTGGACACGGACCAGAGAGTGGTGAGGTGTCAGAAGTGCAATCATTAAGAGTTATGTTCGAGCGCATGCTCAATTTCCAAGCTAAATTTGTACGTATGCAAGCAGAACGCGATAGAGAACGTGATGCTAAACAAGCAGAGCGTGATAGAGAACGTGATGCTAAACAAGCAGAGCGTGATAGAGAACGTGATGCTAAACAAGCAGAGCGTAATCGACGCCTGCATGAGAGAGACTTGCAGTTAATGCAATCCTTGGAAACTAAGCAAAATGAGATTGTTAGTTTGAGACAAAACTATGAAACCATACCCAAAACGGTGCAAGAACTGAGCGAAAGAGTAGATAGTATCCAAGTGGCTAACGCCAGTATCGTCGATGAAATCAGTGTACTGACTAACAGGGTGGAACAATTAGAAATTGACACAAATCAAGTAATTGAGCGCAAAATGTCCGAACAAGTGCACGAAATTGAAAACGAATTTATAAAAAAATAGACGAGAAAGTGCACGCCGCGATTGAAGCCAAAGATGTGGGCTCAAATGCGGAAATGCAGGACCTAAAAAAGGTGGTACACACTGACATTCCGCTGTGGCAGCGGAATGTCAACCGTCGTCTTGCCGAGCTAGAAATCAGCTTGCAGCACGACGACCCACAGGCGTATGTCACGCCAGCCAGGTCCAACAATGATAGGCATATAAATGCAGCAGTAAAAAATTGCGACTGCGAGACAGAACAGGCAACCAATGTTAGCGAAACAAATAAATGTTACTCCAAAATAGTGACTGAAGAAAGCCTGATTAGAAACCGACAGTTTCAGATCTTTACAACGGAGAAGAAATCTGTTCACCCTGTAGTGTTTATCAAGGGATTTAGAAACATTTTGCCTAGCGTTTGGAGTCATACACAGAAAATACAGTTCGTTATGTCTTACATACAAGGAGATGCTGCATTGTGGGCAACCGAAGCAGCTGACAGTTGCGACACATATGAGCAATTTGAAAAGGCATTCTTGGCCAAATATTGGTCAACATGTATTCAGGAGAGATTACGGAAAGAGGTATATAATCCAGAGCCGTATTCTCCACGATTAGGCAATTTGCGAAAATATTTTGAGAAGTACATTAATAAGACCCGTTATTGGGACGAGCAGATTTCATCCCGGGATTTGATCAGACTTTTGAAATCACACTTGCCGATACACGTAAAGGAAAAACTTATACACGTGCCGGAGAATGACATGGAACATTTCTTGTCTGTTCTGGACTCAATTGACCTGATTCAGGAGGATGTTAAGGCAGCCTCTGAACAGGCTAGAAGTAACGGAAACGGTTACAGAAATGGTCGAAATAACACGCCTCCACCAAATAATGGAAACGGCGGAGGTAACAATAGGAGACAAGATTATGTACAAAACGGGAATAGAGGTAGAGACCGGAACGGCAATAGTCCGCCGGTGAATAATGACCGGAAAAGGAGGTCTGATGACCGATATGAAACAGGCCCACCAAGCAATAGTAGATGGAAAAATGCCAGGGGGCCGTGGAACACTAATACCTATAATGATGCAAACCGAACTTGGCCACAGAACCAGAGGCCCAGTCCGGACCGGCAAAACAGTGAAAGATATGACAATAACCGACCGCCACCACAAAATGCGCCAATTGAGCAACCGTGGCGGCCGACGCAACACAACTTACACATAGTGGAGGTCAGCGACACAGAGCAGCCACACCCATCCACCTGTAATAATTCAACAAACTAGATTCAGCCGAGATACGCTCTCCATCGTCGGCTGAGGTTTGGAGTGAGAGCAGCCCGACACAGAACAAAACATCGGGAATCTGTATCCTCAGGTATAATGACGGGGTACAGATGGGACATGAATTGATAACTGAACCATCCACGTAAAGGAGCACAAAGACAAAGTACAAGCGATAATAGAGATCAAAATTAACAATATTGATGTGCAAGCGATCGTAGATACAGGTGCTACTGTCAGTGTCATGAGTATGGACTTATTCAGAGTACTGGGGAAAGAAAAGCGTATGCTGACTTTTCCTGTGAACGATTGCAAAGTCACTGGAGCCATAAGTGCACAGCGACAAATAATTAAACTCCAAGTGGGGGTAGAGATGTATATAGGGGAAGAAGCCATAGCGTGCTCATTCCTGGTAGTAAAGGGTTTAAGAGTAGCCTGCATTTTGGGGGTAGATCTTTTGAGAGAAAGGGACGCAGTAATCGACTTTTCTCGGGGAAAATTAAGTTTGATGAACGCGGGTAGGAAGATAGAATTGTCCATGCTCAGATCTGAAGAGGTACCTGTGCCCAATTGTAATGCTATTAACATAAAATGTAGGAATCAGTGGATACTACATTTAGACAATCATTGTCAAGGACAAAATCTCTATTATCCAGACGTACAAAGTGATCAATTAAAAGCAAATGTGGACGCACTTGTGAACAAAGTATCACAGTCCGAAAATTTGAACTCAATGCAACAGTAGGATTTGGTACAGTTATTATCTAACTATGCAGATGTATTTTCAGAACGACCAGGAATTGTTAAGGGATATCAGTACAATATCGAGGTGAAGCCTCACAAAACCTACTGTCGAGCCTCATACTCCATTTCTTGGTCCAAGAAGGAAATAGTAGCTAAAGAAATAAGAAAACTGATCGTGTGGGGAATAATAGAACCGTGTTTGTCCCCTTACAGTAGTCCTTTGGTGGCGGTAGCAAAAGCAGACGGACAGGTACGGTTAGTATTAGATGCGAGAGACATAAACGAAATTATTGTACCTGTCAGGACTCATCCGGAAAACTTAGATGAGTAAATTCAAAAATTCCATGGAGTGCAATATTTGACATCTGTTGATATGAAAAGTTCATTCTGGCAAATCCTGCTCACATTCGAATCGAGGAAATATACTGCATTTATATTTGGGGGAAGGAGCTACCAATTTAGGGTACTACCTTTCGGCTTAAATGTAAGTTCAGGAGTTTTCATAACAGCCCTCGACGCGGTTTTAGGTCCGGATTTGCTGCAAAGGGTAACAGTGTATGTAGACGATCTGGTGATAGCTACTGCCACCTGGGAGGAGCACGTAGAACTACTGGGTAGAGTCTTAGAAAGGTTTAAGCAAGCGGGAGTAACAGCGAATATTGGGAAATCCAAATTTGGACATAATCAGATTAAATTTCTAGGTCACATAATAACACCACAAGGCATCAAACCTGACAGCAAAAAACTTGACGCAATTCGTGGGTTTCCTAGCCCGAGAACTAAGAGACAACTCAAAGCGTTTATAGGTCTTGCATCTTTTTTTAGACGGTTTGTTCCAAACCAATTAATGAATAACGAATCTTTATTGAGCCTGTTGCGTAAAAATGCGCCCTGGGTGTGGACAGAAGAATGTCAACGCGCATTTGACGCTATCAAAAACGCCTTGGTGAATGCAAACATATTGTGACACCCAGACATGACAAAAGATTTTTGCATAGCGACAGATTCGTGTTCATACGGTCTGGGCGCTTGTTTATTTCAGTGGGACAAGAGCAACGACCCCACAACAATCAATGTTATCGGATTTGCCAGCCGCACAGTAAATAGCTGTGAGAGAGCATATTCCGCTACCGAATTAGAGGCTCTTGCAGTGGTTTGGGCGGTAAAGAAATTCAATTATTACATCTATAGCAAAGAAGTCAAAGTATTCACTGACCACCAGGCTCTGAGCTATTTAATGTCTTGCAAATTATACCATACCCGCTTGCTAAGATGGAGGTTAGCATTGCAGGAATATAAAATTAAGATTATGTACCTAAAAGGACAAGATAATGTTGTAGCTGACGCCTTGTCGAGGCTCCCACTAGGGCAATCCTCAGTGTCAAAGATTTTGGAACAATCGGAGGAATATCGAATACTCTTAGTACAAGATAAGGTACATAGGAGGGACTTTTTACACATGTGTAAGAATATGTCTATATTGCAGGAAACTGATCCGATTTGGCGAGATATCATTAGCAAAATTAAAGAAGGAACCAATCTTAAAAGTGTTCAGAATTTCAAAATAGTAGATAATATTCTGTATTATAAAGCAGGTGTGTCAAATGACCATGGAGTCGTGTGTATACCGCAACAGGCTATCCCAGCTGTAGTGTGGCACACGCATTTAGCATGGGGTCACGCTGGGATAGGCAAAACAATAAGGATTTTATCCAGATTCTGTTACTTTAAGGGAATAAGCCAGCAGACTCGCACCATTATCAGGACTTTTCCTCTGTGCCAAAAAGCTAAGTTTCAAAATAAGTCCACAAGGTTTGAACTGCAACCTATAGTGGCTCATCGGCCACTTCAGTTAGTATCTATAGACATAGCAGGACCCTACCCTCGAGCCAGGGGTGGATTAAAGTACATTTTAGCGGTATATGACCTTTTCTCTAAATACTTGGAAATATACTGCCTTAAATCAGCCACTGCTCGTGGAATAGTTAAATGGTTAGGGAAAGAATATTTTACACAGGTGGGTAAGCCTGAAGCGATAATATCGGATAATGCTTCCTATTTTACAGGCCATACCTGGAAGAACTATTTACATGAACAAGATATAAAGCACATACTAATATCCCGTTTTCACCCACAAGCGAGTTTAGTAGAGAGAACATTTGGAGAGTTAAATAAATTTTTCAGGTTATACATTGCATGTAAGCACACAAGATGGCCAGATCTGATACCTAAGTTTTTGGAAATTCACAACGCAACCCCACATGCTTCTATGGGGTATCCACCAAACGAGATTATAATGAGTAGTAATAGAGTTCTGAATGAGTGGCTGGCACCTTTGCCTAAGGTCCCAGTCATTCCTGAGCCTAAGGAAGAAAAGATAAGAAAAGCAGGGTGCAACCTTACCAGGTGCGCTCAGAAAAGGAAAGAAAAATATAATCGACATGTGACGAATAACCAAAAATTTAGTGTTGGGGACTTGGTGCTCTTATGCAATCATCCTAAGTCCTCGGCATCCTTGAAACAGAATAGCAAGTGGCAATTGGTGTACAATGGACCTTTTAGAATAGTAAGTGTGCCACATGAGTGTAGCTATCTCTTAGCAGATCCCCACTCAGGGAGAGTACGGGGACTGTATCCGCGTAAGGATGTAAAAACATTCCTACAGTAAATGACTAATAGTCCTATGTGGACACCATTCTTTTGTAAATGAATGAACATTAATGATGTGTGATCTGTAGAGATAATGTACTAGTGTAGAAGTATTTAGTTATAAGAATATGATTGACTTTCTCTTTTGTTTATGAATATTTGTGTTATGTCTTCTTTTAATTAGTGTTAGCTTAAACATGCTCTAAATGTCTGCACAGATAACCTGATTAGTGCAATTATTTCTAGTGTTAAATTGTGACAGAGATCAGTCAGGAGGAACTTTTTAGTAGTGATTAATTAGTGTACTGCATAATATTCTATATGTGTCACAACCTTGAAATATTTCTTGGTGCAATCTTTTTTATTTTATATATATATATATATATATATATATATATATATATATATATATATATATATATATATATATATATATATATATGTAGCTGTCAGATTGACAGATTCGAACCCAGAATAATATCAATAATATGATGCTCTGAGAACTTTATTATCAAACCAATGTTATCAAAGAGAATAATGCACCCAGTAGTGACCCGAGGGCACCATGGGAGGCAAACTTATTGCAAATTTAATTAACGCAAAGTTACACACAAAGAAGTTTCAATTGAAGCATGTGCAGATTCAATCAGTAAAAAAGGAGCTAGCCTGATACAGTCCAAGTCAATTTTAGCCTACAGAGACTACACTGTAGTTACGTAGGACCTTGCAAGTAAAGTGAGACATAATTTCAAAGGAGTTATTGAACAATATGCCTGAATCCGGCTGGAATGCACAAATAAAATCTACTCGAACATGAATATAGATGATTTTTGGGCAAACTAATACGAAATTTTAATATTTGTTACCATGTACGCAAATATCACACACCTTGGTAAAGAGCGAACAAAGAAGTTACGAATGTGCTGTTACAAAAATTGCACAACGGACATTGTAAATAAAAAAAATACTTAAACAAAAGTGCAGTATTGTGTGGCAGAGACAGACAGTGACTGTTAAACCTGCAGCAATACGTCACGAAGTTGTTTTGTACAAGCAATAAGAAACTGTATCATCGCCGTGTGTGCAAGTGGACAAGGAACTAGCACGACACGAACAGTGAGCCGATAACGGATGGTAGACCAAGTTAGTGTCAAACTTTAACTCTTTGTGTGTCAAGGGACGCTAGGAAAGCGCATTGACTACAGAGATACATTTTGTCCTAAGGTGAATGTGGTGTCACCGCCAGACACCACACTTGCTAGGTCGTAGCTTAAATCGGCCGCGGTCCATTAGTACATGTCGGACCCGCGTGTCGCCACTGTCAGTACTTGCAGACCTAGCGCCACCACATGGCAGGTCTAGAAAGACGGACTAGCACTCGCCCCAGTTGTACGGACGACATTGCTAGCGACTAGACGTACGAGGCCTTCCTCTCATTTGCCGAGAGACAGTTAGAATAGCCTTCAGCTAAGCACATGACTACGACCTAGCAAGGCGCCATTAGCCTTACCTACTTTGAGAGTTATAGTATAAATGTCTCAAGAAGAACGCTGTATTCATCAGAGAATAAAAGTTAAGTATAAAGCAACTACGTATTTTTCTTGCTACCATTTATGAAGTATCCTGTTTCAGACTTCACGATATTCTGGGGGGAGCTGATAGCGTGCCTATTCGGCCCTTCATAATAACACTGTGTCGGCACTTCTGTCGACACACATAACATTGGCGACGAGTTAAAAAAGGGTTTTGTTCTTTCTAATTGCTTACATTTGCTTGTGTCATGGCTTCGCCACAATCTCCAGATGTACTGGCCGAATTTTATCGCTTGCAGAATCAGCAGACGCAGGCGTTATTGGATGCCCTGGGACAGCTCGTCCAGGGTCAACGTGCGCTGCAAAACGATGCGGCCGCCGCCGCTTCGCCGCTCCCGCAGCCACAACATGCAGTTGCACCGCCGTTTCGCAACTTTGACGCTGCGCAGGAAACATGGCCGGAGTGGTCCCGACAGTTTGGATTCCATCTCGCCGCCTACAGAATTCAAGGTAACGAGCGGCAGCCTCACTTATTGTCTTGTGTCGGCGTGCAAACGTACCGTGTGATAGTGAAATTGTTTCCCCGACGCGACGTAGCGACTCTGTCCTACGAAGAAATTGTGTCGGCTTTAGATGCCTATTTCAAAGAAACAGTAAATGTCGTTGCAAAAAGGTATACGTTCTTTCGTACAAAACGTACGGCCGGTCAAACTAATAGGGAGTGGGTTGCAACTTTGCAAGGCCTTACTAGGGACTGCGCATTTGAATGTGACTGTGGCCTTCCTTATTCAGATACAATGGTGCGTGATGCAATAGCACAGAACGTTTCTGATGTTCGCATAAGGGAACAGATTTTGAAACTAGTCAATCCCTCCCTTCAACAAGTGATAGACATATTGGATAGGCAAGACACACTTGACTTTGCTCAGGACTCTTTCGAAACTTCGCCAGCAGTGTGTAACATTAACCGGCCCGCTGGACGCGCTGCGCGGCCCGGTAACCTGCCCTCGCGCACTTCGACGCAGCTGCCGCCGCGCTCTAAACCACGTGTGCCGCGAAAGCACGCACCTGCAGTAAAATCATGCCCGCGGTGTGCAACTAGACATTCGCGTGAAAATTGCCCGTCACGCCAAGCTATTTGCTTTTTCTGCAATAGGAAAGGACATGTTCAAAGTGTTTGCCAGAAAAAGCTCCGATTGGACACTACCAACCATTCCAGGCCCTTTGCTTCGCGCCGGAATCGAACCAAGGACACTCAGGCTCGGGAACCTTCGCCCATGGACATTCATGTAGTTAATGCCACTCCGCCCAGTGTTCCTCTCTCTAACAGTGACTGTGTTCGTCCCGCAAAAAGTGTGCGTCGACGTCGACGGAAATCCCGTCACGTCGCACGTGATTCTGTACCCGTCTCTGTTCAAGTTGCACAAAACAGTCGCTCTTGTCGTCAGCAGGACAATAAACTCTTTGTAGATTTGGACTTTGCCGGACAAGTGATACCATTCCAGCTCGATACTGGAGCTGCAGTTTCATTGCTCAATCACGCCACGTACAAACAACTGGGCGCACCGCCGTTGCGTGCCGCAAAAGTTCAGCTCACTAGTTATTCAGGACAGCATATCCCTGTGTTAGGACAGTGCAGCCTTCTTGCAACATACAAGGGACAAACAAAACTAGTGTCATTTTACGTTCTTCGTTCTTCTGCTGCAGTGAACTTGTTTGGTTTAGATTTATTTCAATTGTTTAACTTGTCTATTGTGAATCAGGTTCTCTCAGTGAACCAGACTGTGCCTTCAGCCAGTGTTTCTCGACTATGTGAGGAATTTGCAGACATTTTTGCACCGGGCCTTGGTTGCGCTAAGAACTATGAAGCACATTTGGAACTAAAAGTCAACGCGCAACCGAAATTTTTCAGAGCGCGCAATGTTCCCCACGCATTGCGTGATGAGGTCGCAAGAACATTACACGATTTAGAATCACAAGGTGTAATTGAACGTGTGCAGGCTTCTCTCTGGGCCTCACCCTTAGTGATTTTGCAAAAACCTTCCGGAAAATTGAGACTTTGCGTGGACTTCAAAGCAACAGTGAATCCACAACTAGTGACTGCTACTTTTCCTTTGCCCCGCCCGGAAGATCTTTTTGACAAACTGTGCCCGGGACAATATTTTTCAAAGTTGGACCTAGCAGATGCGTACTTGCAAATACCGGTGGACGAAGAATCCCAGCGCGTATTGGTGGTTAACACGCATCTTGGATTGTACAGATTCAAAAGACTGCCATTCGGGTGTGCATCCGCCCCTGCATTGTTTCAGCAATATTTACAAACTATTTGTGCGTCGGTCCCTACTGCAGCAAACTATCTGGACGATATAGTGATCTCCGGAAAGACAGAAGCGGAACATTTACAAACTCTCCGAACATTATTTCAGGTCTTGCGACAGAATGGTCTTCGCTTGAGGAAGGACAAATGTGTGTTTTTTGCTCGTGACTTGCCATATCTGGGACATGTAATCAATGCCCAAGGCATACATCCGAGTCCGGAGCACCTCCGTGCCATACAGGACTTGCCTTCGCCGCAGAATTTGAAGCAGCTACAGAGTGTGTTGGGAAAAATAAATTACTACCATAACTTTATTCCACATGCCTCTTCCATTTCAGCTCCGCTTCATCGCTTACGCCGTAAAGGTGTTCCGTTCGTCTGGTCGACGGAATGCGAACGCGCCTTTCGCCAATTGAAATCGGCGTTGCTTTCAAATACTTGCCTTACGCCATTCGATCCCCAGAAACCCCTTTTGTTGATGGTAGATGCATCGGATTTCGGGATCGGTGCTGTGCTTGCGCACAAAGATGGTTCGCATGATCGCCCTATTGCCTTTGCGTCCAAATTGCTCTCGTCAGCGCAAAGAAATTATTCCCAGATAGAGAAAGAGGCTTTGGCTCTCGTGTTTGGTGTTACGAAGTTTCACGATTTCTTGTATGGTCGTCACTTTACCATCATTACAGACCACAAACCTTTGACATCGCTTTTTCATCCGAACAAGCCTGTACCTCCACGTACAGCGCAGAAATTCATTCGCTGGTCTCTTTTCCTCTCGCAGTACCGCTACGATATCTTGTACCGGTCCACTGCTAAGCACGGAAACGCAGATGCGTTGTCCCGTTTGCCTGTTGCTGAGGATAAAGCATTCGATTCTTCCGAACTTGCTTGCATGTTCATTGATGCGGAAACCGATGACGTGGTCGAATCGTTTCCGATTGATTTTTGTCGTGTAGCTACAGCCACAGCTGCCGACCCTGTCCTTGCTACCGTTTTGCGTTTTGTTGCTACGCAATGGCCCTTGTCGAAGTCGCGGATCGAGGATCCGATGGTTCGCCGATTTTTTGCTCACAAGGAGAGACTTTTTGTACGACGTGGTGTTTTGTTGTTGCGTTCTGATAATGATCAGTCTAGGGTCGTGGTCCCACGTTCGTTACAGTCCTCTGTCTTAAAGCTTCTCCACCAAGGACATTGGGGTATAGTGCGTACGAAACAACTTGCTCGTCAGCACTGTACTTGGTTCGGAATCGATGCTGCGATTACGAATATGTGCTCTTCTTGCATGGCGTGTGCCGAACAACAATCCGCACCGCCGCGGAAATTCTTTGCTTGGCCGAAAGCCGCTTCCCCTTGGCAACGCTTACACATAGATTTTGCTGGTCCATTCTGGAATGCTCGATGGTTGGTTGTTGTCGATTCCTTCAGTAATTTTCCTTTTGTTGTCCGGATGTCTTCCACGACGTCCTCTGCCACCATCCAAGCGTTGTCTGCTATCTTTTGCATTGAAGGTCTTCCGCAGACTATTGTTTCTGACAATGGTCCACAATTCATGTCCGCAGAATTTCAGTCATTCTGCAAGGCCAATGGTATTCAACATCTGACATCCGCGCCGTTTTCGCCTCAGTCAAACGGTGCCGCTGAACGTTTGGTCCGGACTTTCAAGTCACAGATGTTGAAGTTGAAAGAGTCGCATTCTCGGGAGGACGCGTTGTTGCTCTTTTTGTCTTCGTATCGCTCTCAGCCCCGCGATGGTCGCTCGCCGGCTGAGTTGCTTCACGGTCGTCCTCATCGAACCTTGATGTCTTTGCTGCATCCGCCGCATCAGGTTCCTGTGCAGCGGCAGACTCCTGCTTTTGCTCCTGGCGACGCTGTATTATATCGCAACTATCGCGGTTCAAGGCGTTGGCTCGCAGGGCGCATTCTTCGCTGCCTCGGCCGCGCGATGTATTTGGTTATGGGGGCTTCTGGTGAGGTGCGTCGGCATCTCAATCAGCTGCGCCTCTGTCGTCGTCTGGGTTCTGCCGCTCCCCGTCTGCTTTCAGCGACGGAGCCGTCCGGTCAGCGCCCTGGGGACCCATCTACTGGCTCGCCTCATCCCCAGGTGTTACCGACGATGCCTTCCGTTCTGCCCCATGGCGTCGCGCCGCCGCAGCCGCCGCTGCAGCCGCCGCCGCTGCCGCCCGCTGAGGACGCTTCGCTGCAGCCGCCATCCGCCTCCCTGGGTCACGCGCCGCCGATCGCTTCCCGTGACCAGCTGTCCTCCGCCATGGAACTCTTGCCCGCTCCGGACCACATGGCGTCATCGCGCGTCGGATGCCCCGACGCAATGGAGGTCGAGCCTTCGGCCCCTCCTGTCTCATTACGGGCGCATACGCCGCATGTTGACGTGCACCCTGGAGTAGGTTTCCAGGCGTTTCCTAGCTCCCCTCGGACCGAATGGCCGGGTGCGGGTGGCACAGCCTCGCCTGTTGTTAGGCTCCCCACCTCATCGCATACGTCAACATGGGGCCCTCCCCACGGCGGGCGGAAGCCTTATAACACGACCGTTCGCCGATTTGCGGGGGAGGAATGTGGTGTCACCGCCAGACACCACACTTGCTAGGTGGTAGCTTAAATCGGCCGCGGTCCATTAGTACATGTCGGACCCGCGTGTCGCCACTGTCAGTACTTGCAGACCTAGCGCCACCACATGGCAGGTCTAGAAAGACGGACTAGCACTCGCCCCAGTTGTACGGACGACATTGCTAGCGACTAGACGTACGAGGCCTTCCTCTCATTTGCCGAGAGACAGTTAGAATAGCCTTCAGCTAAGCACATGACTACGACCTAGCAAGGCGCCATTAGCCTTACCTACTTTGAGAGTTATAGTATAAATGTCTCAAGAAGAACGCTGTATTCATCAGAGAATAAAAGTTAAGTATAAAGCAACTACGTATTTTTCTTGCTACCATTTATGAAGTATCCTGTTTCAGACTTCACGATAACAGTGAAAACTTGCGTGTGACGAATGACAAGTCATGACATGGTGAAAAAATATTGTGTACCCATAAAACGTGTTATTGTGACAACGAAACATTGTGCAAACCAGACTAGTGAAGGCCTACTGAATAATAACTGCCAATAACTGTGTGCGTTTTTTCCCACAGCAGGAAAAATGCCCATAAGGATAGTACACTGTTTGTGAACTTGTTGCATGTTTGCTGGAGCACTGCAAGAAGATGTCACACGGGCGAGCTGATATACAACGCGCGTCCGGCTACCTCAGCCATGCAGCGGCCGCAGCAGCCCGTAGCAGACCACACAGCCACACGCCTCTTCGCGCAGTGGCTGTCAACACCGGGGGCGGTGACCTACAAGGAGCCAACGCGCCGCGCCGAGCGCCACTCAACAATCACTCCGCACCGCTCACCAACTACGGCATTATTGACATTTTCCAAAATATTTACACAAACTGCATAACATGTCAATGACTCCATTTTTGATAAACATTGAACATTTATTATGTATATCCGTAAACTGATAAGAGAAAATGAACACTAACAAGTGTAGGAGATGGATTTGTAACATGTAGGTAGTGGAAACATTATGAAAAGTGATGCTGTGCTAAGTGATTTCAAAAGAAAAAACTAAGTGATATATCTTAGGACAAGTGACCTTGCAGTATATCGCAAAATTAATAATAACGAGTTGTTAATCACACACAAAAAACTTTCGTTGAACTGTATGTGACTGTGGTATTATGTAACCATTGATGACAAACTGCTAAATTAATTCAAAAGAATGACTGTTAAAGAGACAAGATTAATCATGAACCAACTGGGATGGCTGGGCTCCGGCACAGTTTTGTCAATATCTGCGATAACAGAGATGCGAAATTCAGTCAGAGGAAAATAATGTTATGAGATTACAAAGAAATGTTAATAGTCAGCAGTAGTATAAAAGCACCACGTACTGTGTATTCTTTGGTCATCTCCATGTAGAGCTGAATGCGAGAGGAAGCTGTGACGAAGCGTTTTATGAATGGGTAGACTTCTTTTGTCTGTATCTAGATTTAGCCGCCATTAGAGGAGAAATTACAAACTTATGTGAGTTGAATTATTGTTGGGTCTAAATATATCATAATTTATCAAAAGTGTGTATTATTAATGTAAATTAGCTTGCCCATGTCATCTATAATATTTATTTAAAGAATTTTCAGCATTTTTAGCGGTGTTGCTGGGCTGTGCCGTGACCGATCGAATTGTAGCGGCGGCACATTTAAAAAATTGTTCCGCTAAAGGAAAATTAACCAAACCCGTAAATCGGGAACAGATAAAAATTAACAGTGAATTAAGAAAATGTTCTTCTTTTACAGTGATCCTGAGACTGATGAATTTTAAACTAATTATACATTTGTGCATTCGTAGGCGGATAGTTAATGTTGAAATTTAACAATTTTGGTTCTTTCAAATAACTTAAATGTATAGGGAAGTATGTTTATCAGTGATAATTAAATGTCAGCTTGGCAATATTTAACCATTTTCTGCTAATAGAGACAGTCTTGTGTTCCATAGCTAACGCCGGAAAATAATTCAGTAAATATGAAAAAAAACCACTGCATTTAGAAAATGTGTGCCAAGGCCGAATTATGTAAAGGATTTAATTCTCAACTAAATATTCTTAATCAATTAATATGAGTTCACGTAATTTTTAAATGTACGTAATTCTTTTGAAAATGAATTTTTATTACCACACGTAAATAAGAGAAAAGTTCTACAACAAAGTTCATACTTACAGAAGAAAGTTAAAGAAAGGCAAATTAACTAACTAAAAGCAAACAAATTTAAAAAAGGGTAACTGATTATTATTAATCTTTATTGAAAAAATTCATGCAATGCAATTTCATTAAAATTTATCATTATATGCTGAAAAATCTGTTCCATCCATAAGAATAACATCAAACGACATATTAAATTGTGAATAATTAGGATGAATCCATATGTCACCAATATTAATATTAATTTATGTTTCTATATTTGTAATATTTAAAGCATTTTTTATCTCATCGTCAGGAAAGGAGCAAAATTGACAACTCGATTTTTATCATAATTTACTACAGAAAAAATTTATTATCCTTTTAGTTTTACTGTTAAACAAGCGCATTACATTTTATCATCAATTTCTGTAGTAACTGTGTTTGAAATTTTACCTTCTTTAATGTGTATATTAGGTTTTTTGGATTGAATAAATTTTTCCCAAATTTTCAAACTCAATTGACCAACAAGACTTTCTATTATTTCTTTTTCGTTTATAATTTATTATTTTTTGATGTAATATTTGGAGTGAAGAAAATTGTATAATATCCAACTAGTGGAACTCATTCGTAAGCTTCTGTTACTGGAATAGATGATCTTTTTTAAAGACAGATGATTTATGATTCAATAGAAATTATCTACTCATTTATCTTTGTAAATAAATGACAGATTGGGAACAAAAAATAAGAATTCCAGAAAAAAGTACAAAAGTATGAGGGTAAACTGCAACCAAACCCTATTCGAGATTCAATAACAGGACCTCATGGTTGTGGAAAACAACACTAACGATTGGTCAATATATTCTAGTACTTGAAAGGTGTAATTGGAATACAATTAAGCATTTGTACATTTATTCTAAAAGTTTAGATCAACCGAAATACCAACAATTTATAAAAAGATGTGAAAAAATTGAAGATAAAGTAGAAGAAAAACATACAACTTTTAACGACAATAATGAAGAACTTATTCAGTTAGATGAATGTAAGTAGAATTCAGTTGTATTTTTTCAAGATTTCATTCTTGAAAATCAAAATATAGTTAGAGAATATCTTACTGAAGGTAGACATTAAGGAACAGACTGTTTACATTTAACTCAGACATATTCAAAAATTCCAAAAATATTTATTACAGTTAATCTAAACTTTTTAAATATTTTCAGTCAACATGATTCAAATGGTATTTACTGTAAATTTCTTGTAAGACATTTGAAATACGACTATTTTTTTTTTCAAAAATAGGTAGTTCATATTGGAATAAAGATGAATTTTGTTTTATTACAATTGATATGGCAAGAAGTATTAATGATGGTGAATACAGAGAAAAGATTAAAAATCTTTTAGAGATTGAACATAAATGATGATAATAAATGTTGAACATGAATGAAAAATGTAAAATAAAAGTCATTATTGTTTTTATCCACAACACATATTTTCAAAATATGACCAAGAGGTTGCTAAAATGCTAAAGCAATAAAAAACAAAGGAACAATTAAAGAAAGAGTTTAGACTGGGACAGTCACATGTTTAGGACGGGTGGTAGGGACAGAGCATTGAGTTACATTATACTGAGTGCCCTATCCGAAAATTACCTCGAGCAATTAAACAGAGAACCGACTTGTGGAGATAACATCTTAGACCTACTGATAACAAACAGACCCGAACTTTTCGACTCTGTAAGTGCAGAAAAGGGAATCAGTGATCATAAGGCCGTTGCAGCATCCCTGAATATGGAAGTTAATAGGAATATAAAAAATGGAGGAAGATTAATCTATTTAGAAAGAGTTATAGAAGGCAGATATCAGACAACCTAACAGATCAAAACGAGAATTTCTGTTCCGACACTGACAATGTTGAGTGTTTATGGAAAAAGTTTAAGGCAATCGTAAAATGCTTTTTAGACAGGTACGTGCCGAGTAAAACTGTGAGGGACGGGAAAAACCCACCGTGGTTCAACAACAAAGTCAGGAATCTACTGCGAAAGCAAAGAGAGCTTCACTCCAAGTTTAAACGCAGCCAAAACCTCTCAGACAAACAGAAGCTAAACGATGTCAAAGTTAGCGTAAGGAGGGCTATGCCTGAAGCGTTCAGTGAATTCGAAAGTAAAATTCTATGTACCGACTTGAGAGAAAATCCTAGGAAGCTCTGGTCTTACGTTAAATCAGTAAGTGGCTCGAAACAGCATATCCAGACACTCCGGGATGATGAAGGCATTGAAACAGAGGATGACACACGTAAAGCTGAAATACTAAACACCTTTTTCCAAAGCTGTTTCACAGAGGAAGACCGCATTGCAGTTCCTTCTCTAAATTCTGGCATGAACGAAAAAATGGCTGACATCGAAATAAGTGTCCAAGGAATAGAAAAGCAACTGGAATCACACAACAGAGGGAAGTCCACTAGACCTGATGGGGTACCAATTCGATTCTACACAGAGTACGCGAAAGAACTTGCCCCCCTTCTAACAGCAGTGTACCGCAAGTCTCTATAGGAACGGAAGGTTCCAGATGATTGGAAAAGAGCACAGGTAGTCCCAGTCTTCAAGATGGGTCGTCGAGCAGATGCGCAAAACTATAGACCTATATCTCTGACGTCGATCTGTTGTAGAATTTTAGAACATGGTTTTTGCTCGAGTATCATGTCGTTTTTGGTAACCCAGAATCTACTCTGTAGGAATCAACATGGATTCCAGAGACAGCGATCGTGTGAGACCCAACTCGCTTTATTTGTTCATGAGACCCAGAAAATATTAGACACAGGCTCCCAGGTAGGTGCTATTTTCCTTGACTTCCGGAAGGCGTTCGATACAGTTCCACACTGTCGCCTGATAAACAAAGTAAGAGCCTTCGGAATATCAGACCAGCTGTGTGGCTGGATTGAAGAGTTTTTAGCAAACAGAACACAGCATGTTGTTATCAATGGAGAGACGTCTACAGACGTTAAAGTAACCTCTGGCGTGCCACAGGGGAGTGTTATGGGACCATTGCTTTTCACAATATATATAAATGACCTAGTAGATAGTGTCGGAAGTTCCATGCGGCTTTTCGCGGATGATGCTGTAGTATACACAGAAGTTGCAGCATTAGAAAATTGTAGCGAAATGCAGGAAGATCTGCAGCGGATAGGCACTTGGTGCAGGGAGTGGCAACTGACCCTTAACATATACAAATGTAATGTATTGCGAATACATAGAAAGAAGGATCCTTTATTGTATGATTATATGATAGCACTGGTAGCAGTTACTTCTGTAAAATATCTGGGAGTATGTGTACGGAACGATTTGAAGTGGAATGATAATATAAAATTAATTGTTGGTAAGGCGGGTACCAGGTTGAGATTCATTGGGAGAGTCCTTAGAAAATGTAGTCCATCAACAAAGGAGGTGGTTTACAAAACACTCGTTCAACCTACACTTGAGTATTGCTCATCAGTGTGGGATCCGTATCAGATCGGGTTGACAGAGGAGATAGAGAGGATCCAAAGAAGAGCGGCGCGTTTCGTCACAGGATTATTTGGTAACCGTGATAGCGTTACGGAGATGTTTAGCAAACTCAAGTGGCAGACTGTGCAAGAGAGGCGGTCTGCATCGCGGTGTAGCTTGCTGTCCAGGTTTCGAGAGGGTGTGTTTCTGGATGAGGTATCGAATATATTGCTTCCCCCTACTTATACCTCCCATGGAGATCACGAATGTAAAATTAGAGAGATTCGTGCCCGCATGGCGGCTTTCAGACAGTCGTTCTTCTTGCGAACCATACACTACTGGAGCACAGAAGGGAGGTAATGACAGTGGCACATAAAGTGCCCTCCGCCTCACACCGTTGGGTGGCTTGCGGAGTATGAATGTAGGTGTAGATGTAGACAATGGAAAAAGAACCAAGAACAGATTATGAAAACTTAAAAAAGAAGATAAATCAATTATCAATGCAATTGAAGACGGTAAACAAGGAATTTAAGAAAGAGGCCATAATGAGTTCAAAGCAATTGAAGAAAACCGAGAAGTTGAAAAACAAATGGTTCCATATAACCAACATTATATGGATAAATTTAACGATATGCCAAAAATTAAACAATAAGATAATGACAAAAGAGCTTACATGTCAAGTGAATCAGAAATAGATAAGTTGTTAGAGAATTATGAAAAGGAAAGGTATAATTGAAAGACAAAGACATAAAAAAATTAATATAAGTGACAGAATGTTAAAATATATTGCTCATCATGAAGATACGCCTTTTGGATTAAGACTTGTTGGCTAATTTATATAAGTTGGTAATTTACCAGTTACATACAGTTATGATAAAATAACAATTGGTAATAAAGAATATGAAGCTGCAGATGGTTTGATGAAATTTTCAATTAAAAAACATATTACTATGCATGAGGCAGTTAACAAAGTTAATTGTATTGATTTACAAAATTATGATAGAGTTCTACTCGACTCAAATGCTGTATATTCTAATAATAATAAAATAAAATAAAATGAAGTGAAGCAAATAAATATAATAATTTGATAAAACCAGTTATTGAAAGTTATTTTCCTGGTTTTTAGAAAGAAATCTTCATTTCAAAATGTTCGCAAATGTTTAACTAAGAAACATACAGAAAAATCAATCAAATATATTTCGATGAGTCATGTTTGCGATTTAATCGATAGATTAACATTAATTCATGGTGAAGAATTAGCTGTACAGAAAAATTATCATAATGAAGAAGTTGGAATAACTCAAATATTGATTTTATTATTAATCATCCAAAAGGAATTCCTTGGTTAATTAACTTTTGAATAACTTACCACACAGATTTTGGAAAAGTGAAAATTATGGAAAAGGATTACGTAATACATTTATCAGTAAGTTGCCATTTGAATTACATATTCCTGGTTCTAATTATTCTGGTCACGGAACAAAATTTGAAGAAACATTAACTAGAGAAGATTTGCAAATAAATAAATCACATGAAGTCTGTAAAACACGTGACAGTTTTTATCGAGATAACGTAGATTTAGAAAAAGAACATGGAGCAGACAAAGAACTTAAATTAATTCCAAAACAAATAGTGTATTATTGCCATTCAGCGACGTCAATAAGAGGAATAATGTATTGAAAATGAAAATTGACAATGGGTTTAAATGTTGATGAAAATAGTTGGAGTTTACAAAAAATTCTTTACTTATTTTTGATCTATATATATGAAAATTTTTTATTTGATTACACTTTGCTACCTAGTGGAAAATTTAAACCAAAAAAATTAAATTTAAATTAAACATTGAATAATATAACCATACTGAACCATTTAAAGCAATGTTCAAATAAGGAAGATACATAAAAAACAAAGAACTGTTGGAAATCAAATTATTACATTAAGTATTCCTGTAGTAAAAAAATTTTAAACCCAAAGGTTTTTTTACCAATTTTTCTTGCTACATTAACAATTCACTCATTAGGCAGTCGTGCAGCATCAATTCCAAAATCAGTTAATCAGAAACAAAAAACCGATTAAGAATTAGAGAACAAAAAGACACAATCTACTAATGTAAAATTAAGGAAAATGATTGAAAGGTGAAAGTATTCATAAAATACTCAAAAATTTCATATTTCTTGATCTAATTTTGACATAGAAGAACTAGTAAAAAAATATAAAATTAAATTTTTTCGTGGTGTTTTTATGATTGATGGAAAACCTGATAATTGAAAAAATTTAGAATTTGTAAGCATAAATTTAGATACATCTAATGATAAATTGACATTTTTGAAAAAAAGTAAATGCTAAACTCAATGGCGATTTAGACAAACTCAAAAGTTTTCAAAACTACATCCAAAAATCAAAAATAAATGAACTTCAAAATTTCATGTTGTTAGAGTCATTGGAAAAAAAGAATATATCTTAAGATTTCAGTTAAGAGGAAATCGAAGAATAAATGGCCCAATCAAGAAATTTTCAAAAGAAATAGGTAACATTTTTATTTAAAAAAGTCCTATTGATTTTAAAGATTGAATATTAGTAAATGTAAGTGAGTCAACTGATAAAATGGATAGAGTGAACAAACAATATTTAAAAAAGGAAATAGTTACACCTTGTACTAATGCTGACTGTATAACTGTTTTAACACATTCAAATAATTATGTTAATAAAACTTTTCTATCAGATTACTTTGCAAAAAAGAAAGCAGAAGAAGGTTACTCAAATCATTTCTCAAAAAGTAATTTAACTCCATATTGAAACGGTTTAAGAACTCTTAAACATATAGTGTATGACAGACAAAATATTGAATTAAAGTTTAAGATTGGAGGCGAACAGAAGATGCATAATTATGATTACAGGTTCCTTCTTAAAAACATTGTGGTTAAAGTTCTATGTATGTATTAAGAATTTGCTATAAATAACTTTGATATGTATTAAGAATTTGCTATCAATAACTTTGATATTTTGGTAAGTGTTTATGATACTTTTTATGGCAGCACTCCTATTAATCAGTCAATAGTATTAAATAAAAGAAGTTTTCTAAGTCTAAGGTTTAAATATTCTGTTAAAACTATTCCAGTGTTTATTGTGCATAAATGGACAATCACTATCAGATGTACTGTCTCAAGGGTAAAAAATTTACTGACACACTTAAACCTCATACAGTAGCAACTACAAATGGAAAACAGTGAATTGAAGGTATTTGTTAAATCTAAATACTAGAAAGGATAAATTCACTAACAAAATTTATAGGAAATGTATTAAATATTCGTGACCAAATTATTAATCAATTACTCACACTAATGAAAAAAAATTTAAAACAGAAAAAATGTAAAGCCTTTTGGAATAGATGGATTATGACAAGCTGTTTTAGTCGAAATGGATTCTGTAAATCTAAAACGGCTATCAAAAACGAATAAGGGGTAAAAATGTTTATTAATTGTTATACAGTAGATAGTTTTGCAAAATTTGTCGGGATTTTCGAGATATAGATAAAACAAGTAAAGATTTAGCTATTACATTTAAAAAGTATTCAAAATATGTCATCCAACAATATTACAAACAGATAACAATAAAGAATTACATGATAAAGTATTTCAAGTACGAATGTCAAAATGTATTATTAATCACTATTAATTGTTTTTTGAATTAAAGGAATCTGTTGTTCAAAGTTGGAGAAATAATTTGATGCACAGGGAATTTATTAATGGGTTGATTTAGTGAAACATCTTGTCGATGAATATCATAAATTAAAACATTCTACAATAAAAATGAAATCAATAGATGTAAACACAGGAAATAAAAAAATCTGTTCATGTAACAAATTTATTAGATACTAACGCAAAATAATAAAAAGGAGATAAAGTAAGAATAATTAAATTAAAAGGAATTTTCGAAAAAAAATACAACATAACATCAACAGAAATTTTTGAAATTATATATAAATTATATATAAATTGGAAGATTTAAGTGGTGAAGAAAAGAAAGGTAATTTTTATGAACAAAAACTAATGAAAACAAATTTTCCATATGTTTACCTTCTTGAAAAAATTTTGAAAAAGGATATTAGAAAGTATAAGTGAAATGCTTAGGATTTGAAAATGCGTCAAACAATTGGATCGAAAAAATAAAATTACTACATAAAAATTTTTGTATGAAAATGTAGTAGGCTACTACAAATTTAAACAAGTTTCAAACTGGATATAATGTTCATTATTCTCACTGGTTTATAAATAAAGATAGAGTTTATTTTGATATTAAAATAAAAGTTAATAATCGAGAAATTATGTCAGAATTGTTTGAAATTTGACATTTGAATAATTTGAATCAGATAATTTTCATAGTTTTAGCTTATGAGATGTATATAAGAAACGTTGTGAATGTCATTTCAAATATATTAATGAAAGCATACTTGGAAATTTAATTTTATATTCTAAGAAAAGTTTGTTAGATTAATTTCATCTTCATACAACTCATGATTACTTATTGCAAAATATTGAAATATTTTCGACTCTGAACGATTTTTAAACTTTCTTTAAGTCTTTGGAATTCATTTAATGAACTAGTTTTATAATCAATTCATAAACATTTTTCACATTTTTGATATCTATTCGTGATAATATGCATTTGTTTTTTATTATTTTAAATCTTGTTCAAATAATACAGTAATAATAATTATAAAAATTTACGTTTAAAAACAAAAGTAGGTCTTAAATTTTAATCAGTTAACTGATGAACTACGTATATTACTAAACTAGTACTTTGTTCATTTCTGTCATGAAAATTTGTATGGTACTCTCATATATTTCGTTGATTTTTATTGATTATCATTAAATTTCTTATATACTTAAAATTATTTATTTGTAATTGATTGAGTGTTTTACATTAACCCCTATTTATTAATCAGCATGTTTTGAATCGAAGGTAAAAATTTTTCCAATATCATTGTTGAAAAATTTCTGCTAAAGGAATTTTATGTTCATGATTAAAGAATGTAATCTGGTCTCACTTATAATTTTTGTGTATATATGCTAAGTACCACAATTTCTTTATATTTTTACATGTATTAACTTTCAAAATTACTATTTAAAGCTTTTCTAAAATTCGAATATTCCATAATATCAATAACATCTTTTGCTTTAAAGTATGGATTATTTTTTCATCATTAATCATTAACGCTTTTTTTCAAATCTAAAAGGTGGTTATTTTTTAGTTTTAAAATGCTTTAGAAGAATTTGAAATGAAAAAAAAATTGATTATTATTATTAAGTAAATATTTTTCACAAGTTATTTATTTAGGAATGAAGAGGAGAAATAAATTTATTTTTTCAATGTGTAATCATGAAAAAGTAGTTCATAAAAGATAGAATTAAAATGAATAATAAATCTACAGAAATGGATTGTACTCATTGGTTATAAGAGAAACCAATAGAATATGGAAAATATAAATCAGAACATATCAATAACTGGAATAAAGAAACATTTACTTGTGTAAATTGTAAAAAAATGTCAAACATCCATATTATATTTTCATAGATGACTCCCAAAGGAGGAAAAAACTCTGCGAGTACCAAAAACATAAAGAAAGTTGTTATCAAGAGGTTGAATGGAATATTTGTTCGTAAATTATATATATATATATATATATATATATATATATCTATATATATATATATATATATATATACTATATATACACTCCTGGAAATGGAAAAAAAGAACACATTGACACCGGTGTGTCAGACCCACCATACTTGCTCCGGACACTGCGAGAGGGCTGTACAAGCAATGATCACACGCACGGCACAGCGGACACACCAGGAACCGCGGTGTTGGCCGTCGAATGGCGCTAGCTGCGCAGCATTTGTGCACCGCCGCCGTCAGTGTCAGCCAGTTTGCCGTGGCATACGGAGCTCCATCGCAGTCTTTAACACTGGTAGCATGCCGCGACAGCGTGGACGTGAACCGTATGTGCAGTTGACGGACTTTGAGCGAGGGCGTATAGTGGGCATGCGGGAGGCCGGGTGGACGTACCGCCGAATTGCTCAACACGTGGGGTGTGAGGTCTCCACAGTACATCGATGTTGTCGCCAGTGGTCGGCGGAAGGTGCACGTGCCCGTCGACCTGGGACCGGACTGCAGCGACGCACGGATGCACGCCAAGACCGTAGGATCCTACGCAGTGCCGTAGGGGACCGCACCGCCACTTCCCAGCAAATTAGGGACACTGTTGCTCCTAGGGTATCGGCGAGGACCATTCGCAACCGTCTCCATGAAGCTGGGCTACGGTCCCGCACACCGTTAGGCCGTCTTCCGCTCACGTCCCAACATCGTGCAGCCTGCCTCCAGTGGTGTCGCGACAGGCGTGAATGGAGGGACGAATGGAGACGTGTCGTCTTCAGCGATGAGAGTCGCTTCTGCCTTGGTGCCAATGATGGTCATATGCGTGTTTGGCGCCGTGCAGGTGAGCGCCACAATCAGGACTGCATACGACCGAGGCACACAGGGCCAACACCCGGCATCATGGTGTGGGGAGCGATCTCCTACACTGGCCGTACACCACTGGTGATCGTCAAGGGGACACTGAATAGTGCACGGTACATCCAAACCGTCATCGAACCCATCGTTCTACCATTCCTAGACCGGCAAGGGAACTTGCTGTTCCAACAGGACAATGCACGTCCGCATGTATCCCGTGCCACCCAACGTGCTCTAGAAGGTGTAAGTCAACTACCTTGGCCAGCAAGATCTCCGGATCTGTCCCCCATTGAGCATGTTTGGGACTGGATGAAGCGTTGTCTCACGCGGTCTGCACGTCCAGCACGAACGCTGGTCCAACTGAGGCGCCAGGTGGAAATGGCATGGCAAGCCGTTCCACAGGACTACATCCAGCATCTCTACGATCGTCTCCATGGGAGAATAGCAGCCTGCATTGCTGTGAAAGGTGGATATACACTGTACTAGTGCCGACATTGTGCATGCTCTGTTGCCTGTGTCTATGTGCATGTGGTTCTGTCAGTGTGATCATGTGATGTATCTGACCCCAGGAATGTGTCAATAAAGTTTCCTCTTCCTGGGACAATGAATTCACGGTGTTCTTATTTCAATTTCCAGGGGTGTATATACTATATATATATATATATATAAATTAATGATTGCTACATAATTACAAAATTTTTAAATAATTTTAGAATCGAATATATATACTTCGAAAAATTAAAAATGTTTAATTTACTAAATTAATCATGTGTATACACTTTACGAAGTTTTTTAATTATTATTTTTGATAATTTCTCTTTTTTTTATTTTAAAATGTTTATATTTTAATAACTTTATTACACATTTTTTGAGTGATAAAAATTTATTTCTTTTATTTAACAAACTTCATATTGTATCGTACTTATTCAATCTTGTAATGTAATGTGTTTATCAATACCAAATCTTAAAGCAATTTTATTACATCCAACTATAAATCATAATGATGTACTAAAGTACAAAAATTTAAATTTTTGAAATTAAACGCATAAATACATCATAAAGTATACAAAATTGTAAATTTTTTAATTACAGAAAATGATAAATATTTAATTTTTTAAATTAATCATGTGTATTTGCTTTTACAAATTTTTAAAATATTATTTTTGAAAGTTTATAGTTTTTTGTTTAATATGATAAGTTTTTATTATTTATATTACACACTTTATGATTGTTAAAAATTTAATTCTGTTATTTAACTTTGTTAATGTAGAATTATATTTATTCCGTCTTGTAATGTAATCAATATCAGAACTTAAAACAGTTTTATTACATTCAACTATAAACCATTCATGTTTAAATGATCTAATTAAATTCAGTTTCCTGTGTTGTTTTACTTTGAGCTTTTTTTATAATCATCAAAAGTAATTTCATTTTTTGCAACATTTTTAACCTCTTTGGATTTTTATATTCTACTCTATAAGCATATATTTTCGAACTTAAACCACCATGTTCTAACATAATTTTTTCACAGTTTTCATCCTTCATTTTTTTCTAAAACATTTGTTGTTTTTTTTTTTGGTATTTTATAGGTATTATTTTTTGAATAGTCGCTCAATACTGATTGCAATTCTTTATAAGAACCTTCATTAATTAGATCTTAAATAAACGAATATGTATCCATATAAGATATATCAACATTTTCACCATTAATTCGTTGTATTACATTATCATGAAAATCCTACTTTTTTCGAAATATCTTGAATACTCATTCGATTATAATTTGGTTTATTGAAATTTTTTCACATGATGTGCAGATACATTTCCTGAAATACCGTAGTATGATTATCATTTTGCTTTGATATTTTTTTATATTTTATGGATCTGTTAATATTGTAATATTTTGTCTAATTCTAATAGTTTCCATATTAACAATAACAGATTTATTCATTAGCATATAAAAATCTTTTTCAAATTAGTTAGTGCATTTTTTCTCCTATCTGTGATAAACCAAAATTTCATTTCAGCCAATCAGATTGTTCAAATGATAATCTCCTATGGAATTTTGTTAATTTTAAACTACATTATAAGAATTGCTTAAGGTTTCTATAATGTTAAACATATTTTCCGTATTTTTTAATGTTGTTCATAATTTATTACCTTCTTTCAGTGCTGATGCTAAATTCTTGTGTATATCATGTAATTTTTTGATTCTACATCTGCTTCGAAAAAGTCATCATATTTATTATCATCTGATATCATAAGTATTTTTTCAGAATTAAATTATTTTGGATCTAACCACTAGAAATTTTTAAATGGTAAAAATTTACATTGCAAAACCATATAAATTATTTGCATCTAAATATGTAATATAATTTCTCTGGATTAAAATATTTCATATAGTTATTATTTGGTTTAACATATCTTTTAATAGTTTGTGATATTTCTCCTCAAATCCCTGTTTCAAGAAATAAAATCGTGCCAAAATTTATTAATAAATCTAATCCAGTTTTTGGATGTTTAACACAGAATCTCAAGATCCCAGCAAAGACCAAGCTGGATAGATTTTATGAGATTTAAAATATGTATCTCTAAAATTTATGAACATATCTGGCAATATTGAAACATTAGATTTATTATATAATTTTGTATCTTTATATAAATTTTTAGTAATGAATTTTATTCCAAACTAGTTTGGCTCAATTATAATTTTCACCAGAAATATTGCATTTATTATGTTTTGAATAAAAGCATTCCTTTTTAAGTAATTTTGTTTTCTGTAGTTTTTCTACACATATACTTGTAATGATGAACTCTTTATAGCTGTTAAATCTAATTGTTCACTTTTAAAATATTTTGCTGTTTCTCTAAATCTTTCTTTTGTTGGATTAGAAGATAATTTATCAATATCTGAAGCCATAAATTTAAATGTATCAAAAAATTTGAATGTTAATCCATCTTCAGCGTTTTGCTAATAGAAATATATTTTTGTTCGTTATTTGGAATAGTATTAATATCTTCTTCATCTTATGTTAATTCTTTAATAAACAAATGAACACCATAATTGGTAAAATTATGAATATAAACGAATAAATTATGAAAATTAAGATTACAATCTTCATGTGCAGACCCTCGATATTATCCTCTTATGTAACAATGTTCTCTTACCTTTTTTATCGCCCAGACACTAGTTTTGAAAGGCAACATGTTCTATAGATTGTCAACATTATGGCTTGGCCTGTTGATTCACCAGATCTGTCTCTAATGGACCACATATGGGACATCATCCGACTACAACTCCAGTGTCATCCACAAATATGATTACCCATACCTGTATTGACCAACCAACTGCAACAGACACAGGACTGTATCCCATAAACTGACCTCTGGCGCCTGTTCAAGACAATGCGTACACATTTCCATGCTTGCATTCAGTATGCTGATGGTTACACCTATTATTAATGTATCACTATATCACGTTTGCAACAGCGTATCTCACACTTATATTAACTTGTGATCTTACAATGTTAATCACTCAGATATGTTACCTAGAGAAAAGTGTTTTAGAATTAGAACTACTTTATTCTTGTATGCTTCACTGTAAATATACCAATATATGTGTTTTCTAGGCATTATCCTGTTGAAAAACACAGCACAGTAGGTCTAATCTCCAATTAACACACAAATTTTAATTCACGGTGCATGGGATAACCTCAAGAGTGCTCCTGCTGTCATATGAAATCACACCCCAGAGAATAACTCCAGGCTTAGATCCAGTGTTTTAGCATTAGACAGATTGAATGCAGGCCTTGAACTGACCACCTTCTAACCAACACATGGTGATCACTGATACCAAGATGGAACCAGCTTTAGTGGTATATGAATAAGAGTTCTGGACCACGTTCACCGAGATAGTGTTTATCTGGAGCTCCAAACGATATTTTTTCATTTTATTTACAAAATAAAAAATCTTATGAATAGTTTTCTTTACAAATAAGTTCTCCGAGATCATGTTTATCTACGTCTGCAAACGAAATTCTACTTTATTTAAAAATGTAAAAATCTAATAAATTTTTCTTTATAAGTAAGTTCTACCAAACCTCATATGTCTATACCAATGATTGATGTTTTCAATTACAATCTTCATTTACAAACTCAAAGGTACATTTCAACTTAAACATATTAATTTTTGAGAATGTACATTTTTTCTATATAAATAAAATTTAAAGCAGTGTACTCCAAAGCTGAGCTATTTCAAAAATTAGAAAATAATTGCAAAGAAAAATATGGATGTAGTTTTATGAATTTAGGAGGTTATTACAAAGAAAAACGTTATTCAAATGTTATCTTAGGGATCATGTTTCTCAGATGAAGATTGACTGGGGTAAACATCACTATGGAGTATCCTCAGGTAACTGGACAACCTTCACCCCATTAGATCTTGCTTAATGGGGGGAGAATCGCACTGTTTACAACATTTCTTGCAACTTGTCCTCCAATATCGATTCTTCTTAGCTTGTGCTGTTTGGCTGCTGCTGTCGGAACTAACTTCTGGGACTACGTGGCAGTGCCCACAGAAAAACAGGTGTTTAAGGAATTGCATAGGCAATACAGTGGAGAGTCGCCAGAATGAGGAAGTGCAAGTGCACTATGGGGCCTTGGCTGTCCATGGCTTGATGTTGACAGTGGTCCTGTGGCCATGATAGAAGATGCAGTATGTGTTGTCAGCTGCGAGGCCTGTCCTGTGGTCTCTGTTCTGTAATATGGTGTTGGGCACAGCTTCATAAGAAAGCTGATACTGTAACAACTTCACTGCAGAATAACATACTGTAATTGTGAGCAGTTCCTTGCTTCAACTTCGCCTTTCTGCTAGTGTGGGCTTCCAAGTTTTGTAGCCATTGTCAGTTCAGTAATGACTGCTGCACACCTTTTGTGTCTCATTCCGTCCATGTTCTGTACAGGCGATTAGCGCAGACATTTTATGGTTTACTATTATCGTGGCAGTGCGGAAGTGTTGTAACAAATATGTATAAAAGGCTGTGTGCAGTTTAACGGTTTGCGGTGGTCTTGCTGCTCGGTTCTTATTTGAGCTATGAACATTACAGTATATTAAGCAAAATTTGAAAGACAAACCTGAGCTGGCGCCCAGACAAATTGTGCGAATAGATTAATTCCTTTTGCAAAAGATTTTAATTTGACTGAAATTATTGCTCAGATAATGGAGCCATTTGTACGTATAGCTTTCGGATTTTATGTGCAAAAACAGTCACTCTCATTCGAATTTTATGTACAAAGATAGTCACCCTTAAACTACTCCTGACTGAAGAGAGACTGCTGGTTCAAATTTGGTGCAGTGGTGTATCTGATCTTGGGCTAATAAAAGTTCTAAGCGTTTGAAAAGAACCTTGCTTCGTTTGGAGTTTACGGGCAAAAAGTACGGTTTTGTTTTAGATTTTCGAAGTGCATCACTTCTATGCTTTAAACTTGTAGGAATTAATTCTATCTTTGCATGAAGGGTAACGTCAAAAAGAATTTTTTATCCATTAATTTTATCTGTTGTCGTGACAGGATATTTAAATCCATTGAAACGGTTAAAAGTGAATCAAATAAATAAAAAATGCGTTCTTACGATAAAACTAAAGACTCGCTTTCCTAAGTCTAGCTTCATTCGGATCTTAGGTGCGGAACAAACTTTCTTTATTTTTCAAACTTGTGTTTCGTATAAATTCATTGCGTTTTAAGCGTTGCGTTTCCATATTGTGGGATCCTCTCCACTCGTCTCTTATAGGATGCTTAAAGGATGCTGCTTTCTTTGATGGCTAAATAACAATTCAAGTAAATCATATTAATGGTTTTTACTACAATAAAGTAGATTGACGATACTTAATTTTGGTTTACAAGAACGTGTTGCAGGCTATCGGCGACTTGCAAATAATCAATGTCTTTCGCTACATAGAATGTCCATGAAAGTAACGGAAATGGATCACAACTTCTTCTGTCTAGCCGAGGCTGGCAAGAGGCAGCTCTTGTCGTGGTGCGGTCCTAGTCAGCAAACAATTGGCTGACATCCGACGCTTGTCGATATGTTGAAACATACATCCCCCCCCCCCTCAAAGTGACGGACCAGCTTCATATAGGGAGTGCGACAACAGCGGGGGAGGCAGGAGTGTGGGGGAATCAATGGAACGGAATCTGTGGCAGCAGGGGACGTTAAGCCTCTGGCCGCACCCCGCAATCTGCCTTTCGTTCTTACGGAAACGTCCCCTGGAAAACTATCAGAAGGGTACGTGTAACCTCCTGATGCCATGAACCAGGTGAAGGCGGCGACTGCTGCAGTGAGGGCAGGTCCAGCTCCATCGGTAGGACGAGAGGAGGTGGAGGAGTCGAAGGCTCCGTCTCCATGGGGTCGTCCCGCAGTGTTGTGATGACACCCTCTGGCGGCTGCTCTGGCCACACTGTCCTCTGGATCCGTGAATCTGGGGGAAGTGACACTGAAAGATCATAATGTAAATGACATAGGCGACGTTGATTTTGATGTAGGCGCTGCAAGCTGTCGGGACCTGAAATAAGATTCATGCAAGCACCATGTCGATAGTAGAATGTAGGTTCCAGCTCACTAACTCACTCACTATCTCAATACTGCATTTTCTAATTAAATCAACCGATTTTTTAAATTCAGTCTATTTAAATCATTCCCTCCAATGTCTGAGCTTTAGCTCAAAACCTCAATTTTTTAATAACTCTACCGATTTTAGCTATTTACCTCATTTTTCGTTCACCAACCGATTTCTGAGGTCTTTATTTCATATAAAAGGTGATTGTAACAAAATAAATTTAATCACTCATTTCCCTAGGTGACTCTAAGAAATTAAATTTATATCATTTTTTTATAAAAGGTGAATGTAAGAAAATAAATAAAATAAATTGGTAGCCGAAAGTAAATTAATCACTTTCAGTTTTTATTTTCCGAAAATACTTCGAAAGGAAATGTAATCATGATCTCTATAACTTTCTCTAATTTTTATTCATTGACATAATTAAAAATTTTCAGTAAGTATTCTATGTTGTGCATCGTATGTAAGATTCTTCTTACCATACATAACTACATAAACAAGTGATTCATTAGGAAGTTCATCATTAAAACTTGCACAAAGTTTCATAGTCGTTTTCTGTGTAGTTATAACATTCTTTCTAAGAGTCATATTGATTACATAAATCGGATAATTCGTTATGAAACTAAATGGACTAATATCGGTATCTGATTTCAGTAGAGTATTTCGTTTAAAATCGAGAAATGCAGCATATACCTTGAGAAAATTATTTGGTGGATTAATATTCCACATTTCCCGTGGAAAAACTTCATTCTGACCATTTTTCATGTACATGCTCTGAAGTTTAACGTGATCGAGTAACGAAGAATGAAGTAGCTGATTATTTGTTCGATTTACCTGCAATGCGACCAAAATGAAGTAAGACATGTCGAATTCTACCGAGTTGTAGCAATTTGTGATATCTAGATCGAAATTTTTCTTTCCACTCAGTCCAGCAACTTCTTCAGTTTGAAGTTCATAAAAAGAGATAGGAATTTTGGGATTTTTCAGAATGTTTTCTCGCTGTTCTAACTCGTAATTTAGTTCGTCTCCAGAACTTGAACTACGCGTAAAAATTACAGTTAAATCTCCTTCAAACATAATTTCTTTGTAATCTTTAAAAATCCACCAAGCATTGACAATGGATAAAGGACTTCATTTCTCATACTCTTTATTTTTCCAGTGTTAAGAATATGTCCATCTCAGCTTATTTTGTCAGTAACAGATGAAGTCAAATGGAGTAATAGTGATGAGGAAATAAAAGGATGTCCAATTCTAGATAAAATATTAATCCCTTTCTTTATAGTTATGAAGTCAAACAGTTTTGCTACGTAATTATCGATTAACCGCTTGTTTGATTTTCCATGGTATGTTCCAATTATACTGAAACTCATGTACATTTGTGCATGATTTAAATGAAGCAACCCATCGCCAATATTTATTTCAATTTCGGTATCCTTGATGGGAGCATTTAATTTATTTTTAGTTTTCTCATTCACAGGGAATGAGAAATACTCTCAAATTTAGTCATGATTTTTTAAGGAAAAAAATTATTAAGACATTTCTAAAACAACTGTTATAGTAGCACCATTAAAGTATATTAAATCATCGTTTTCATCAGTTATAGTAATGTCTAAGTCTTGAATAGGATCAAAAATAGAAATATCTAGAGGATAATGTGGTTCATGAACTATTGGTCCACCAAATTCTGCATTAGCCTTGAATGAAGAGATAATATTAGTTTATCTGTGAAAATGATCAGTATGCTTTACAAACTTTCCATCAGCAAGATTGAAATTTGTATTGATCGGTTCAAACGGAATATTTTAGAAACATCTTTAGCCACAGCTTTTTCTTTAGCCTCAACAACTTGATTACTAAAACCGAGCAAACTTCCAATAGTATCTGCTACGTCCATATGCAATTTTATGTCACTTTAGATAACAATTCTGTTTAAAATTTCATCTGCTTTAATGTGAATATTGGGCTTTTCCAATGAATATTTTTAAAAAAATTCTAACTATACTGATGTACAGGAATTTCTATTGTCTCTCCATCACAGTAAAGTTTATTATTTTTCGATGTAATATTTGGAATTAAAAAAGTTGAATAAAATCCAACTAGTGGAACATTAATATAACTGTATTGTATTGGCACAGTCAAACGTTTTCTCAGAACATATGACTTACCACTCAATTTAAATAATCTACTCATTTACTACTAAAAAAATAATTAATAAATGAGCAAACTAATTGGGAGACAAAAATAAGTTCCAGAGAAGTAGTTGAAAAACAAATATGGTAAGATTTTACCAAATCCTGTTTGATGTGCAATAATTGGGCCGAGTGGATGTGGAAAAACAACATTAATGATTGATAATTAAATTTTAGCACCAGGATGGCTGAACTGGAAACAACCTTATCATCTGTATATTTATTCAAAAAGTTTAGATCAATCAAAATATCAAGAATTTATAAAAAGATGTGCAAAAATTGAAGATAAAATTAATGAAAAAATTGTTAGTTTTATAGAAATAACGAACAAATCGTTCTATTAGATGAATGTGAAGAAATTTCAGTTGTTGTATTTGATGACTTCATTCTCGAAAATCAAGATATCGTTAGAGATTATTCTATTAGAGGTAAACACAAAGGAATAGATTGCTTTTACTTATCTCAAACTTATTCAAAAATACCTAAACAGTTATTCAGAGACAATCTAAATTTTTTAAATATCTTTAGACAAGAAGTAATATTTACCATGAGTTTGTTGGAGGAGATTTAAAGTTTGACCATTTTACAGAAATTTGCAGCAAAAAGTTCTCAGTTGAAATGTCGCATCAAATTTGGATAAAATCCCAAGCTTTCGATGACTACCTCTATCATCTTCGTTCCTGACGAAAATGACGAAGGTAGTCATCGAAAGCTTTGGATTTTATGCAAATTTGACACGGCGAGTAAACCAAGAACTTTTTATGCAAGGAATCTGTCGCAAAAGACTTCGTAGTCAATGTGTAGCAAATGTTGGAATGACCAGTTTGGATTTTTCACAATAGACATGAATAGAAAACCGGATGATGGCAAGTTCAGTAATAAAATCCAACATTTCATAACAACCTAAACACCAGAGATAAACACATATGTTCAACGCAAACATTAGAAATGTTTAATTAATGTTGTTCTTCCCTAATAAATGTTTCCAAAGTATGATGAAGAGGTTGTTAAAAAAGCTAAGTGAAATAGAAAGAAAGCTGAAGAATTGAAAGAACAATTCAAGTTTTGGAAAACACAACCAAGGACAGAGTGTGAAAAATATAAAAAAGATCAACCTGTGATAATGTTTTGAAACCAATTGAAGAAAACAGAGAGGTTGAAAAGCAGATGATTCCATATCGTCATCACATAGAAGATTTTGAAGATTTATCACGAATTAAACCATTAAGAGATTGGTCTGATGATATTCCTGGCAAGTATGACTATGCATTAAGTGAACCAGAAATTCAGGATCTGTTGAATAAATACCAAGAAGAGAAACAATCTAAGGAGACACAGTCCAGCAGTAGTCAAAATGAAGCAAAAAAGGTTAATGTAGGTGTTGTGTAGATACGCGTAGTCAGCGCGTACACAACTTTCCCAATAGAGCGCGCCCCACTAAGCACAACAGTGCAGGCGCAGCGCTTGTCCATCTCCGCACTACGAGATGGTGCTGTCTTAGAGACGGACTAAATTCTGCTTCTGCCGATCTGCGTATAAATGTGTAATGCAGCCAATGAGCTTGCTGTTAACGCAGAACCTTTTCTCCTCGTGGATCACACTCGCGCAGTGATACCTGAACGCTCGAGGTATTATAGCGAGCTTACAGACCTCCGATTAGTCAGTCTGCATTAGTCTGTACCAGTCTGCATTAGTCTGTACCAGTCTATAGTCAAGTTTCAGTCTGCGCCTAATAAGATTACCATATTCCTGTACATAGCCATGAAGATAATGTATAGACACTTTGTCAAGTATCAGAGATATGTGAGAATAAGATTAACATAACAAGACCAAAGGAACTTCAGATTGTCAATTGTAAACAGCATCCAGAATCAAGTTAAGTAAGGTTTATGATTGTTATTATTTTAATAAATGTGTGAGAAAATTAATCAAGTTCTGTTTAAAGTTGGTCACCGTCAATCTGCTACTCTAAGCGTGCAAGTGGTATTTCTATCGTCTGACCTAACAGCAGAAGATAAACACCCCACGATAGGACCACGAGACATATTGCTGACACTCGCCTACTTCGTTAGAGCGACAAGTCAAATAATCTGATGGTGTGTGTACCGAAGGTCTTACGGTACACACACCAAATTGGTGACGAGGTACTAAGGAAACAGATGATTTCCGCACAATTACGGATGACCACGTGTGAGCCTGAAATAAAATAGAATTACAGTGGACTTCTGGAAGAGAAACTTGACAGTAACCCGCTCTCTTGCAGCTAACATATCATTATTGCAGTAATCTAGTCGCACTTGGAGTTTTCAGATAACCATGGACCTCACGGCGCAGATCGTAAATCTCATGGCACAACAGACGCAACAGGCGTTGCTTACAAGAGTGGAACGTTTGGAGTCGCAGCCTGCCGTAGCGTCTCCGCTACAAATTTATCTTCCGCCACGACCTTTCGCAGTTTACAACAGCAAGGAAGAAGCGTGGCCGGACTATGCAGCACGCCTGGAACAGCACTTCCTCACACACCAGATATCAAGTGATGTAGAAAAAAGATCTTATTTTTTGGCAAATTCTACATCTACATCCATACTCCGCAAGCCACCTGACGGTGTGCGGCGCAGCTATCTACAACCTTCTCTTAAAACTGAATCCGACTTGTGAACCGACAAATTTGTCATTCCCAGCTATCAAAGACTTGCTCGAAAAATACTTCGACAAGCAAACGCATGTCGCTGCTGCAAGGCATATATTTTACTTATGCAAGAAAAAGGCACAGCAGATATACACGGAATGGATTACACAGTTGCAAGGATTAACTAGGATCTTAAAATTTATTTGTGAAAACGGAAAGTGTAAGAAGTCCTATGCAGATTCTTTAATACGTGATATGCTCATCATGGATTCACCAACGAGAAATTAAGGAAAGAGCTCCTTAGTTTAATCAAGGCGTCCTTGCAAGATTGTTTACCAATCATTCGAGCACACGAACAAAGCCAAGCTTCTGTGAGTGTGGCACAAGACGACGGCTGTGACGTGTTCGCGACACAGGCACGCGACACGGGGCAACGCGGCCCGCGTACCCAAGGCCGTAAACAGAACAGCCAGGCTAGGCTCACGCGATCTAAGAACGGATCACACACCCAAACTAAAAGACTAAACTTGAAATCATGTCTTAAATGTGAAATCCATCATCACAGAGACAATTGTTACTATCGTAACGCACACTGTGACTTTTGCAAACGAAAAGGGCACAAATCAGAAGTGTGTAATAAGAAAAGTGTACTGTCCAGAAATAAGTTTCGCAATAAGAAATTGCTTAATTTTAAGAAGTATACCTCCAATGCGTGTGACGATATGAATAGACAAGACTATATTCAGGTTTCAAAAGTTAAACATAAAGTTAATGGTATTGTACAAAACAGGAACAAAACTTTGTATGTCACATTAGTGGTGAACAAAATACCTATCAAATTCCAGATTGACACAGGATCGTCGATCTCTATCATAAATCTGCACACGCATAAACGGCTAGGTTCTCCTAAATTGCAGCATTTTGACAGCTCACCGTACAGCTACAGTAATGAACAAATTCCAGTCAAAGGTGCACTGACGACGGAAGTAACTTACAAACAGTTTACCAAGACAGCTACTTTAGCAGTAGTTAACACCCATAAGGCATCAAACTTGCTGGGTCTGGATCTCTATAACGAATTAGGCTTCACAATCCATGAAGCGAAACACGTCACACATGAAGTTCCGAAAGGAAAATTACAAAGAGTGTTGCAGAAGTACGAAGATATTTTTTCCTCCGCGACAGGCAGTGTAACAGATTACCAGGCACACATTGCGCTGACACCGAATGCAGTGCCGAAGTTTTGCAAAGCTAGGACTGTCCCTTACGCAATGAAAGAACGCGTCAGACAAGAATTTGACCGTTTAGAAGGCAATGGTATTATCGAACCAGTCACATGTAGCGCCTGGGCAACACCAATCGTTGTAATAGAAAAGCCAAATGGATCATTACGTATCTGTGGAGATTTCAAGAATACTGTCAATTCACAGTGCATTATACAGGGTGTTTCAAAAATGACCGGTATATTTGAAACGGCAATAAAAACTAAACGAGCAGCGATAGAAATACACCGTTTGTTGCAATATGCTTGGGACAACAGTACATTTTCAGGCAGACAAACTTTCGAAATTACAGTAGTTACAATTTTCAACAACAGATGGCGCTGCGGTCTGGGAAACTCTATAGTACGATATTTTCCACATATCCACCATGCGTAGCAATAATATGGCGTAGTCTCTGAATGAAATTACCCGAAACCTTTAACAACGTGTCTGGCGGAATGGCTTCACATGCAGATGAGATGTACTGCTTCAGCTGTTCAATTGTTTCTGGATTCTGGCGGTACACCTGGTCTTTCAAGTGTCCCCACAGAAATAAGTCACAGGGGTTCATGTCTGGCGAATAGGGAGGCCAATCCACGCCGCCTCCTGTATGTTTCGGATAGCCCAAAGCAATCACACGATCATCAAAATATTCATTCAGGAAATTAAACACGTCGGCCGTGCGGTGTGGCCGGGCACCATCTTGCATAAACCACAAGGTGTTCGCAGTGTCGTCTAAGGCAGTTTGTACCGCCACAAATTAACGAAGAATGTCCAGATAGCGTCATGCAGTAATCGTTTCGGATCTGAAAAATGGGCCAATGATTCCTTTGGAAGAAATGGCGGCCCAGACCAGTACTTTTTGAGGATGCAGGGACGATGGGACTGCAACATGGGGCTTTTCGGTTCCCCATATGCGCCAGTTCTGTTTATTGACAAAGCCGTCCAGGTAAAAATAAGCTTCGTCAGTAAACCAAGCGCTGCCCACATGCATATCGCCGTCATCAATCCTGTGCACTATATCGTTAGCGAATGTCTCTCGTGCAGCAATGGTAGCGGCGCTGAGGGGTTGCGGCGTTTGAATTTTGTATGGATAGAGGTGTAAACTCTGGCGCATGAGACGATACGTGGACGTTGGCGTCATTTGGACCGCAGCTGCAACACGGCGAACGGAAACCCGAGGCCGCTGTTGGATCACCTGCTGCACTAGCTGCGCGTTGCCCTCTGTGGTTGCCGTACGCGGTCGCCCTACCTTTCCAGCACGTTCATCCGTCACGTTCCCAGTCCGTTGAAATTTTTCAAACAGATCCTTTATTGTATCGCTTTTCGGTCCTTTGGTTACATTAAACCTTCGTTGAAAACTTCGTCTTGTTGCAACAACACTGTGTTCTAGGCGGTGGAATTCCAACACCAGAAAAATCCTCTGTTCTAAGGATTAAACCATATTGTCTACAGCACACTTGCACGTTGTGAACAGCACACGCTTACAGCAGAAAGACGACGTACAGAATGGCGCACCCACAGACTGCGTTGTCTTCTATATCTTTCACATCACTTGCAGCGCCATCTGTTGTTGAAAATTGTAATTACTGTAATTTCGAAAGTTTGTCCGCCTGAAAATGTACTGTTGTCCCAAGCATATTGCAACAAACGGTGTATTTCTATCGCTGCTCGTTTAGTTTTTATTGACGTTTCAAATAAAACGGTCATTTTTGAAACACCCTGTAGATACATACCCGATTCCGAAACCGGAAGAACTGATGTATAAATTAGCAGGGGGTGTGTATTTCGCCAAACTGGATTTAAAGGAAGCATATCTGCAGATCCGTTTAGACAAAGATACACAAAAGTTTATGGTAATAAATACTCTATTTGGATTGTACAGATACAGGCGCTTACCATTTGGTATCGCAAGTGCACCAAGCATCTTTCAGCGTTACTTGGAACAATTAATTAGAAATTGTCCTAACGCAGTTAACTATCTTGATGACATAATCGTCTCGGGAAAAACTCAATCAGATGTACTAGATAACCTGGAAGAACTGTTCAAGGTTCTCAGAAAGTCCAATCTCAGGTGCAACAAGGACAAATGTATATTTTTTGTCAAGAAAATTCAGTATTTAGGACATATATTGTCAAATAACGGAATCAGTCCGTCACCACAGCATATAGAAGCAATACAGAAATTGCCAGCTCCGAAAGACTTAAAGCAACTAAGAGTTTTATTAGGCCAAATTAATTATTACCGGAAATTCATACCGAAAGCAGCTGAAATTTGCGAACCGTTGCACAGATTGCTTCGTAAAGGAGTCGCGTGGAATTGGTCCAAAGAATGCCAGCGCGCATTCGACAAACTGAAACAACATTTAGTAGACACAAAATGTCTTACGACATATGACCCACAAAAGGTGATCACTATTGCGGCGGACTCGTCAGATTACGGGATCGGTGCAGTCATGTCCCATAAACATCATGGAATTGAACGACCGATTGCATACGCGACGAAAACTTTAAACTCAAGTCAACGAAACTATAGCAAAGTAGAAAAAGAGGCACTAGCAATTATGTTTGCAGTGAAGAAGTTTCATGACTACATATACGGACGAAAATTTATTCTGCTCACAGACCATAAGCCATTGGTGACAATATTCGGACCACATAATAGTGTATCCACTAAGACAGCACAGCGTTTACGACGTTGGGCATTGCTACTGTCTAATTACAACTACGAGATCTTACAGAGATCGACGGCAAAAAATGCCAACGCCGATGTACTTTCACATCTACCGGTGGGTCAAGATGAACATTTTGACAAATCAGAGGAGAAAATTAATCAAGTTCTGTTTAAAGTTGGTCACCACCAATCTGCTACTCTAAGCGTGCAAGTGGCATTTCTATCGTCTGACCTAACGGCAGAAGATAAACACCCCATGATAAGACCATGAGACATATTGCTGACACTCGCCTACTTCGTTAGAGCGACAAGTCAAATAATCTATGTGTGTGTACCGAAGGTCTTACAGTACGCACACCACAGTAGGTGGAAGAATGTTAAAGTATATTAACCATAGTGAAGATAAAGTTTTTGGATTGAAACCTGTTGGCATGTTTAAATATGTTGGTAATTTACTAGTTGAATTCAATGGGGATAAATTAAAAATTGGTGGAAAGACATATGAAGGAACCGATGGATTAATGAGTCTTTTAACTGAAAAACAAATTACTATGGATGATATGAATGAAAAGTTCAATGGTGTAGATTTATCAAATTATGCAGATTTATTATAGAACTCAGGAGCATTGTATTCTGATAATAATCCAAATAAAATAAAATCAAGTAGAGGTAATAAATATAAATATCTGATAAAGCCAATTGTTGATGACTATTTCCCAAACTTAAGAAGACCAACTATAGATTCTTTAGATTTTAGCTCATCTGAGACTGCTGAGAAGAAAGGTAAAGATTTAATTAAAAAGTATACAAAGAAACCAGTTGGATATGTTTGGATGAATGATGTTTGACAATTAATCGATAGATTAGCAGTAATCCATAGTGAAGAAATAGTGGGGAATAAAAATTTTCACAATGAAAAAGTCAGCATAGAACAGATGTTAACAAATAAATTTAGTGATTTCATAATCGAAAATCCAAAAGTACCAACTATAGATTCTTCATATTTTAGCTGGGAGCGACAAAATAAAATAAAATCATAACGATGGCTGTAGGTGTTTTTATTTTTTGTCACAATAGTAAATGGTCGGCGTTCCAGAGAAGTCCTGCTAAAAGGATAGACATACAAAATCCAAAATAAATTCCATATCTGATTAGATTTTGAATAATTTACCACACACATTCTAGAAGAGTGATAAATATGGGAAGGGAATAGTAAACACTCTGATCAGAAAATTACCATATGAAACACGTCTTCCAGGCTACTCGTACTGTGGTCTGGGAACTAAATTGGATGAGTGACTAGTGCGTGGTGATCCAGGAATTAATCCACTAGAAGAGGCTTGTAAAAAACGTGATATTGCTTATCGTGGTCATAAATATTTAGAATCTAGACACCAAGCTGATAAAGAACTTTAGTTAGGTGCAAAAGAAAGAATGTATGCAAGTGATGCTTCATTAGGAGAAAAAGTTGCAACGACTCCAGTTCGAGGCTACAATGTATGTAAAACGAAAATTAGTAATGGGACTCAATCTTGACGAAAATGTTTGGGGTTTATAAAAATCTTTATAAATTTTTAATCTATATAAATGAATAACTTTACGATCGCTTATACTTTGCTACCTATTGGCAAGACTAAACCAAAATCAATTAAATTAAAGTTGAATAATGAACAATTAAATGTGATTGAACCATTTTTGACTGATGTTCAAAACTGGAAGAAAGAAAAGAAAATTGTTGGAAATTTGCTTGCTACATTAGCTATTCCTGTTGTGAAAAAAATTATTCAATATCTAACTAAAAAGAAGGAAGAAAAAGGACTAACACAACACAAAGGTAGATTTCTACCATTACATTTGGCTGCATTACCATATATAGCAACTGTTGATTCACTTGCTGGCATATCTGCAGCAATCGCAAATGCAGTAATAAACAAGAAAAGAGCAGACAAATAATTAGAACAGAAAAGACATAATTAAGCAATGGAGAAGAAAGTTGGTGTCGGACTGAAGAAAGCAAAAATTTTTGAAGAGCTGATCGAAAAATTTACCAGTCCTTTATCTAATTCTGATACATAAAAACTTGCTAAACAATTGAAAATTAAACACTTTTGTGGTGTATTCATGATTGATCAATTGCTAAATAAACCATTAACAATAGAATGTGGAATAGTAGATTTAGGTACTTCTGATCACGCTGGTACTCATTGGATTTCTTACAATAAAAATAATGACAAAAAATTTCTTTCTGATTCATTTGGTGGTAATATACCAAAACAACTAGTTAAATATTTGGGGGAAAATGAACTATACTACAATACTGAGAGAATCTAAATTTTGATGAAGTAATATTTGGCCATTTGTGTCTGTTTGTTTTGAAACTGTGGTCTGCTAATTATAATTTTAATCATATTTTAGATTTAAGAAATGGACATTTTTGGAAATACGATAGGCCTAACTAAACAAACTGAAGGGCTTAGTGTGAATGCGTTCGATCTAGAAAAAATCAGAAGTGAAATTGATCCAAAAGTAGAAAATATGATTAAGCAATTTCAATCATCAATAGACCCAAATATAGCCAATACAATTAAACATTTTCAGAAAGAATTCAGTGCTATTTCTATAGTAATTAGAGGTTATATTGGCTTTAAAGGTAGAAGACTTGTGAATATAAATTACCCAATTGATGCAAAGGATACAGTGAACAAATATTATTTCGATACTGAGTTATCAAATATGGTCACAAAGTCTGAATACGCAAGTATTGTGACACAATTCACGTAATATGCCACTAAAAAAGACATTATACAGATTCATCAGGATAACATTTCTCTTGATAGAAAGGTGAGAAGTATGCATACAGATCTTTCATTTCCTTTAGAAAAAAACAGGGGACAAGAAAACATAGTACATATAGACAAATAATTGAATTTACTTTCATGGCTGGGAGCGATCAAAAAATGCACAATTCCGACTATGATTTCAGGCTCAAAAGAATTATTGTTGTTGGTAAGAATATAAATAGAGACTTGAAGTTTGATGACTTTGACATCACTGTAAGTGTGGCTGGTAAGCTATACCAAATAAATAATAATAATCACTCCATAATGGTACACAAATCAAATTTTCTAACTGTAAGATTGAAAGACGAAGTTAAAACCATTCCTGTAGATGTAAAGTTAATTATAGTTGTTGAAATAATTTAAAATTTAATAAGTTTTATCTATATAAATGGATAATCACGATAACACTTGGCATTTAGTCCTTAAGGATAATCACATTTATTGCTTCAAGTGTAAAAAATTTACTGAGACACATAATCCACACAGAGTAACAACAAAAAATGGAAGACAAAGAATCGAAGGTCTTTGTACAATATGTAAAACTAAAAAGAGTAAATTCGTTATGAAAATTTCGTAAGTGGTGCTGGTTGGAATAATATTTGTGAAGAAATAGTTAATGCATTACATAAACTAACGATAAAATATTTTAAGAGAAGACAGGTTATCTCTTTTGGTATAGACGATTTATGGCAAGCTGATCTAGTCGAAACGGACTCTGGTAATTTGAAACGAAGTTCAAAAATAAATAAATGATATAAATATTTATTGACTGTCATTGATGTCTTTTCGAAATATGCTTGGGCTATCCCAGTTAAAGATAAAATAGGTAAAAATGTATCAGACGCTTTTCAAAAAATATTTACAGACAGACACCCAATAAATTTTCAGACAGATAATGGCAAAGAAGAATGAGACCTTCACTCTGCAGTGGAGTGTGCGCCGATATGAAACTTCCTGGCAGATTAAAACTGTGTACTGTACTGAGAATCGAACTCGGGACCCTTGCCTTTCGCAGGCAAGTGCTCTACCAACTGAGCTACCCAAGCACGACTCCCTGCCCGTCCTCACAGCCGCAATTCCGCACGTATCTCGTCTCCTACCTTCCAAACTTTACAGAAGCTCTCCTGAGAACCTTGCAGGACTAGCATTTCTGAAAGAAAGGATATTGCGGAGACATGGCTTAGCCACAGCCTGAGGGATGTTTCCAGACTGAGATTTTCACTCTGCAGCGGAGTGTGTGCTGGTATGAAACTTCCTGGCAGATTAAAACTGTCTGCCAGACCGAGACTCGAACTCAGGACATTTGTCTTTTGGGGGCAAGTGCTCTACCATCTGCAAGGTTCGCAGGAGAGCTTCTGTAAAGTTTGGAAGGTAGCAGACGAGGTACTGGAGGAAGTAAGGCTGTGAGGATAGGGCGTGAGTCGTGCTTGGGTAGTGCAGTTGGTGGGGAGCATTTGCCCGCAAAAGGCAAAGGTCTTGAGTTCAAGTCCTGGTCCGGCACGCAGTTTTAATCTGCCAGGAAGTTCCAGTGGCAAAGAATTCTGCAACAAAGAATTTCAAGGACCGATGAAGGAATGCAACATCAATCATTATTTAACTTTTTCAGAATTAATAGCATCTGTTGTTGAAAGATTCTACAGAACATTGAAAGAGAAGATGTGGAATAAATTTGACATACACGGAAATTATAAATGGGTTGTCTCAGTTTCGAAATTAGTAAATAAATACAATAACACCAAACATTCAACTATAAAAATGAAGGCAATAGAAGTTAGTGAGAAAAATTTAAAAATAGGCACCATTTTATCTAATGAAAAAGCTAAATTTAAAAAAGGTGATAAAGTGAGAATTAGTAAACTTAAAGTTCTTTACAAAAAAGTATATAAGGCCAACTGGTCAACAGAAATTTTTGAAATTCGAGATGTTATTCATTCTAATCCAATCACATATAAACTGGAAGATGTCAAAGGCAATGTTTATGAACAAGAACTGCAGAAAACAAGATATCCAGATGTATACTTAGTTGAAAAAGTTTTGAGAAAGAATGGAGATAAAGTATATGTTAAATGGTTGTGATTTGATAATTCACACAACAGCTGGGCAAATAAACATAAAGTAATTTTATAAGATGTAAGGTGTTGACTTATGTCTCGAATTTTTCATGCATATAAATAATATCAGCAATCAACTCTTCTTGTCGGTAATCACCCAAAAGATTAAAATAATTTTGATAGCAAACAATGGCCAGGTTTTCATTCATTCTTTGGTAAAAATTCATTAAATTTGGATTGTAATTCAGTCTTAACAGTTCTTCACAATTAGGATATGAATGTTGGTCTTAAATTTTCATTAACTGTTTGAGGAACAACATGAGGTAATAAACTATTTCTTTTTCATCACTTTATTTATTATTTCTGAAGAAATATTAACAGTTTCTCTTAAATTTTCTATTTGTTTCTTCTCTAATTTGATTATTTCTTTATTTTTTGTATTTATTTTTCTAGTAGTTCTACGCAATAATTTTTGTGTCTAATTTGATCTTTATAAAACTTTTTTACTTCTTTTCTAATCTTATATTCTCCATGTTTTCTAATTGAAGGTAAACATTCATGAGTAACCCCTCTTTTAATTTGTTTGGCTTGTTCTTTTTTGAAGATAAAATTAAAGAATAGAGACCAGATTCATTGATAAACACTGTATTTTTTGTGTATTTAAAGGGTGCTATGCGATAGCACCACTTGTTCCTATAAATTTTCTAATGTAATTCGTTCATCAACATCAAAATTTACTCTGATAACTTGTTGTGGATTAACGTATTCTTTTGCTTTAAACCATGGATTATTATTTTTGTCAGTAATTATGATAACTTGCTTATTGTTGTATGTAAGCTTGTTGTTGAATAGATCTAAAATCGACTCCATTTATTAAGAAAAAATTTTATTAGTTTTGCAAAAAATAAACAGTAGCTGAAATCTATAGTTTGTATTCACCATATTTTTCTAACTCATCTTTTAAATTGTTTTGCAGCTGGTAATTTCGAACTCATAACTAAATGATTCATTGATAAAAATTGTTCCTTTTTTATTTTTACAAATCTAATAAAAATTATTTATTATAAATGGGGAACCTAAATGAAGTGGAATCTAGAGAAAAAGAAACTTATGAACTAATTGAGGAATCTGAAGAAACTGATTGTGCTGTATGTTTAAGTGACGAAAATCATCAATTTGTCAAAACAAACTTCAATCATATTTTTCATAAAGATTGTAGTGACGAGTGGTTAAAGGAACAAGAAACTTGTCCATTTTCAGAACAGTTATTAATTACAGAGCACCAGCAAGAGCTGATGGAGCTGACTTTACTACTATGATGATGGACGACATTCTTGATTATACAGTAGATAATATACTCGAAGCAACATATTTTCAGATGGATGATGGGCCTGATTATGATGATGATGATTATATATATTTAATTGCAAAGGTTAGAAGAAATTACTTTTTCACAGATCTAATAAATATTTTTCTATATAAATGGATTAGGTTCAACAGCAGTCTTCTGTGAAAACCAAATTTTGCAAATACTGTTAGACTGAGAAGTCAACTGATAATTTTACTTTACAGAAATGCACAGAAGGTTGTTATAGACCTATGTGTAGACTATGTATAAATAAATATCATGTAAAAAATTACAATGAAAGTCGAATTCCTTGCATATGTGGAAAAGTGTTGCTTAATACTATTACAAAGAACATTTACATCAGATTACGACTGGAGAACATTCGAAAATATTATTACTGATGAATAACGAAGAAGCTGTCACTGGTCAAGCATCCGCATTTACAAATAAATGTAAAGCTTGTCTAGAGATTTAAGTTGTTTTTATATAAATCCTTCACATAAAGATAACTATAACAATAAATGTACGAAGTGTACTTTAGATTACATGAAGAATAAAAAAGCTAAAGCAGCTGAAACTAAAGAAGCGCCAGCTGAAGATGGCTTAGGACTGCAACCAGCACAAGCATCTTGAACTTAATGATTAATAATCTATTAAATAATAATCCTTATCCATCAATTTGAGAGTCCTTCTATTCGTGAAAAAAACTGTTTTTGCAAATTTAATGATTTTTCCCCTTTAAATAGAAGGTGCTAAATGGAAAGATACACATTGCTCAACTTTATGAACAATTGGGGCAATTCACCATTGCTCAAATATGTGATTATTGCAAAAGAAATAATTTACAAGGATATAGCAAATTAAGAAAAGTTGACCTAATTACATTTATTATTAGACATTCTACACCTAACATGAGGGACAATCTTTGGAAGCAATTACCCTACCATAAATTTGAAAATGATAATGTTTTCCAAACTAAAGAAGATAAAAAATTGAAAAGAATGTTTCCATTTTCTGTAGATGTGTTTGCCAAAACTAAAAAAGATAAACTATTGAAAAGACTATTTCCATTTTCTACAGATGTGTTTCCGAAACAGGAAACTAAAGAAAATAAAGCATTGAAAAAATTATTTCGTATATAGGCCTATTTACTTTGAGTAACACTGCCTGCATATTTATGTTCAAGTTCCATTAAATTGAAGTACATCTAAATGTAGATCATTATGTGTAATATGATGTGATACTGCTTGTTATTTTATTGGTTTTTACTGGTCTTCAAATTTCATAAATATTAAATGGACATCACACAAGCCCTAGATAGTAACATTTAGGCGTTGGTCGTGCCTGCCTTGCGTAATAAATAATACAGTATTTTCACATTTCTTACTTAATGGTGGATAGCCATAGACAATAAGTTCATTTTCAGAATAATTTTTGCACTGCTTAGTGAATGTTTGATGAGGGATGAGTGTGTTGCTTGAAGATGGGAGGCTTATAGGTAGTTGATGCAATTTAGGTTGTGTAACAGCACTCAAGTAGGTTGGAGGCCGCCCTTTCTTTTGTCATGAAGATAACATAAACAACTGTCTTTGAATATCTAATGTAAAGTTTTGCTTTTTTGCTCCTGGTCATTGTGCCGTTATAATTGTCACGTCACAGAACCCAGTGTTCTTTCTCAAGAGGTGACGGATTAGGGAAGTAAATAACTTCTTTAATTAAGGGAGTCTCCAAGCAAATCTGTACATGTGTGGATAGACTGGCACAACAGAGAATTAGTTCTGGGACTTTACGAAAGCACATTAGATGCTTGGTACATTGAATTTTCTGCATAATCATGTAACACCTCAACTGTCACGTGATCCTAGCAGAAAATTATTTGTTTGAGAGGAATGTTATGTAAGGCGCCGGTATTTTGGTCACCTTATATGTAATAATTATTAAATAAAAGTCAACATTTATGTTAATTAATGCAGATATTTTATATCAAGAGAGATCAGTGGTTAGGGTTGATGCAGGCTAGATTCTCCCAAACACAATAAAATAACACATGCTGGAAAAATTAAAATAGCAACAAAGAGGAGGGAGCAGTCAAAAGGGCTGTGGGCAGCAAAGGGGACTCCTCACTGAGGATGACCAAGAGAGCCACGCCAGAGTGAGGTTACAGTTACAATTCAGTGACCGTGTAGCTGTTGGCCATTTCAAACTAAAGTGAGCCCGTGAAACAATGCCATTAGTCAGCTGTTTGAGCATGTGTTTGCATGAATCTTTCGAGAAACATCTCAAAGGTTCTGGAAACACTGTGTAGGCTGCCAAGCAGTTTCACATCATACAAGAGTGGGAGGAAATTGTTTTGAATAGAGAGCTGTGATTGACTGTGACCAAACCACACACTGGAGTAATGGAGGCTTGGCAGCAAGCATGCAGTCCAGTCTAGCAAAAGGGAGGTGAGCAGGACAGTCATTGAGCAAGGCTGCTCCGAGACATTGCTGGCAATGTGTCCAGTGACTAGTCTCTGTCTTACTTACTACAGTGCTGATAGCACTACTTAAAGTACGAGTGGTTTGTTTCTCTGTAGAGAGAGGATCAGATTGCTACTTCATTGTGGGGCTGTTAGTATTCAGAAGTGCGCATTTACGCTCGTGCACTAGATACTCATTTCTGCTCCTGGACAGTGTAGGCAAACAGAATGCAGAGTCTCATAAACGATTGCGATAAGCGAGTACCTTCAGACATAGCAGAGTTTGGTCCAATAATACATCCATTCTGTATGGCACCACCAGTCTTCTACAACATGGAAGATCCACACTTTGCTGATAACTTGGGTGATATTTGTGCATCGAGCTAATGAAGGGAACAGTAAAGTTAAATATGTGCAGTTCCACTAGTTTGTTTTGAAGACTTCATGTGACACAAATTTAAAACTATTCTGGCACCAGCCTCACGCATACAGATATTATACTTATACAGTGTAACTTTAAAGTAAATATATTTAATTGTAAATATGTATTAATTGACTTTATTGCAGATGTAATGATCTTATATTTTTAATTGAGTGATGGTTGTATGTGTTAAAGGTTTTGTTTTTGTTTCTTTTATTTGTTTATTTTCTGACTGTCTATGTTGCAACATGTATCTGAAAAACTGTTAAATGAATGTTATTTGATGGAATGTTTTGTAATTGTCTCTGGATTCAGCTCAAAACACTTCCCAACCTGTTTCCTCCCATTTCACACAGGTGTTCAACTAGTGGGATATTTGGTGAACTTGCTGGCCAGAGCAAAGAGCATGCATCACAAAGAGCATGTTGCATCACAGCAGCCACATGTGGAAATGCACTGTGTTACTGAAAAAAGCACGTCACTGTCCTGTCAAAGAAATGGCAGTAACATGGGGAGAGCAATGTAGTAGGCACTGGTTACTGTATCCTGCAGAAACACAGCAAGCTGTACCTGATGCCCCCCCCCCCCCCCCCCAATGACTGGGGTCAGACCTGAGTGTCATAGGTCAGTGCACTCCAGAACAGGTCCCTCATCAGGTGTATACCATACACATGTATGTCCATCACTGGCATACAGACAGAACATACACTCATCACTGAACATAATAGAGCAAATAGAGCACCATCCTACTGTCCAGTCAATCTTTCATGACACCAGAATAGCCGTGCTTGGCACTGTCATGGTGTCAATGGTAGCTCAGCTGGAGGCACATCTGATCTTAGTTGTGGTCCAAGCAGATGGTTCCCAATGGTCTTAGGTGATAACAGCAGGTGCTACTTGTTTCCTAGATGATGTTGTCAGACATGGCTGCCCTCACAATGCATCAATTTTCACATGCGTCTCTACTAGATGGATGTCCAGAACCTCATCTATGGGTATCAGTGTGCTGCACCGACCATTGCTGAAAGCAACAATACACCACCAATACACAGTGCCCAACATATCCAGCAGTTCGTCGGTGTGTCCATCCAGCTTCCCGACAATGTGAGTCTGTTCAAATGGCTGGAGTTGTTCAACAGGAGTGCCTTATCATTGGCGGGGCATAGTTGCACCCTAGAATGAATGCTGCAAACATTGTTCATCTCTAAATTCAGCAAAGTTACTGGCTGCAGAGTCAAAACAGATGGGCCTCCTGAGTACCATGTGATCGCCGATGGCCACAGCAAATGAATCATGAATGTTACAACCTACCAGTATTCACATATTATACCCATGTGCCACTGAACACAGTTCTTGAAGGTGTTACATTTTTCTTCTTGCAGTGTAATTAAAGCAAGAGAAACTGTATGACTTGAGAGTATGCAGTGAAAGTCTATGTTTACCATTTTTCATCATTATAGGAGTATTAATGTCACCAAATGTGAAAATTTTCTGTCTCTCAAATGTAATTAAGTACATCAACAAGTTATCTATATGTTGAACAAAACCTTCGGTACCAATTTTGAGGGCACAATACATGGATGCTACAATAGTCTTTCTTTCAGGGAAGTGCGCAACAACAATTTCAATGCTTGAAGATTTACTCTCTTAACTGCATAAACATTTCAAAACATCAACATTTTCTCGCTCAAAAATTGTAAATAGAAACATGTGAAACAATATTTAGAAGATAATACATAGAGCCTTTTACTTTATCTACTGAAAAAAAAATGAAATGATTGAGTGGCATTGTTGTCTGGGAGGCTCCAGCTGGGGAAATTTGGTTGCTGGGTTGCAAGTCTTATTTCAGGTGATGCCACACTGAGCGACTTGCAAGTCAGTGATGATGAAATGATGATGATGACAGCACAACACCCAATCCATGAGTGAAGAAAATCTCCAACACAGCTGGGTATCAAACCCAAGCCCGCTGCATGGCAGGCAAACATGTTACCACTCAGCTAAGCAGGTGGACTGCTTTATCTGTTGTTATAATTACGAGTACATAAGCTTCCATGGAAAGAGTCAGTTAACATGAAAGTTTTCTGAGTATGCAACAGGGACATACTGTAAACAACTGTGACTGATGAATCCAACATTTTGGCCATAGTTACAGTGGCCTTCCTCTGGGTTTTCTGGTGTTTTTCATTGTCCAGAGTCACTTATGTTTTTTGATGACTACTCTAAGTATTACATTAAGTCATAATTTTAAATAGTTGATCAAATTGGAATCATGAGCCCCATGTAGAGCCTTGAAGCTCTCAGAAGTAGACCAGCAGATAATCCCACTGCTGGAAAGCATCAGTTCAACTCCTGACATCATCAGGCCTGGGTGCAGACAGTAGTTCCACAGTTAGCAATGGGGCGTCTAGTGGTAACCTCTAGATGATCCATTTCAGGTCGTCAACAGGTTGTGGAGTACCTCTTGTAGCTGGCTGCAGGTGGGGACACACCATGCGTAGTTGAAACAAGCATTATTTATGCCAGCTCAGTCCACCACAGTTTTGCCAAGTCATCATGTCCTCGCCACGTGGAACAAGAATGTAGTCCAATGTCGACCATGGACAGGCTGGAATCCAGGTAATCATGGCTACAGTCTCCTTCTGTATTTCTGCGGTATCAGCTCTGTTACCACACTGGCAGTGAATCTTGCTGTACCAACAGAGCCTGCTTTTAGCTTCTTGCAAAAGTGCAGCCTGCTAGCTTCTGCTGTCTTCCTTTCGCTAATGCCTACTGCATCAGCTCATGGCGACATTTTTGTGCTGACCCAGCCATGGGTTTTTGCCCGCCAAGCAAAGGAAGTCGTGGTGCAAGTTGCCTCCCTTCTTTGTTAAATCCAGTCCACAGGATGACAGACTGCAATACTCTGAAAATAACTTGCAAACACTTGTTACCTTTCCATATATATGTACCCTATGTTTGGGCTTTTCTTATATAAATTCAGCCTGAACCACCATGTTCATTGATGGCATAAGTAACTAAAAATAACTTTTTAATGGGGACCCATTCATTTGAAATTTGGTGAGGTGTGTTCAGGGGGGTGAGCAGTTTTCTGCCTTATATAGGTATAGGCTGGACATAAAAAGTCAAAAGCAAGACTTTAGCTTAGATTGAAACACTTTTTGCCACAACTCTGCAGTGGTGATCACTACTATATTCCTGCACATGCTGAAACATTTGCTCTGCACTAATATGTCCATTCTATGTTGCTATTAACTCAACAAGCTTCCTTCGTTCCCCACTCGTAGACATTCATACACTGAATCATCATGTAACAGTATAGAGATCAACCTTATGAAATAATACTGCAAACTCTTTCCTCCAATTTATCTGGTGGTTTCGTCAATCACTGTTTTGGTACATCCCTCGGTATCCCATGGTACTTTGTCTTTGCAACAGAGGTTTGCCATATGCCTTTCCAGGAAATCCACCCCTGAAATTGTTCTGATGAATAACCAACATAGCATACTATCAGTACCCTCTAAGGCAGTGTGATTTACTTCCTCTACTCCAACACTAATTACAGATTGAGTCCTTTCTGCAGTGTTATGTTTTCTCATACCTTTTGGTACCTTATCATTCAAATTGAGCCATCGTGAATTTGTTTGCAGTTCAGTCAGTTCCTCCTTAGAGAGCACAAACCTTACAGCAGTGGATCACAACAGTTTCGCCCATGTAGGACAATTGTCCTGTGAGTTCTACCATGCATTGTTCATGGAAAACTTCAGTATGATGTTTTTTTTATGCCTTGTCCCCTTTTGAGGCAGTGCTTTCATCACCAGTGGCAGCAGATCCAGTGCATCTCTTAAAGGTTTCTGGACTACCTCTTTAACCACAACATTTGCAACATATTTACGTCATCAGAAATCCCTAGTGCATCCTTCACAGTGTCTACAGCAGAACTGTCATTTGCAACTACTCTCTGCATTACACAAGAACGATTGGTACATATCCCTATACATGTCCATAGAGGAATATATCTGCCACAAACTCCACTGACTGCATATAACACCCTTCGACTTCTAATTGATTAGAAACCATTGCATCTAAATCAGTATCATCCATATTGCTATTCCCACACTCATTCATCTCAGAACAGCACACATTTACTTCATCTGGCACTACAGCTAATTTAGGTTCTGAATTCACATTATTTTCAACTTTTACAATCTTACTACCTTATGCATACATTAACCTCCCAATGTTAACTTCTTTCTCTTGAGTGTCTACTTTTGCATAAGTACTACCCTTACTTAATTTCCCCCTTTCAATACACTTGAACCAAACTGCTCATTACACTACATTACATTAATATTTGTTCCATAAGTCATGAATATGACCTTTCATAATGAAGTGGAATGTGTCAGCTTAACAGAAGTCTTCTTTACACTATTCTATTTTTACAGTTACTTGTTCATATCTAAAAATTCATCTATCAAGTGGAAGAATTATCATTCAGAAATTCTTTTAATTTGCTTTTACATGCTGGTTGGCTATCTGTCAGACTTTTTATGCCATTTGGAAAATGACCTAAGAATTTTGTGGCAGCATAATTCACCTCTTTCTGTGCCAAAGTCAGATTTAACCCAGAATAGTGAAGATCATTGTTTCTTCCAGTGTTGTAGCTATGGACTTTGCTGTTATTTTTGATTTGGGATGGGTTATTAATAACAAAGTTTGTAAGTGAATATATATACTGTGAAGGTACTGTGTATGGCCTACATTCCTTAAATAAATGTCTGCAAGGTGATCTTGGGTGGCCTCCAGATATTATTCTGATTACATGCTTTTTCAAATGAATACTTGTTCTCTTAATGATGAATTGCCCCAAAATGTGATGTCAGACAAAAGCAGTGAATGAAAATAGGCATATTAGGCTAATTTACTGATACGTTTATCTCCAAAATTTGCAATAAATCTAATAGCATAAGTAGCTCAATTTAATTATTTCAGTAGATCATCAAAGGGTTTCTTTCAATTTCTCATCAATGCACACACCCAAAAATTCTGAATATTCTGGCTTATCAACAGACTTCTATTCAAAGTCTATATTTATCAATGGTGTTATGCTATTTACTATACAGAACTGTATGTATTCTATTTTCTCAAAACTTAGTGAGAATCCACTTGCAGAGAACTACTTAACAATTTTCTGAAAGACATAATTTACAATTTTCTCAGCTAATTCTTGTTTGTTGGGTGTGATTACTATACTTGTATCATCAGCAAAAAGAGATGGCTTTTCATCTTCATGAATATAGAATGACAAGTCATTAATATATATTAAGAACAATAAGGGACCCAAGATTGAACCTTGTGCGACACCATTCTTCATACTTCTCCAGTTAGAGGACTCAGCTTGTTTTTGCAGACTATCTGCACTGTTAATTTCAACCTTCTGCATTCTTCCAGGTAAATATGAAATAAACTGTTGTGCACTGTCCCATTCATACCACAATATTTATCTAGAAGAATTTCATAATTCAGAGAGTCAAAAGCCTTTGAGAGATCACAAAATATCGCAGTGGGTGATGTTCACTTATTCAGAGCATTTAATAGTTGATCAATGAAAGCATATATAGCATTTTCTGTTGAAAAGGCTTTCTGGAAACCAATTCAACATTTTGTTAGTACTTAATTTTTACAAATATGTGAAGACACTCTTGAATACATTACTTTTTCATGAATTTTGGATAAAGCTATCAGGAGAAACATTGGGTGGTAGCTGTTAGCATCAAACCTTTCTCCTTTCAACAACAGAATATTTCAGTCTATCTGGAAAAATGCCCTGTTGCAGTGAGCTACCATCTATGTGGCTGAGAATCCTACTTATATGTTGGTAACGAGCTTTTAGTACTTTGTTGGAAATGCCATCAATTCAATGTGAGCTTTTACTTTTGAGTGAATTTATTATTTTCAAATTTCAGTAAGAGAGCTGGCTTGAATTTCAGTTTTATCAAGTTACATAGTCCTCGATGCCATGGTTTTGTGTATCATCCTCATGTCATAGCCATTAGCTCCAAAAATGGACCTGAGGTTCTGTAGTTCAGCTTGCAGGTTGTGTTCATCACTGATCCTGTAGGCTCTCTTAGTTAAAGTTTGCAGGGCTGAATTCTTTTCCATAGGATGGTGGTGGAAGGATGCATGCAGGTACCTGTCCGTGTTGGTGGGCTTCCTATAAACTCTGTGTCCAAGCTTTCCCTCTGGCTTGCAGTAAACTTCCACATCGAGGAAAGGCAATACCCCATTCTTTTCTATCTCCATGGTAAAGTGAATTTTGCTGTGCTGCTGGTTGAGATGTTTGTGAAAGTTCTGAAGCTCTTCTTCTCCATGTGGCCAGATAACAACAGGGAAATGCAGAATGAAGAGCAGAACACCGTCATGCTACCATATGTACAAGGGGTTACTGAATGCCTGGGCAAAATTCTCCATCGGGCAGGCATTAAGCCAATTTTTCGTAGCAACAACAAAATAAAAGACATTCTGGGCTCAACGAAAGATACAATTGACAAGTTTCATGCCGCCGGAGTTTATGAAATTGAGTGCGAATGTGGACTGGTGTATGTAGGTGAGACTGGGTGTCCAATAAGCACAAGGTTAACTGAACACAAGAGATATGTCTGCCTCAAACAATCCAACAAATCAGCGGTGGCAGAACATCAGGAACAGTGCAGGATGAAGATCGAATTTCAAGAGGCCTGCATACTGGCGAAACAGCTGTTTAGTTTGAGGAGGAAGACGGGTACCAACTTCCAGCATCTTGGCTGCCAGCTGTGACAGCTTTGTGGAATGACCTGGTGGATGACATCGGAAGTTCACTGAGGCTTTTTGCAGATGATGCTGTGGTGTATCGAGAGGTTGTAACAATGGAAAATTGTACTGAAATGCAGGAGGATCTGCAGCGAATTGATGCATGGTGCAGGGAATGGCAACTGAATCTCAATGTAGACAAGTGTAATGTGCTGCGAATACACAGAAAGATAGATCCTTTATCATTTAGCTACAAAACAGCAGGTCAGCAACTGGAAGCAGTTAATACCATAAATTATCTGGGAGTACGCATTAGGAGTGATTTAAAATGGAATGATCATATAATGTTGATTGTCGGTAAAGCAGATGCCAGACTGAGATTCATTGGAAGAATCCTAAGGAAATGCAATCCGAAAACAAAGGAAGTAGGTTACAGTACGCTTGTTCGCCCACTGCTTGAATACTGCTCAGCAGTGTGGGATCCGTACCAGATAGGGTTGATACAAGACATAGAGAAGATCCAACGGAGAGCAGCGCGCTTCGTTACAGGATCATTTAGTAATCGCGAAAGCGTTACGGAGATGATAGATAAACTCCAGTGGAAGACTCTGCAGGAGAGACGCTCAGTAGCTCGGTATGGGCTTTTGTCAAAGTTTAGAGAACATACCTTAACCGAAGAGTCAAGCAGTATATTGCTCCCTCCTACGTATATCTCGCGAAGAGACCATGAGGATAAAATCAGAGAGATTAGAGCCCACACAGAGGCATACCGACAATCCTTCTTTCCACGAACAATACGAGACTGGAATAGAAGGGAGAACCGATAGAGGTACTGAAGGTACCCTCCGCCACACACCGTCAGGTGGCTTGCGGAGTATGGATGTAGATGTAGATGTAGATGTAGACAGCTGTCACAGAGCAACAGGCGCACAGTAGGCCACAGCGGTGGAGGGTACACAGAGCACTGACACGGCCTAGTTGATACTAGGCAGTTAGTAAACAATGCTTTGCTGTAGTCACCACTCAGTCTCCTATTCGCCAATTTCCACCAATGGCAAGCAGTAAAGGAAACTCCAAAGGAAAACACCCATTTCTGCCAATGACAACACGCAATACAAAGACCAATAAAATGAACTCCTAATACCATTCCTCCTCACCCTCACGTCCAATGACAGCACTCCTTCATAGTATATAAGTATCCAAACTAGTGCTCTTTCAGCAGTTAGCAATACACCCCGAGGAAGGTGCCTTGCAACAATCGCCGAAATGTCGGAATTTTACAGATGAGAATGTGGCCTGAAACCTAGAAGAATTTTATTGACTGTGACAACGGCCATGGAAGCCTGCATTTACATAGGTCTGACATACAGCGGCCTCATTCATTGGCAGCCTGCCTCCCGTGCTTAACCGTTCTCACTTCATTATTTTTCTGTATCCTATCTTTGAAACTCTCAACAGAATTAACTTGGCCAGTTAGGGTGGGGTCAGCTAAACTAGACAAGGGTCTGTCCTCTTTTACAGCATTTAACTTCCTATGGAGGCCTGCATTATCTCCTCTCAACAGAGCTATTTGTTTGATCAAAGATTCAGTCATTTCCTGCATGCTAAAAGCCTGTGTTTCTGAACCTGGTATTATGCAATCAGGGGGATATTGGATGTATATGGAGAAGGGCAGCATGAATGGTCACAGGTTTGTTTCATCTGTGGGAGAGTGCCACAGAGATATTGAAGAAACTGAACTGGCAGGCTCTTGAAGATAGAAATAAATTATTAACTGTCCCAAAAAGGTCTACAAACGAAGTTTCAAGAACCAGCTTTAAATGATGACTCTAAAAATATACTACAACCCCTGTGTATCACTCACATAGGGATTGTGAGGATAAGATTAGAATAATTACAGCACACACAGAGGCATTCAGACAGTCATTCTTCCAGTTCTCCATACATGAATGGAACAGGGAGAAATCCTAATAACTGGTACAGTGGGATGTACCCTCTGCCATGCACTTCATGGTGGTTTGCAGAGTATAGATGTAGATGTAGATCTTGAGCGTTTTACATTCTTTTAAGTTTGGCATGCTTTTTTTGTTGCTTCTTCAACAGTGTTCTGACCTGTTTTGTGTACCAAGTGCGATCAGTGTCATGTATTATTAGTTAATTTGGTATTCGTCTCTCAATTGCTGTCAATACTATTTCTTTGAATTTAAACCACATCTTGTCTATGCTTACATATTCAGATTGGAAAGAGTGGAGACTATCTGTTAGCAAGACCTCAAGTGAATTTTTATCTGCTTTTTCTTAAAAAAAAAAGAAGATGTAATTTGCATTTATTTTTGGTGGGTTTGGATGTTAAGGTATTCAGTGTTGTGACAACAACCTTGTGATCACTAATCCCTGTATCCATCATGATGCTCCCTATTTGGTCAGGATTATTTGTTGGTAAGAGATGAAGTATGTTTTTGCAACCATTTGCACTTATAGAGTAAAAGAAAACAATTATTAATTTATTCTGGTTGTCAAGTATAACATTTACCCATACTAATTCACAGGAGCTATCTGCTTCGATTTCACTACAAGGTAAACTACTTCTGACAGCTTTCTGAACACAGTTAGGTCCTTTGTAAAAACTTCAGCTGAATTTATTTCCAGCTTTAGCCAGCTTTCCCTACCTATAACAATTTGAGCTTCAGTGGTTTCTATTAGCATTTGGCATCTGGTTCTTTTCCGACACACTATGACAATATACAACTACAATGCCAATTTTTTCTAGGTTTACTTTCCTGTGTTTGTCATAAACCCTTTTAGTCTCACACCCTTTCTGTAGTTTCCTGAGACCCTCTAACCTAAGAAACCACCCAGTCCTCTCCACAAAGCCCCTGGTACCCATGAAGCTGCTTCCTGTGTGTTGTGGACCCCTGACCTATTAAGCAGAACCCAGAAACCCACCATCCCATGGTGCAAGTAGAGGAATCTGCAGCCTACACTGTCACAGAACCATCTGAGCCCCTGATTCAGACCCTCAACTTGACTCTAAACTAAAGGACTAAAGTCGGTTCTGTTGACGATGATACAGATGTCAAATGAGACTGGTTGTCTTTGCTACTTCAGCTAGCCAGTGTGCCTCAAGTAAGGGTGAAATTCATCTTGGAATAGCATTCCCCTCCAACACATTTGGTGGAGGGTCTTCTGGCCAGGGGAAAGGATAAGTCTCCATCTAGAACTGAGCACTGATTGTAGCTTGAAATCTCCACACAATTGGAGAGAAACATTGAGCTTTCAGAAAACTGGGAGGGGTGGGGGAGGGGGGGGGCATGTGCTAGATTTCACTAGCTCAATAACCCCAGCAGCTAGGAGATGATCCAGCTCCTGCTTTATAACAGCACATAAGTAAGGTAACGAGAACTGGTCTGGTATGGTAAGAATGAGGTGTGGCACCCAGCCAAAGGGTGATGTATGCCTGGAAGTCTGAGGCACATCCCAAATCTGAGTGAAATAAAGATGCAAATGTAGTGCAGTGATCCTCCAGTTCCTGGAAACTAAATGTCGTTCATATGACACTGACTACATTAGAAATAGAAAATCCAAATGATGTAAAGGTGTTGAGGTGAAAAATGTTGGTGGCAGACGATGAGCTACGTAACATTTTTGCAGAATGTAGTGATCAAGAACTATCCACAAAGAGGAATAGAACTGTCCCTGTAAGCCAGCAGACACCACAAGGGTGGGGACAAGTCAGGTGAGCCCAGTTGTGCAGACATAACTGGATTTATTAAAGAAACTGTGGCCCCTGTGTCCACATGGAAACATACATCCAGGTAAGAAATGTGAAACGTGAGAAACAATTTCTTCTGCAGAGGGACCACTGACTGCAGTGCATGCACAGTCTCCTGGTGCACAACGGGGGGCAGGATGGAGACGGGTAGCATGGCTTCAACACTCTCAGCAGAGGTGCCCCTTTTTGCCACAACACATACAGGACCGACAGTGATCTGGATAGTCTGCTTGGGAGTGAGTGGAAAAACACTGAACACTGAAGGCATGAAGAGAGTGGCCTGGCCCCATGAACATTGACAAGGGGCGACCAGAAGCTGGGCTACCTTAGAGACATCAGACAGTGAAAAATCAGAATGTTGCTGCAACCTGGGGTTGAAACGCATGGTGGTGTGTTAACTGCCGCAACTTGTGGTCTCACCACAAGTCATTTATTAGCAGTCTGCACAATGTCAAAAGAGTGTGCGATGAGCGAGATATCCTCCAACAATGGTTTATCCAGTTTCAGTGCCTCTGTATAAACTTCAGGATAAGGTGCCAACTGAATCACGACATTATGAAACAAAGAGTCTGCATATGAAGCCTTACAGCCTTGATTGATGCAGATGAAATCACATTTGCAGCTGAAACTTTGCAAGTCTGTAATCTAGGAGCAGTATGATTGTTTAGGCTGTTTATGGTATTGGTGAAACTCAAGCCTATAGGCAACCATATGATATCTCTGTGAGTTATAATTAGTCAACAGATCCCATATCTGCTGAAAGGAGAGCACAATGAAGCGACACGAAGGGGCCAATTTGTGAAGCAGAAGAAATGTGTCTGGCAGTGACCAAGGCAGAAATAACAATTGTTGCACTGAATCATCTGTGACTTGATACACCATCAAATGTTCCTAGTCCTCCATAGTGTCACTGAAAGGCAGAAATGATGAAGCATGAATGGGGTTGTCGACTGCAGGGGGTACAGAAGCCTGAAGCAAAGTGGTATTTTCACCAATCTGCGCACGGTCTCTCTGCCAGTGCCAACAAGAAATAGATACTGATCTATAGGAAACAACAAAAATTGCACTGCCTGATGATGTTTATATTCCTTTTTTATTACAATATGGTTAACATTTTCAATAGTTATTTGATCCTAATTTGCTATGTCTACAAAATAAATGGTACCTGAGCTTCAAGCGCTAATAGAAAGCACAGAAGCTGAAATCGTTATAGGTACAGAAAGCTGGCTAAAGCCTGAAATAAGTTCTGCAGAAATTTTTACGAAGTCTCAGATGGTATTCAGGAAAGATAGATTAGGCAGAATTGGTGGTGGAGTGTTTGTGTCCGTCAGTAGTGGTTTATTTTGTAGTGAAGTCGAAGTAGATACTCCGTGCGAATTGGTATGGGTGGGGGTTATACTTAACAGCCAAACTAAGTTAGTAATTGGCTCCTTCTACCGACCCCCAGACTCCAATGATATAGTTGCTGAACAGTTCAGAGAAAATTTGAGTCTCGTAACAAATAAATACCCCACTCATACGGTTATAGTTGGTGGGGACTTCAACCTTCCCTCCATATGTTGGCAAAAATACTTGTTCAAAACTGGTGGTAGGCAGAAAACATCTTCCGAGATTGTCCTAAATGCTTTTTCCGAAAATTATTTCGAGCAGTTAGTCCACGAACCCACGCGAATTGTAAATGGTTGCGAAAACACACTTGACCTCTTAGCCACAAACAATCCAGAGCTAATAGAGAGCATCATGACTGATACAGGGATTAGTGATCACAAGGTCATTGTAGCTAGGCTCAATACCGTTTCTTCCAAATCCGCCAGAAACAAACGCAAAATAATTTTATTTAAAAAAGCGGATAAGTGTCACTAGAAGCTTTCCTAAGAGAGAATCTCCATTCCTTCCGAACTGACTATGCGAATGTAGACAAGATGTGGCTCAAATTCAAAGATATAGTAGCAACAGCAATTGAGAGATTTATACCTCATAAATTGGTAACAGATGGAACTGATCCCCCGTGGTACACAAAACAGGTCCGAACGCTGTTGCAGAGGCAACGGAAAAAGCATGCAAAGTTCAGAAGAACGTGAAATCCCGAAGATTGGCTACAATTTACAGACGCGCAAAATTTGGCATGGACTTCAATGTGAGATGCCTTTAATAGTTTCCACAACGAAACATTGTCTCGAAATTTGGTAGAAAATCCGAAGAAATTCTGGTCGTATGTAAAGTACACAAGCGGCAAAACGCAGTCAATACCTTCGTTGCGCAGTGCCGATGGTACTGTTACCGACGATTGTGCCGCTAAAGCAGAGTTATTGAACGCAGTTTTCCGAAATTCTTTCACCAGGGAAGACGAATGGAATATTCCAGAATTTGAAACATGAACAGCTGATAGCATGAGTTTCTTAGCAGTAGATACCTTACGGGTTGCGAAGCAACTCAAATCAATTGATACGGGCAAGTCTGCAGGTCCAGATTGTATACCGATTAGGTTCCTTTCATATTACGCTGATACAATAGCTCCCTACTTAGCAATCATATACAACCGCTCGTTCACCGATAGATCTGTACCTACAGATTGGAAAATTGCGCAGGTCGCACCAGTGTTTAAGAAGGGTAGTAGAGTAATCCATCGAACTACAGACCTATATCATTGACGTCGGTTTGCAGTAGGGTTTTGGAGCATATACTGTATTCAAAGATAATGAATCACCTCGAGGGGAACGATCTATTGATACGTAATCAGCATGGTTTCAGGAAACATCGTTCTTGTGCAACGCAGCTAGCTCTTTATTCGCACGAAGTAATGGCCGCTATCGACAGGGGATCTCAAGTTGATTCCGTATTTCTTGATTTCCGGAAAGCTTTTGACACCGCTCCTCACAAGTGACTTCTAATCAAGCTGTGGGCCTATGGGGTATCGTCTCAGTTGTGCGACTGGATTCGTGATTTCCTGTCAGGAAGGTCGCAGTTATGGCAAATCATCGAGTAAAACTGAAGTGATATCAGGTGTTCCCCAGGGAAGCGTCCTGGGACCTCTGCTGTTCCTGATCTATATAAATGATCTGGGTGACAATCTAAGCAGTTCTCTTAGGTTGTTCGCAGATGATGCTGTAATTTACCGTCTATAAGGTCATCCGAAGACCAGTATCAGTTGCAAAGCGATTTAGAAAAGATTGATGTATGGTGTGGCAGGTGGCAGTTGACGCTAAATAACGATAAGTGTGAGGTGATCCACATGAGTTCCAAAAGAAATCCGTTGGAATTTGATTACTCGATAAATAGTACAATTCTCAAGGCTGTCAATTCAACTAAGTACCTGGGTGTAAAAATTACGAACAACTTCAGTTGGAAAGACCACATAAATAATATTGTGGGGAAGGCGAGCCAAAGGTTGCGTTTCATTGGCAGGACACTTAGAAGTTGCAACAAGTCCACTAAAGAGATGGCTTACACTACACTCGTTTGTCCTCTGTTAGAATATTGCTGCGTAGTTTGGGATCCTTACCAGGTGGGATTGACCGAGGACATCAAAAGGCTGCAAAAAAGGGCAGCTTGTTTTGTATTATTGCATAATAGGGGAGAGAGTGTGGCAGATACGATACGCGAGTTGGGATGGAAGTCATTAAAGCAAAGACGTTTTTCGTCGCGGCGAGATCTATTTACGAAATTTCAGGCACCAACTTTCTCTTCCGAATGCGAAACTATTTTGTTGAGCCCAACCTACATAGATAGGAATGATCATCAAAATAAAATAAGAGAAATCAGAGCTCGAACAGAAAGGTTTAGGTGTTCGTTTTTCCCACGCGCTGTTCGGGAGTGGAATGGTAGGTTAGATTAGATTAGATTAATACTAGTTCCATGGATCATGAATACGATATTTCATAATGATGTGGAACGAGTCAAATTTTCCAATACATGACATAATTAAGTTAATTTAACAACATACTTAAGTTAATATAACAACTTTTTCATTTTTTTGTGTTTTTTTATTTTTATTTTTTTTTATTTTTTTATATTTTTTATATATATATATTTTTAATTTATATCTAAAAATTCCTCTATGGAGTAGAAGGAGTTGTCATTCAGAAATTCTTTTAATTTCTTCTTAAATACTTGTTGGTTATCTGTCAGACTTTTGATACTATTTGGTAAGTGACCAAAGACTTTAGTGCCAGTATAATTCACCCCTTTCTGTGCCAAAGTTAGATTTAATCTTGAATAGTGAAGATCATCCTTTCTCCTAGTATTGTAGTTATGCACACTATTACTTTTGAATTGGGTTTGGTTGTTAATAACAAATTTCATAAGAGAGTATATATACTGAGAAGCTACTGTGAATATCCCTAGATCCTTAAATAAATGTCTGCAGGATGATCCTGGGTGGACTCCAGCTATTATTCTGATTACACGCTTTTGTGCAATAAATACTTTATTCCTCAGTGATGAATTACCCCAAAATATGATGCCATATGAAATCAACGAGTGAAAATAGGCGTAGTAAGCTAATTTACTAAGATGTTTATCACCAAAATTTGCAATGACCCTTATTGCATAAGTAGCTGAACTCAAACGTTTCAGCAGATCATCAATGTGTTTCTTCCAATTTAAACTCTCATCAATGGACACACCTAAAAATTTGGAATATTCTACCTTAGCTATATGCTTCTGATTAAGGTCTATATTTATTAATGGCATCATACCATTCACTGTACGGAACTGTATGTACTGCGTCTTATCAAAATTCAGTGAAAGTCCATTTACAAGGAACCACTTAGTAATTTTCTGAAAGACAGTATTGACAATTTCATCAGTTAATTCTTGTTTGTCAGGTGTGATTACTATACTTGTATCATCAGCAAAGAGAACTAACTTTGCCTCTTCATGAATATAGAATGGCAAGTCATTAATATATATTAAGAACAACAAAGGACCCAAGACTGACCCTTGTGGAACCCCATTCTTGATAGTTCCCCAGTTTGAGGAATGTGCTGATCTTTGCATAGTATGAGAACTACTTATTTCAACTTTCTGCACTCTTCCAGTTAGGTACGAATTAAACCATTTGTGCACTTTCCCACTCATGCCACAATACTTGAGCTTGTCTAGCAGAATTTCATGATTTACACAATCAAAAGCCTTTGAGAGATCACAAAAAATCCCAATGGGTGGTGTTCGGTTATTCAGATCATTCAAAATTTGATTGGTGAAAGCATATATGGCATTTTCTGTTGAAAAAACTTTCTGGAAACCAAACTGACATTTTGTTAGTACTTCATTGTTACAGATATGTGAAGCTACTCTTGAATACATTACTTTCTCAAAAATTTTGGATAAAGCTGTTAGAAGGGAGATTGGACGGTAATTGTTGACATCAGATCTATCCCCCTTTTTATGCAAAGGTATAACAATAGCATATTTCAGTCTATCAGGGAAAATGCCCTGTTCCAGAGAGCAATTACACAGGTGGCTGAGAATCTTACTTATCTGTTGAGAACAAGCTTTTAGTATTTTGCTGGAAATGCCATCAATTCCATGTGAGTTTTTGCTTTTAAGCAAGTTTATTATTTTCCTAATTTCAGAGGGAGAAGTGGGTGAGATTTCAATTGTATCAAATTGCATAGGTATGGCCTCTTCCATTAACAGCCTAGCATCTTCTAATGAACACCTGGATCCTACTATATCCACAACATTTAGAAAAAGATTATTAAAAATATTTTCAACTTCTGACTTTTTGTTCGTAAAGTTTTCATTCAATTTGATGGTAATACTGTCTTCCTGTGCTCTTGGTTGACCTGTTTCTCTTTTAATAATATTCCAAATTGTTTTAATTTTATAATCAGAGTTGCTGATTTCAGACATGATACACATACTTCTGGATTTTTTAATAACTTTTCTTAATATAACACAGTAGTTTTTATAATGTTTGATAGTTTCTGGGTCACTACTCTTTCTTGCTATCAGATACATTTCCCTTTTCCGGTTACAAGATATTTTTATACCCTTAGTAAGCCATGGTTTGTTACAAGGTTTCTTACGAGTATATTTAACTATTTTCTTGGGGAAGCAGTTTTCAAATGCATTTACAAAAATGTCATGAAATAAATTATATTTTAAATTGGCATCAGGTCCATGGTACACCTCATCCCAGTCTAACTGCTGTAGGCTTTCCCTGAAATTTGCAACTGTTAAATTGTTGACTGAATGTACTACTTTGGAGGACTGTTTAGTATTGCTAAATGGAGCTATGTCATATATTGTAACTAGCTGTGCACCATGATCAGAAAGACCATTCTCAACAGGCTGAGCATTTATCTGGTTAAACTTATCTTGGTCTATAAAGAAGTTATCTATCAGTGAGCTGCTATCCTTTACCACCCGAGTAGGAAAATCAATAATGGGTGTCAAATTGAAAGAACCGAGTAATACTTCAAGGTCATTTTTCCTATTACCCTCTTTCAGAGAATAGTCCCCACAAATAATAATTTGCTTCCCCCTGTCTGACAGATAGCACAACAAGGAGTCCAAATTTTTCAGAAATAGATTAAAATTTCCTGATGGGGACCTATATACAGTTACAATTATAAATGTGCCTTTATTTAATTTAAGCTCACAGGCAGATGCTTCTATATGTTTCTCTACACAAAATTTTTTTTTTTGTTTCTATACTTTTTGCACAATGATAACTTTTGACATATATGGCAACTCCTCCTTTCTCCATATTTTCTCTCATTACATGTGCAGAGAGTTTATATCCACTTACATTTACCTTATCCTTAGGGAGATAGTATGACTGTGGTTCAATGAACCCTCTGCCAAGTACTTAAATGTGAATTGCAAAGTAATCATGTAGATGTAGATATGAATAATAATGTTCAGTTCAGTGGTTTATTGTTTAACACTTACATTTAATGTCTATGATTAACATTTAATTTCTATAAGAAATGATTATTGTTATTGTTGATGATTAATCGTAACATGTGTACAGACTTTTACATTTCTATAAAAATCTTCCTCCAGTGAAGACTTTCTAAGTCATGTCAGAGGTTACAAAACCAAAATATTCATTCTGACAAATACTACATATTTCTATAATTTTATCAAATTTTTAAAACACCACTGACAAACTATGATAAATTACACTCACAATAACATCATGTTATTGAAGATTATGTAGGATTATTTTGTTAAAACTGAAATTTTCAAATTATATAAGAAATATAAAATATCAACATTCTTCTGACTAAACAGAGAAAACCTATTAATCATTAAACAACATTCTTAATTTTTCAGATTCTGACTTTTCTATAAAGTGTCTGTAAATTTAGACCCTCAAAATACTGCCAAATGAATATAGATTATATATTGTTTAGTTTAACAGTTTGCAAAATAGATGCTGGTTTTGAAAAAGTAATAAAATATTTACAAAAATTTAGATAACTTGAAACAGAGTCTATAAATATTGGTGAAATTTTAGGAAAGACAGGGACACTGCAGAATGTTTTCACTTTGTTGCAAGAGAAGTATAATTTAAATTCACTGGAGGAATAGATGAAGGCAATTTAGAATAAGTAAATAAACCAAGGTGTACTGTACAGGATCATGTAGTATTTTTTATTTCAAATATTTCTAAATTTTTAAATTGTATTGTTTTAAATTTAAATTGTACTGCCTGCATTTGGATTTCCACCTGTAAAGGCAATAGATTTTGTGTAGCCATATTGTAACCGTCACTATATCTGTCCCTGAGATACTCACTGTCTCCACCAAACTATGTCACTTAGAATCCAGAATCAAGTACCACTTACAAAAGCAACACCATTAATGAGAACTAATACATCACACTGAAAGCATGTTTACTGAGCACACAAAAAATATATCTGGAAACAAATATCCTGCCTCAGCAGATCCTGTTTATACATCCACAGGGTGTTCTAGCAAATTATGATATTCCATAAACAAGTAAGTCCCACAGCCTTCCAGAGGAGATGGAACTGAACTGATGTCTTGCAGAGCACCAGCCACTATAAACACAACATTATGGCAGATAACATCCAGTATGTGGCAGCATGATTCCTTTCTGTACTATTGTTACACTCTTGGGATCTTTATAGAAATTTCTTTCAGTCTTCGATTATAATCACACTTTATAATACTTTATGAGAAAAGATAACTTAAAGGCAATTGAAAATCACAGTAAGACATGATCATTGTCCAGCACATACCTTACTATCAGTACTTTAATGATTCTCGTTTCAGGCAGAAAAGGTGACTCTCTGAGGAAGTTTGGAAAGGGTCTTAGGGGGATACAGGTCACTCGGACCCTAGGTTGAGGTCATCCCTTATTCTCATAAAATCTTTTTTGTATTGCTATCAAATCAGGCACAACAAGTTCTCATTGCCTCTGTCATCGTAGGTAGTTGTATCTCTAAATATGTCCACAGAAAATTATAATCATGTGTCAGACACTTAAATAATTGAATATGTCTGCTTTCAGAATTTAATTTTGATCTACTGTTTCATGTCACTTTGTTTAAATGAAGATTATTAAAACTGTACACAGATTTTTTAAATTAAAGTAATTTATTTAATGTTAAAATGTAGACTGTACAGCAAAACAACATTTATCCACAGTTTCTTCTGCTCTATTTTATTTTATTTTTTCTTACAAGAAAGCACACAGTTATGTTTCACATTTGAATGTATTCATGTGGTATATTTTATGTACATGTGTGCATTACATTAAAGAATAAATACCATGTGAAAAATTCAAGGCATTGAATTAATGTACAGTACAACCAACAATATTACAAATATTGAAAGAAAATACATTACACACCTTCAGAAAGATACTTTCATATCAAAATAAAATTTAATAGAAAGTTGTGCAGTGTAAAATTTATTTCTTAGACCTGCAGTAGCATACTTTACATGATGAGCATATATGACTGCACTGAATGAGAGTAAAATGAACAAGGCATAGGAATCAGTTTTTATACAATCAGCTGGCAAAGATAGTTGTAATAAAAGAGGAAACCACTGGTTTTGTCTGCACTGATAAAACAGCAGAAATTCTATTACCACAGTTGCTTTGTTATTTTGATTTCTGCTTTCCATTTGCTACTTTTGACTTCATTGATGGAAATTTTTTGTTCAGTCATCTGCAAAATGTAATACACATGCTAAGTTTGATGACAATGTCCCAGTCTTATAAAAACTGAGGTTATAAAAAGATACACAAAATGTATTTGAGATGCTAACACTGAAACTTTACCCTACCATTTATTTTTCCAGTTTTCATTAAATCTATAGATCTCTTTGTTTTGCCATCATTTAAGTCACGTTGCTGTATACAATTGTTAAATTTCATTTCTCATACTTTTTTAACTAATTTGAGCTTTCCAGTTATTGATTTACATAAGACTGAATTACTCTTCTATTTCTGTATGCCTCTGGAGCTATATGCAATTGTAACATTTCTTAAGAAATTTTTTCAAGTATTATTATAAATCAAATCCTAAAATAGTGATTGTTTCACAGTGGTTAGTGGCAGAAGAAACTAATTTTGGGGCCAAATATACAACTGCTATTCTCTTCAGTATTCCTGATAATTTCTTCCAATACACAACTTCTCTCTCTCTCTCTCTCTTTCTCTCTCTCTCTCTCTCTCTCCCTCAAAATCACGCACACACACAACAACAACAACAACAACAACACACACTACTGAATGAATGGTGTTCATTAAGATTTCAATTTTTCATGTGTATTTTATAAACAATTCTTGGTGACAGGACTACAGTTTTCCTCAATAAGACCTGTCAAATGTAAATTGTGGGATCATTATGTGTGGGAATAAATAACATTGAGTTTCTTATGCTCCATGAATGCCACATAAATAAAGTTCATCACACTGGAAATAACTAAAATATACTTCTATATAAAACAGGGCATGTAGCAAGTAGATTCAAGGTAACAGAAAATATCAACAAAGGAGACCGTAATTCTGATTCAGTGTAAATAATATGCCACATCTCAAGCCAACTGTTAAAAATAGAATAACATTTTACATGTTTATGCTTTTCAGCTGCTCTTTTCAAATTGACCATTACACTGGAACCCGTTGTGGGCTTACAAGAAATAAGTGCTGTAGATGACTATGATACTGCTCAGTAATCCTTCATATTTTACAAATTTTAAATTTAAAACTTATACTATTACATACATAAAGAGTTAGTTTTTACTGTTCAGTTCAGGCGACCAGAACGTGCATCAGTAATTGCGCCCCAAAGCTCGATGATAAAATCATCAGAAAACCCAAATTCTTCAAGTTCTGAGTTGTCAATTGCTTCAGCAAAATCCATACTGTTGGCTTTTCCTTGAGCTTGTTCCCATATCAGAGTAGCTGAAAATTTAAAGTAATTTCAGTAGTTGTAATAACAAAGCAAAAATTATTTTATTAAATTCTATCAGATTATTTGTGTTTCACATGTATACTTCATATGGGGCTAAGTCAGCGAGGTCATGAAGTGTCTCAACTGCCTGCACATGCTTTGGCACATATAATAACACATGATATATCTCAATTTTACAAAGTACACATTGTCATTTCTATATATAGAGACATATCATCAGAAGAGATGCTTTTAATTTCAGTGGTCTTTTATCAGTGGTGTTATATATGAAATCATTTATCCATATGATAAAACACTAAGTTAACATCATAAAGGAGACCTGTCAGGTATGTGGAATGAGTCAAGTTATACATCAATAGGCAAAAGCAGCACTGCAGGCTACTCCTGTAAAGTAACTAACAACAGTACTAATCTACTCTTGAGTACTTCCATATATATTAGGAGAAAAATAACTGCTTTGAAAAAAAATCCACTACTGCTCCTCTTGTACTACTTAGTTGCTACTTCTCTGTAATACTTCAAACAAATCATATACATGATTTTACACAGACAAGATCACCTGTTTGTATACTGCCAAAGTCAGGATCAGTTTAATACAAGATACATTGGAACTTGCACCCCTGAGTGAAAATACTCAGATAAATTGTACAAGGAATTGCTAATGAGGTATTTATTTTGTTGCTGATTATCTGGGGATTTTCAGTTTACTACCAGATGTCTACCAACAATTTGTTATAGAGTTTTGCACTAAAGTATAAAACTCTCTTCTGAACAGTAGGTAGGGTACACATAGTGCATAACAATCACCCATTTCCGAAATCTGTTAAATCCACTTTTTTCCAGTATTAACTTTTCTGTATGCCAAAAGAGCAAGGTGCATGCTGCATAGTTTAGAACATAATCCAAGTTCCAGTAGCAGCTACTTCTGTTAAAAAAGTAACTCCAAAGTTTGGACTTCCAGTCTCTGTTATATCCATGATGGCACAGTTCCAGTCGACATTAAATTTGGACAACAATACAGGACCTAACACAGTTCTATTCAGTGCATATTTAATCCTCTGAAAAAGATACATTTCCAAAACCCATTATTTCAGTGCACTTGTCAAATCGTATTTAGAATACATTTTAAACATTGTGTTAATTTCTCTTGTGAGGTAAATGCAACTTTAGTTTGTTTAGTTTTCTGTATTTTACATTTTTTTTATACTGGTATACCTGTAAAGTTGGATTTTGGTACAAATACACATTATTGAGTAACAGCTGGTTGGAGGGATTGAAAAGGTAGTATACTCAAAAAGCACTATCTTGAACCTCAGTTATCATTATGGCCCTATTGTAAACTTTGGGACTACAAACTTGGATTAGATGCACTTGTTGCTGACTGAAGACATCTCCTAAAGGTGCCATGAAACTTCCCTCTCCATGACACTTTCGGTTCAAGTCTTCAAATATAGTATTAATTAAAAAGAAAGGTCACAGCACTCTTACTATTCGAGGGAATAAAGCTACAAGTCTGAGATAGGTTGAGGTAAAAATATCTGCAAGAAGGGTAAATATTGGATGGAAGTAAAACCAGCAGAGATACGTAAAGGTGTCATGGTAAAACCATAAAAATCAAACTTGCAACAGTCCATTTACAGAACCACTATGGACCCATTTTGGATGGGCATTAATGAACTTTTACTCCACAAGAACGTCTTCAAACGCAGTCTGGAGCTGAACTGGCTGAAGATTCTGATGTTAAAGAGCTACCTGATGAGGCTGGACAGCAGATCAGTATTTGATGTAGAAAGTAATGATATCATAATTATGTGCTACTTCAATATAGAGATGACAGCAATTGTTCAAAAAAATTAATTAATAGGTATGTACTATGTTATTCTTTCTAGTGGACACGAATAATTTTGTTACAGGAATAAACACTGTGAAATGTCTATGTTATTTTTCATTTGTACCCATCATTTTTAAACCAAAACATTTCCAGAAACTGTTGCATCCAGATTGCAGTGCCAAAAGTAGTTATGTTCAAAGCAAAATACCTGTTTTAAATAAAAATAATGTGTTGTGATTTATGGAAGTATAAATATAAATCCAAAATATGAAAGAAAATGTTAATAAATAAACAATAACAATAAAACCATATACCAACTGAGTGACAGGTTTTTTCTCATTTCTACATCTAAATCTACAGCTATACTCTGCAAACCATTGTGAGGTGCATGGCAGAGGGTACATCCCATTGTACAGTTATTGGGATCTCTTCCTGCTCCAGTCACATATGGAGTGCATGAAGAATGATTGTTTGAATGCTTGCCTCTGTGTATGCAATAATTATTCTAATCTTATCCTCATGATCCCTGAGTGAGCACTATGTAGGGGGTTGTAGTATATCCCTAGAGTAATCATTTAAAGCTGGTATTTGAAACTTGTTAATAGACTTTCTCGGGATAATTTATGTCTACCTTCAAGAGTCTGCCATTTCAGTTCCTTCAGTATCTCTGTGAAACTCTCCCTTGGATTAAACAAACCTGTGACAATTTGTGCTGCCCTTCTCTGCATACATTCAACATCCCCTGTTAGTCCTATCTGGTGCAGGTCCCACATACTTGAGCAATATTCTAGGACGGATCACATGTGTGATTTGTAAGCAATCTCTTTAGCAGACTGATCAACTTCCCCAGTGTTCTACCAATAAACCAAAGTCTACCATCTGCTTTACTCACGACTGAGCCTATGTCTTCATTCCATTTCATATCCCTACAAAGTGTTACACCCAGTTATTTGTATGAGTTGATGGATTCCAAGAGTGACTCATTGATATTATAGTTAAAGGATACTATGTTTTTTCGTTTTGTTAAGTGCAAAATTTTACATCTCTGAACGTTTAAGGCAAGTTGTCAATCTCAGAACCATGTCAAAATCTTATCAAGATCTGACTGACTATTTATGCAGCTTCTCTCAGATAGTACTTCATTACAGATAACTGCATCATCTGTGAAAAAACCTGATTTTACTATTAATATTTTACTATTAACATTGTTTGCAATGTCATAAATATACAACATGAACAGCAAGGGTCCCAACACACTTCCCTTGGGCACACCTGAAGTTATTTCTACATCCGACAATGACTCTCCATCCAAGATAACATGCTGTGTCCTCCCTACCAAAAAATCCTCAATTTAGTCACAAATTTCACTTGATATCCCATATGATCATACTTTCAACAACAAGCGAAGGTGTGGTACTGAGTCAAATGCTTTTCGGAAATCAAGAAACACTGAATCCACCTGATTGCCTTGATCCATAGGATTCAGTATGTCATGTGAGAAAAGTGCAATTTGGATTTCACATAATTGATGTTTTTGAAAACCATACTGGTTGGCATTGAGGAGGTCATTCTGTTCAAGATACCTCATTATGTTTGAGCTCAGAAGATGTTCTAAGAATCTACAAAAAATCAATGTCAAGGATATGGGATGGTAGTTTTGTGGATCACTTCTACTACCCTTCTTGTAGATGGGTATGACCTGTGTCTTTATCCAAGAACTGCACACGGTTTTTTGTTCGACGGATCTGCGATAGATTATAGTGAGAAGATGGGCTAATTCAGCCACAAATTCAGTGTAGAATATGACAGGGATTCCATTGTGGCCTGGAGCTTCGTTCAGTTTTAATGATTTCAGCTGTTTCTCAACACCACTGACACTCATATTATTTCATTCTACTTTTCAGTGATATGAGGATTCAATTGGGGCAATTGTCCTGGGTTTTCTACAGTAAAGAAACATTTGAAAACAGTGTTAAGCATTTCAGCTTTTGCTTTGTTACCCTGAATTTCATTTCCTGTCACATTCACTAGTAACTGGACACTAACTTTGGTGTCACTAACAGCCTTTACATATGACCAGAATCTACTGGGTACATATTCTGAAAAAATTTGTTTCATGGACATAACAGACTTTGGAAATGGTTAACTCATATTGAGATTATTTTTACTTCTGCTATGGTGCAGGTAAACTGCTCAATTCATCTTAAATTCATTCCTGTTATTAACCACAAATATCATTAGGGAGTATATATATTGGCCCATAAGAGTAAGAGTTCTTTGGTCCCTGAAGAAGCTTCTGCTAGATGTTCAGTTGTCAACTTTGTGCAGGCTTCTATGGAATAAATACTTTTGGGACCTTTGTTATGTTGTCTCAGAAGATTGTGCCACAGAACAGTAGTGAGTGGGAATATACAAAATATGGTGGCAATGTGAAGTGATAAAATTCTTCAAGGAATTGATTCATTACCACTACTGAGAAACCCAGTTACATTTGTATCATTTTGGTACCTCAGTATCACAGCTATTTTTCATATATTTTATGATAATGTGAAATGTTCCTTAAAAGTATGCTGCTCCTTGCATCATACAAACAGATAATTACATAGCTCTCTTCTTTCACATGGTCTCTATAGAGTGTGATGGTAGTTTCAAAGATACTACATGAAAGGACGATTTATACTATCCTTAAAAAGACTTTCTGTTACAATTCCATTTTTCAGCGATTTCTTTTCTAGTGTGCCCATAGCATGCATGAGGTCAAAGATCGACATATTTTTGGTATGGGTTTCTGCTACACTATTAATATTTTTACTCACAGTGATTACAATGTTACACAACAAACTCATTTTGACATTTTTGTCATTGTCAAGCATACCTGTGCAGACAATATAATAGGTATAATATTGTTCCTTACATCTACGTAAATTCCTATGTTTACATATGACATGTTATGCTTATATCTTAGCTGGTGTGATTCAGTCCATTTTGCATCTTGGAGCATATCAGTTGTCTTTGTGTTATGATCACATTATTTCCATGTACTTTCATTTGTGTGATCTCAGTAAAATTATTTTTACCACTTTTTGACAATTCTGACTTCATCAATGTTGTTTGTTTACATCAGAATTTATTTTTTATGGAAAGCCACTGATTATGTGTAATTTTTAGAGATAGTATTTTATTAATGTTAAACCACAAAATATTATCTCTAAAAATTAAATGTAATCACTGACTTTCTGTGAAGTATAATTTCCATTGTAAACATATAGCATCGCTGGAGCCAGAGCTGTCAAAAATAATTTTACTGAGATCACACACATAAAAACAGATAGAAATAACATGATTATAACATAACACAAAGACAACTGATAATTACTCTCCAAGATGCAATATGGATCATAAGGCCGTTGCAGCATCCCTGAATATGGAAGTTAATAGGAATATAAAAAAAGGAAGGAAGGTTTATCTGTTTAGCAAGAGTAATAGAAGGCAGATTTCAGACTACCTAACAGATCAAAACGAAAATTTCTGTTCAGACACTGACAATGTTGAGTGTTTATGGAAAAAGTTCAAGGCAATCGTAAAATGCGTTTTAGACAGGTACGTGCCGAGTAAAACTGTGAGGGACGGGAAAAACCCACCGTGGTACAACAACAAAGTTAGGAAACTACTGCGAAAGCAAAGAGAGCTTCACTTAAAGTTTAAACGCAGCCGAAACCTCTCAGACAAACAGAAGCTAAACGATGTCAAAGTTAGCGTAAGGAGGGCTATGCATGAAGCGTTCAGTGAATTCAAAAGTAAAATTCTATGTACCGACTTGACAGAAATCCTAGGAAGTTCTGGTCTTACGTTAAATCAGTAAGTGGCTCGAAACAGCATATCCAGATACTCCGGGATGATGAAGGCATTGAAACAGAGGATGACACGCGTAAAGCTGAAATACTAAACACTTTTTTCCAAAGCTATTTCACAGAGGAGGACTGCACTGCAGTTCCTTCTCTAAATCCTCGCACAAACGAAAAAATAGCTGACATCGAAATAAGTGTCCAAGGAATAGAAAAGCAACTGGAATCACTCAACAGAGGAAAGTCCACTGGACCTGACGGGATACCAATTCGATTCTACACAGAGTACGCGAAAGAACTTGCACCCCTTCTAACAGCCGTGTACCGCAAGTCTCTAGAGGAACGGAAGGTTCCAAATGATTGGAAAAGAGCACAGGTAGTCCCAGTCTTCAAGAAGGGTCGTCGAGCAGATGCGCAAAACTATAGACCTATATCTCTGACGTCGATCTGTTGTAGAATTTTAGAACATGTTTTTTGCTCGTGTATCATGTCGTTTTTGGAAACTCAGAATCTACTATGTAGGAATCAACATGGATTCCGGAAACAGCGATCGTGTGAGACCCAACTCGCTTTATTTGTTCATGAGACCCAGAAAATATTAGATACAGGCTCCCAGGTAGATGCTATTTTTCTTGACTTCCGGAAGGCATTCGATACAGTTCTGCACTGTCGCCTGATAAACAAAATAAGAGCCTACAGAATATCAGACCAGCTGTGTGGCTGGATTGAAGAGTTTTTAGCAAACAGAACACAGTATGTTGTTATCAATGGAGAGACGTCTACAGACGTTAAAGTAACCTCTGGCGTGCCACAGGGGAGTGTTATGGGACCATTGCTTTTCACAATATATATAAATGACCTAGTAGATAGTGTCGGAAGTTCCATGCAGCTTTTCGCGGATGATGCTGTAGTATACAGAGAAGTTGCAGCATTAGAAAATTGTAGCGAAATGCAGGAAGATCTGCAGCGGATGGGCACTTGGTGCAGGGAGTGGCAACTGACCCTTAACACAGACAAATGTAATGTATTGCGAATACATAGAAAGAAGGATCCTTTATTGTATGATTATATGATAGTGGAACAAACATTGGTAGCAGTTACTTCTGTAAAATATCTGGGAGTATGCGTGCGGAACGATTTGAAGTGGAATGATCATATAAAATTAATTGTTGGTAAGGCGGGTACCAGGTTGAGATTCATTGGGAGAGTCCTTAGAAAATGTAGTCCATCAACAAAGGAGGTGGCTTACAAAACACTCGTTCGACCTATACTTGAGTATTGCTCATCAGTGTGGGATCCATACCAGATCGGCTTGACGGAGGAGATAGAGAGGATCCAAAGAAGAGCGGCACGTTTCGTCACAGGGTTATTTGGTAACCGTGATAGCGTTACGGAGATGTTTAACAAACTCAAGTGGCAGACTCTGCAAGAGAGGCGCTCTGCATAGCGGTGTAGCTTGCTCGTCAGGTTTCGAGAGGGTGCGTTTTTGGATGAGGTATCGAATATATTGCTTCCCCCTACTTATACCTCCCGAGGAGATCACGAATGTAAAATTAGAGAGATTAGAGCGTGCACGGAGGCTTTCAGACAGTCGTTCTTCCCGCGAACCATACGCGACTGGAACAGGAAAGGGAGGTAATGACAGTGGCATGTAAAGTGCCCTCCGCCACACACCGTTGGGTGGCTTGCGGAGTATAAATGTAGATGTAGATGTAGACCATGTCATAGCAGGTAAGACGTAAGCATACTGAGACAAATGTAAAGATAGAAACTAACATAGCTGTAAGGAATAATATTATACCTATTATACCATCTGCACAGATATGCTTGATAATGACAAAAATACCAAAATGAGTTTGTCACGTAGCTTTGTGATCAGTATGAGTAAATAAATAAATAGCGCAGCAGAAACCTTTATCAAAAATAAAACTCTATTTTTCTTACTGTTATTTTAATGAACTCTTCTGCAGAGCAATAATTCTGTTCTGGCACATAGTATCAGGCTTTTCCCACTCCATAACTTATGCCAAAAACATGGTTTGAGCGGCCCATAGAACAATAATATTATGTCCAAGTACTTGACTAAGAGTATTTTATATAGGCTTGTTTCTCCCAGAATTGTACCTGACAGCAAGCTGCTGAAAACTATGATTAATGGCAAGTTAATTTTCTGTGAGCCACCAAACACCATTATTAATGAATACAAAAGCATTTTCCTACAAATTCAAATAGTTTTAATTTGATTTAATTCACAATGCATCTAAAATTATTTAACAAATTTCTCTCTGGAATAGTAAATAGATTAAAAACATTCTTACCAAGTTCAGCATCATTTATGCCCATAAATGAATCAAGTAGACTGTTGATTTTGTCAATAGCTACTTTGGCTACATCATCAAGCTGAAAAATGTAACAAAACATGTTAAGACGATTTTATCCATCATAGTAGAAGTTGATCACATTGTCTGTGGATTAAGTTACTCATACAAATACAGCAACTAGCCTTTCATTTGAATTACTTGGTTTGAGGTGTGTGATGAAATTTTAAATGTTGCAGCTGTCTGTCTTTTATTCTGCAGTCAGTAGCAGCATGCATCAATAGGCTTTCTATGTACATAACTATGTATACCAAAGTGTACAAAAGAGCATATAATATGCACACAAGAATCAAATCAGGAACTAATGATTACAGACTGAAACAAAGCTGCAATATTCAAAATGCAGTCAACAAACTGACAACAAAAATGTAGCTGTATTAAGAGAAGTACTAAGAGACTGAATAAAAGCCTGAAATCCATCTTATCATGAAACATGTTATTAGAATTAACTGACTGTTTAATTTCTTAAATTGAACATGTTTAAAAATAAAACACGGATTCATAAAACTTATAAAGATATATTCTGTCAAAATCTTTCTGGTAATTTTATATGTTAAATGTGTACATTTCAGAATGTACCTGCATGCCTTTGGAAACTGCACTTACCTGATCATCTACAGTATGCTTCTAAACTGTCGGTATACTCATTTAGAGTTCATGGTTACCATTTTCAACTCTTGAATTTTTATTTACTCACCTCTGGCTGAATCTGGGCTGGTCCATTAGCACTGAACCTTATTGTTTCTTTCCCAGAGCCAAATGCAGGTTTTTTGTTCTTCCGACGATCAGCATGTGGTCCCACATGAGCTGTAACAAAACAGGGAATTCCTTATTGAAACTAACATTTTTTGTTGTGACTCGCCGATCTTTCAAAGTGTTGCCGCGCAGTTACGCGCGTCCTCTACATGCAGCGCTGTCTGCCAGCCATGCAGCAGCAGTGCCACCTAAGTGGCCAGCCAGCCAGTGGCCACTAGACTTGGACTCAGTTATGATTTGACTGTTAAAGTGTACACATGTCTTACTCTGTCTACTTGATCTATGACTTTCACGTATTGCGTCACCCTTGAAATATATTTGTTCAACTTGAAGTTATAACAATTGGCGATGAGGTAGTGAATTTTTCTTTTTCATCGTTGACCCACATGTTTCCATGGCTACTTTAGAGCAACTATTGCGAGGTCTCATAAAATGGCAAACGCTTCTCACAAATGCGATTTGTGATTTCGTCACGGCGTCCAATGCGGGGTGTCACTCGTCGTTGTCTCTCCCTCCTTTTCCTCCTTACAACGAGACGGCAGAAGACTGGTCTGATTACGAAAAACATCTTCGACAGCACTTCTTGGCATTTCATGTCGCAGATGACCAAACATGTAAGTCTCTGTTCCTTTCATGGATTTCACCTCAAATGTATCGGTTGTTGTCACAATTGGCTCCTTTGAAAGATCATGCGTCTTTGTCCTTTGCTGAAATGTGCTCACTTCTGTCCATCTATTTTCAAAAGCATACACATGTGGTAGCCTCTCGTGTTGCCTTTTATCATTGCCAAAAACAACCAAATCAATCCTATTGCGCTTGGGCTGCTGAACTTCATGGCCTCAGTCGAAAGCGTCAATTTGTTACTGAAGTTTACAAAGAATCCTACGCTGATTCCATGGTACGGAATGCTATTATCCAGTCAGCGCCCAACAAAGAAGTTAGGCAACGTGCCCTTCAGTTGGCAAATCCGGCTCTAGATGAAGTCCTATCCATCGCTCAGTCTTTTGAAATTTCTCGCGCCGCTGGAGTGCAAATAGAGGCATGGGGTGACGTCGGGGAAGTACAACCTCTGTGCGCTGTTGACGAAGCGTGTGGAGTGTCCCCGCCAGCCGACGGGGCCGCAGTATGCTCCCAAGCACAGCCTCGGCCTAACCGTAAACAAACCTCTAAGAAACTGCAGTAAACCCCACGGCAACTTCCTTCATGTCCGCAGTGTTTTACGAAACATTCATGAGAGGATTGTCCACAACATTGGGCCGTGTGTCACAAATGCAAAAAAAAGGGTCATGTGCCATCCGTTTGCAAATCCAACCGCATACATGATATTCATGAACATGACGCTGATTCTGATTCTGTGTTGTCTGTCAATTGTACAGCTTCCCTTTCAGGGAAGTTATTCCTCACTGTCCAAATACTTGGTCAAGATGTTCACATGCAGGTGGGTACTGGTTCTGCTGCCACTATCATCAATTCTCAGACGTATCTTCAGTTGGGTGCTCCAATCCTGTCACCTGTCACTAGGCAATTACGGACTTACAATAAACAGAAGATTTCTATCTTGGGACAATTTGATGCTGAGGTATCTTACAAATCTGTCATTCGCACTGTTCCCATATTTGTGGTCAACCATAGTAACGCGGAGAATCTTTTTGGTTTCAATGCCTTTCACGTTTTTGGGTTCTCCATAGATGACTCTGTCAATATCGTCTCTGATGCTATTCCTTATGCTCAATTGGATTCCTTGTTGATGACATTTTCGTCCCTTTTTTCTCCTGGGTTAGGCCGTGCAAATGACTTTGAAGCTCATATCACGCTCAAACCCATTGCTTGGCCTAAGTTTTTTCGGGCTCGGCCCATTCCTGTGGCCCTTCGTGATCAGGTCAAAGGGGAGCTGGATCGTCTCACTGCTTCAGGGGTCTTGCTTCCTGTCACTTCCAGTGAGTGGTCCTCTCCTGTCGTCGTTGCTAAGCCAAATGGTGATATTCATCTCTGCGGCGATTTCAAAGCCACTGTAAATGCTCAATGTCTTATCGACACTTACCCTATGCCTCGACCTGAAGAATTGTTCACTAAACTTGCTGGAGGCCAGTATTTTTCTAAACTTGACCTGTCAGAAGCTTATCATCAACTTCCTCTCGACACTGCTTCCTGGCAGTTTCTGGTCCTTAACACACCTTTCAGCCTCTATCAATACCAACGATTGCCATTTGGGGTTGCCAGTGCCCCTGCTCTCTTTCAGCGATTCTTGGAACAATTATTGCTCACTGTCCCTGGGTGTATAAATTACACGGACGACATTGTTGTCACTAGCTCCACCACTGACGAACATCTTCAAAATCTCTGCACACTTTTTCATGTCTTACAGACTGCCGGTCTTAAGTGTAATCTTCAGAAATCAAAATTTTTTCAGGCATCTATCACGTACTTGGGGTTTCAACACTCTCGGCATGGTATTTGTCCACTTCAGCAAACTGTCGCTGTGATCGATGCCCTTCCTCGCCCTACATCTGTTAAGGAACTGCGGGCCTTCTTGGGGAATATAGCATACTATCACAAGTTTTTACCCTCTGCTGCTTCGGTGGCTCAGGCGTTGCATCGCCTGTTGCATAAAAACGTGCCTTTTCACTGGTTCGCGTCATGTGATGTGGCTTTCCAGAAATTGAAGACTATACTGAAATAGGTCCCATGCCTGGCTACTTATTGTACTTATCGACCTGGCCAACATCTTGTTCTTGCCACGGACGCCTCTCAATACAGGGTTGGTGCAGTCCTTGCGCAACGTTTTTCTGACGGTTCTCAACAACCCATTGCTTATGCCTCCAAAATGCTCACGGATGCCCAACAAAAGTGTTCTCAAATTGAAAAAGAAGCTTTGGCCATTATTTATGCTCTTCATAAGTTTGGTGTTTTTCTCTATGGATCCAAATTTCATCTTGTTACGGACCACAAACCACTTGTTTCCTTGTTTCATCCATCAACGTCACTTCCCGACAAGGCTGCACACTGCCTCCAGCGTTGGACTCTTTACTTGTCTCGTTTCAATTATGAGATTCATTTCTGGCCAACGGCTCAACATGCGAACGCTGATGCACTGTCTCGCCTTCCCATGGGTCCTGATCTGGCATTCGATAGGGCCGCACTTCTGTGTTTCCACCTGGATGTTGCCGAGCAGCGGGTTGTGGATGGGTTCCCCATCACCGGGGACCAGCTGGCGGCTGCTACGGGTTCTGACCCTACACTCTCCTGGGTTTTACGCTGTATTTAGAAGGGTTGGCCGGATCGTCCATCTGCTAAGACTTCTGATCCATTGCAGAACTACTACGCTTTGCGTTACCGCCTCACGGCTAGGGATGGTGTTATCCTCCTTTCCACCGAAAATATTTCGCCGCGTGTTGTGGTACCTGCGTCTTTGTGTGCTTCGGTCTTGCGCCTCCTTCACCAATGGCACTGGGGTGTCTCTCACACAAAATCTCTGGCGTGCCATCATGTGTACTGGCCCAGCATCGACTCTGAAATCGCACACATGGTTGCTGCCTGCGACCCTTGTGCATCACAGGCCGCCGCCCCGAAGTCATCTTTGTCACCGTGGCCTTCGCCTGAGAAGCCCTGGGAGCATATTCATGCTGACTTTTTGGGACCTTTTTTAGGTACTTATTGGTTTCTCGTTATTGATGCCTACTCTTAACTTTCCTTTCATTGTCCGTTGCACGTCGTCTACCACTGCGGCAACCACCAATGCTCTAGCTCGCGTTTTCTCTTTGGAAGGCTTTCCCTCTACTATTGTTACTGATAATGGTCCACAATTTGCCTCTTCCAATTTTGTGGATTTTTGTGCCCATCACGGCATCATGCATGTCACGGCCCCTCTGTTCCATCCACAGTCAAACGGTGAGGCTAAACGACTGGTCCGCACATTTAAGGCTCAGATGAGGAAACTCCTGACTTCTTCTGCTGATGATGCGCTTCTCCAATTTCTGGCTTCTTACCGTTTCACCCCCATGGATGACCACAGCCCGGCTGAACTCTTACATGGCTGACAGCCCCGCACGCTACTTCATCTTCGGCGGCCTTCCACCTCTCGGCCGCGGGTGCCTTCGCTTGGCCGGTTCACCGCCAGCGACTTTTTATGGGTACGGGGATATGGCAGGTGGCCAAAATGGAGTCCTGGCTACATCTTATGACACCGTGACTGACGCCTGTATGAAATCCAGATGGATACGGGTGTTGCAGTGCATCATTCGGACCAGCTTCGGCCTCGTGTGCCGGCAATACCTGTTCCGGATGCCACTACATCACCTTCGACTCTACCTGATGCTCAGGATACTGGAATCTCTCATTAGTCACAATGCAGTTCTCTCACCATCATATTGGTGCCAGTACAAGAACTGATGCCACCTGGAGACGTGCCCATGCAGGAACCAGATGACCATCATCTGTCGGAGCAACTCTACACACCCCCTTCTCCTATGGACATGGACACATCGCCCGTGTCTCCTGTTATAACAACTGGGCTTGCCACAATGGGCAGATTGGTGCATGGGGCCCCAGCAGATTCAACCCCCACGTCTCCTGTCATCTCGCCCCTTTATCAACGGGGACACTTCCGTCCATACGAGAAGCCTCCTCCTCGAGACTTTACAGCTAGTCAAACAACACCTATGGATGTTAGCAATCTACAGGCCACCTCCATCAAGACCTGTGCAAAAAATTCAAAGGGGGGAAAAGTGTTGTGACTCGCCGATCTTTCAAAGTGTTGCCGCGCAGTTATGCGCGTACTCTACATGTGGCTCTGTCTGCCAGCCATGCAGCAGCAGCGCCACCTAAGCAGCCAGCCAGCCAGTGGCTGCTAGACTTGGACTCAGTTATGATTTGACTGTTAAAGTGTACACACATCTTACTCTGTTTACTTGATCTGTGACTTTCATGTATTGCGTCGTCCCTGAAATATATTTGTTCGATTTGAAGTTATAACATTTTTACTGTTTTTTTTAAAAAAAGCCACCTCATAATACAGAATTTTGCACACAACTAGATAACTATTATTTTTATGAACTCTTCATAAAATGTGCCTAATATCAATTGTGTCCCCACCGTCTCCCTTCCTCAGCTTCCATAATATGTGAAGCATGGTCTTTACCAAAGTGGAGTGGCTTGCTTGCTAGTACAATACATACACATGTACCCTAGGTGCTTCCACAATGGATGGGTGTCTACGGAAAGGCCAGAATAACCTGTGGTTCCTAAAAGGGGACTGCAGCCTTTTCAGTAGTTGCAGTGGCAACAGTCTGGTTGATTGATTGATCTGATCTTGTAACATTAACCAAAATGGCCTTGTTAAGTTGATAATCAAAAAGTAAGGGGGAAACTATGGCTTTATTTCCTTTGGAGGCATGTAGCTCCACATTATGTGTTAATAATGATGGAATACTCTTGTGTGAAATATTTCATAGATAGTCTAGTCCTCCTTTCAGAACCCCAGGCGGGAACTACTCAGCAAGATGTTGTCATCAGGAAAAACAAAACTGACCATCTATGGATCAGAGAGTGCATTGTTGGATCCTTTAATTGGGAAGGCAGGATGGAGAATCTAAAAGAGGAAATGGATGGATTGAAGTTAGATAGAGAGGGATTTAGCAAAATATGGTTCCAAGCATGACAAGATCTCTGGTCAATGGAGTATAGGGTCATAAAAACAAAATGAACCATTGGTAATGAAGGAGTAGGTCTAATAACAAAAAATAAAATATAAATGTGGGTAAGCTACTGTGAACAGCACTGTGAATGCATTATAGTACCCAAGACAAACTTACAGACATGAAGCCAAAATCCACCACACTACTACAAGTATGTTGCTTACTAACTCCGAATGTGGTGAAGAGATTGAAAGAATTTGAGAGATGAAAGAAAGTGTTCAGATACCTAAGGGAGATGAAAATTTGACCATGATGGGGCACTGGAATTCAACAGTAGGGAAAGGAAGAAAAAATAAGAATAGTAGGAAAAGAAGAAATGAAAGGGGAGCTGCCTGGTAGAACTTTGCACAGATCACAACTTAATTGTTGCTAACACTTGGTCTAAAACTCATGAAGTATTTTGAAATAAGATTTTAAACTCCAAAACATTTACAGGTGCAGATGATGTCTCTGACCATAATGTATTGGTTATGAACTGCAGATTAATACTGAAGAAATTTTAGAAGTGTAGGGAATCGTGGAGATGGTACTTGGTTAAAGTAAAAGAACTAGAAGTCGTGGAGAGTTTTACGGGAGGCATTAGGCAACAGTTGACATATTATTCATTTATTTATTTGAGTCAGAAACATGGTTAAAACCATTAAAATTAAGTGAAAGAAAGGACAATCAAGCTATACTATTGTTGACCAAAATCTTGCAGCTTCAATTGCAGAAGATCTTCTGTGCTAGATGCAGGGCATAGTTGAAAATCCAATAGGTGCTCCACAGTTTGTAGTTCTCTGCAGTCACATTTGATGATACCACCAAGGATGTGTCATTTCTGGAGGTTACTCCTGGTTCTTCCAGCTCCAGAACAAAGACAGTTGAGTGACCTCCACATGATCCAATTCTATTCAAGCCAAGGTGGAAGGGTTTCAGGAGGGAGAGGCCAGGTAAAGTTATTCTCAAGTTGAGAAATCCACAATTGTTTCCAGTTCTAAAGTTCCTGTGAGTCTGAATAGAACAAAAGTCTCCAAAAACAAAATAAATGGAAGTAATTTGCCAACAAAACAAGTTCCAAGTTCACAAGATAAATAATTAAGAACCACAATGCTTCAAATAGTCAGACTGCAGCACATGTTTAAGTTACTGGCATTCCTTACAGTGTCCCACATAGTGTCTAATGGGTTGGTAGAGACCTGGCCAGTGATACCTGTGTCTGATTTATCTAGAGGCTTCACAAATCCCAGGTGATCAGAAATTAGTGTCATGGAAATACTTCAGAATAGCTTGCTGTAAATGAGCTGGGATGATAGGCACCCATTGCCATCCCATTGGATCATAGCTCCTCTTATACAATGCTCTGTTCATTACCTGGAATTATACTTTTGTTGGTTCCTCCTTCTTCAAGGCTTCTATGATTTTCAGCACTGCTGGATCTTCCCTCTGTTCAGCAGCAATGTTATTTAATGTGGTGATCATTGAGATTTCATACACACTGCTGTGTTCCACCAAAGGATTCCTTGAAAGGTGGTCAGCAACCATTTTTTTGTATCCACTTTTTTACATCACTGTGATGTCCTGCTCCTGAAGCCTCAGTGCCTGTTTCAATAGTTGACCTGATTGTTCTTTCAGGCCACTCAGCCAGCAGAGAGTACGGTGGTCAGTCACAAAGGTGAATGGCTTGCCAAATAAACATGGCTGGAACTTGTTGGTGACCCAAAAAGCTTTGCAAGACACTCCTTCTTGCTTGTAGAGTAGTTCATCTTAAGACTCGAAGAATACTCTGGAGCATAAGCTATCATCTTTACAGCACATCCTGAATTTGCACTAGAACTGCTCTTACCCCATAACTGGAGTTCTGCCTCAGCATTCTTGTCATACAATGCTAGGGCTGGAGAAGATATTAGTGACTCTTTAAGGATAAGGAAAGATTTTTTTGCACCTCATTCCATGAAAATTTGGCAGTAGTTATTGCAAGGGATGTGGCTTGGTATTGAAGTCCTCTATGAATTGCTGCTAGTAAGAGTACATTCTGAGAGAAATTCTCATGTCATAAATGTGTTTATGTGTCAGAAAATCTGTGGCTTCTCTTATTTTCTCTGGATCGAGACAGACTCCATCACTGTTCACTAGATGCCCCAAATATTTTATTTGCTGGGCGGTGAGGAGGGATGTTTTCAGATACATGCAGAGGTCTGTAATCTGAACACATTCCAACATGGTTGTCAGGTGGTTTACGTTTGTTTCATATGTATTTGGAAAAAAAAAAAACAGTGTCATCCAGGTGGCAAAGATGCATCATCCACTCAAGGTATCAAAGCAGATTGTCCGTCATAAGTTCGAAGGTGGCTGGAGAATTACAGTGTCCTAATGGCAAAAATCACAGAGGCCTTCAGGTGTTATGAAGGCAGTTTTTTCAAAGTCATCACTATCAACCTTGATTTTCTAGTACCCTGTCTGCTTGTCCATAGTTGAGAAACATTTTGCTCCTTTCAAGCAGTCTACAGTGGCAACAATGCATGTCAATGGATAGATATCTTCTTTGTGGGTTTTTTCTGTCACAGAGAGTCGACACACAAATGCCACATGCTGTCCCATGATTAAAAACAGTAACTATGGCAGCAGACTATATGGAATGTAGTGAAACAAGAGACAGGACAACCAGCCACAAAATAGTATAACATCACTATTGAACAAAATGGAAGGGCTGTAAATGATGAATCAAAGGCAGTAAATATATTCAATAGTCATATCTTATATATACTAGAAAATATAGGGACAAACAGATCAAGAGAAAAATCAGAGCACTATGTTGAAAACTGAACACTAATAAAATTCAGTCATATGAATATATCACGAACTTCTCTCTGTGAAATTAACAAAATTATATATTCTCTCAAAAATAAAAGCCCATGTGGTTTTCATGGAGTTTCCAATAGAGTACTAAATATTTGTTCCCCATACATATAGCCCGGTCTTATCTGAGATATGTAATGAATCATCACCTCATGGCATTTTTCCAGAGAGACTGAAATAAGCCATCATAAAATCCCTCTTTAGGAAATGTGATAGGAAATATGTCAATAACTACTGACTTGCTTCATGCAGGCACCATTTTCCAAACTTTTTGAGAATATGATGTATCCTAGGATAGTATCTCACCTGAGCAACAATAATTCCTCAGAAAATCATAGCTTGGATTTCAGAAGAGTTGCTTTCCTGAGAATACCATTTACATTTTCACTCACCAGAGTTTACAAGCATTAAATAACAAATTAGTGCTGGTTGGTATTTTCTACGTCCTGTTTAAGGCATTTGACTGTGAACTACAATATTCTACCAGAGAAACTGATGTGTTATGGGACTGATGGTACAGCCACCCAATGGATAATGTCATATCTAACCAAAAGAATGCAGAAAGTTTTACTTAGTAATTCAACCTGCGTAGTCCAGGGACATTATTCTGATAGGTGACAAATCACGTATGAGGTTCCTCAAGGCTGAATCATAGATCGACTATGGTTCCTCATATATGTAAATGATCTTCGGTCTAATATACAACAAGCAGTATTAATTATTTTTGCATATGACACTAATATCATAGCCAATCCATGCATACATACAGCAACAAAAGAAAAGTACGATTGAGGGATTTGATGTGAATGATCTCACCTTCAAATTTAAAAAGACTCAGCATACTCAATTATGCATGCCAAGGGGTACTACACCAATAATAAGTGCAACACATGGTGAGGAAATAATAAATAGGGCAAAAACTCCAAAATTCTTAGGTTCCCATATTGATGAGAATTTAAACTGGAAAAAGCACATTTCAAACTCCTAAAACAACTTAGTTCAGCCACATTTGCTCTTAGAATAATTGCAGATATTGGGGAGAGGCAAATCAGCAATTTGACATATTTTGCATATTTTAATTCAATAATATCATATGGAATCATGTCCTGGGATGACTCATCTTTAACACTTTGAGTGCCATGCCAATAACATTACATTGCCTTTGATCTTATAAAGGATGCCATACCCATAATATTCTTGGTACAACATCTTACTGAGCACTGCCATACTACAGTCTGATTAAAATTACTTGATAGTTGACACTTTATGCCTTGGTGCCGGTTTCCTCCAAGAGCGCTTTACTTCATGACTAAACTATTCATGGTTACCAAACTGCCACAACAATTGGTTAGTTCACGTCCAATTATTTTCTTTCTTGGTGTATTTTCATGTTGAATCATGTGTCTGGCACTTTTATTTCATATTTCATCACACACAAAACAATGGTGAGAAAATACACATTTACCAAACATTACTGGATACTTCCACACAATATGTGATTTAGTGTCACATATAGTTATCATAATCACAGAGATTGATTTACATTAGAGAAACTTTGAACCACATTGGATGAGGCTGAGTTTTTGAAGGCTGCAATTCATTGTTACAACTGGGTAACCACAGTTATAACTAATTTACACACTGTTGTGTAATAATGCAATGGCTAGCGTACAAGCCTGATGCACTGAAGGTTGTAGGTTTGAATCTCATCTAATATAGCATTTTTTAAATTTCAATATCTAATGAAAAGCGTTTGATTGTTATTTTTATTCAAATAATTGGTTTGAATGCAAGGTTTTTTTATTTTATTTTATTTATGATCCTTTGCCGCATCATTTTCATCATCATACTGACTTTATTTGCTCTTATTTTGCTGGCTATAATTCCTATTTGTTTGGAATCTGTGTTGCCTATAATCTGCAACCAGTTGCCAAAGAGGATGGCTCATCAGTTGCTAGCATGGCAGCTCATGTAGCCAAGTTTCATGTAACCAAAAACAGCGAGAAATTAAAATTTCATTTTAGCACTGAAACTGAATTTTTTCTGTCTTGAGTTGCTTGTAGAGGTTAGCTTTAATCATCATGAACAAAGTGACCTTGATTTTAGTTCTGCTGCAGACTGGTCACCTCTATTTTCTTGGCTACTTTGCACATCATGAGGTGGAGGTTAGCTTAGGACAAGAGTTTAAATTCAGGGCTACAAAATGCATTATCTGCCACAGCTTACTCATTGGTCACTTGAAATCATCTGTTGACAGAACATCTTGCATTTCTGACACTCCTCATGGCAGCCACTTCAAACATTGCTCCGTGTTACACATTAACGGCATTTGTGAAGTGACCCTCTGTGTTTGTGTCATGTTTGTATGTCACCTATAACTTAGCAGTAGTTGGCAGACAATGTGGCAATACTGTAGCAGCAAGTGACAGATGTCAACTATCAACTAATTTTAATCAGACTATAGTAATATTGCGGGTCTCCTGCATTGTCCCCTACGCTCTGTTACGGAGTATGGGACTTCATATAAAGAGTGTGGCAGTCCTCATTAAGATGCTGTGCCCAAAATGTTATAGGTATGGCATTCTTTCTGTCATTCAAAGGAATACAGTATTCTAGGCAAGCAAGTGTTAAGAAAGAAAGACTTAGTTGCTCAAAAATGTGTTGTAAGCATAATATGTGGTGTTCATCCATGATCATCCTGTGGACATCTGTTTAAGGATTTGGGCATGCTGACTACTGTAACACAGTACATTTATTCCCTCCTGCAGTTCATCATAATTAATCCACTTTAGTTCAAAAGGAACAATGATGTACATAATTACAATAACAGAGGGAGCAATAACATACATTACTCCACATTAAGGTTGTCTTTAATGCAAAAAGGGGTGCACAACACTGCAACTAAAATTTTTCTAAGCTTTCCCAGTGATTTAAAATGTCTGACAGATGGTAAAGTAAAATTTGCAGTCTGAAAATATTTCTTCTTGGCAACTTCTTCTATTCCATAGATGAACTGTTATGTGCTGTGTAAAAAGTGGTGGATAGAAATTACTAACTCACATCTGTAAGTTTAATAATTAAGGAAAATAAAAAAGATCACCTTATAAATGTCCAGTATGTAGCCACATTTACAAACTGATTTGCAAAGCAAATGTAAAATGACTCCTTCCACATCATAATGATTTATCATGCAAATAATATATTGAACATGAAACTAACTAACTAACTACACTGATTAGCCAACACATTATGACTACCTGCTTAATAGCTTGTTTGTCTGTCTTTGGAATGAAATACCTCACTGATTCTGTGTATCACAGAACTGACAGTTTGTTAGTATGTCCGTGGAGGTATGTGGCATTAGATGTCTATGCACAGGTCATGCAACTCACGTAAATAACGGGTCACTGATTTGCATATGCGGGAATGACGCCTGATAATGACCCAGATGGTTTCCACAGGTTTTACATCAGGCAAACTTGGTCACTGAGACATCAAGTTGAGTTCACTAGAATGCTCCTCAAGCCACTGTAGTATGGTTCTGGCTCCAAGATACTGACAGTTATACTGCTGAAAGATGACATCACTGTCGGGGAAGACATGAAGCACGAAGGGATGCAGATGGTTCGCAATTATCAGCGTGTCTTTGATTACTACCACAGGTCCCACACAAGTGCAGGAGAATGTCTCCTGTAGCATAATACTGCTCTCACCAGCCTGCATCCATGACACACTGCATTGTTTGAGCCAATATTCACCTCGATGATGGCATTTGTGCAGATGACCAGTGACCTAATGTACCAAAAATATGATTCACCTGAAGAGCCAACATGTTTCCATAGATCAACAGTCAGATCCCAATGGTCCTGCACCCACTGCAATCATAACTGATAATATCGGGTCAACATGTGAACACATAAGGGTGGTCTGCTGCAGAACTCCATGTTCCACAATGCACAATGAATGGTGTGCTCTGAACCACTTCTGTGTGCACCAGCATTGTACTGTTTCAGCAGAGATGCCACAGATCACCATCTATACCACTTTGCAAAGCAGAAAAGGCTCTGAATCCCACGTTCTGTAAAAAGTTGTGGACGTCCAACCATTTAGCTCTAGTGGTAGTTTCATTGTCCTACCTCTTTCCATAGATGCTCATGACAGTAGCATATGCACACTCAACCAGCTTTGTTGTTTTTCAGATACTTGTTCACAGGTTCTGTGAAGTAATAATCTGCCCTTTGTCAAAGTTGCTTATCTTAATGGATTTACCCATTTGCAGTCCATATTTTCACTAATGTGATCCCCCATTCTTGTCTGCTCCATTTACATATGTTTGTCACCACATCACATGCCTGCAACACCACCAGGCAGCATCAAATGTAATGGTGGGCAGTGATCATAATGTTTTGGCTTATGAGTGTAATTTCATAAGGACCACAGGAGAGGGCTCCCTGAAGAGGCAATAATATTATTTTGCAGCACCTTCTCCTCTTCCTCCTGGAATATCTGTCATTCAGCTGGCAACACTCCATATGAGTGTTGACTAATTGGTGGATGATTCCCAGTGTTGATATGGTGTTCTAGCAGGGGCTGTATGGTCTATCTTTTCACCACTCCTGCTCAGAAAGCATCCAAAAACTGATGGAGAGTGGCTATCATTTGCTAATGTTGTTGCTCACTCAGGCCAGATTATAATGGCAATTCAGGAGGAGCTTCTCATGCCCCCTCCCCCTCCTCTGAGTTGTATGTAATAGTAGCAGAGCATGATTCTTCATTGGTGATACTAAGCTGCCCTTCCTGGACTGGTTCAGTTGCCCTATGCACATACATTCAAGGGATGAGTTGTGGGTGCTCATGACAATTAGTGATACAAACTTCTCCTTGATCAGCCACAATGCTTATGATCATCACTGGCATATAAATTTATTTTGTGGGGCTGAACAGCTTTTTGCAATCAACAGAAGTTTTACAGTTTAGTTAAGCATCTTGATTGATGACTGAAACTTGTCTCAGTAATTATAGCAGGATAACAGCATCTTCAATGGCAAACAACCACCCTGAGCAATCTTTGTTATCTGTGCTTGTAGGAATAGTTTCATTGATTTGTAGCTCTTGTCTCCCACAATCTATTATTGCTTGTGATGCTTGAAAGAAGGCCCATCTGATAACATCATGAGTACATGATGCTAAAGTGACAAATTGGAAAGTCTGTGTTCTGTCATTGATAGTTATTCTTGCAATACATGTTCCTGTTGGCTGGATGTATTTCCAATTTGCAACTTTCAGCACAATTACTTTTGTATCATGGAACATAGCCTTTTTTTAGCAGATGACAATAAGCATTCAACATTACAGAAAATGATACCCCTGAGTTGGATAGGGCCTCGACAGATTGGTCACCAATCATGACACTGGTGAGATTCTCTGACATCCTGGTAACTGTGTGGTGGCCTCACTTTCATAGATGATCATCTCTGAAGTCCATGGCGAAGCAAGAGGCGATGGGGAATGGCTACAATATGTTGGGGAGTGACCTCTCCGCAGTGAACAGAACTGTTGTGATGGTTGATGTCTGGGGGCACAGTAGTCTTGGAAAATATGACTTCTTTCTCTGCAGTAGCCTACTATGTGTCCAGGGTGTCCATAGTGGAAACACATCAGCATGTTGTCCTCTATCCTCCAAATGCTTGCATGATACTTGGCATAGGAGTTGGTTGTACCTGCATTGGTCAAGTGCTGGGTTGTCATTTGATGGCTGCAGCATAAGTCTGCGTTGGCCATGCACAATATTCCTTGTGCATTCAGCTGGTGGCAGAGACTGGTGCTGAAGATCAGTGTATCTCCCCTTCAACATTCTCTATTACATCCTCACATATCAAGTTGACTTTCAAAGCTGCTATCTCTTGTTTACTTGGTCTGACAGTTCTGGTAGCTACAAAATGCTCCATCTCTTCTCTCACTGAGAGATTCTCAGAACTTACAATGGTTATTGGGTTGAGTTAGGTTGTTTGGGGAAGAGACCAAACAGCTAGGTCATCGGTCTCATCAGATTAGGGAAGGAAGTCGGTCATGCCCTTTCAGAGGAACCATCCCAACATTTGCCTGAAGCGATTTAGGGAAATCACGCAAAACCTAAATCAGGATGGCCGGACGCGGGATTGAACCGTCGTCCTCCTGAATGCGAGTCCAGTGGTTATTGGAAATCATAGTTGCTTGAGAGCAACATTGCAGTTTTAAAAGGTCTAAAGAGAAAGAAGTGTAATTAGAAATAGATAATTAGTTTAGATAGGACACAGATGGGGAAAGGACTGCCACAGTCTTTCTGAAAGAACCATCACAGTATTCATCTGAGGGAATTCTGAGAAACCATTGGAGGTTTAAATCAGAATGACTTGTTGGAAATTTGAACACAGCCCTCTTAAGTGCGAAGCAGGAGTAGAGAGATGCTAATATTTTCTGTGTTGTTCCAATTTTAGTATATGAACCATTGTATTGCATGATGTTCAGGACTGTAATGAAGACGTAAATTAGGTGGCACTATTTCTACATGGTATGAACTAGTTACTGGTAAATACAGTGGTAGCACCAAATGCAATGTTAATTAAATAAAATGAGTAGTGATCTTGGACTCATAGACAATAATAGCTATGTACACACCCAATGCAGAATTACTACTATGGGACAATGATTCAAAGGATGAGGTTGGTGCAGTACTGGAGGATATTATGCCAACAATTCAAATGGTTATAATAAATCTTTAGTAATGTTTCAAAAGGCACAGCACACACTTATTGGTGGTTGAAACAATTTCAGAGGCATTAAAACATGTGTTACAGATGAATTTTCAATGTAGGACTGGCACTAAAGTCAACTCTTTCCAGTGTCATAATATATTTCAGCATAGATGATTGGAAAATGTGGCTGTTAGTGATTACAAATTGATATTTATGAATGTAGTATCTACATGATAATATTCTTGGGTACATTCATATTTTCTTTTAATGTTAGACTGAACAGGGAACTCAATGTCATGATAAATTTCTCCATCATGTGTCAGGAGTTGAATCTCATACATGACGCTACAGTGGTAGTTTACATGTAACATGCAGCTAAATAATGTCACGGTGACACCATGCAAAAGGTCAAAAATTTTACTCACGCTATGAGAGATTATGTATGTTTGTAGGTTTTCTCAGACAGAATCAGATTCCATAAAATTCTTCTGGGTTGTAGACTGAGGTATACTGCTGTGAGCTCTAATGCATTTGGTGTGGAGTAGTGGGTTTGTGTAGCTGGCTGGCGTACTGCTGGTCACCACTTCAAATCCACCCACCCACAGTTATTTGTTGTTTAGTATTTACAAGTTCTGGAAGGTGCTTGAAATATCATATGTTTTTAGTGTATGTATAATCTGGCATTTTGATGTATATATAAGTACTAGCACTTTCCATGCAAGAGGTCAGTTCTGTTCTAGCTGTATGCTGGTGTTCATAATAAATGTGCTTCAGTGATAACAATTGTATTTCATTGATGATTCTGTTTTCAGATATGGAATATGGACTTGATTGTGGTTATGATGTAACATTGTTTTGTGAAAATGCCAGGAACTTAGCATCTACACCACCGTGGCTTCAATTAGGCAACATGAAAGGTGTTGCCTACACAGGCAGGAACTGGAATACAAAGCAATCCATCATTCCCACGGTCTGCATATTCAGGAGATCAGAGGATTCTGAACCAGCATTAAATCAGGTACAGATAAGGTGCTCATCAGTGTTCTCCAGATAGGTTGGTCAGGACCTAATGTATTGGCTGAATGGATTTGACTGAGTCGTCAAATACAACAGGTGGGAGGACATGATGTTCTTGGTAAATGTATACTTTTACTTAGATGCCATCACCCAGCAATGGTTCAAGAACAATGAAGAGGAACTCAACAGCTGGAAAAAATTCCAGGATGAACTGAAAAAAATATTTGGTCACAATGCACAGCAAGTCTGCTTCGTAGAAGATCAATTGAAGAACAGAGCCCAGCTTAATAATGAGACAAGACTGTCTTACATGCAGAATATTTTAGCCCTTTGCAACAATATTAATCTAAATATGACAGAAGGTGACAAAATCTCACACATTTGATTCAGAGAGTCACAGAAAACATGTACCAAACTTTTCATGTAAAGGGTGTCACAACAACAGAATTTATCATATGGTGACAGTGGGTCAAGGAAACATAACAGAAAAGAATCAGTGGAGGGAAAAGATATGACTGACTAGCAAATGTGACCAAATCACAGTTGTGGAAGACCAGTATGACCTCATCTCCCTCATATGCCATGTTGTAAGAGAAGAATACAGCATCTTATGGCAGCCATAACAATTAAGATCTAGTACACAAGAAACAGTGGCCACAGACATTAACCCCATACATCAGGAGGTAACAGAGACTGTTGAAGATCAATATTTGGCACCAGTCCCTACCACCAGGTGACCCTGCTGTGAAGAATGGACTCACACAACTCAGACCCATGCCACCATTGCCAAATGACAACCCAGCATCCGTCTAATGCAGATATGACCAGCTCCTTTGGCAAGTATAATATCCCACAGGAGAACAGACGTTTGGAGAACAGAGGACAACATGCCATCCTGTTTTCACTGTGATGCCCTGCAGAGAAAGGAGGCAAGTGTTCAAATACTATTATGTCACAGGATGTCAACTGTCGCAGCAGTCATATTCATGCCTGTCAACTGGAGATGATTATAGTTGACCTGTGGACCGAGGCTCTTTGGCATACCCTGGATGAGGTCACTCCCCAACACACCATAAATGTTCCCTGTCACTGTACAGAGGTACCAGTCACCTGCCTACACACCAAATTCAGGAAAACTAAGTGAGGCAGCCATCTATGGATGTGTGACTGCCACAGATGCAGATCCTCCATGGAGATACTTACCAAGATGAGAGGAAATCTCACTGACACAATCATCAGTGGTCAACTTGTCTAGGTGCTATTCATCTCAGGATATTGGTTTTCTGTAATGTCAAATGGTTATCTTTGCCAACTGAAGAAGACTATGTTCCATGATATGAAAGCAGTCATGTTGAAGGCCGCAAATGAAAATACATCCAGGCAACAGGAACATGTATTGGAAGAACAACCACCAATGACGGAACACAGCCCTTAGAATTTGTCATTTTAACAGAATGGATTCATGATATTACTCTTGTATGAGATTTCTTGTGAACATTACAAGCTATCATAAACTACAGAGGATCAGACCTACAGATTAACCTGAAGATAACCCACCAATTAGGCACTGCTCATATAGAGTGTCACCAGCTTAACAACACATAATCTCTGCATCAATTTTCAGATGCTTTCAAATCCAGGGTAGAGAAAACACAGACCAAGCAGCCCATGATAAAATGCTGTATCAAACCTGAGGATAACCCACCAATTAGGTGCTGCTAATATAAGTATCACCAGCTGAACAACGCATAATCTGGGAGGAAGTGGAGAAGATGCTGCAAGATGACATCATTGCACCCACAGAGAGTCCTTGGTCCTCTTCTGTGGTCCTTCTAAAGAAGCAAGATGGTACATACCATTTCTCAGTTGACAACCGACGACTAAAAAAATCGCAAAGAAAAATGTTTCTGCATTGCCATGCAATGATGACAACCTAGACTGCTTGAAAGGAGCAAAGTAAACTGATGGAAAAAAATTTGCAACACTAAAAAACAATAAATGTAGAGTAATGAAATTTCAGGGATACATTTGTCAAGGTAACATATTTAAGTGATTAACACTGCAAGATCACAGGTTAATGAAAGCACAAGATAAGCCATTGCAAGTGCAAAATACTGGTACATTAGTAACTGGTGTAACTGCCAGAATGTTGAATGCAAGCATGCAAATGTGCATGCATTGTGTTGTGTAGGTGCCAGATGTCAGTTTGTGGGATGGAGCTCTATGCCTGCTGCACTTGGTCATTCAATGCAGGGCAGTTAATGCTGGTTGTGGATGATGCTGGAGTTGTCATCTGATGATGTCCCATATGTGCTCAACTGGAGACAAAGCTGGTGACTGAGCAGGCAAAGGCAACATGTCAACACTCTGTAGAACATGTTGGGTTAAAACCTTGGAATGTGGGTGAACATTATCCAACTCCTGGAATGCTGTTCATGAATCACAACACAACAAGTCAAATCACTTGATTGGCATACAAATTTGATGTCAGGGTGCATGGGATAACCAGAAGAGTGCTCCCGCTCTTATACAAAATCTCGTCCCAGACCACAGCTTCAGGTGTAGGTAGAGTATGTCTAGCATGTAGGCAGGTTGGTTATCCTTAACTGGCCTCCTTCTAACCAACATACAACCATCACTGGCATCAAGACAGAACAATATTTCATCAGAAAACATGACATACCTCCCATTGCCCTCCAATGAGCTCCTGGTTGACACGACTGAAGTCGCAGGCGGTGGTGGTTTGGGGTCAGCAGAATGCATGCTACAGGGCACCTGTCTTAGAGCTACTGTTGAAGCAACCAATTTTTAACAGTGCACTGTGTCACTGTTGTGCTAACTGCTGCTTATACTACTGCTGCAGATGCAGTACAATGTGCCAGAGGCATATGCCAAACACTATGGTCTTTCCTCTTGGCAGTGCCACGTGGCAGACTGGAGCCCTGTCTTCTTGCAACTGTACATGCCCGTGACCACTGCTGCCAGAAATCATACACAGTGCCTACATTCCTGCCAAGTCTTCCTGCAGTATCACAGAAGGAACATCCAGCTTCTCATAGCCCTATTATACAACTTTGTTCAAAATCAATGAGGCATTGATAATGGCTTCTTTGCCACCTTAAAGACATTCTTGACTAACATCAACTCACCACATCCAATCTCAAAGGCAACTAACGCTCAAACCATTACAACACGTATTTAAAGCAAGCCAGATCTGCATCCTTATAGTGGTGCTACCAGCACCACTCTTATGCGATTGATGTGAAATTTGAATATACATCATCTTTCAGAACTCCTTCCAGGCATTGTGACTTTCTTTTCTGTCAGTGCATTTTTCAACTATGGACATGTAGTGAAGCCAATGGCAAATCGAGATTGATGAGGATGATTGAGAAACACTGCCTTTATAACTCCTGACAGTCTCTATGAATTGAAAATTATGCTGTTTTGACAGTGTAATTCTCTAGCCACTTTTGAACTTATGAGGATGCTAACAAAGGATGCTGATTGCCTTTCATGGAATCATTTAGTGGTACACAACAGCATGGATGAAATCTCAGTGATCACCACATAAAATGACATTGCTGCTGAACAGAGAGAAGATCCAGCAGTGCTGAAAACCACAGAAACCTTGAAGAATGGAGGACCTGACCAAAGAATAATTCCAATTAATAAACGGGCCATTTTACAAGATGAACTAAAATCCAATAGGGTGGAAATAGTTGCTCGTCATCCAAACTCACTATGACCAGCTATCCTGAAGTATTTCCATGATGCTCCAACATCAGGTCACCTGGGATCCATAAAGACTCTCAGCAGAATCAGATGCAGGTGTCACTGGCCTGGTCTTTGCTGATCTATTAAACACTATGTGAACCAGTGTAAGGAATGGTAATGAAAAAAGCCTGCAGGAGTACCCTTCCACTAAATAGGAATTGACCTCTTTGGGAGGTTCCCGAAGTTGACAAATGACTACCTTACCTGATATTCTGTCACCGAAGCTGTGCCAACTGCTGATGCTCTGGAAATTGTAAAGTTCCTCATAGAAGGCATCATTCTGAAGCATGGAGCAGTCCTTTTGATAATCTCTGATTATGGAAAGGTTTTCCAGTCAAGACTAGTACCTGAGGCAATTTCACATTGCAGCATCTGCCACTGGATGACAACTGTCTACTATTCACAGATGAATCGTCTCACAGAATGCTTCAATAAGACATTGGCATATATTATCTTAATGTACATCATCAAAAAGAGAGACTGGGATACAGTACTGTCCATCATGACATTTACATGCAACTCAGAAATCCAAGGAACTACATACAGGCTTTACAATGCTCTTTCTGATCCACAGTCACGAAGCTAAAACAACAATGGATACAGTTTCTGTTTCAGTCAGACAATACTCAGGATGACTATGTGGAACACTCATAACCAGGACAGATGAAGTAAGGCAGCTGGCTTGCATAAGGACCTTGGATGCCCAGGGGAATGACCAAGAGCACTATTGTGCAAAGCACCAGCCGGTGAGATACACACTGGGAGACTCGGTATAGATTTTTATGCAAGTGCAGAAGTGGGAATACCAGAAACATTACTAAAATGCTACTTTGGGCCTTATTGCATCCTTTGTCAGTTGTCAGATGTCACATATGAACTTGAGGATTAGGACCCTTCATCAAGAAGAAAAAAGCATGGAGGTGTCATCCACTCCCTCCATATGAAGCCCTACTACAGTCCAGATGTGCAGATTGATGATGGGATATTCAAGGAAGCTGAATACTCACTCAATGATCACAAAGCTTCAGGGGGGGGGGGGGGGAGGAGTCACCTCCCATGCTCATCATTGTGAGGAGGATGTAACAACACAACCAGTATATGAAGAATTGCCAGTGCCACCATACAGAGGACCACGGAGAAGATCTAGAACCAGGTTGTCAACAGTGGAAAATCCAGGATGGAATAATGACAAGGTTATGAAAAGGATAGATTGCTACTCACCATATAGTGGAGATGTTGAGTCACAGACAGGCACAACAAAAAGACTTCGAAACAAGTAAGCTTTCAGCCAAAAGGCCTTCTTCTGAATTAGACAACACACACACACACACACACACACATTCACGCAAAAACAACTCGCACACACATACATGCAAATACACCTCACACACACGACTACTGTCTCTGGCTGCTGAAGCCAGACTGTGAGCAACTGCACTTGGTGGGAGAAGCAGTCTGGGTGGTGGGGATAAGCAGGAGGCTAGGGCATGGGGGGGGGGGGGGGGGGGATGATAGTAGCGTAGTTGTGGGAATGGTAAAGTGATGTTTGTGGGAGCATACAGGCATGAGGTAGGGAGACAGTAGGACAGGTAGGTGGAGTGGGGAGGTTAGATGGAGGGCAGGGAGAAGGTGGGAGCAGAAAAGGAGAGAAGTGAAAAGACTGTAGGTGCGGGAAACAGATAGCTCCAGGCTGCTGTAGTTGGCTCCAGTGAGAACTTCGGAAACAGTGTGTGGTGTCACCGCCAGACACCACACTTGCTAGGTGGTAGCTTTAAATTGGCCGCGGTCCATTAGTACATGTCGGACCCGCGTGTCGCCACTGTCAGTAATTGCAGACCGAGCGCCACCACACGGCAGGTCTAGAGAGACGTACGAGCACTCGCCCCAGTTGTACGACGACTTTGCTAGTGACTACACTGACGAAGCCTTTCTCTCATTTGCCGAGAGACAGTTAGAATAGCCTTCAGCTAAGTCCATGGCTACGACCTAGCAAGGCGCCATTAGCCTTACAGTGCTTGTATTTAAAGAGTCTCACTTGTATTATCAAGAGCGATGTACCACAAGGATGAATTAAAGTTAAGTATTAAAGAAGCTACGTACTTTTCTTTATAGCATTCATAACGTATCCTGTTTCAGACCTCACGCAAGCCGGCGTGAGTTAACGCGTGCATTTCGGTTACCCGTCACTGTGGACTGGCTGTCTTGTCAGTCCACAACACAGTGGATCATTCTTTCTGCAGGAGAGAGGGCATTGCCATGAGCTGTGGCACACACAGTATGGTGTAGTGGTTAGCATCAAACCTGACTACCAGTAATTATTTGTTGTTTAGTATTTATCAGTTCTGAAAGGTTTTCAAAATATCTTATGTTTTTAATGTTTGCATGTTCTGGAATATTCAAAGTATGTATAAGTGTCAGCATTTTGGACTATTCAGAGTTTGTATAAATGCTGCACTCCCTCTCCAGGAGGTCATTTCTATTCCGGGTATAAGTTGGTGTTCATAATAAACATGCTTTCAGTCCTAAGTGTTGTGTTTCAATGACAGCCCTGCTTTTCGATTTGGACTTGATTCTGGATGACAAAACTAAAATGTGCCAACATTTGGCCACATTTCCAAAGTACCTCCCTTGTGTGCATAATACAACTGGGGCAAAGCATTTCTTTAATTATTATATACTGTCTTCACTATTGCCCTTGTAGTTGTTCAAAATTACTGTTAATTAAATTTGTCATATTATTGTATGTCTGAAATGGAGAGGAAGGAATCATATGTTCTTGATTGACAGTTACACATGACATGAAGTTATATTACTTCTCACCATTATTTCCTCCATACTCAATGCAAATTCACCAGTACTTAAAAAATGGCCAAATTCTATTAGAAAACTCATTTGCGAGTCTGCACAACCACTTGTGCTTCTCATAACACATCTGTTGACAAGTTAGGAGTGTTTTGTTGCCAGTTGCACCTGTGTCACCCAAATATAAGGAAATCATTTGGAGAAAAGGTCTGGCGAGTATGGTGGGATGGAAGATAGTCAAAAGATGGTTTGTGTTTGTTACAACTGTAACATGAGCTGTAAGGGACTGAGCATTACCAAGTTACAACAGGGCAAATATCTGCACAATTTTGATTTGACTGCACACCAAATGTGATTTTTAGAGTTATGAGTTTAGTGTTCCAAGATGAAGCCTCTACCATCCCAAAACAGTGGCAGTATAACCATCTTGCTGATGGCTGTGTTTAGAGAATATATAGTTTTAGTGATAAGGTATGGTGCCATTACTCACTCATTTTCTTTGTAAATGGTTGATAGGAGTGACAATCTTAGCAAAGGGAGCAACACACTTGTCCATCATTGTAGTTGTCTGCAAACATCTGTACATCACTGTTTTAATTCTGGAGTCAGCAGCTAGGTCACTCACAGTGCAGATGCTTTGTGAAATTGGAGCCCATTATGTGCAGTTTGATGTGTTGAATGATGAGCAATGTTTACAGTTGCACTGTTGTCCAGTGTCACTTCACAGTTTCCCAGCATGGCTTCAATGGCTGCAGTATTTTCTGGACTCACAACGTGGTATGCCTAACCCAGCTGACAAACATTGGCCATGGACTTCAGTCCAAAACTTCTGACAGCATTCACAGATTTGCTCTGATGATAGATATCCATTATCTCACTGGCCCTCCATTCTGTAATGAATTTCAATAGGTTTCACAGCTTCAGTTAGTAGAAATTGAATAACAGAATGCTATTCATCACAGGTGCAAGTTGTAAGTGGGGTTGTCATTTTTACATGGTTCGTGGGCCAATTTTTGTGCACCTCTATGATGTTACCACCTTTATGGTTTTTACATTGTTCATGGGCCAATGTTTGTGCATCTCTATGATGTTACCACCTTTATGGTTTTTACATTGTTCATGGGCCAATGTTTGTGCATCTCTATGATGTTACCACCATTATGGTTTTCATTTGCGTCACTGTCATTGAAAAACCATGAATATTAATTAATGATAGCCCATTATGGCTACTAGGAGATGCACTCTATAACGATGGTAAAATAAATACATAAACATATAAATATGTTTATGACCTTTACAGATTTTGCACTGGCAGTACTTACCAGAGCTATCATATGATGGTTTAATAAATCTCAATGTATATAGTGTTTAGAAGGAAGAAAGATTAAGGCCTAATGTCTCTTTTATTATGAGATACTTAGAGGTGGAGAACAATCTCACATTAGGCAAGAAATTGGTTGATGACTTTTCAAAAGAAGCAGTGCAGCATTTGGCTTTCGTGACTTATGGAAATCACAGGAAAACTAAATCTGGATGATTACATGGGGATTTGAACCCTGCTCATCTCAAATACAAAACCAGTACCTTGACTACTTTTTCATTGTTGTAAATGCTGTGCCATCTTAAATCTCTTGAAATACTCCTGTTTTTATTAATGTTCAGGGTCTGATTAAAATATAGTGTGTGGAAACAGTAACATTGCTGACAGGGAGAGTAACTGTGTGGACACTAGACTGTTTAGTGTGCACTATGCCCTTGTCATGACTTGATCTGAGTATAATAAAATCATAATCACTCTATATATGAGCTGTAAATCATGTATTTTACACCTATCTGTATCTGAGTTCCTTTAGTGGTGACCCATGATGCTCACAAACATTGTACTTGATGCATACAATGTGCATTCAAACATCACAACAGACGAACAATGCAGTGCAGATTTGGTGTTTCGCCCTAAATCAGTACCCAAGAAATGGCCCACCTGGATATGGAATACCTACTCAACATGCTGAATACTGCACAGTGACACACTCAGCACTCTCTGTGGGACAAATACACAGGTACAGAGTGTCAGTGCAGTGCCGCACAGTCCCACACTACCCAACCAGTTGGGCAGCACTCACAAAATGATGCCTGTGCCACAACTGCACCATGCCTGTTCAATCAAATTCTCCAAAATCAGGCTTCTCAATGCACTGAATAATGTTCAGACATTCTTTTCCAGCCTACTGTTTCATACAGTCACCAATGTGTAACGAATGTTGCCAACAATGGCAGCCATCTTGCTTTGCCGCAATCTCCACTCACCTCATGAAGGCAAGAATCCAAACTCACATGTATTAAAGCGACCATCACTAATCATGACACCCTCAACTGCACATGATACCAACTGGCTGAGGTATCACAGCTTTGTTCTCCAGCTGACAAAGAAGCTGGCATCCCCTCTCCAATGCAGCAATCATCCATGTCATTGAGCCTCCATCTGGCCACCACCGAGATGATACAACTCAGCCCAATCACCGCCGACCGAGAGGATGCCACTTCTCTGCAGCAACAGTCAGTTAATGCAGCAACACATCACATGGCAGACGCTGATTCTCCACACGTATGTACAAGTCTATATTGGTTCCACTTGCATTTCGGCCTCTCCGCATGGACGTGCTGATGGCTATGTATGCTTTTCCAATGAGATGTGCTGTCTGCAGTGAATCACAGATGCAACTCAAGACATCCACCTACTAAATGTAACAGTACAACTACTGACACATATAATGTAAACAACAATCACAATGATGTCATACTGCAGTGATTACACTATCTAGAGAACTGTATCACAGCATTAGTCAAGTTACTTCCACTGTGCGATGGCTATACTGCTGCAGAAAAACGAGATGTTTAACCTCTGATATGAGAATTACACCTACAAAAAATGGTCCAGCCATCTAAGCATAGATGATTGTCAGCATAGTCTCTCTCCCACCAATGTTTGACTGCACCAGAAGGGGGGCGGGGCAGCTCTGTGGGATTAGCAACATCACTGACGAGGGAGAGCGACTGTGTGGACTCTGAATGTTTAGTGCGAATTATGCCTTTGTCATGTCCAGTCGATCTGTGTATACATGTGTCAATAAAATCATTATTACTCTATATACAGGTTGTGTATCATATATTCTACACTCTTCCCTATCTGAGTTCCTTTAACTGTATTTCAATCAATATATCAAACACAAAGTTATGAAACAAAATAAAGGAACAATGTTACTCACTTTCTCTTATTTATACACCATTTTTGTGCTCAAGGGCAACAAGTCTACTATCATAAATGTACATCACATAGCTTTACATTCTTGATTTTTGCCATATAAACTGAGTTTTTTTACTGATATTGGAGCTCAATGGCATTGCTATGTAAGTGCACTGGAAATACTTACTGAATCCATCCTTCAATGGCTCAACAAGTCTTAGTGTAAATGTTGTGTCCTTTGGAATTTCTTTTAGCATCTTTGCCACTTCAAAATGTCTTCGACCAACCAGATTCTCATTATTTATCTTCTCAATGTGATCACCAACCTGGAAAAACAATCTATTTTTAGTTAACATATCTTTATAACTTATGAAAATATATGTAAGTATGTATGTATGTTTGTCTGTTCAACATCTCCTCCTAAACTACTGGTTCAATTTCAAACAAACTTGGTACACATATAATTTGCCATCTAGATGGAAGCACTTTGGTGGTAAGAAACAGCCACGTCTCAAAGGCATGGGTGTGGGGCTGAAAAAGGAATGTAATGCACTGCACGCAAAAAGCCAGTATTTGAGAATGAGAGCACTTAGCCACTTGCTACAAACTTTACATATAATATCAAACCTTTATGAAACTTTTGGAGGAACATTTATTGCTTACTATATTTTTGCTGTTCGTGCAGTACAACTGCCACAACAGGCATGACATTTTAATTTATTACCTCTTTACTTCTAACCCCATTCACATCACATTTTCCAGACAGTATGCAGTATACACACCAAATGTACCAGCAAAATTATATCATTGTATGACACATAGTTCAGGAGATGTGATGTCATAATTGAGATGCCTGAAAACTACCACATCAGGCATGAGATTTCAATTTATTACTTCTTTAGTACTATCTTTAATCACAACACATCTTTCAGAGAGTATCCATATACATCACTGAGTGTAAATGCAAAATTATATCACTGTATGACACATAGTTAGGGAGATATATCATAAACAATTAGATGCGTGAAAAGATGCTGCATTATGCATGATGGTTGAATTTATTATTTCTTTATTATTAACTTTATTTACAACATATTCCACAGACAGTACATTTATTATCCACTAACACCAGTGAATGTGCTTGCAAAATTATAGCATTGTATGACACATAGTTCAGGAGATATGACACCGCAAACATCAAGATGAGCGAAAAACTATGTTCTTCTACAATCAGGTGCAAGTTACCTAGACTATACACACCCAGTGTGTGATAATGTGAGCACTTAGCAACTTCCAAAGAACTTTAAACATAGTTTCAAGCCTTTTATAATTTTTTCTCACTTACGTGCTGAACATCAAATATCTAATGCTTTAACTCATTTGTAATCTGAAGTTTGAAGCCCTTTTATGTAGGGAAGTTCAATTCTTTAAAGAATCAAGGGTTACTAGTAACTTACAAATTGGAAAAAGGCACTGTGAGACTAAGAATCACCTATACCCCATAGGGGTGGGAATGAAATGGGGTGACACTAAAGAATAACTCAGGAACACATGGTGCAATTTGAACTCAATTTGTTAGGTATATGATTTATTATTGGTATAAAAATACTGTGGGAGTAAGATTCCCCACTACCACTGTGGCTGGGGGACAGGATGAAAAGGGGTGACGTAAAAATGTTTGAAAATGACCTATTAGTATTTTCTTGTGTTTAGTTAAGGAGGAGTACTTCTATAAGTATGAAGTACAATTTGACTCTTATTTGTGCAGTTCAGTGTGTCACAGGTTGCGAGGATGAGCTCTGAAGAAAGCCAATAATTTTGTCAATGTGTTTCAGGATCTAAGATCAAGCCACATGGCTGAATACCATAGACAAATTTACCATGTAAAACAGCAGAGAATCAGACATATTTGTGTGCAATGTATGTTATGTATGCATATGTACAACATCTCCTCATAAGCTCTGGGATCAATTAGTATAACCAAACTTGATACACATATCACTTACTAAGAAAAAAGGAAGCTGTGGGGATGGCAGCCTTTCACCACACATCTGTCTTAGCAGTTCCATTTGCTCTCAACTTGCTATAGCTGTCTGCTAAGGCAGTGAGTTTCAACCCCTCACATAGTTCTTCTGTTCACAGCAATCAATCTTGTTGTGTGACAGGACACTTCACCACTACAGTCACTGACTACCAGTGTGGAACAATAGCTGCCCCTAGCAAGGCTTCCGCCAACTGAGTTTCACCAGTCTTTCTCCATCCCTTGAACTATCCACTTCAGTTGCTACTCTATGCCTGTGTCATGAGGAACTGGCCATGAGAGGGTGCACCTGACATTAATGCTTTTACAATGCTGCAAGATGACTGCACCATGCTGCCTTTACGCCTGGCATGCAATCACAGTGGATATGTTGTTTTTGCATTGCACTCCTGTGAGACTATAAATTTTACTTTGCGTGTCTTTGTGCAGGTATTGTAAGTGCATATCATGCAGTGAACACTGGGCTGAGGCAATGATTTCTCCAACTCCACCGTTTCTACTGTGCCATACCCGACTCGTGTTTTCACATCTCGAGTGAGTGACTGTTTTTACATTTTGAACCTGAGGCTATTTGTGTTACTCCAGCCATGTGTGAACCTGTCTTTGATGTGTTTGCAACTTTGCATGTTACTTAGTTCAATAAAGGAAGAAACATTCCTACACTGATGACCCAATGATGGACTCAGTCAACTTAATATTCTATTTTGGCATATTACTGCCTGCCTTGCCCCATTAGGTGCATGTTCCAACTCCTGCATGTGTGTACCCAGCAACTTCTGTTTTCATGCTATGGACACTGGTGTGCTTTGCACCATGAACTCATTGCTTTAAGCATGTTTTGCCACATTTTGTGCAACCTAAAGATGAATGGCTACTGCCTCTGACCCAATCGACACCCCAGCACATGCAACTGCTACACTAGTGCCACATGACATTATCACCACATGCCTTGCAGAACTGGAACACTGCAATGATGACGAGATGACGTTTGGTTTGTGGGGCGCTCAACTGCGTGGTTATCAGCGCCCGTACAATTACCCAATCTTTGCTCAGTCCAATTTCGCCACTTTCCTGGATGATGATGAAATGATGAGGACAACACAAACACCCAGTCATCTCGAGGCAGGTGAAAATCCCTGACCCCGCCGGGAATCGAACCCGGGACCCCGTGCTCAGGAAGCGAGAACGCTACCGCGAGACCACGAGCGGCGGACAAAAGGAACACTGCAATGTCACCCTGTGCATGCAACATGGCAACGGAACCACAGGTGGACCAGCCACTGAAGCTGGACTCCACACCACAGTCCACACTGGTCCTCGTCTCTGCCGATCTTCCTGGCCTTGAAGCACCACCATGCGATTCACCACTCCCACTGGCCATGCTGAAGCTCATCTGCTGCCCTTAAACTGTGGGACCCATGTCTATGGTTTTCTTCAGCAGGTGTGATCTTCACCAGCTGCAGCATAAGCTCGAGCCTACATATGCAATGGAAGTCCCTGACATCATTTCATCGCCCACAGCCACCGACCACACCGAGACACCCCAGCGCTGCCTCATGACACAACTCACCTCTTCTGAAATACGGTGCATCCAGGTCCTTCTTTCCCTTGAGCAATGTGGGAACCGACAACCCTCTCATTTCCTGTGCCACCTCTGAAGTCTGACAGAACCACACATGGTCACCGATGATTTCCTTTATAACATCTGGCTAGCTTGCCTCCTGGCCCCAATACATACAGCAGTGGTTTCACACGCCAACCTCTCCATCACTGATGCCAACAACGTGCAATAGACGTTGGCCTCCCTGCCTGTGAGTGCAGCCCCACCTGGCACAGCCAGCTGGCCATCATCTGGCCAGTCACCACGGCATGTGCTCATCCTCGCTGCTCAATATACCACTAATGATGTCACTGCTCCCAGCCCTACAGCACAGCACTCAACAGTAGGAGTATACAACATGCTTGCCTGCCTCAGTGTCGACATAGCAATGTTGAAGCAATTGCGGTCCGACTCAACTCTGACCACCACAGCCCATGTAGCCACAGCTGCCAGCATTACAACCACAACAACACTGCAGCTCCAGCCAATCTGCAATGCCCCTCACGACAGTGCCGGCCTCTGCTGGTATTGCGAGTACTTCAGCCCAAACGCCATGAACTGCAGAGAACCCTGCTTTTGGCACCCAAATGCCAACAACCACCAGGATTAGGCACGCACAATTGTTGCTTGGTCTCCCAGTGCCTGCTCATCTGTGACACCTATTCTGCCCTACCATTCCTCATACACTGGCTACGAGTAGTCTATTCTCCCATGGTGGCTTGTACAAAATGCTGACACCACCTCAGCCATTCTCTTGACAGCAGCAAATAACTTCACTGTCGCTACGTATGTCATTCATTGTCACACCCTTGATCAGGGCCTGCAACAGGACCTGCCCTGGACCTTCAATGTCACCGACATTACTGACCCCATTATCGAGTGGAGCTCATCAAACACTAACACCTATGCAGCTACAAAAACATGCTGGCTTGGGGCTACAGTCTTAAGCATGACCGACTGCTCCAAGGCTTTCACCCAGATTCTGGCTGTTCAACCAGACGACAGCCATCATCATGCCATTTGGACTCTGTGAGAGCGCCTTTATGACCTCTGGTCTCCGTAATGCTGCACTACCACTGGCACCTCATTGGCAGTGAGACTGGGAGATCAACAAAGTGCATAATCTTTTCACTGTTCTCTTCGATGTGAAGCAGGTGGCGTGCTCTGGCCCATAAACCAACCACCGACCTCATGGTGCAATTTCTTGGTCTAACACACCTGTCCAGACCACCCATCTTCTGGTGGCCATGCCCGCTTGCGCTGCATAAATTGGACACCACTAAGGCTGAGTTTGAAGCTGCTCGCTGCCAGCGTATTGTGTCCTTCAAAGAGCCTGTGAGCATCTGCCCTTCACTTCACTAAGGAGAAGGATGCTCCTGGCACCCATATGGGGATTACTGGAAGCTAAATGCCTACACTATCCCTGATTGGTACCCAGCGTCATTCCTATGCAGCTACAACAACATGCTGGCTGGGGCTACAATCTTCAGCATGATTGACTGCTCCATAGCTTTCACCCAGGTTCTGGCCATACATTCAGAAGGCAGCCATCATCACGCCATTTGGACTCTGCGAGAGTGCCTTTATGACCTTTGGCCTCCATAATGCTGCACAAATGTGGCAGCAGTTCTTGGATAGTGTCCTGCAAGACTTGTCGTGCTGTTTCGCATACCTGGATGACATACTTATATTTTCCACGACGCCAGAGGAACACCACGAGTACTTCTACAGTATTTTTGGACGTCTCCAGGATGCTGGCATCAATGTCAACACAGAAAAATACATACTTGGCGGCAGTGAGGTGGAATTCGTGGGCCACACCATATCCCCTGCCTGCTCATGTCCCTTACCCGACAAAGTACAAGCTATACTCGATTTCCCGCGCCAAAAGACACTCAAGGACCCCCGCCGTTTTCTCGGCATGTTAAACTTTTTCTGACAGTGTCTAAAGAATTCCAGTGCTACGCAGGAGCTGCTCACTGCTGCTCACAGCGTAAAAACAAAAGGGAGCAAGCTGGTGCTGTGGACGCAGCAAATGGAAGACAGCTTCTTGGTCGTCAAACGCGACTTTGCAGGCTTCACTCTGCTCGCCCATAGGCACTGTCCTGCAACAGCATGTGGGCGACACCTGTCAGCCACTCACTTTCTACTCCAGCAACCTCTCTCCCCCTCAAGGGCACTGAACTGCATATGACAGAGAGCTCCTCGCCATCTATCAGGCTATCAAATACTTTCGGGCATTGGCAGAGGCCCATCACTTCATGGTCTTCATTGATTACAAACCCATAACGTTTGCACTTATGAAAGACATTGACCAGTGTCACCCACATAAATTCTGGCAGCTATCGTTCACCTCAGAATTTACAATTATGTCATGTCGGTGGAATAGACAACGTCGTCGCTGCCCAACCGCACACGCACCATTGCTTTGTCATTGGACTATGGGGCTCAATTCATGGAATCAATACTAGAAATAAGAATAATCTTCACAAGGATTTGAAGTAACTTAGTCTTGTACAAAAAGGTGTGCATTATTCAGGAACACACATTTTCAATAACTTGCCAGCAGCCATAAAAAGCTTAACAACCAATGAAATTCACTTTAAGAGAAGCCTAAAGGATTTATTGGGATTTATTGGTGGCCAACTCCTTCTACTCCATTGATGAATTCCTCAGTAAAACCAACTGATTTGTGTATATATATAAAAGAAAGATGATGAGACTTACCAAACAAAAGCGCTGGCAGGTCGATAGACACACAAACAAACACAAACATACACACAAAATTCTAGCTTTCGCAACCAATGGCTGCTTCGTCAGGAAAGAGGGAAGGCCTTGCACAATTTCAGTGCAGTAATGTGTTCATTGTAAATATGTGTGTGTGTGTGTGTGTGTGTGTGTGTGTGTGTGTGTGTGTAAGTACAATCTAACTTCTGCACCATTTCAGTGCAGTAATGTGTTCATTGTAAATAAGTATTATAGTAGTTGTATTACATGTTTATTACCTTATAAATGAATAAAAAACTTTTTAATTTTAAATTCAGTGCATTAGTATTTGTAAAATGACTCTTTCATATAGTGTTCATTAAAAATGACAATCATTCCACTTGGGACCTGTGGAATGGTACATTAGCATATTTGTTTTAGTTGTAAATATTTGACATGTATTGTTATTTTTCTGACATGGTCCACATCCTGGAGGACCTACTCACTAAGGATCAATTGGAATGAAAGTAAATCTAATCTAATCTAATGTAACACTGCCCAGCAGCACGACCCAGAACTCGCCCAATTCTGCCAGGACACCGACTCTGGCCACCGTCTTCAACAAAAGCTGGCTCATGGCTTCAACAGCAGACATATATCTGGTGCGGTATATCCACCAGCTCACCTTGCCTCTTCCTACCCACTGCCTTCCACAAGGCCTCATTCAACCATTACACAATCTGGTGCACACCAGAGTGCGCACGTCCACTGCTCTAGTAACACAGTACTTCATGTGACCTTGGGGATGTTCTGGAAACATCCCCAAGACTGTGGCTAAGCCACATCTCCATAATATCCTTTCTTTCAGGAATGCTAATTCTGCAAGTTTTGCAGGAGAGCTTCTGTTAAGTTTGGAAGGTAGGAGACGAGATACTCAGACAAGTAAAGGTGTGAGGACGGGGCGTCAGTCGTGCTTGGGTAGCTCAGTTGGTAGAGAATTTGCCCGCGAAAGGCAAAGGTCCCGAGTTCGAGTCTCAGTGTGGCACACAGTTTTAATCTGCCAGGAAGTTTCATATCAGCACACACTCAACTGTAGACTGAAAATTCTCATTTTGGAAACATCCCCAAGGCTGTGGCTAAGCCATGTCTTTGGAATATCCTTTCTTTCCGGAATGCTAATTCTGCAAGTTTCGCAGGGGAGCTTCTGTGAAGTTTGGAAGGTAGGAGGCAAGGTACTGGTGGAAGTAAAGCTGTGAGGATGGGACGTGAGTCATGCTTGGGTAGTTCAGTTGGTAGAGAACTTTCCCGCGAAAGGCAAAGGTCCCCAGTTTGAGTCTCAGTCCGGCACACAGTTTTAATCTGCCAGGAAGTTTCACGCACACTCTGCTGCAGAGTGAAATTCTCATTCTGGAAACACCCCCAAGGCTGTGGCTAAGCCGTGTCTCCGCAATATGTACCAACTTGACAGAAAATCCTAGGGAGTTCTGGTCTTACGTTAAATCAGTAAGTGGATCGAAACAGCATATCCAGACATTCTGCGATGATAATGGCATTGAAACTGAGGATGACATGCGTAAAGTTGAAGTACTAAACACCTTTTTCCAAAGCTGTTCTATAGAGGAAGACCACACTGCAGGTCCTTCTCTAAAGCCTCACACTAACGAAAAAATGGCTGATATCGAAATAAGTGTTGAAGGTATAGAAAAACAACTGAAATCACTCAACAGAGGAAAGTCCACTGGACCTGATGGGATACAAATTCGATTCTACACAGCCGTGTACCAAAAGTCTCTAGAGGAACGGAAGGTTCCAAATGATTGGAAAAGAGCACAGGTAGTTCCAGTTTTCAAGAAGGGTCATCGAGCAGATGCGCAAAACTATAGGCCGATATCTCTGACATTGATCTGTTGTAGAATTTTAGAACATGTTTTTTGCTCGTGTATCATGTCATTTCTGGAAACCCAGAATCTACTCTGTAGGAACCAACGTGGATTCTGGAAACAGCGATTGTGTAAGGCCCAACTCTCTTTATTTGTTCATGAGACCTAGAAAATATTAGATACAGGCTCCCAGGTAGATGCCATTTTCCTTGACTTGCAGAACGCATTCGATACAGTTCTGCACTGTCAACTGATAAACAAAGTAAGAGCTTACGGAATATCAGACCAGCTGTGTGGCTGGATTGAAGAGTTTTTAGCAAACAGAACACAGCATGTTGTTCTCAATGGAGATATGTCTACAGACTTTAAAGTAACCTCTGGCATGCCATAGGAGAGTGTTATGGGGCCATTGCTTTTCACAAGATATAGAAATGGCATAGTAGATAGTGTCAGAAGTTCCATGTGGCTTTTCGCGGATGATGCTGTAGTATACAGAGAAGTTGCAGCATTAGAAAATTGCAGCAAAATGCAGAAAGATCTGCACCAGATAGGCACTTGGTGCAGGGAGTGGCAACTGACCCTTAACATAGACATATGTAATGTATTGCTAATACATAGAAAGAAGGATCCTTTATTGTATGATTATATGATAGCACTGGTAGCAGTTACCTCTGTAAAATATCTGGGAGTATGTGTACGGAATGATTTGAAGTGGAATGATCATATAAAATTAATTGTTGAGAGTCATTGGGAGAGTCCTTAGAAAATGTAGTCCATCAACAAAGGAGGTGGCTTACAAAACACTAGTTCAACCTATACTTGAGTATTGCTTATCAGTGTGGGATCCATACCAGGTCAGGTTGACAGAGGAGATAGAGAAGATCCAAAGAAGAGCGGCATGTTTCATCGCAGGGTTATTTGGTAAGCGTGGTAGCATTACGGAGATGTTTAGCAAACTCAAATGGCAGACTATGCAAGAGAGGCACTCTGCATTGTGGTGTAGCTTGCTTTCCAGATTTCGAGAGGGTGCACTTCTGGATGAGGTATCGAATATATTCCTTTCCCCTACTTCTACCTCCTGAGGAGATCACAAATGTAAAATTAGAGAGATTCGAGTGCGCACGGAGGCTTTCTGGCAGTCGTTCTTCCCACGAACCATACGCGGCTGGAACAGGAAAAGGCTGGTAATGACAGTGGCATGTAAAGTGCCCTCCGCTACACACCATTGGGTGGCTTGCGAAGTGTGGATGTAGATGTAAATGGATGTAGAATATCCTTTCTTTCAGGAGTGCTAGTTTTGCAAGTTTCACAGGAGAGCTTCTGTAAAGTTTGGAAGGTAGGAGACGAGGTGCTGGCAGAAGTAAAGGTGTGAGAACAGGGTGTGAGTCGTGCTTGGGTAGGTCAGTTGGTAGAGCACTTGCCCGCGAAAGGCAAAGGCCCCGAGTTTGAGTCTCAGTCTGGTACACAGTTTTAATCTGCCAGGAAGTTTCAAGAAATTGCTTCATTGCTCACTTCGAAACAGATAAATAAACTAATTGATAGCATAACAACAGTATGCAAGGTGTCCCAGGAGGAACGGTCAGTATTCGGGGATATGAGATGAACAATCATTTGAAGCAAAAATGTCTAGTAAACATAGGCTCTAAGGTGTATACCTATATCAGCACTACTTCATCTTCAATACTGTGAAACACATCTCTTCTACTGTAAGTTCTTTGCTTTTCATATTTTGAGAGGTGGTAGTATGGACCAAAACAAGAATAAAAGACCAGTAAACATGGGCTGTAAAGTACATACCTTATGAGCTATGAGGGGTTCATCTTTGCTAGTGTGAAAAACATCTCTCCTACTGAAATGCTTACATCATGCATTCTAGAGCCCATGTGTACTAAACATCTTTTTGTTGTTTTGGTCCATACTGTCTCCTCTAAAACATGGAAAGCAAGGATCTTACATTAGAAGAGGTTTGTTCCACAGAATCGAAGATGAAGAAGTGCTCACAGTTCTTAAGGTATGCATCTTGAGCCCACATTTACTAGACCTTTCTGCTACGAATGATCATTCCTATTATATCCCTGAAAATTGGCCATTCCTCCTGGAACACCCTGTATAAGGGCTACTATAGTGCTGTATACAATATTACTATTATTATTATTTATTGTTAGAGTGACCAGAAACATAGTGTTAACAGACTGAACTCTTCTAATTTCTACCAGATCAGAATTAAGGAATCCAGCAATCAAATGATTTACTAATAGTAAGTATAGTGCACACATTTTAACTTGGTTCATTTTAAATGCAGGTGCAGGTGTAGCAAGTGCCACTAGGGAAAGCAGTTGTGCAGGGGAAGCATGAGTTGTAATGAGTGCCTAACCTTTTTTCTCTCTACCTGAACACAACACATGACATGTGGAAAAGAGATGTGGGCATCAAGATTTGCAGATGTGTTTAAATATTTTTTACTGTGATAACAATGACAATAAAAACAAGTATTTGTGAAGTCCAGGACTGAATAACAATATTATTGTTAAAACAAGTAACTGAATAGATCTGGAGCATGATTTATGATGTGCCCTTACTGAAAGCAACTAAAATACAAAAATGGTTGTTAGACATAAGCGTTACCAATTGTCTCAGTGACTCATTAGTTGGTGACCTAATCAAACACCCACAAAACTAAATACCATTCATCTTTCACTATTTTTAAAATAAAAGTATTCAAAGAAAGTTCTTTTTCATTCTGAAGTTTAGTTAAGAGCTAAATTTGGGGATGGCAGGGGGAGTGGCGGTAGGGGGAAGATGGGGGGTACTGTATAACATCTGATTGCACTCAGGGGTAATGGTCTAAGAAAGGTTGGGAAACAATGGACCAGGAATTCTGGTCTATAACATAAAATTTTCTACTAGTTTGCAACAGCTATGATATATGGAATTTTCAGTGTAGAATATATTCAGAAACAAAGTAAAGAATGTCTCTTTTGTATTATATTAATAATAAGGTGTCATTTTCTCAGAAGAGTTTCCAAACAAATTTTATTTTATTTCCTAAACCTCAAATATACTGGCATACGTCTCTTCATTATTCATCTTTGGAATTGTCAGTTATGCTGTTGATAGTAAAAATATAGGTGGAAGTAAAGAGATGATGTACTGTTCAGTAACAGCAAGATGAGTGCAATTGTCCTGGTCAAAATACTTAACATCAACAAATTTCATTCAACTGTTGACTATGGTCTGATGATTCATTCATTTGGATTCACTGTGCTTGGCATCCCCACATGGGAAGAGTGCAGTCTGGCACCAAACTGGAATCTTTCTTCTATTTTCTTTCTTGTACTCACAGATACCAATTTTTAATTCCACTTGTTACAATAATTCTAAATCTGTTATGGCTACATGGAAACTAACACAGATCATATTTTGTACAATGTTCAAAAGAAGAATTCACTCCATAAAATTGCAAAATTACCAGAACACACAGTGGGTGGCTAGTATATTCTTTCAGGAGGTATAATTTCATTACCATTGACTGACACATTTAAAGACATATAAAAATTATTCCTACCTTACAGAACTGTCAGTTCTTCCACATGGAGGAAAAAGGGATATGTCAGGAGGAATAATGGGTCACTCAGATAAAAGGATGAGAGTGACCCACCAGCTGTGAGGATGAGAAGAAACAAAGATAAAAGGGGAGACATAAGAGAGTACGAGAGAGCCTGTGCCCAGAAGTGATGATAGGGCAGAGTGAGAAATAAAGATGGATTGAGAGGAAGAGAAATGAGAAGCTGAATGAATGGTACCATTAAGAACTAACGGAAAGCAGAAAAAGGGATGGGAAAAACCAACTGAAAAGAGAAAAAGATGAAGATAAAAAGTAAAATAAAATTAATAAAAAAGTGGAAGAAAATATAAGAGAAAAGATGTTGAGAAAAAGAAAGAGGGTAAATTGTTAAGGAAATAAGAATTCTATCAATGAAAAACATAAATAATTAAATAGGGGAGGTGGGGGTGGGAGCTGTAAGTGCATAAGAATAGGGGGATCTGAAAATACACTGCATGACAAAAAGTGAAGCACCCAGAAGACATGGTTAGCTATCAATGTAACTGTCCACATACATACTGTCGACAGGTATATACATGGTAAGAGTTGCAATTCTCTGTGACAAATTGAACAGTGAACTGACTGCATTAGTGTTGTTCATGTTTAGTGTTATTACCAGGCCTGGCAGGGAATATTAGGAGTGTGAACAGTGTATGTTGGAGAGCAGTTCCACATTTCTGGACTTCAAAGAAACTCAAACTAAGAGGGAGGACCCAACTGCCTCATGTTGTGTAGCAGGCACTTGAGACATAATTTAAGTGATCTGTTATCAAAGTTATGTCAATTGCAACACCTTGCAACAGGCTCTTTGACCTTAACCTAGCTTGTGCATAACAAAAATAGAATTTATGTACTGTCAAGACACGTTTAACAGTGAAACATTGCTGGCTGCTTGCCGATTCAGTAGATACCAAACAGACCTACTAAAATGGCATTTTCATATTCCTCTAAGAAATTCATATTCTCAATGTCGAAATCAGATAAATTCATTATCATATGTTTTGCTGCCATGAATTGAGGATCTATAACAACTAAAGATCACAACATCGTAATAGGTTGGGAACCTACTCTTTTGGCTACTTGCTCAGCTATATAACATATTTACAAAGGCATCTGCTGTGCAATATCAATATTCAATTAAATGATATTTTCAAAACATAGGTCATTTGACTAATTTTACAGGCAAAAGGTAATGTTTTACACCTACAATGGAATCCAAACACATCAGGTGAATTAATATCAGTAAAATATTAACCACAATATTAAATTACCCATAGCTTTGAAAATATAGCTGTCTCACAAAATCTAAGACCAGCTTTGGAGCCAGTACAACAATTTCTTTAAGATGAGACCCTTTATACCTCATTTTACAGTTGCTATAAATTTTGTAAAAATTACGTTTCTCGTATTGGGCTGTGTAGAAGTTGAATGTCCAACAGAACAAACAGATCTCAATGGCTGATAGAAGGCAGTGTCACTGCAGTGCTGCACTCACCTAGTGAGTGCACCACCATCTTGCCACACGAACACACCAGCCAATAGTGTCACTCGCAGCCGGCATAAATACCACCACACATCAACTGCTCAGTCAGTAGTGTACTTTGTCTGATAGCATTTGTTACTGTCTCCACCATACCACTGACTACTCACAGACGACTTCACTTTGATATTAGTTTCCCTCTCTGATCTCGATCTGGATTGTGGCTCATACTTGATCTATTGACAGCATTGTGTCGAAAGTTTGTCACACTTCATTGTAGACTAGACTGCTATTGCCTTGCTCTTGCTATGTTGGGTCCACCATTTGTCTGCCCTGTTGCTCGACTCCAGTGAGGATTTGAGTTCTGACTGCAGGCAGTATTACTGCCTTGGATCATCATCGTTTCTCACCTGTTCTCTGATGTCTGCACCGGTATCCGATGACTCACAGATATAGCAACATTTATTTTATTTCACTAAGAAGACATAATGATTTGTGGAAGGAATAGATAACTCAAATACTGAAGCTGCCACAATATTATTCATGGCAGTTAGTGTAATATACACTGAACAAATGCTTTTATGTAAAAATTAATATAAATTAAAACATTGATAGTGGTAAAGCAGCTTACTTCTACTACGAAGTACATATTTTTACATTATTTTTGTCACTTTGCAGCCTCTAAGGGCTGCCACAGTCAGTTATAACTGAGTTTATGTTGAGGTTAGTTGTCAAGACATCCATTATCTTGTTTCTTATGAAGACCTGCCAAAAATTAAGTTGGCAACAGCGAAAAAACCAGGCTGATAGTTGTTATTGTGGATACCGTGAACTGTGATCTCTGTGACCTGTATTTACTAATAAATAATGTACTTTAAATAAATGTTTTGATTTATTGTATGTAAAACACAAACCTTTATCATAAGTGAACTCAGGGACCAATCTCCTGGAATGAACTAAAGCCATTTTAATTCATCATTGTTATTGATCCAATCAATTGTATGGATTTGTGGCATAATTTAATGGGTGCTCAGAATTTAATTGTTTATAGACTTCAGTTGACAGGAAGTGTCACACACTCAGGTCTCTTGTGTCATCTTGTATCACGTGATCAGCAATAGTTTACCACCATTCCCAAGGGTAGACATTTCTCAGTGTTTCTTCATGTGCTTTGCCAGTTTAATAGTGGCAATCCTTTCATGAAAAGCCAAGCAATGAAAATAGTTCAGTTGATAAGCAATGGATGTGGTGTCACATGTTGCTCTGCCTGTGGTATTATGAAAAGGGTAGATGCTACTCACTATATAGCAGAGATGCTGAGTCACAGATAGGCACAACACAAAGACTGTCACAAAATAAACTTTTGGCCAACACGGCCTTTGTCAAAAACATACAACAGAGATACACACACACTTTGTTGGCCAAAACCTGGTTTTGTCTTTTTGTTGTGCCTATCTGTGACTCAGCATCTCCACTGCATGTTGAGTAGCAACTATCCTTTTCATAATATTATTACATTCCATCCCGGATTTTCCATTGTTTGATTTTGTTTGTGGTATTGTAGGAGTTAACAGTAGTGGGACTGGAGTAAGTGGATGGGTGATGCAGGTTTTTGAGTGAAAGAAATTGATGGAGTTGGAATCTTGCAATAGCGATTATTGTCAGTAACTAAGATATGGTGTCTAGAATCAGATTTTCACTCTGCAGTGAAGTGTGCACTGATATGAAACTTCCTGGCAGATTAAAACTGTGTGCCGGACTGAGACTTGAACTCGGGACCTTTGCCTTTCGCAGGCAAGTTCTCTACCAACTGAGCTACCCAAGCATGGCTCATGCCCCGTCCTCACAGCTTTACTTCCGCCAGTACCTCACCTCCTACCTTCCAAACTTCACAGAAGCTCTCCTGTGAAACTTGCAGCACTAGCGCTCCTAGAAGAAAGGAATTATGGAGACATGGCTTTGCCACAGCCTGGGGGATGTTTCCAGAATGAGATTTTCACTCTGCAGCGGAGTGTGCACTGATATAAAACTTCCTGGCAGATTAAAACTGTGTGCTGGACTGAGACTCGAAGTCAGGACCTTTACCTTTTGCAGGCAAGTGCTCTACCAACTGAGCTACCCAAGCATGACTCACGTCCCATCCTCATAGCTTTACTTCCACCAGTACCTTGCCTCCTACCTTCCAAACTTCACAGAAGCTCTCCTGCAAAACTTGCAGAATTAGCATTCCTGAAAGAAAGGATATTGTGGAGACATGGCTTTGCCACCGCCTTGGGGATGTTTGCAGAATGAAATTCTCACTATTTTAATCTGCCAGGAAGTTTCATATCAGTGCACACTCCGCTGCATAGTGAAAATCTCATCCTGGAAACATTCCCCAGGCTGTGGCAAAGCCATGTCTCCGTAATATCCTTTCTTCCAGGAGTACTAGTTCTGCAAGTTTTGCAGGAGAGCTTCTGTGAAGTTTGGAAGGTAGGAGGTGAGGTACTGGTGGAAGTAAAGCTGTGAGGACAGGATGTGAGTCATGCTTGGGTAGCTCAGTTGGTAGAGTACTTGCGTGCAAAAGGCAAAGGTCCTGAGTCTGAGTCTCAGTCTGGCACACAGTTATAATCTGCCAGAGAGTTTCATGATATGGTGTGATGAGGATGTTACAAAAGGGCTGTGTCAAAAAATAAGAAAAGACGTTCTGAAAATGAGAAAAAGTTAAAAGCACGAAGTAGGGGACAATGATTACATTGACAATGTACAACCTACAGAACACTTTGGTGAAGGATAATGTACAATTTTCCCCTCCAAACTGACGGGGGACAACTGTTTAAGAAACTAGTGTACTAATAACAGCTACATAATACTTTTCCTTTCATGTGGCATTCGTATTTAACAACTGTGTCACTCCTCACAATATGGAATCAGGATCAACTACATAACTATCAGGCAGTACATGGATACTTTGCAACTATTTCATTTACTCTACTATATATTTATTGTAGATCTAATTTTTGTTGATAAGGTCTTGAAATTATATACACTTGTATTTGCTTATTTTGAATGAAGCTATCTTTGTTTCATGTGTTACATGTGTGTAAAGTCACCCAAATTCTACAAGGTGTTTGGAAATTTCACTTACAAACTTCTAGGACTTGTAGAGGGTAGTAAGTACATGATATTTTGAATAGGAAGCCATGCACAGAAATATACCGTTTCACTGCTACAGCCGTTTGAAAACATGTTTTTTAGATAGGTATGCAACAGAGTAGTCATGGTTACATTGGACTGGCTGATGTCTGACCTGATTTGAGCCTCATTCAGGTGTCAGTGTTAGAGTAACATGGTTGAGTACACAGTTGCGTACAAACTGACATGATCCTTCTGAAAGGCAAAGCTCATGGCAATGGAAGAGCAGCTCATCACCTTTAACAAGATTGTTCTCCACAATGTCTGACTCCGTCGCATACCCTTTTCATCACAGTTACACAATGGCTTCACCATCAGAATGTGTGACTGTGGTGTTCCAAAGACACACTTGAATTGGAAGAGGCTGTACTGCATCATGTTGAAGAGAATCCGTCAATGAGTACATGAGCAATTTGTTTGGCTATTAAGGAGTTAAATTGTAAAACAAGAGATTTACTGGGTCACACCTAATGAAAAAAATGGTTCAAATGGCTCTGAGCACTATGCGACTTAACTTCTGAGGTCATCCGTCGCTGAGAACTTAGAACTAATTAAAACTAACTAACCTAAGGACATCACACACATCCATGCCCGAGGCAGGATTCGAACCTGTGACCGGAGAGGTCGCTCGGCTCCAGACTGTGGTGCCTAGAACCGCACGGCCACTCCGGCCGGCCACACCTAATCAATTACTTGTAAAAGTGGTAGTGTTACTAACATGATTTTAAATGGTTCTAGCACAGAAACGGTATGTTTCCAGACATGAGTTCCAATTGAAAATATTATCTAGTCATGCCCATCCACAAGTCCTAGAAGTTTGTAACAGGAATTTGCAAACACCCCATATGAAAATGTACAGTAACTGAGTTTTTGCCAATATGCTTGTTTCTGTGACATGAGATGGTGGATATTACTGTATTTAGCTGGTGACAGAAAACAGCCACTAATGTCATACATGCCATGAATCATTTTTGTCTCTGAATTCAATAAAATATTTTTTGTTTCAATTAAATGAAATACACATAAAATGATACTATGTTCTAATCTCATGAATGACATCAGACTAAGTAATGGATTGTTAGTGAAAATACAGAAGTTGCACCCTTTGCAATTAATGTTTTACCTTGTCATGTAGGAGCTAATTAAGTGTATGCTACGCAGACAACATGTCATTGCTCGGTATACACCATGAGATTACAAAATTGCATTGGGTAAATCAGGAAAAATTTCAAATAGCAATAAACTGGGTGTCTTATAATGAACTCCTCAGTAATTTTGATAAAACACGGGAACTAATTCTAGGATTGACTAAAAATGTCAGAAGCATATCAGTGGAATTAGTAGGCTTCCACATTTATTGCAAATTAAACTGGGAGAAACATATTTGTCATTCTCCTGGGGAAAAGCTCAAGTGTACTATCCCATGTAGAAACTGACAGATCTGCCACTAATTAGCATATGGGGATGGCATACTTTGGTCTTTTTCAGTCACACACCTCTTGCTCCATACTGATAGGGTGCAATACTGTTATATCAGTAAAATTCTGATTTTTTTTTAAAAAAGTAAACACAATAAAAAGCAAAGTAATCCTAAGAAACAGGGATCTCTATACAGCACCATTGTTCCCCAAAAGCAACTTATGTGAGTTTGATATGAGAGACAATACACACCATCACAACATTAGAGGAAAAATGGACGTCCGTATATCAAGACACGGACTGACAAAGAAAGAAATCTCACACAAAATAATATTTTTACAGTGTTTTAATAAATTCCTTAATCTGTGCAGTACTTTTAATGTTTTAAAAGTTAAGATTGGTTACTGAAACATCCTTTCTACAATGTAACAGTTATTCCTGACACTCCCCTGGACATTGAAAAAGGTGAGACATAGTTATTAATAGAGTGAGTGATCACCATGGATGGCAAAGCATGCTCTACAGTGTGCTCCCACTCTGGCCACAAGGTTGTGAAGGACTTCATGTAGTAGGGTGTTCCATTCTTCCAGCAGTATGGTTGACAACCAGTGAATGGTTGTTCGTGCATGTGGATATGCTGCAGCACATCTCCCAAATCCATATCACACATGCTCAATGGGATTTAAGTTGGGAAGTTGGGTTAACAGACAGGCCAGTCAGTCTGTTGAATATCCTCTCATTCCAAGAACTCCTCCGCCTGCACATTTAGATGTGGTCGTGTATTGTCATCCATAAAAATGAAGTCAGGGCCAAATGCACCACTGAGGAGGTCAGTTCATCCATGCAACATTATGCTTCCCCACACCATGACACTGGACCATCAGAACAATACTGTTCAACAATGTTTCTGATTGCATTATATGTTCCAACCTGTCACCATAATGCATCCAGGAGCATTGTCAAACATTATTGTTTTGGTGCACCCAGTGTGATGAGGCATAATGTTGACTTGGTATACTGACATGCACCAATGACCATCCAGCAGTTGTCATTTGTGCTGGTGAAGGAAAGGAATGCCCTACCACAATACTTACTAACCTCATGGCTAGCATGGGAGTATATTACGTAGCACGCATTGCTTTCTATGGTGATCACACATCCTATTAAGAATCATGTCCTGCCTTTTGTACTGTCCAGAGGACCACCATAAATTGTAGTGATTTTAGTGTAACTTTTATGCTGTCCAGACGACCACCATAAATTGTGGTGACTTCAGTGAAACTATTGCCTTTGAATGAAAGTGTCTGTTCTGTTTGTCTCTTTGTGTATTTTTTCAGTTACCTTCTGTACTGTACTGTAGCAGTTATTTCTATGTATGTTCAAAGTTTCAGTGGGCTATTTCACCTGGTTTCACTTGGCAGTGACTCATCATGTGACAGTTATTTTCATCCATAAGTTTTGCACATCAGTATAGTAGAGCATTAGATAATGCGGAATCCCATGTCTGTAATGCATATAACATATCTGACAGAAACTTATGCTATATTTTTGCTTCTGTTTACTTTTGACTAATTATTTGCCTGCAATTCAGCACCAGTAATATATAATTTTTCTCAGCTCTTATATTCCGCCATTAATATACTTACTCTAGTGAGTGTAGAATATTGTTTTTATGACTTTCTAGTTTTCATACTCACTCAAAAATTATGGAAAAGCTTCATATTAGACTTTTGATAAAGGTTTGTCATGATTATGAAGATTTTATCACTGATTTTCTATGTATAACATCCTAGGATTAGAATAATGTCAAACAAGGAAGAATAAACATAAAACTCAAAGTACCATTTTATACCAAGGAATGAACCTACAATAAACTGCCTAAGGAGATTACTGAAACAAACTTGTTAAACTTTTTAAAAAGAAAATGAAAAAATACCTGTCAACCAATACACTCTACAAAATAAAGGATTACTTATATGGCACAGAGTAGAGTTTTTTTTTTAAATTGCAACAATTAAATAGTAATAACACAATTCCATTATTTCACAACACAGTTTTCAAGTATAATGTTTCTTTTATTGCTGGAAAACCACACACTGAAGCTCTGCAGTGGGTAATACTAAACTTTCTGAGCTCAAAATCTCAAATATTCTGGATGGATGGTCATTTGTTTTACAGGCAAGCAAATGGGAAGTTGTGGTACATACAATAGAATACAAAAATCATTGCCCTGGTCTTGATGTCAGCTGAGAGTGTGTGCAGTGATATGTGTAGAGAAATAAATGAACTGCATAGCACCAGATTTTTACAATATTGTACAGTAAGGATAATTCAAATGAGTTTTTATTGTTTTTAACAAATTGGCATTGTATTTCAGAGAATGAAGGCTCAAATTAGATTTTCTGTGGTTTCGCTAAATTACTTCTGGCAAATGACTCTCACTATAAGGCCACAGTGCACTACCTATTCAATTTTCAGCAAACTAAACATATAAGTCTGTAAAGGCCAGTATATATGAATAACCTGTAATGTAACAACGTGTCTAATAACCACATAAAAGTGATCCATGGATGAGTAAAACTATTACTACTATTACCGAACTGATCACCATCGATCTTTGTAACAATTTTACACACCACAGGAATGGCTAAACCTATGACATTCTGATCAGCTGCTATAAACTTATAGCAATATAAATCATCCTAAATTTGGATGTACAAAGTATTTAGGAATGTAGCACTCATGAATATTTAATTAGTTACCATGTGTATTTTATACCTCACAGTGAATCTCTTAACTGTTAGACATGGAAAACATATTCATAGTTTGATAGACAGTATTGGATATCATTTTGAAGCTTATTACACTATACTGAATATTATATGAAGCTTGACTCATTATTAATATGTCTCTTCATAGTATACTGTGGAAGCACTCCATGAGTTTACAGCTAATCTAAACGACAGTAAAATAAGATTCTCTGCACTAGGTCACATACATACTTCATCCACATATCACTGAAACAAGGTGCAAAATTTATATATTAAACTTATAGACTCCTTCATATTAAACTGATGTTCTCTTTTTTCATAGTAACTCTATTCTCTTGTGAAATGATTATATTTGTGAACTTTGGTTAATGCTCTGTTCTAGGCCACAAAATCTTTCTAGAACAGAGTAAATCTTGTTGTTACTGTCATAAAAGACAGTGCCACATGTTACATCTAGAAATGAAGCTGAATGCAAGTACTACACAATGGTAAGTTCACATAAAGTGAATACTGCTGATTAGAATAAATTAGAATGGTTAGACAAAAATATCTGTCTGAGAAACCAGTACACTGCTCACCAGATCTGAAAAAAACTGAAAGAAGAAAATATCTGGTTCCTATTAGATTCTTGTTACAAACTGGAATTTCAAAGAACAGAGGCTGGATATTGTAATTAATAACCAGCTGACAACAGAGGACTGTAGGTGGAGCATTAGCTCAGTCAGATAGCGGTGGGGAAATGAGTCATGTGAGTCATGCGAAGAAACTATTCTACCTGAAACAGTTTAGCAGATTCAGGAAACTTAAATGAATAGGGCTGGAAGGGGATTAAAACAGTACTTCTGGATATGAGGCCAGCAACTCAGTCCCAGCACCACCTTTTTCATTGCTTGAAATATTTAAAGTTCATAAACCAGAGATATTTTGATAAAGGAAAGTAGAATTTAAGCCAGCAGGTCTACTGTTATAGATCCAAGCACACAGAATGAAATTGGAATATTATTGCAAACTAAAGTTAACATTAGAAGATATAGAAGATTATTATTAAGACCTACTGGTAAAGACCAGAGTAAACATGTAGTCATAATGTAAATGAATTCAATAGTTAATTGTCACACTTAATCCAGTATGAATGGGTTTAATAGGTGAATATCTGAACTCACCCTGCAGCACTCATAGGATTGATTCATAGTGACATCAACAACTTTCAATGGCCTGAGAAAGGGAGCAACAATAAATCTTTTGCTTTTTCTTAAGTAGACTGGTAATTTAGGGTCTCTCTCACAGCATCATTTAGCTTTGTGGACTTAATGTGGAGTGGTATTAGTATACTTGAAGCTGCAAATATGAATAATTTCTATATATAAACTCCATAACTCACCTGTATCACATTTATGCCATCAATAATACTGCCTTCCTTGATTCTCTTTATAAATGCATAACCAGCTCCATTATCAGTAATTGTTAGGCCCAGTGCATCTTCTGACTTTGTGATTTCTATTTCTTTAGGTCTTCCTGCAATAGTATATAAATTAATAGTGTATATATGGGTGCACATGTCACTTACGATAATGTATGTAATAGATTTTATAATGAAATGGTAAAAAATTTCCTTAAAAATAGTCATACATATGGCTTAAAAACTATCGATTTATTTACATCCTGCCTAAGATTTGGTAAAGTCATGTTATTGATATGTATGTCAGAAAGAGAGAGAGAGAGAGAGAGAGAGAGAGAGAGAGGAGAGAGAATGTTAGATGAGAGAACTCATTTTTTTCTCACTGAAGAGTCAGATGTTTGTGGTATTTTTATGTACAACATTGTTATAATTGCAATTTTCACAGTCCTTTTGATATTCTGGCTTGACACTGATTAATTTTTAATTCTAAATTAAAACTGATACTAGCTACTACAACTGAGTTCTTCATCACAACTTCCTGAATTGGTTATAGTGATATCATCAATGTATGTCATCCTGGCTGTAATTTTTATTTAGATTTCAAAAGCAATATAAACAAACATTGAGCTGTACATCTTTTTGCACAGGATATATACTTTTCATTTTGCTATGTGTTTAACTTAAGATAATGAAAATAAATGACACTGTCTTTTGTACAAAATAATTTCTATCACAAAGAGCACAAAACATTATTTAAAATTAAATTGCTTTTTTAAAAAGATGAAATAACCTGTGAATGACCCACTCAGTGCCTGCTACAAATCAGGCTCGATAAAGATTTTGTGACACTCGAGTTCCTAAATATGAAAGTGCCTTATCAGGAAGTAATATAAGAATAATTAACATGATAAAATTACGTAGATCCTGACCTGTGGAACATGGTGAGAAAAGATGAAAAAGTTGGGGGAAGCAGGAAAGATCAATCAAAACCACAGTTACAAGAAACCCATGAGTGTAAGGAAGATGTTATAGCTTATGATTTTTTCTTAATCAGGGTTCCCGGTGGCTTGCCCCACTTCCCCATCTCCCTCAACTTTTCCCACTTCTCCTTTGTTACTCTGATAGCTAAGAGTTCGGCTTTCTTTATATATGTTTCTATTGGCTTTACTGCAAATTTCAGATCTTGAAAATAGGTATGGGCTAGCCCATCTGCACCTCCATTAATTTTACAGATTTTTGAGTGGAATTTTCCTTTTCATAAAATTTATTTTCTTGTTGTGTCCATGTCTTTCTTGTAAACTGACTTATTTTAGTAATTCTGATGATAAAGAATTGGAATATCACTTAGCAAGATTTTGTAGAATAAAAAGTCAAACATTTTTAACTGAACAAGTACCATCTCAGAAGATATGACAGAGAAACAAGCTGCAAATTAGGTACTGTTTGAAATGCCTATCCCCCTCATTGGTAATTTATTTAATTTTATGCTCACTGCATATGCATTTTGCTAACAAATGTCCAACATTTTGGTGATTTATTTCTCATTCCCAGGAAAACAGCGGAATTATATAAATACACTTAAAAACAGGAAATACATTATCTTTAACTCCAATAGTAATATAAGTATATACAGTAGTAGATATAAAATCTTTTGATCTTCAGTTGTACTATACCTTTTCTATGTACAAATATGAAATCGTCCAAACCAATCTGGCCCCCAAGTAACTTCGACATGTCTACTTTGTGGGTATTCAGTGTGCAAAACAGGATCTGAAACAACAAAGAATGTTGTGTTAACAATACAATAAATACTTTTTAGGACTGATTAGTGTAGTAAACATGGAGATTCTACAATCAACCTTCATGACAAGTTTGCTAAATTACAATGGGACTTGGTACTGTACTTGGGTACAGAAACAAAGGATGACAGACTAAAGGCCGAAATACCAAATGTCTTTTTCCAAAGCTGTTTCACAGAGGAAGACTGCACTGTAGTTCCTTCTCTAGATTGTCGTACAGATGACAAAATGGTAGATATCGAAATAGACGACAGAGGGATAGAGAAACAACTAAAATTGCTCAAAAGAGGGAAGGCCGCTGGACCTGATGGGATACCAGTTCTATTTTACACAGAGTACGCGAAGGAACTTGCCCCCCTTCTTGCAGCGGTGTACCATAGGTCTCTAGAAGAGCGCAGTGTTCCAAAGGATTGGAAAAGGGCACAGGTCATCCCCGTTTTCAAGAAGGGACGTCGAACAGATGTGCAGAACTATAGACCAATATCTCTAATGTCGATCAGTTGTAGAATTTTGGAATACGTATTGTGTTCGAGTATAATGACTTTTCTGGAGACTAGAAATCTACTCTGTAGGAATCAGCATGGGTTTAGAAAAAGACGGTCGTGTGAAACCCAGCTCGCGCTATTCGTCCACGAGACTCAGAGGGCCATAGACACAGGTTCCCAGGTATATGCTGTGTTTCTTGACTTCCGCAAGGCGTTCGATACAGTTCCCCACAGTCGTTTAATGAACAAAGTAAGAGCATATGGACTATCAGACCAATTGTGTGATTGGATTGAGGAGTTCCTAGATAACAGAACGCAGCATGTCATTCTCAATGGAGAGAAGTCTTCCGAAGTAAGTGTGATTTCAGGTGTGCCACAGGGGAGTGTCATGGGACCGTTGCTGTTCACAATATACATAAATGACCTGGTGGATGACATCGGAAGTTCACTGAGGCTTTTTGCAGATGATGCTGTGGTGTATCGAGAGGTTGTAACAATGGAAAATTGTACTGAAATGCAGGAGGATCTGCAGCGAATTGACGCATGGTGCAAGGAATGGCAATTGAATCTCAATGTAGACAAGTGTAATGTGTTGCGAATACATAGAAAGATAGATCCCTTATCATTTAGCTACAAAATAGCAGGTCAGCAACTGGAAGCAGTTAATTCCATAAATTATCTGGGAGTACGCATTAGGAGTGATTTAAAATGGAATGATCATATAAAGTTGATCGTCGGTAAAGCAGATTCCAGACTGAGATTCATTGGAAGAATCCTAAGGAAATGCAATCCAAAAACAAAGGAAGTAGGTTACAGTACACTCGTTCGCTCACTGCTTGAATACTGCTCAGCGGTGTGGGATCCGTACCAGATAGGGTTGATAGAAGAGATAGAGAAGATCCAACGGAGAGCAGCACGTTTCGTTACAAGATCATTTAGTAATCGCGAAAGCGTTACGGAGATGATAGATAAACTACAGTGGAAGACTCTACAGGAGAGACGCTCAGTAGCTCGGTACGAGCTTTTGTTAAAGTTTCGAGAACATACCTTCGCCGAAAAGTCCAGCAGCATATTGCTCCCTCCTACGTATATCTCGCGAAGAGACCATGAGGATAAAATCAGAGAGATTAGAGCCCACACAGAAGCATACAGACAATCCTTCTTTCCACGAACAATATGAGACTGGAATAGAAGGGAGAACCGATAGAGGTACTCAGGGTACCCTCCGCCACACACCGTCAGGTGGCTTGCGGAGTATGGATGTAGATGTAGATGTAGACCTTTAAGTAGTCAGCTGAGATTACAAAGATGGGAATAACTTTTGTTATTCCTTTTTTATGTGTAGTACAAGTGGTGGTTGAATATACATAGTGTAACAGGTATAAATGAAGATATTTCTGTTGGTAACTGAGGACAAGATAGTCATAAACACCTGGGTTTACAATTATTTTAATATGTTGCCAGCAGAAGCATATAGTGTGACATTAGTTCATTCAGAAACACCACACAGTATTGGCTTAGAGGAAAATCATTTTATTCAATAGAACAATTTAAAATGTTCCCAAAGATAATACTGAGCACTAATTTTGATTAATTTTGTTGTATTTGTTTATGTAATGTTCGTTTTTGAATGAACTATATAGTGGTAGTAATGGCAAATTGTATCTCCCCATGTCTTTCTCCTAATATACTGTCAAACACATATCTTCTACTGAACAAGTGTTTATAGCTCTTAAGGTATGCAGTTTGGGGCCCATGTAAAAAGACATTTTTGCTTTGAACGGTTGTTGCTGTTATACACTTGAATATTGCCATTTCTCCTGGGACACTGTGCAGGCTATATACAAGGTATCTCTCCTAAGAGTCGACCAGAGCATTTTTTGTGGTGCTTCGGCAGTTATTTGTCATTTCTTTTTCGTGCAAACATATCCTGCTTATCATTTTTCATATGTCAACGTCATTGGAAACCGTCGGTTTGTTTCCCGTTAGAAATAAAATGATTTTTGAAGTGGAATTTTAAGGATCCATTCGACAGAGGGGTCCCAAATTAGTCTAGTGCGATATTTCTTTTATCAGTGTGTATTGACAGGGACAGTAAACCACGTTGAATAAACAGAACTCCAGCAGTGACGGCACCGACCTGGCCCACGTTGACTGTTTTACTGTCCTATTAATACATATCGATAAAAGGAATAATGCACTACACTAATTTGGTATGGGCATGAAAAGTTCCACTTTAAAAACAGTTTTCCGTCGACGCTGGGCGTCTTATGAAAGATGTGATAAGCAGAATTTCTTTGGGCTGCCTCCTGCCACGCATTGCAAAAAAGGAGTTGCAAATGTCTGCGGTAGAGAGATATACATATGGTGAGTCCCAGAGATATTGCGACAAACTTCGAGTTGTTGTTGAGGGTGTCTTCAGGAACAAATCGAGGATAGGAACCCGTATCTGAAAACGTTATCCAACGACGCTACAGAACGTATAAGTTTGTAAAGAAATTGTCCTGCAGACTCCAGTTCTGCATCAATTTTAAGAAAACTTTGAATCCTCAAACAGTCATTGACGTTTATCCCTTGCCGCGCCCGGAAGATTTGATGGATGAACTGGGTCCGGTAGTTACTTTTCCAAAATTGATTTGCACGATGCTTACTTGCAAATCCCACTGGATGAGGGGTCGCAAGATATCTTTTTCTTATCACTCATCTGGATCTCTTCAAATTTTTGAGACTGCCATTAGGCAGAGCTTACGCACCCACCATATTTCTACACTTTTTGGAGCTGTCGACTGCAAAAATTCCTTTTTGCTCGAATTATCTACATACCACTGTCGTCCTCAGGACGCATTCCCATCTTTGCACTCTGTTTCAAGTGTTATCTGCAGCAGGTCTCATACGTAACAGGGAAAAAAATATTTCCAGGACTTGAGTGCTTAGGACATGTGATTAATAGCCAGGGTGTTCACTCTCTGCAATCACATTTGCTTGTTATCCTTGACCTTCCACTCCAACACAATGTGCGGGAATTGCAGTCTGTGTTAGAGAAGCTCACGTATTACATCTGATTTACTCCCAACGCTGCTCATATCGCTTCTCCCTTGCATCGTCTGCACAGGAAGGATGTTCCTTTCGTTTGGTCGCACGAGTGTCAGTCTGCTTTCCAGAAGTAATCGACACTTTGTTCATTTTGGTTCAGTCAAACCTGTAGTCTTCCTCTTACGGCACTGGTGCCGTTTTCTCGCATAAATATGGTTCTGTTGGCAGGTCGGTTGCTTTTGCTTCGAAGTCGTTGAACAAAGCTCATTGTAATTATCAGCAGTTTAAAAAGGAGACTCTCGCCATTGTCTTTGGTGACACTAAGTTTCACCAGTATCTTTTTGGCAGAAAACTTTACTTGGTGACTGACCATAAACCTCTACAATGTTTGTGTAGCCCTTCCCAATCAGTCCCAACTCGCTCAGCGCAGAAGCTGCAACGATGGGCTCCTCTTTTGTCAAATTACCAATATGAGATTGGCCCACTTAGAAGCATGCCAATGCAGATGCTCTTTCTCATCTCCCTGTTGGCCCTGATTCCGCATGTGATGAGTCCTCTGCTTCTTGTCACTACGTTGTTGCACAAGACACAAGCGCTTTGCACAGCTTTCCGCTTGATTACCAGAATATTGTCCAGACCACAGCTGCGGATCCTGATTTGCAGATTCTGTTGCATTACATCCACACCGGTTCGCCGAGTTCAGCCAGACAGATTCGTAGCTCTGTGGTTCGCCGATATTTTGGCCGTCGGCAAGCCCTTGTAGTTCACCAAGGTGTCATTTCGCTTCGCACCGATAATGACCAGTCACGTGTTGTGGTTCCTTGGGCTCTTCAGACCGATGTGCTTCGTCTGCATCACCAAGGTCACTGTGGCATCGTTCGCACCAAGCAATTGGCGCCACGTCATTGCACTTGGCACGGTCTGGATGTACAAAGTGAACAGTTGACTTTTCAGTGTCAAGTCTGTGCTGTAGAACACTCAGCCCAGCTTCAGCAGTTCTTTGCATGGCCGAAATCTCAAGCACCTTGGCAAAGTTTGCACTTGGATTTCGCAAAGTTTGCACTTGGATTTCGCGAGTCCTTACTGGAATACAAATTGTCTCATCGTCATTGGCGCTTTCAGCAACCTTCCCTTCGTGGTTCCTTTGCACTCTACTACCACAATCCAGGCCTTGTCGCCGATATTTTGCCGGGATGGTTTGCCTGAAGTGATTGTGACTGACAATGGACCTCAGTTTGTTGCTATCGAGTTTGAACGGTTTTGCACTGCCTCCAGCATCAGTCACATCACTAGTGCACCATTCCACCCGCAATCCAACGGCGAAGCTGACGCTTTGCACGTACATTTAAGCAACAAATGGACAAATTTCATGCCTCTCACACACGGGATCAAGTTCTGTTGCTATTCTTGTCTTCCTACTGCTCCCAGCCACGCTCCAGACCATTGCCGGCAGAGTTGTTACATGGATGGCGCCACCGCAACTTACTTCAGTAAAGAGTCTTGTAGGTTGTGTTGTGTCTAGACAAGACAGCCTAGACTCAATGAGAGGAAGCCGAAATGCACGCGCTTAAACTCACGCAGGCTGGCGTGAGGTCTGAAACAGGATACATAATGAATGCTATAGAGAAAAGTACGTAGCTTCTGGAACACTTAACTTTAATCCACATTTGTAGAACATGGCTCTTGATGATACATTAATAGAATGTCAATATCAATTAAATACGGCGCCTTGCTAGGTCGTAGCAAATGTAGCTGAAGGCTATGCTAACTATCGTCTCGGCAAATGAGAGCGTAATTGTCAGTGAACCGTTCCTTGCAAAGTCGGCTGTACAACTGGGGCGAGTGCTAGTACGTCTCTCTAGACCTGCCGTGTGGTGGCGCTCGGTCTGCAATTACTGACAGTGGCGACACGCGGGTCCGTCGTATACTAGCGGACCGCGGCCGATTTAAAAGCTACCACCTAGCAAGTGTGGTGTCTGGCGGTGACACCACAGGTTGTATTTTACAAAATTGCAAATACTAGCTGTTATATCCCTCTATATTCTAAATTGTTGGATACACATGAAAAGAAACCAACAGAACCATAAGCTCCCACCAGTCTGTTAATCTAGATGCCACACACCAAAAACTGTTCCTGCATCTGACACAGCAGGGGATGGCCACTCCACCAAGACAGAGAAAGTGTCACACTAAAGATTCGGTCTTTTACAGATCGTACGGCAGATGGAGACGCTGGGAGCGAGGCACCACTGTACTCTATCTTGGACGTTCCACTTTCTACTGCAGAGACCGAGAGGATTGCTGAGACGCCAGTTGAATCAAACTGCCACAGGCATTGTGCTTTCAGATTCCGTGCCTGCATGGACGCAACAGCTCTCGCTGCACCTGGCTCCCATGGGCCCCACGCCATAGGCTCCCGTCCAGAGCCGATGCAAGTAGACGGCCTTTCACGGTCGTCGCCGTCTCGACAGCCACCGTCAACTGGGGGATATGCTCCCTCTTCCCGGCCGCCTGGGTCCCTCTGCAGTAGTCGAGATGACTCTGTTTGCTGCTCCGCCTCCTGATGTGGGTGTGTACCTTCTGCCCAGTTTTTCAGCAGGCTCAGGGCGTATGCCGGGGTGTGTACGGAAGCTCAGCACTGGCCTCAGATTCGGATGCCGTCTCCTCATTGCCCTCTGCATCCAGGCCTCCTCACTTTCGTCGTTCGCTTATCAACTCTACACGACGATGGTTTGGATGGAGAGGGCCGTGGTATCACTATCGATAACACACCATGGGCGTCGCGAAGTTGGCATCGGAATTGCAAGTTCCGTCAGACACCGAGAGCAGTTGCGCGGATTCTGGGAGACCCCGTGGTGCGCACCCGCTGAGCCACGTCTTCAGCGGCTCCGTACTGTGAGCGCTCTCTGCTGCCGCCATACAGGACGGCCGGCGGCAGCCATTCAGCCCCACTCGCACTTGGAGCCTCTTCGCTACCTGAAGCTGAGCAGACACAACCTATTCGCAGCTTCGAAACTGTCCTTCATGGTAACTTCAGGGAGGCTCATCCCTGTTGATGTGGAGATTGTCAGACTCTGTTCCTTGTTGCATTGTTTGTAATGAGTATTCGTTCGCTTGGAGATATACAAATTAAGCAAATCTTCTATTTGCTGTGTTAACTTGTACGCCAGTCACTCCTGCTCCTGTCCAGCTTTCCTACGACGACAGATTCCGCACCACTATGTAGCCCACTTCTCCTTTATGTTGTGTATGAAGTCGTACACAACAATCTTCGGTCGCTTTTTTTTTTTTTTTGAAAAGTAAAAGTATAGAAATCAGACGAATAATGTTAGAAGAAGAATGTGAAAACCGGAATTGTGAACGTGGAAGTCATTTCATGCGATATTTAAGAACACACGTTTATTTTGTAGTTTTTTTTTAATGCAGTGATTGCGAGTACCAATACGAACAGCGAATAGACCAACAGCAGATAACAAAAGTCTACCTTGAGTCTCCTACTAACTAAAGGAATCTTGGAATATTCGGAAAATATTGTCTCTCACGGAGAATCCATGATCGAACAAGGACATTCTGTGTATTTGGATTGTTGTTCCATATAATAGACCATGGGCGTACCCAGCGAGGAGCAGAGCGGGGGGGGGGGGGGGGGGGGGGGGGGGGAGGGGCAGCTGCCCCCCCCCCCCCTCCCCCCTAGAAGATATTCGAACTCGTTCGCGCAGATCCTGGAGTAATTTGTTCGTCTTCGGCACGTTACTGTCGGTAAGGAAGTTTATAGAAACAATAAATTTAGCGATAAGCGATCCGCTCTGCTATTCCCAGGCATGTTACGTCGCCAAGGAACAGCGTATTCACTTGTAGGCAGTAAGGGATCATGTCTATGTGAAGTTCCTAACGAATAACATCATTTCTCCTACCATATTTAAATGTAAAATGCTTTTCTGCTCCTAAACTATTGATTTTTTAGTTACAGCTGACGCTAACTGTAGATTAATAGCAGTTGACGTGCAGGTTATGACAAGCAGTAGATGGCGAGACATTTAGTGCAAGTGATTTATAAAATAATTTTTAGAACGTTCCACAAAACTGGCCATCACCGAAAAAACTACCGGGCACTTCAGTAAAAGCCCCAATAGGGCTGCCTGAAGCCCTTGCTCACTTGCATAATTTAATGAGTCCATTTTCTGGATTGTTACTAAGTGACGAAGAAAGATTATTTATCAAGAAATTATCGGCGGTTAGAGTGGTAGTGGAACGCACGTTCGGATTTTTGACGAGCAAGTTGCATATTCTCCCAAAGAAAAAAAAAACTCGTTTGGAACACGAAGACATTGTTATTCAATGCATCTCCTTCTTTCAAAACATATTAATCAAAAGGTAGACCCAAAATCTCCCATCAGTTGAGACTAGTATGACCTGCCCCACTCCCCCCTCCCTAGTTCAGATCCTGGGTACGCCCTTGTAAGAGACAGCTATCAGTCAACACAAACGTGTCTATTTTCGCGAATGAATTGACGGCTCTTGAAGAAATAATGCTGCTGCTACAAATCGTCATTGAATGGGAAAGTGCAAAGGCTCATATCAAGACATTTCATATTCAGCTCGTTGCCACAGAGATAATAAGAGATGTCTCGTTTAATGTATATAGCAACAAAGTTTAGGAATCAAGCAGATCATCGTGTTATATTTCGAAAGGTAGCAACTACATCTTGGTGGTAAATCTGTGTCAGTCTGTGATAGAGACAATCTGAAGCGAAACGAATACCACAAAGGATGTGGGTAGTGGGAGAATGCTTTTGTGTATTTTGGCTCAGAGTTGAATCTTCAATTGCTTTCCGTGGTGTGCGGGTTATTCAGTAGTGCTGAGTTAATTGTAGCGACTTACGGCGTGACTAGCAGTACATTGTTTGTACATTTTCGTCTTATTGCCTAAGACAGAGATTAAAGTTACACATGGCACCTATCACTACACGCAAATCTCCAACCTAATTGATATTAAATGAGACTACTAATCAACTCGCACAACTGTTCAGCCTGTGTCACTGGTTGCAACACGTGCCGATTTCGATGTGTGGATTTCCATTACCCTACATACACAGAATTCGCGATACTCGGACCAATCACAGACCCAGTGAAAACCTGAAATGACCAAGTTATTTCTATAGTTTATAAAGACCGAAACATTAGAAAATTGCATCATTTCCTATATCTGTTCGTAAGTTCCCACCTCTCCTCTCCTTCGAGCATCTCCGTATCCTGTTTATTTCCTGAAAGAACAACTCATTTATCCTGTTGTAACTTCTGATTCCGTCCCCTGCTATACCGCACATATGCACTGAAGAAATATTCCCGTGGCTTTCTGTTATAATTTCCGCCCACATCACGTTGTTACAACGAAGCATGCTCTCATAAAATAATATTCTACAACTACCACATCGAGAGGCTACCCTCGTAGCGAGTCATTTCCGTCAGCAACCATATAAATCTAGTAATAATATTTACACTCTAAGTTACTTAAATAAAAACGTCAACAGCATCATAAATTAGTGATGAATTGGTCTTAAGTGTCAACATACATTTCAGTCAATTATTATTATTTCTCATGAGCTGTTGGCGAATATAAAAGTACGTTTGAAATCTGTATGACTGACGTCACATGTTGGTTGTGACTTTGTGTTATACACACTGCGTCAGAGTGGTAGTGAAACAAGGTTACCGGTCAGATGAGTTAACGGCATGGAAAGTGACACTGGGAAATATGTTTAAATTCTTTTTTCGATGAATGTGCACGGATATAAATGTGGAGGTCCAGGCTGCAACAGTAAAGCTATATTCGCCAGCTGGGAAATGAAATAAAGTTAACAGGAATTATAGCCATGACGAGTGTTTTGTCAGAACCTAGAGCAGAAAAATCCTAAATTATAACATGCAAAGTGTTTCACTAATGTGTGTGCTCACTCGCCATGAGTAGATCCCTTAGAACACGTAAATAGGAATCTAAGGGTATATTTGAGAGATAGAAGCCCGTAAACGTTGAGACGTGGAGTGTGTTATAGATAACCACTTGCCTTAAGGCAAGGAGAATAAGCATACTAACAAACGTTCACGAGACAGGTAATGATGTCAAGGTTACCAGAGGGTGTTGGTACTACTTCATTCCCCATCGCTCCTCTTCCAGCGGCAGTCAATGTGCGGAGTGAGGTACGCTTCATCCCGATCCCGAGGACCACTACGCAAAGGCTTTCCTTATAGTAAATAAACAGTTCTTCTTGAGACACCTCTCCCGCCACTCTCCAACAGTATCATTCCCATACCACCTTAAACCAACATGGCTGCTAACGAAACAGTATTTATATCACAATCATCATCATCATAATTATCCCACCAATTAAAACAGCCCTGCTATCGTCTTCATGTTTTCAATATACGACAACATTCTCCAAAAGATTTCTAACGTATAGGCTTTAACGTTTAAAGAGTGGTTAAAAGGTTGTCCTCAGGGAAAAAATAACAATAAATCTGGAAACATGGACGAAATTGCGATAACGTCGTTTTCGATCATATTCGAAGTACATATAGATCTCGAAGGTGACAATGTTCCACGAGATATCCATACTACCGGCCATTAAAACTGTAACACCATGAAAGCGACACGCAACAGTCGTGAAACTAGCGTGAAGTGTACTACAAAGGTGGATATTCAAGTAATAAACATGGCATCGCAGCCGCTCAAAGTAGTATGGGTAACGCCATAAACTCTCTGTCTATTAGGAAAGATTACGCACGGCGTTCCTCATCCAGATATCGCATTTGAATGTTTGTCGCTTGTGTTATGCTTCGTGTGAGAAGCAGAAACGTCTGCCAGCACGTGCTGGTATTCCTCAGCGGCAGGATCGGGGTCTTAGAGTTTTTAAAGTTCTCACGACTATCAGGCAAAGGTGGTCAATGGGTCATCGAGAGCCATCCTCAGAGCCACACAGGTTTTCAACAGCCCTAAGCAACTTGTGCCCGAAAGGACTGACATATTGTCTGAAAGGCTTTGGAGGATGGGACAGCCATGTGAGAAAATAGGCTTGTTTGCAGGTAGATAAGTAATCAAACTAACTGTGTGACCATGTCTGGAGCATCGTGGACTATCAGAACGGCGACCACTATTGTTCGAGACAAGCAGTAACAGAGATAGGCGCCCAACTACAGCACTGGACACAAGCGTACAGGTTGTGAGTACAGCATCGCTATGGATGTGTCCGTGTCTGGACGCTCCGAGACGAAAAATCGCCGGACTGCATTCGTCAGTACATCCAGACGTTTTAACTCGATGGCTGTGCTCTAAAGCCGAGGTCTCTGACACGTTGTGTTTCAACAAGATAACTCACGATCACATGTTACCCGTCCTGTCCTGATCTACCTCGTTACACAGACTGTTCGACTGTTGCTCTGCCCACACGTTCTCCAGACCTGATACCCATTGAAAACATCTCGTCATGGGCTTCTGAGAGACTAGTAGGCCACCAATCACCACCCGATACTGTTTATTAATTTCGGCACAGAGTAGAAGCAACACGGAATGATGAAACCGTATCTCTCATCCTAGTTCGGTTCGTCTTTGTCACTAATCGGGTAGAGTCATTGTTGCTGCAAGAGGCGGCAGCTGTGTGTACTACTTTTGCACTCTGTATACCTCCAGATCTGCTCTTCCAACAGTATTGTACAAGCGCAATACGTAAAATTTCGTTATTTGCTATCCTTTTTGCTGTAGCAATTTTCATGGGCAGCAATGTATATTGGCTAACACAACAGATGCGCTGGCTGCGGGTTACTCGGGCACAAAGATATTACTTGATTGTAAGACCGCATAAAATCTCAACCAGATAAACTTCCCTGTTTTAAATGGTCTAACCCTTAAGTTAATTTTTCACAGAAATTAAAGTTTTATATTATGACTCTGCAGAGAGCAATGATTAAACTAGTTTCTTTATGACACCCGTAATTACAGGGTGTAACGCACAGCTATATTCCTATACGCTTTTTTATCGAATTTGTTGGTCTGAACCGAAAAGCAAGAAATTGGTGCGAAACACAGGAACGAGTAGGGCGGCCAAGAATGTATGTGTTGAAATACACGTTACTCTGCGCCGAAACATCCGTGTGAACAGTCGTGGGAGGACAGCAAAGAAGAAAGGCAGAGTATTCATACACCTGTTTCACAATAAGATGGGAACTGAAATACATCCAGTCTTTCATTGTTCATCAACACTTGTGTCATGTGAAATAATTATATAATTCTCATTAACCACATACATTAAAATTCATCACAATACGTGATTATGTTTTGTTTGGAACTAGTTTAAAGATGCTGGGTACTTCGTACATGTATCTACACATATTATTTTTCCAGCGTAAAATCGCTGGCATTAATACGCTCTCTGATGTGTCAATATGATGACCAGGAAAGCCACTATGAGACACCATTACAACAAGATACAGCAAAAGACTTTTCACAACAGTTTCAATTAACTGTAGTGCTCGCTTTCCTCGAAATATGATAGAATAGGCTGTAAGTAATTTTGAGATATATGCGAGCTGATATTCGTTGTCATTATACTAGTGCACACAAAACAACGAACACCTATAAAGGCAGGCGTAGAAAGTTATTTCCCTGAGGCTCTGAGAGGGGTCAGTAAAAGCAACGATTCAATACAAAGGCCTGTATATGGAGTGGGAATTACTCACTGAGCATGCCAATAATGAGCCTATAATAATTCCTCGTGCCATTTTCTGAGAGTGTTGTGTTGTTTCGAGGACCTATCGGGCTGGATTGTTAACACGATAGGATGGCGTCGAGATGCACAATTCGTGCAACAAACTGTATTACGGGCCTGCGGGAGGCTGTGTGTCCCTTCCGACAAAATGCCCAAATTGTTGAACATGAAGTGACAGCTGTGTATCACTGTTAGTGTCATTAGCCCAAGGAAGGTGGACATGCTCGTCATTCTAGTTACTAACAGCAGCCAGGAACGGATTCACTCTTAAAGTGCTGCCTCAAATGGGCAGCTATTTCAAACGCGGCACAAATTAGGACCAATGTTGCACCTAGAGTAGGACCATAAATAAACGTGTGCAGGAACCTGGGAGCGGCTCGCCAGGCGTCCTCTCATGCCTCATCACCTTCTCCAGTGGTGCAGTCAGAGGCGCATGTAGGGGGATTAACGATGAAAATTTATCTAGCGTTATCAAGGCACCTTCTGCTTTCGTATCAGTGATGGTTGTGGGAAACTGCGCAGTCGACCAAAAGAGCTGCAATTACAGGAGTGTATCACGTACGAGATATCGGCCCAAACCTGGAATTTGGTGTGGGTAACCGTAGCCAAAAATGACTGTACACCTCTAGTGTTTGTTGAGGGAAATCTGAACCGAGTATGTTAGATCCAAAGCATGATCGAGGCCATCCTGTTACCGTCCCTACAACGTCAAGGAGATACGATCTTCCAGCAGGGCCGGCCGGGGTGGCCGAGCGGTTCTAGGCGCTTCAGTCTGGAACCGTTAGACCGCTACGGTCGCAGGTTCGAATCCTGCCTCGGGCATGGATGTGTGTGATGACCTTAGGTTAGTTAGGTTTAAGTAGTTCTAAGTTCTAGGGGACTGATGACCTCAGAAGTTAAGTCCCATAGTGCTCATAACCATTTGAACCATCTGCCAGCAGGATACTACTAACTGTGCATACGAGGAAGGAAGATGAGAGTCTAACGAACCGTCGACAACGAGGAAGTTAGAGACTGAGCACCGCTTCTGATATGACTGTGAAGTATATGAATCTCCTCGGTCGGTGCTGCGTAGACACTTCTCGTGTTTAACAAACGTACTCCTCGAGATGTACGGCAGCTTCCGTAGGCGCTCTATCACTGGAATTATTCTGGATAAAGTATATGTCAGGAAGACGGGACGGCGTCTGGTATGGTCCAAGTTATTATAACTCCGACACAAGTAGAAGTAATAAGTAAGGTGATATCTATATCCAATATGATCGTTCCTACGAAAGATTGAATATTAGGGTTGTAGCTAGAGGAGACTGAACAACATACGGAAATTCTAGCCAAGATAATTTCTACAAGTGTAGCAGTAACGGGCGTATACAATGAATAATAATATGGGGACAAAACTTCAATCAAGTAGAAACGTCGGTTGATGAGTGTATTTGAAATGAGGGTGATTTTCATTACCGAGTTACAAATATTGCTGATGCCAGAGTGAGTTTCCTTGATTATAAAGCTTAATATGAGGATACTTGTAGACCGATCAAGTGAAGTATGTAGCTGGCACTGAGAAGAGTACTGAACCGTACTATGCATCAGAGAGAATGAGATAAAGCAAATTAATGAGTGAATGCTAGGTCAAATGTTTTAAAGTCTTCATTAATATTCCCTCTCGAGAAGGAAATAAGATTGTACAAGACCTTAAGGACTTCCACGATGCACTGTTATACTCCCAGTTACATCCTTCGCTTAGTCGAACTGTAGACTTAAGGCGACACGAAATATAGTCACAGGCATTTCTTCAATCATGAGATCACAAAGAAGCCACTCCTGGCTATATTAGTTTGGCTGCTGACCGTGTTACAATGCAGAAATAGTTGTTCTTGAACATCTATGTAATTTTCCTCACAGTCCTTCAAGTAGTGCTTCATTTCGGTCGACGTATTAATGTTACACCCTGTTCCCCTAGTAAGAGCGTCGCTGGAGGTTTTTGTGAAGTCTTAGGGAACCTGAGTAGCAGATATTTTATGACGTTAGCACGCGCAATGAAAGATCATTCAAACGGTCTTTGTATCCCACTTTAAGATTTACTTCACAGCCTATGAACAATATACTGATTTCGCTCTTCAGGTGCAAAACACGTCACTGCAGTAAGGGTAAGAACTGAATGTCAGTCTCATGTAGTTTATTCATAGGAGATCGGCGATTAGTTTGGTCCGGCGCAAGTGTGGGCCACGTACTGTTTCTTGGCTTTTCTGCAAATCAGCGGAATGATGCAGTGCTTGGAATAAAGCACAGATATCATTCCGTCCTTTGCTAGAACTTGAGTGATATAGCTGTTGAGTTTGCATTACAAGCAAATTTTATTACAAGTAGTTTTTGCGTGCCGAAACTGGTGATGGATGTAATTTTCAGCATCGATTTATACCTTTAAAGGTAATATTTATTGTCATACTAGTATTAATATTTACAATATAATATACACTAAAGAGCCAAAGAAACTGGTACACCTGCCTAATATCATGTAGGGCCCCCGCGTGCACGCAGAAATGCCAAAACACGACATGGCATAGACTCGACTATTGTCTGAAGTAGTGCGGGAGGGAACTGACATCACTAATCCACTAATCCTGCAGGGCTATCCATAAATCCGTAAGAATACTAGGGGGTGGAGATATCTGCTGAACAGAAGGTTCCAAGGCACCCCAGACATGCTCAATAATGTTCATTTCTGGCGAGTTTGGTGGACAACGGATGTGTTTAAACTCAGAAGACTGTTTCTGGAGCCACTCTGTAGCAATTCTGGACGTCGCGGGTGTCGCAATGTCTTGCTGGAATTGCCCAGGTCCGTCGGAATGCACAATGGGCATGAATGGATGCAGATGATCAGACAGGATGCTTACGTACGTATCACCAGTCAGAGTCGTATCTAGACGTATCAGGGGTTCCATATCACTCCAACTGCACACGCACCACACCACTACAGAGCCTTCACCAGCTTGAACAGCGTAAAGCTTTGTGTCGTGCACTGAAAGGGTACACGAGTGGGCCTTCGGCTCCGAAAGCCCATATCGATGATTTTTCGTTGAATGGTTCCCACGCTGACACTTGTTGATGGTCTAGCACTGAAATCTGCAACAATTTCCGGAAGGGTTGCACTTCTGTCACGTAGAACGATTCTCTTCAGTCGTCGTTGGCCCCCTTCTTGCAGGATCATTTTCCCGCCGCAGCGATATCACAGATTTAATGTTTTACCGGATTTCTGATATTAATGGTACACTTGTGGGCCCCCTCGCTCGTGCGCCGTTTATGATAACACGTTCAAACTCACTTAAATCTTGATAACCTGGTATTGTAGCAGCAGTAACCGATCTAAAAACTGCGCCAGACCGCAGCGCCGTATTCTGCCTGTCTACATATTTCAGTATTTGAATACGCGTGATTATATTAGTTTCTTTGGCGCTTCAGTGTAGACTCTCTTATAATAATGAAATTCCGTTCACTCAAGTCGGTTTCTGTTTCTACCATGTTTTAATGAGCAATGTCAGTCGGGTAGTATGGGCCATACCAAAGTCAGGTGATAAGGGCCATACAAGTAACTTTGTTTTTTGTTTTTAGGGCACGATTCCAAGGTTGAAGAAGAAGTCTGCCGTTGACGGTCGAGGGGAATGATCGGAGATTGTAATGAAGCAACGGTTTCATGTGTTTTGGAAGGCGAAATGATCGAAAGGGCTGTTGCCGATCGTTTTAAAGTTTCTACAATTATACTGCAAAGGAGATTAAAATCAGTTGTAGGGAATCAGCAGATATCTATGACACCTGAAATGGCGTTTCTCCAACCAACATTTGAAGAAAATTTACAAAGTAATGCTTGTAGCATACATTAGTTTCCAGGTTAATGCCGCTAAGTATGATTGAGTTTCAAAAATTGGCTTACAGTTTGTCCGAAAATCTGAAACTGCCTCACAGGTTTAACAAAGAAAATAAAGTGGTAGGTAAAGGCTTCTATCAAAACTTATGAAGAAGCATCCAAAATTGTGTAACAGAATATCACAGTCCACAAGTTCAATGTGTTGTATTCAACTGATCACAAGTTGAAAAGTTTTTTAACCAACTTTTTCTTACAATCTTGTACTTTTGATATAAAAACAAGTTACGGCGACACGCCCCTGAAAGGGCTGCATTTATAGCATTATCTTCAATCTAATAGTGCAACTGATCTATAAATGAGAGATAGCTCAAAATTGTTACACGCAATTAGCGTCATTAGTCAAAGCATTTCCCAAAAACTCGTTGAGATATTTATTATATTTTGGTACTGACAACAATATTTATAACACTATAAAAAACAGATCACTATTTCACTGCGGTACTATTTTCTTTGGAACCACTGACTGCACAGCTTGGAAAAAGAGTCAGAGTACAGACAACATTCAAATAAGTGTTTTATGCCCCCAATTTCCTTCCCTGATGCTGATCTGTGAAAAAGATAAGTAATTTATTTTACTACAACAAAAATATTTAAAAATGTAGCTCAAATATCACCGACATCATCATCATGTTATAAAGTTTTCAGGAAATAGTAGGCAAGGGAGGTAGAGGAGGTCATTCTAAATATCTGTACCAAGTTTTGTGAGTTTAACTTCAGTCATTTAGGAGAAAAGTGTACCTGAATGATGAAAATTCAAGATTTCGGTAAATCGCAAAAGATGATTTACAGATTGATTAACTAATCACTATGCTCGTTTAGAACATTCCAGTTGCATTCTCCAGTTGTCCTTCTGTTTCCTTATCCTCTATCTCTTCATTCTTTTCTTTATCCTTGACTCCTTGGTAGCAGCTTCTGCAGCTATCTCTGCTTCAGTTAACCGCCGCTTATCAATAGCAGTTACAGCTGAAGCCATATTCCTTCCTGTCTGGATGTTCAATTTCTTCATAACATTGATCCTTGAAATTGCACCACCATTGAATGTTATTATTGCATTCATTACACCAATCTTCAGCACTGTTAGCCCAACAAATACAGTTTTGGGTATTCTCTCCCACATACAGCTGTTGAAGTTTTCATTTGCATTCTGAGACAGACCATGCATACATTCCTAAGTAGATTTTTATTTGCCAGATCCCTATATATGGACTTAATTGCCTCCATTACAGCAGGTGGTAAGGAATGCTTGTGGGCATATTGTATGCCTGTAGCATTGCTCAGCCAGTACTTGCACCATGAATCTTCCCCTTTTGGACACAAACCATGCTGTGGGATTTCATCTGTTGATACTCTGTGAAACCATGTTGCCCAAACAGCTCGTCTCATGTTCTCCAAATCTCCTACATTTCTCCTTATTGCTAGTCCATAATATTGAGTCAAAGAATCAGTTTCACTTTTTGTAAGACGACCTGGGCCACCAATGTGTTTTCTGTCTGATAGTTTTTTCCACTGAAGTCTTTACATAATTTTCTCAGCTGAGTTCCCATTCTTTTTTGTACATGCCCAACCCATTCAAGCTTTTCTATCAGAGTGTCCCCATATGGTCTGTCATTAACAACAGTAGTGTGTCCTTTACAGTTTCCATCCCCAAGGAAGCCTACATATCTCACACCACGACTGATCTCTGATCTTCTAAAAATGTTTAGAGCTCCTTTTGTTTCCATGTTTCCACTTGGGCCATCAAAGTTCTTTACACAAACATGGGTGCCAATAAATTTACTTGAACAACCCTGACAGTGCTTTGTTAGACATTCATAATCTAGTATCTTACCAGCTTCAATAAGTGGCAGTTACAGCCCCATTTAGAGAAGCATGACCTCTCTCCTGTCAAGACCCATCAAATGCTGCTACAATGTCTGTATTCCCAGACAAGACTACTGCTTCTTCTGCTGCTCTTTTCATTGAATGTTCACTAACACCACATAAAGCATTGTGTATTAATTTATTGTATCAATCAAACCTCAGTGGAGGTGGACGCAAATCCATCACTGCACAAAAAGTCTGGGCAGCTCTCCTTCCGCTTCCAATACATTACATTGCATTGCATAAGGAAGCTGAATATTTACACTGTAATGGCGACTATCAGTTACTGGCGATGTCATAGTATCACTGTGCATCTTACACGAGTTACAGACAATCACTAACCGACTCGAAAGACCCTTCCTTGCTGAAATGTCCTCAGAAACGTCAATCCTATCTTCACAATTGCAATACTTACATTTCACAGGACTCTTCAAAAGTCTTGACAGCATATTTAGGTTCACAATACCATTTCCGTCGTTATTGCTGCTCACAATACTACTAGGCTTGTTCTTATAACATTCAGAAAGCGGAAGTTTACGTCTAGAAGCCCTGCCTGTAGACACAATTTCCGCGAGCGACTTTTGAAGCAACTGATGTGTATTATTCGGTTGTGTTTGGAAATGGTTGCCGCGAAACTTTCGTTTGGAGCTAAATTTCGGCACTTACGCAGTTTAGGGGGTGCATGCGCTGATCACGAGAGAAGTACCTATTTTTGAAGGAAACGCGTATTTCTGAAGATATAAGCATATATATGCACGGAATACCAAAAAATTTTTATTTCAAAAATTGTATCTTACAGTCGTATCTGATACGCTAGTCGCCAAAAAAGTACTTATTTTCATATGGCTACAAAAAAGAAGATCAATGAACTGTCTAAAAAAATTTTTTTAACAAAAATGATGTATTGCATATGTATGCACGGAATTTTAAAAACTCTTTTTTTTTTTAAAGATGGAATTAATAACAAAATTTTCTCAAAAAATCATATTTGTTTATTTTGCATAGATATACATTAAAGCTCGAATCACAGATTAGATAAAAACAGCTACCTCAAGTTAATTTGCAGCATTAGGATAGATTTTTCGAACGTGCTCAATGAAATTGTGGAATGGACTTTCCCCAAAACGTTGACGCCACAGAAATTCCGCCAGGTAGTTATTCAGCATAGCACGGCGAGTTCCGAAACGCCTTTTATTTTTTTCTTTAGCTTTTTGCCAGACTGACTCCACGTGATTTGTGGTTGCGTTTGTAAAGGGATCGACAAAATAAAGCGAATGATTAACAGTTCTTTACTCTCGGCATTTGTAGCACAGGAAGCACACACACAGAAACAAAACAACACACAATAACTACAAAAACACACGCGTATGAAATTCCGAAATCATATATTCTGAGAGCTTTGTTTACATTCGAACTATAGCTTTCTAGACATGATTGTACTTTGGTTCCGAGAGTCAGTGCCTTCTAGATTGCACCTGTGTTAACGACCCGTAACTAACCACGGAAAAAAAGAAAGATCAAAATAATGCATCACGTATTCTGACGCGCTTTAAACTGACAGATGGGCGTGGCCCCTGTGCAACATTACGTTCAACCTCAATTTTAGAACGAACGGAAAATGATAATGCCCATAAACTATACATTTTTGAAATCAGCATGAAATGCTCTTTTCTATAGACCTAGGAATTTTTTTCAAATTTTTGGTCATCTTCACGAGCATGTCCTCTTAATTTGTCTGTAAACCACAAAACAAGTTTCTTATTTGAAAATCTATATTTTGTTGTATGGTGTATACTAACCAGCACTTCTTAACAGCTCGAATTGAAAGTCTTGGAAAATGTTGTCTTGCTGTGTGTCGTTTTGGTTAGAAATTTTTTTTCACCTTTTACACCTAAACAAATGCTCAAGCATGGATATTATGCAGTTGAATCTTATTTCAAAACAATAAGAAAAGTTTTATACCAATTTTGGCTTAAGTGGCCCACAGTAGCTGCTGTTCCCAATGTATAATGCGTAGTTATAATTAAAGTACAACTACTCACAGAGGTCCAGTGTTGGCTATAATTATCGTACGGCAGCGAAACTCTGTAGATATTCTAACGCGTTAATGCAGAACCGATTTACGCTGAAAGAAAATTAGTTCCAATTTCGGCTATCAGGTGCAAATCTGGCGCTGTGAATACAAGAAAGGCGTATAAAATGTTTCCATATGTAATGGATTAGGACCGTGACATTGGCAGGAAAGGCCAAACAAATGAGGAAGGCATAATGTTGATTTTATTATTAACCATTGCTTACACAATTTGTTCAATGTGAGTACAGGAGACGTCGAAGAGATGCTGTACAGCGCCAGATTTTCACCTGATGGCGAAAATCTGAACTAATTTTTTTCCAGTGTAAATCAGTTCCGGATTAAGGTATAAGCATATCTATCTACTTTCGCTGCCATACGATAATAACAGCCCACACTGTACCTCCGTGAGTGGTAGCATTTCAGTTATAACCACCTGGTATAATTGCACAAACTATCCCACATAGATTTTATATGGTGTTCAGCGAGATTTCTTTCTGGACTTTCCACCATGTGGAAATGTGCTTACAGACAAATTTCCGTGTCGTTACTTTAAACAGATTAATAATGTCGTATTGAAGGAACGTCAGGTGAGTCAATATTGAAATTCGAAGTTGCTCTGTCTAAAAGGTGCCCTTCATTGTCGACGCTTTTCGGCGTAGATATAATGTAAACTTCACACCTGCCCTACATATCTATTGCTGTAAGATACGTACGGATTGTGGAAAAGCAATGCATGTTATAAATGACGTTTGAAACTCAGAATGTACACGAAAAAACATTCTGTACTAATTGCTGCTTACTGCCAGCAATCTACGTTTCATTGTCTATCAACATGAGAAGTAAACCATAGTTTTTAATTACCCTGTTGGCTCTCCAGCTGTGAGTAACTAGCAGCTAGCAGAAAGACTCGGGCGCATTTGAGAGGAAAGGTTGCGGTCCCCGTTTCAAGCAAAACGTGTGCGGTAAGTGATCGCCGCCTCTGTCTCAACCACCACTGGTTTCGCAAGCTCAGGTAATATTTCGGTAACGCTATCGCACCTGCTGTGCGAACTCGTCGCAAACAAGAAAGTTGGCCTCTTTGTTTTATTCTCTTTCTATCTTCACTCACGTACTGAGTTAAGAGTACTCCTACACACGGCGACAGTCCTCTTTCCATCTATTACCACAAGTGTAGGAAACAATACCGTTAGACACAACGAGGCTGTGGTCTGTGAAAGGTTAATATTACCGTTGCTAATTTTATCGGCTAATTTAGAAGAATGGGTTCCCTAAACGACTGACTGAAGTCACCCATAATAACTACACTGCATAAAAATTGTTGTAAATACCCAAAAGGAAATTATCGCCAAAGATACACTACTGGCCATTAAAATTGCTACACCACGAAGATGACGTGCTACAAACGCGAAATTTAACCGACAGGAAGAAGATGCTGTGATATGCAAATGATTAGCTTTTCAGAGCATTCACACAAGGTTGGCGCCGGTGGCGACACCTACAACGTGCTGACATGAGGAAAGTTTCCAACTGATTTCTCATACACAAACAACAGTTGACCGGCGTTGCCTGGTGAAACGTTGTTCTGATGCCTCGTGTAAGGAGGAGAAATGCGTACCATCACGTTTACGACTTTGATAAAGGTCGGAATGTAGCCTATCGCGATTGCGGTTTACCGTATCGCGACATTGCTGCTCGCGTTGGTCGAGGTCCAATGACTGGTAGCAGAATATGCAATCGGTGGGTTCAGGAGGGTAATACGGAAAGCCGTGCTGGATACCAACGGTCTCGTTTCACTAGCAGTCGAGATGCCAGCCATCTTATCCGCATGGCTGTAACGCATCGTGCAGCCACGTCTCGATCCCCGAGTCAACAGATGGGGACGTTTGCAAGACAACAACCATCTGCACGAACAGTTCGACGATGTTTGCAGCAGCATGGACTGTCAGCTCGGAGACCGTGGCTGCGGTAACCCCAGCGCTGCATCACAGACAGGAGCGCATGCGATGGTGTACTCAACGACAAACCTGAGTGCACGAATGGCAAAACGTAATTTTTTCGGATGATTCCAGGTTCTGTTTACAGCATCATGATGGTCGCATCCGTGTTTGGCGACATCGCGGTGAACGCACATTGGAAGCGTGTATTCGTCATCGCCATACTGGCGTATCACCCGGCGTGATGGTATGGGGTGCCATTGGTTACACGTCTCGGGCACCTCTTGTTCGCATTGACGGCACTTTGAACAGTGGACGTTACATTTCAGATGTGACAACCCGTGGCTCTACCCTTCATTCGATACCTGCCAAACCCAACGTTTCAGCAGGATAATGCACGACCGCATGTTGCAGGTCCTGTACGGGCCTTTCTGGATACAGAAAATGTTCGACTGCTGCCCTGGCCAGCACATTCTCCAGATATCTCACCAATTGAAAACGTCTGGTCCATGGTGGCGGAGCAACTGGCTCGTCACAATACGCCAGTCACTACTCTTGATGAACTGTGGTATCGTGTTGAAGCTGCATGGGCAGCTGTACCTGTACACGCTATCCAAATCTTGTTTGACTCAATGCCCAGGCGTATCAAGGCCGTTATTACGGCCAGAGGTGGTTGTTCTGAGTACTGATTTCTCAGGATCTATGCACCCAAATTGCGTGAAAATGTAATCACATGTCAGTTCTAGTATAATATATTTGTCCAACGAATACCCGTTTATCATCTGCATTTCTTCTTGGTGTAGCTATTTTAATGGCCAGTAGTGTATATACGTAGCAGTAAGCAGTTGGACGACCTTACCTTATTTAACATTTTGTAAGTACAGTCTCCTAAATCTGCCTTTACAGGAGTCAGCAGTGTTTCGCCAGCAGGAGGAAGTTGTTGCCTGGTCACCAGAATGCTCGTTCAAGTCGTGAGTTCAAGTCCCAAAGCTATCCACAGCGACTCAATGAATGAGGACATGTGGTGAAAATACAGATATAATGCAGTGAACTGATAAATTATAAATCTGAAGCTGTACTGCCATGCGTCGAAGTGGCTACTGTAACGTTTTTGGCTGCACTGATTATTCATTTAGACAGACGTTGTACGTAGGTTAATTGTAATTGCAGGTTACTCAAGATAACTACGAGTATATTCGAAATGGCCGGCCGCTGGTGGCAGAGCGCTTCTAGGCGCTTCAGTCTGGAATCGCGCGACCGCTACGGTCGCAGGTTCGAATCCTACCTCGGGCATGGATGTGTGTGATGTCGTTAGGTTAGTTAGGTTTAAGTAGTTCTAAGTTCTAGGGGACTGATGACCTGGATTGTTAAGTTCCATAGTGCTCAGAGCCATTTGAGCCATTTTATTCGAAATATATTTCAAAGTTTTTCGAGAGCAGGAAACTTTAAATATCTGGACCATCTCGTTGATTGTTGTGCATAGTTGTTCCATTATCTGCAGAAAGTCTCTAGATTAGTTTTTAAACTATGCGTAACTGCATGTGGTTCAGGCATTCACAAATCAAATAGATGAACTAACATTTAGTATATTTATTCACTTCTCAATCAGTTCACTACACCTCTCATGATACAGCTGTAGACTGTCCACAAGTTAGAACACTTCGCCACCCTAACAAGTGAACGACAGCTTACACATTGGCTGCCAAGCTCAAAACTAACTTACTATAATCTCCTGCGAAACAACACTCGACAGCAAGCCAAAGACATTACAATGCGTATCATCACAGGTTTATTTCAGCAGTGGGAGAGCATCATGCGTCTGCTGAAAAATCTCAAGTGGCTGATGTCCAATTATTCCGTTAAAACCTACTTCAAAGTTCCGAGAAGCAGTATTAAGGAAATATAGTACAACCCCGTATGAATACATCCTTTAGGGATCATGAAGACATTATTAAAGTAATTGTTGCCCATCCAGAGGTATTTGAGCGATTATTCTTTCCCCGCTACACACGCGAATGGAACGGGAAGAAGCCTTAATAGATGATGCAAGGGGAAGAACCTTCTGTTATGCACATCAGTGGTTTGCAGAGTATAGATGTACATACAGATGTAGGTTTCGTGGTTCTCAACGCTTCACAATATCCTCATGTCTAGACACCTGTAAATTAATTAAACTTCAATATTTTACGTGTGAATGAATTAAAAGAAGAAAATTTCTTATGTTGCTACAGGCAGGCGTTCGTATCAATGAATATTTGTATGAAGGGGAACAGGTTGCGTAATCGCGTAAGTCAAGTGTCAACTTGAACAGCGCAGTTGCTTTGGTTGTATGGCCTTGTTGCATGTGTTTCATTCAGACGGATAAACTTAAATACTCCTCTGTCATAAAGATTCATTTTTTCTTTTTTAACCGTTTACTGACAACAGAAATTCTTCCCACCTTAGTGGAGGTTTATAAAGAGCCTTTGTCATTTTCAACAGTGGACGAGCATAAAATGGAAAATCGGCGGTGACGTTGTTGGAGAAGCGAGAAGTGACAGAGAGATAACCTACAATGGCTTGCTGAAAAGTAATACCTCAAAATTTGTTATGTGAAAACTCTTAAACCTTTTTAAATAAAACATACGTTATTGACATTTATATCTTTATTCTTCATGTGTACATATTTGTAGCCCTCTGCCGTTAGAGGGCTCTGAATTGTAGCGTCTAACGTAGTGATGTCTGACGTAACTATGTCGGTGTATGAGAAAACGCGTGCGGCAATAGAGTTTAACACGGACCATCCTCTCCTTCAGCATGACAATCCCAGACACGAGCGCAGCGACATCTGCAACAATCCGACGCCTTGGGCTTATGTCATCGATCGTCCTCCATACAGTACCGACGTGACCCCATGCGATTATGATCTGTTTCCAAAACTTAAAGGGCCAGCCGAGTGTCCGAGCGGTTCTAGGCGCTTCAGTCTGGAACCGCGCGACCACTACGGTCGCAGGTTCGAATCCTGCCTCGGGCATGAATGTGTGTGATGTTCTTAGGTTAGTTAGGTTTAAGTAGTTCTAAGTTCTAGGGGGCTGATGACCTCAGATGTTAAGTCCCATATTACTCAGAACCATTTGAACTTTTAAAGAACACACTCGAGGACTAGACTTTACTATTTATGAAGCAGTGCAAGCAGAGGTGAGGTTGTTGCCCCATCAACAAAGTCAACCTACAGTGACGCTATCAACAAACTGGTCTCTGGTAGGGAGAAATGTGGTCATCGCCAGGGTGACTATGTTCAGAGATAAATATGTAGAGACGAAGAATAAAACTGTAGAATGTTAATAACGTTCGTTTTATCTGAAAAGCCGTAAGAGATCTCACATAAAAAATTAGGACGCAATACTTTTTGACACGCCCCCGTACATTTCGATTGGATGCAGAGATAAACTGCTGAACGTCGCGTATCATCTGATTTATTACTAGTTTCGCTCATGTCGTACGAATTGACCACGGTGCTGAGTGCAGCTCGAAACCTTTAACGTGTTGCCTACGGGCAATGAACAGCTGAAGATGCTCTCGTCTGATGAGCGAAAGTAATAATACATCAAGTATTACATGTCCTATGACGGTTTACCTGTCCACTCATTCCTAATGGTCGCTCCAGATGTAAGTCCCACTATGTATCCGAAATTCGGTGAACGAGATCTTTCCTATTCATTTCTTTCTATGTACTTTTGCGTGTACGTGTGTAAATGTTATACAGATTGCACATTTAGTCCTGCCTTTATAAAAGCAGTCCTAATTTCAAACGTTCTGCTGCGACGATTTACCAAAATGTACAAATACATCCCGCAGTCTGCATACAGTGTATGGTGGAGAGTACTTCGTACCGATGTTAATCATTCCGTTTCCCACTTTATATGGAGCAGTGGACAATAAGACTCATTGTTTGCCTCCGCACTCACCCTAATCTATCTTACTAAAATGAGAGATGTACGACGGAGGCAGTGGAATTGCTTAGCGGGAACACTGGTTCTCTAGATTTAACAAACAACGTTTCACAATATCAACGTGGTCTTCCTTCCAGAGATTCCCATTTATTTTCCCTGAGTATAGGTTATACCGTCCTGTTACGCTCCTACTAGCACATCTCAGAATTCCTTTGACTCATGCTTTCAGGCTATAATGATAAACACTCCAAACAATCGAGCAATACTACATGATAGGGCGTGTTGATGCCTTAGTCTTAACAGATGCACAGCAATTTCTCATTAGTTTTCAATCGACTTTCTCTACCGGTGATTTCAGGTGTCCGTCTGTTTCATATCGTCACGTGATTTTATCTTTGAGCATTTACTTGTTGTAATAAACTCCAGAAATTTACTTCAAATCTTCTATTTTGTTAATATCGGGATTTGAGGAATTTCATTCCGAATGTTTGTATTTGGCTAAGAACATTTTTCCTTGGCCTCCAGCAGTCACCCACGTAGATTACAGGGGCTGTTACTACCTCGTAAATTTTCCTTTGGTTCTGTATCTTCACTTTCGATTTGAGGTTTCTTACAGTTGTGCCGCATTATCTGCGACAAATAATGTATTCCTCTATCTGTGTAGTGTAATGTATTTAAGGTCCAGGAGTCCTATTCTTCAGGTATCGGTCTCTTCATTTTACGTCTTGGCGCAGTATCGGTAAATTCAAACTGCCACTTTCGTACGCAAAATTCTGCAAAGCAGTTTAGATTTACGTTTGAAACAACCTATTACGCGTGAGCCCAATCGCATTCAAGAAACCAACTATTAGTATCTGTATTTTTTTTATTTACCTATACTGGTATATAAGGGGCATCAACAGCGTCAGATGTTGAGTCATATTGTTAAGGACACGGAGATGCCACGCACCCATTTGAGACAGCGTTATCAGCACTTGACAGACTTTCTGGGGCATTCGGATATGACAGTGGCACGATTTTGGGCTGCACGGTATCGTGAGGGCAAGTATACTCGTCAAGGATCCAGTTGACCTCGTATGACCACCACAACGAAAAATCGTCGAATTGTGCACTAAGCACACCGTAATCCCTTCACATCTGTGCCCGCCATTGGAGAATGGATTTCCTGCAACATTCTGTCATCCCGCACCGTTGGTGGGAGACTAACAGCAGCCGGCTGCGTTTGAACTGATGGGCTGCTGATGGATGAATCTTGGTTCCGCTTCACACCGGCGACGACCTGGTTAGACATCCCATTCTTCCACTGTTTTGGAGAGACACAGCGGTGCTACTCCTGGCGTGATGGTGTGTGGAGGTATCGGGTATGACTTCAGGTCACGGCTGGTATTGGTTGAGGGAACTCTGACGCCACACCAGTACGCACCAGTTTTTTGTAAGCAATTTCCTTTGTAGGCTGATTATATTTTCCCAGTACCACACCAATAAATCAAAGTCTGCCACCAGCTTTGCCTACGACTGAGCCTACTTGATCGTGCCATTTGATACACGTACGCACTGCTACGTCTATGTATTTCTATGAGTTGAATGATTACAAGTGTGATTCATTGTTATCAAATGGCACGATCACTTACGCTCTGTCGTAGGCAAAGCTGGTGGCAGACATGGATTTATTGGTGTGATACCTCAGACGTTAAGTCCCATAGTGCTCAGAGCCATCTGAGCCAATTTTCAAACTCATTGTAAATTTCTGCCCGATTCTCCTGTGCTCCAGTAAGAGCGATTCGTATGCAATAACTGCGTGCAGCACACAACTGCTTATCTTTCTACAGTTTTAAAGTCCCCTGCAATGCTTCACAAAACTACTAACAATTCTGAACACACCCATTTACAATCGCCATGGCCTGATATTAGGTAAGTCCCTTCACTACCTATCTTTGTATTTTCCATACTTATGGGTCTCTAGCTCTAAATTGTCTCTTATTTATTGAATATACACTACTGGCTATTAAAATTGCTACACCAAGAAGAAATGTAGATGATAAACTGGTATTCATTGGACATTATATTATACTAGAACTGACATGTGATTACATTTTCACGCAATTTGGGTGCACAGATCCTGAGAAATCAGTACCCAGAACAACCACCTCTGGCCGTATTAACGGCCTTGATACGCCTAGGCATTGAGTCAAACAGAGCTTGGATGGCGTGTACAGGTACAGTTGCCCATGCAGCTTCAATACGATACCACAGTTCATCAAGAGAAGTGACTGGCGTATTATGACGAGCCAGTTGCTCCGCCACCATTGACCAGATGTTTTCAATTGGTGAGAGATCTAGAGAATGAGCAGGCCAGGGCAGCAGTCCAACATTTTCTGTATCCAGAAAGGCCCGTACAGGACCTGCAACATGCGGTCGTGCATTATCCTACTGAAATGCAGGGTTTCGCAGGGATCGAATGAAGGGTAGAGCCACGGGTCGTAACACATCTGAAGTGTAACGTCCACGCTTCAAAGAGCCGTCAATACGAACAAGAGGTGACCGAGACGTGTAATCAATGGCACCCCATACCATCACGCCGGGTGATACGCCAGTATGGCGATGACGAATACACGCTTCCAATGTGCGTTCACCGCGATGTCGCGAAACACGAATGCGACCATCATGATGCTGTAAACAGAACCTGGATTCATCCAAAAAAATGACGTTTTGCCATTCGTGCACCCAGGTTCATCGTTGAGTACACCATCGCAGGCGCTCCTGTCTGTGATGCAGCCATGGTCTCCGAGCTGATAGTCCATGCTCTTGCAAACGTCGTCGAACTGTTCGTGCAGATGGTTGTTGTCTTGCAAACGTCCCCATCTGTTGACTCAGGGCCGCCGGCCGCGGTGGTCTAGCGATTCTAGGCGCTCAGTCCGGAACCGCGGGACTGCTACGGTCGCAGGTTCGAATCCTGCCTCGGGCATGGATGTGTGTGATGTCCTTAGGTTAGTTAGGTTTAATTAGTTCTAAGTTCTAGGCGAATGATGACCTAAGAAGTTAAGTCGCATAGTGTTCAGAGCCATTTGTTGACTCAGGGATCGAGACGTGGCTGCACTATCAGTTACAGCCATGCGGATGAGGTGCCTGTCATCTCGACTGCTAGTGATACGAGGCCGTTGGGATCCAGCACGGCGTTCCGTATTACCCTCCTGAACCCACCGATTCCATATTCTGCTAACTGTCATTGGATCTCGACCAACGCGAGCAGCAACGTCGCGACACGATAAACCGCAATCGCGATAGGCTACAATCCGACCTTTATCAAAGTCGGAAACGTGATGGTACGCATTTCTTCTCCTTGCACGAGGCATCACAGCAACGTTTCACCAGGCAGCGCCGGTTAACTGCTGTTTGTGTATGAGAAATCGGTTGGAAACTTCCCTCGTGTCAGCACATTGTAGGTGTCGCCACCGGCGCCAACCTTGTATGAATGCTCTGAAAAGCTAATCATTTGCATATCACAGCATCTTGTTCCTGTCGGATAAATTTCGCGTCTGTAGCCCGTCATCTTCGTGGTGTAGGAATTTTAATGGCCAGTAGTGTATTTTGGTCCTGTTTGGGAATCGATTAAAAATGATCTGGTCCAGGGGGGCCTCGAAATATCGAGGCCCTCGAAATTTGGAGGCCCCCACTCCCATTCAGAATCAGAAGCCAGCGGCGGTCCGCCCCCTCCGCACCCCCACCCCATTATTTCGCAACTGGTTCTAGACGTATCACCCACAAGCACAGAAGTGAGTATTACGCTAATCTGAATACAGTACGTGGCAGTGGGAAGGAAGAGGGCAGGGTGCGTCGTTATATTGGTGGAATGGCTTGAAACAGAGCGGTGTGAAGGCGGCAGGAAGCACGGTGGCTTGCGCCGGACACAGCGGCCACCGCCACCTGCTGTTTCCGGCACCCGGCCCCCGGCGCACGGCCCTGCCGACCTTTGGCGCTCACCTCGCCAGCGCACGCTCTCAACTGGGCGGCTCAGCGCCGTCAGTGACGGCAACTGTGCTGCTGCCTCAGATGGAACCACTCACAGCGGCTGCCGCGCTCGGCGAGGAAGCCTCCAATCTCATTTAACTTCCCCACGGTTTCCATAAGAGCCTTCGAGTATAATGGTTCCTTCCTCAGTTTCTGGACAAGTCCGGGCAGGCTTTCATCTTTAATACTGTTGCTCATGAGACGTTAGTCGAAAACTCATCTCAGACAGACCGACCGGGAATCTCGTTCTCGACAGTCTTTTGACCACAGATAATCGCTACGCGCAGTAAACCTCCGTTCGGATGCAATTCAGCAGTTTTTCTGTTGTCTCTTCCCTTGCACGCTGTGTGGTTCTTTAGTGAATAGAGGAGCGTGGTACAGATGCCGTTCATGAAGAGAGAATTCAGATATTAATTTATTCTACATCTAATACCAAATAGCACGAGGGTGAGTCAAATGAAAACCTTAAATTTTTAATAACAAATCGAAATTTCGCGCCGTTATCCTGCAAGTTGGTAAGCGTGCTACAAACATCGTGCAGAATGGCCTGTACGTGGCAGCATTTGGCGTTAATGAACGATGGCAGCAGACAACCGATGAGAGTTTCTTCGCAAACAGCGCGACATCGAATGCAGCGCCTCTCCTGGGCTCGTTACCATACCGGTTGGATCCTAGACGACTGGAAAACCGTGGCTTTGTCAGTTGAGCCCCTGATACTACCTGCCTCTACTGTGACTTTACGGTGTCAGACATGACGCATTGCTAGCGAGACGTCAAGTATGAGCGAAAAGACTGCACTGCATTTTGCAGGATACTGAGGCTGCTAAATTTGGGAAGTAAAATGTCGAAGGCTTTGCTGAAGCTAAGAAGCACATGAGAGCCGTCTCTTGTGCATCCACGGCAAGGTTCAGGTCATCTGTTACCTCTATTAAGGCAGACGTTGTGCTGCAATGTTTACGAAAATCTGATTGGTATTCACCTAGTTGGTTGTTTACCTGGTCGTGGACTATATACAGGGTTATTACAAATGATTGAAGCGATTTCACAGCTCTATAATAACTTTATTATTTGAGATATTTTCACAATGCTTTGCACACACATACAAAAACTCAAAAAGTTTTTTTAGGCATTCACAAATGTTCGATATGTGCCCCTTTAGTGATTCGGCAGACATCAAGCCGATAATCAAGTTCCTCCCACACTCGGCGCAGCATGTCCCCATCAATGAGTTCGAAAGCATCGTTGATGCGAGCTCGCAGTTCTGGCACGTTTCTTGGTAGAGGAGGTTTAAACACTGAATCTTTCACATAACCCAACAGAAAGAAATCGCATGGAGTTAAGTCGGGAGAGCATGGAGGCCATGACATGGTTCAAAATGGTTCAAATGGCTCTGAGCACTATGGGACTCAACTGCTGTGGTCATAAGTCCCCTAGAACTTAGAACTACTTAAACCTAACTAACCTAAGGAAATCACACACATCCATGCCCGAGGCAGGATTCGAACCTGCGACCGTAGCGGTCGTGCGGCTCCAGACTGTAGCGCCTTTAACCGCGCGGCCACTCCGGCCGGCGGCCATGACATGGATTGCTGATCATGATCTCCACCACGACCGATCCATCGGTTTTCCAATCTCCTGTTTAAGAAATGCCTTCTCCGTAAGATTTTCCAAACCGTCGGCTGTGGTACGTTTAGCTCCCTGCTTGCTTTATTCGTCGACTTCCGCGGGCTACGCGTGAAACTTGCCCGCACGCGTTCAACCGTTTCTTCGCTCACTGTAGGCCGACCCGTTGATTTCCCCTTACAGAGGCATCCAGAAGCTTTAAACTGCGTATACCATCGCCGAATGGTGTTAGCAGTTGGTGGATCTTTGTTGAACTTCGTCCTGAAGTGTCGTTGCACTGTTATGACTGACTGATGTGAGTGCATTTCAAGCACGACATACGCTTTCTCGGCTCCTGTCGCCATTTTGTATCACTGCGCTCTCGAGCGCTCTGGCGGCAGAAACCTGAAGTGCGGCTTCAGCCGAACAAAACTTTATGAGTTTTTCTACGTATCTATAGTGTGTCATGACCATATGTCAATGAATGGAGCTACAGTGAATTTATGAAATCGCTTCAATCATTTGTAATAGCCCTGTATTCTATGGCCTTGGACAGTAAAGGAAGAAAAAATGTGTGTGAAATCTTATGGGACTTAACTGCTAAGGTCATCAGTCCCTAAGCTTACACACTATCCTTATCCTTATCCTAAGGACAAACACACACACCCATGCCAGAGGGAGGACTCGAACCTCCGCCGGGATCAGCCGCACAGTCCATGACTGCAGCGCCTAAGACCGCTCGGCTAATCCCGCGCGGCAGTGAAGGAAGAATGTGAATAGATCGTTAACCAGAGGGTGCTGTGGTAACGTCCTTTTTAAGACCTGGAGTGGAGCTGACGTCCGCGTGTCTTCACCGACAAGTGCAAGATTTATGTCACGCCTGATATTCGTCACAGAAGACAGTGGACGCGCCCAGGTACCGAGGCACGTGTGAGGCGAGTAGTCCCACAAGTTCAGCACAGGGGTGAGTCACGGTTTCGGTCAGTATACTGAACGGGTCTCAGACACCTCTCCTCGATAGCGAGGATAAGGAGAACGCGGCATAGTATCCGGATACGGTATTCCAACTTATTGTCCAGCCGTATAGTGAAACATTTCGGACATGAGTTCGTCTTTTAAGAAGATAACGCACGAGCATGCAGCGCCCGGGTTGTGTATATATCCCTCCAGGAGACAAAAATCGACTGAAATTTTGACTGAAATACTTCTGGGTACTACCACGAAGTGTCTTACTGAATTGACGGTGGTCCCTTCGAATTTTTTTGCCAGATCTAAGCATGTGTTGTAGCTCACCTAGAGACGTGTCCGTGCGTTTCCACGTCGTGAGAGCAGTAGCGATGAAGCGACGGCAACGTATCGAGGAAGTTGTCACGAGAGCTTCGACTCATCAGCAGAGTGACGCACGTCGGACAGCCGTTTCAATTGGCAGAAATTAAGTTTTCCCTAGCACTTCAAGTACTCAAGGTGTAGAAAGATAAGGTGTGCAATATGCGAGCAAAGATAGCGCTCCCAGCGTAGTCACGGACGGACGATGTTTAATATCCAAATTTCGTCTACCATAACTTACAAAAGGCGAGTTGGTTTAAACACTACAGTGCTTTCTGAGACAGAGAACTGCTGCATTTCATCCATCTGTGATCTATGTGACCTTATGAGCTACATTCCGATGTGCACTATGATAAGTCGTGGCACAGATGTCCAAGTCGATATTTTTCACATACATAAACTTTTCTAGAGAAGAGAAATAAAATAATTGTCAGACAATACGCCAAGGCCAACCAGGATCTGAACTAGGGTCCAACCGATTAACGCTTGTATTTAACGCACTGCGGAAGTAACCTCGAAATGTGAGCTATACCATCGCGAATTTCTAGTAATCCTGCTGCATATCCCTCGTTAGCTGAGTGTATAGTGCCGAAAGGTTTCAGTTGCTTTCCTTTTCATCACATCGTCAGTTAGCCGGCCGAAGTGAACGAGCGGTTCAAGGCGCTTCAGTCTGGAACCGCGCAACCGCTACGGTCGCAGGTTCGAATCCTGCCTCTGGCATGGATGTGTGTGATGTCCCTAAGTTAGTTAGGTTTAAGTAGTTCTAAGTTCTAGGGAACTGATGACCTCAGATGTTAAGTCCCATAGTGCTCAGAGCCATTTGAACCATTTGAACATCGTCAGTTAGCTCCACAAATATGTAGACATGGAAGAATACGGTTTAACGTTCCGTCGCCGACTAGAGCATTAGAGAGGCCACAAGCTTGGAAATGTACAAGGGTGGAACATAAATTCGGCCATTATCTTTTAAAGGAACCAGCCTGAGATTCGTATAAAGTGGTGCAGGGAAAGAAAGAAGAACTTACTGTATTTCTGGATTGCCAGAAAGCGATTTGAATCCCGCACCTCCAGTATGAGAGCCTTGCCCGTTGATCACAGTATCAACTCGTTCGGTGTTAGAGATGCAACACAAGGTAACTTAAAAGACGACCGAGTGCAGCATCATCTGCGAACAACCTAAGAGAACTGCTCAGATTGTCACCCATGTCATTTATATAGATCAGGAACAGCAGAGGTCCCAGCTCGCTTCCCTGGGGAACACACGATATCACTTCAGTTTTACTCGATGATTTGCCGTCTATTACTACGAACTGCGACCTTCCTGACAGGAAATCACGAATCCAGTCGCACAACTGAGACGATATCCCGTAGGCCCGCAGCTTGATTAGAAGTCGCTTGTGAGGAACGGTGTCAAAAGCCTTCCGGACATCCAGAAACATGGAATCAACCTGAGATCCCCTGTCGATAGCGGGCCATTACTTCGTGCGAATAAAGAGCTAGCTGCGTTGCATAAGAACGATGTTTTCTGAAACCATGCTGATTACGTATCAATAGATCGTTCCCTCCGAGGTGATTCATAATGTTTGAATACAGTATATGCTCCAAAACCCTACTGCAAACCGACGTCAATGATATAGGTCTGTAGTTCGATGGAGCTGAAGAAGAGCTGAAATGACCCTGATGAAATTGTTACTCAGGTGACATCCATTGACGGGTGCACGCTCGAAGTCACTCAGTTTTGCCGGCCGCGGTGGTCTCGCGGTTCTAGGCGCGCAGTCCGGAACCGCGCGACTGCTACGGTCGCAGGTTCGAATCCTGCCTCGGGCATGGATGTGTGTGATGTCCTTAGGTTAGTTAGGTTTAAGTAGTTCTAAGTTCTAGGGGACTGATGACCATAGCTGTAAGTCCCATAGTGCTCAGAGCCATTTGAACCATTTTTTCACTCAGTTCTCCTCATCGGCCCATTCTGTTGTTACTGCGTCTCTGCTGACCACACAATACTCCCACCTCCTGTGGTCACATCTAATGTTCAGTTCCGCATTACGTAGGTATATCCGGAGACATTTCATCAGAGAGTGTAGATTACTTTCTCCCACACAAGTCGTTCTCCCCTCGCATCATTGTCGAATGAGACAGGGATGGGAGAAAATGATTTTGGCACTCTATGTCCTCTCCGCCACACCTGTAACTTGGTTTGTGGAACAGAGATGTAGATGAGGAATCCACCCTTCATATCTCCATGCTATCCCACTGATAGGTGAATAGGTGTATTTTCTTCGTGAGACATAGTTTTTTTTTCAGTCCAGACGTTTTTACGTGTACGCACGTAAGCGCCAAAGAAACTGGTACAGGCATGCGCATTCAAATACAAAGAGTAAACACGTAGAATGCGGTGCAGCGATCGGCAACGCCTAAATAAGACAAGGGTCTGGCGCAGTTGTTAGATCGGTTACTGCTGCTACCGTGGCAGGTTAACAAGATTTAAGTGAGTTTGAATGTGGTGTTACAGTCGGCGCACGAGCGATGGGACACAGCATCTCAGATGTAGTGATGAAGTGGGGATTTTGCAGTACGACCATTTCACGAGTGAGCGATGAATATCAGGAATCCGGTAAAACATCAAATCTCCGACATTACTGCAGCCGGAAAAAGATCCTGCAAGAACTGGACCAACGACGACTGAAGAGATCTTTCGACGTGACAGAAATGCAACCCTTCCGCAGATTTCTGCAGATGTCAATGCTGGGCCATCAACAAGTGTCAGCATGCGAACCACTCAACGAGACATCATCGATATGGGCTTTCGGATCCGAAGGCTCACTCGTTTATCTTTTGATTACACGACAAAAAGCTTTACGCTGTCCATGGTGGCGGAGGCTCTGTAATGGTGTGGGGCGTGTGCAGTTGGAGTGATATGGGACCCCTGATAGTATAAATACGACTCTGACAGGTGACACGTACGTAAGCATCCTGTCTGATCACCTGCATCCATACATGTCCATTGTGCATTCCGACAGACTTGGGCAATTCCAGCAGGACAATGCGACACTCCACACGGCCAGAATTGATACAGAGTAGCTCCAGGAACACTCTTCTGAGTTTAAACACTTCCGCTGGCCGCCAGACTCCCCAGACATGAACATTATTGAGCATATCTGGGATGCCTTGCAACGTGATATTCAGAAGAGATCTCCATCCCCTCGTACTCTTACGGATTTATGGACAGCCCTGCAGGATTCATGGTGTCAGTTCCCTCCAGCACTACTTCAGACATTAGTCGAGTCCATGCCACGTCGTTTTCGGCACTTCTGCGTGCTCGCGGGGCCGTACACATTAGGCAGGTGTGCCACTTTATTTGTCTCTTCAGTGAATTTTGAGTCAGCTGATTCAGAAAACTTGTTTTCATTCAGCTGGTTCAGAAAACTTGGGTAGTCTTTCATTACTATTTGAAAGGTAATCAGTGACATAAGTCGCTTGCATACTCTAGAAAGGACGCAGAAACCTGTCCGGTGGAAACGATATTCACTCACCACTTTGACAACAATTGCGTGTCTGGCGTCATATGTTACTCCCATTATCAAACGCGCGCACAAAATTAGTTGGAGGTTTAAGAGTGGCAACTTAGTTGAGAAATTCTGTTACCCATCTGGTTTTAGTCAGCATTCAGCAAATGCTGTACCCACCTCCCTCAAAGCTCTCTCACTCTTAATTATTCGTGTGCGATGTACCTTAATCGTGATTCCGATATACTTAAGGACACACCTATTCCACACACCTTTAATCGCTGAGCGTCCAAAATATATTTCAAACTTTAGCGATGACTTCACTTGTTGTTGCAGTTTTAGGTCGTCGTTCAAGAGCACTACGGTCCCGTTACAATTGAACAGCCCTTTTAATAAGTGTTGAAGGTGCAGGAGCGCACTCCTTACAAACTGCTGTTGCATTTCTTGGATTTTTTCGTCGGTGCTAAAATGTCCAAGATAAAAAGTGCTACGATGGCACAGCACTCCGTGTCAGCAATTTGAGAGACAGAAAAAAATATCACAACTACTTTAACAATCAGAATAAATTGACACTTGAGTTATACTTTTGTTCAGCAGTTACCACAATCAACAAAAACTTCATTATTATCACCTTCATCTCTCTTCCATTTAGAGATCTTGGCACCTTCTCCTTTAAAGTGGCGGTTTTTTCTGTTCGGCAAGGAAGAGTGGGGTAGGTTATCTTTTCTTTCGAGCAATGGTCTACAAATAGCCTATCAACTATACGGTGTTCTCAACCGTTTTCCTGTACTCATCCAAACGAACGTTTCCAAACAGCACCCTGACATATTGTACAGGGTCAACATGAACGTCATCGACAAAATTTCAGAGGTTGTTCAAGGATATTTTCTGAGTATTAAGATGCGAGTGATCTCCGGTCTTCTCTGACTCGTTACAGAGTAATAAAAAACTGTGATTTATTGTTTTCTTACGCCATTTATCTTTGTTTCTGTGAAAATATCTTCACTAGAGTGCAACGGCCTGTAATATTCGATCACCAAAACGTACAACTCAAAGCACAGAGCAATGCGACAAAATGAGGTGGTGCAAAAGTACTGTGGTGATGTTGCCATCGTGGGAACAGCACAGCCGCTTTCTCATTGCATACACTAACTGCATATCGGCCAATTTATCATCAGTAAACCTATCCCAACTGATGCGTATCACTGTCCAGGTACAACTATAGTTGGAGTCACGAACGATGGCAGTCGAGTTTAGGCTTGTTCTGCGCAACTACGTCACGCCTACTCCGACAGCCAATGAGCGTTCAGTAGTGTTCTGAGTGCCCTGCTCTGAAAGCCGTAACTAATGCGAGCATTAAACGTGATCGTAGCGAGTTGTTAAGTGAATTTCTGTTTCATTTGTTACGAGTTGTTATCGCTGATGGTGGTAGTAAGTGATAAATTCTGCATAAGCAAGCGAAAGTCATAATTTGCAGGATAAACGCTTCTTTCAAGATGCAAGCACGCGCATGCGCGACCCACAACTGTCGCTTTGAATCGTCAACAATGCCATCCCCGTCCGTGCCTCGACGTGCGCGAACCACCATCGTTCGTAGACCGAACTATGACACTATTGCAAAAACAAATCCCCGACAGAATCGAGCAGTGCTGAATGTAGGCTTAAGGACGAAAAGTAAAGTGGGCATCGTTATTCTCAACAGTAAGAACAGTGAATAAATGGAACACGTTCGTTTTCATACAAGACACACAGCATATACCTTCGAAGTTTGCACTGTTGTGCAGATATTTTTAGTGTAATATCGGTATAAAGATACACGGGGGTAAGAAAATGAACGGAATGCAATTGTTCTGCAATGAACTACCGGAGACCGAGGGTCGCTTATACCAAACCACTTTAAATGACACCAAGACAAAATACAGGGTAATGTCAAATTCAAAGGTTAGACCAGTAGGCCTCTAATAAATGTTTCAAACCTGTCAGCTGCATTCATTATACAGGTATCCTTTTAACTAGCGATAATAATACGCGAGCATGTATTGCTGAAAGGATACAAACGGGAAATAGGGCCTATTATGCGAACTTAGAGCTATTTAAGAATTCTCTTATTACAAAAACAACCAAGTTAAGAATAGGGGAGAGTGCTGTACCTAGAGGATAGTGTATGATGTTTTTTGGTTGGTATATCAATTTAGTGACATGAAAGAATGCGCACTAGAGACCGCCATAAGCAGTTTCCTTAATTTTGTACAATGTCTCTAGTTGTTAGACACGATGTAGTGTTTTGTGCAGCATTTGTAAATATTTCGCGTCCTACACATTCAGAAAAAGGTCTTTCTCCATGGAACATCTGATCTTTCAAATGGACTGAGTTTCATTAACTTCCCCGCCTTGAAAATGGAAATCATTATTATATTCCAGTAGCTCCTCTTTCAAAACATATTTAACTTGTAACCGGTTTTTAATAATAGTGCTGCTTGATTCAATTTCAATTACTTATTATTTGTGCACAGTACAGTAATTATTAACAGATAGTCGATTAAATGCAGTAGAGACAAGATTTTCTCGATTGCGACGTTTTTAAATGTCAGCAGAATATTTGTTCCTAGGTACATGACCTTGAAACATGTTTTCACATTTGGAAAAAATCTTAAGTTTTCGTAGTATTTTCTGTAATTTCAGAAAGAGACCGCACCATATAAAAATTGAAAAATTCCATTTAAAAATGGAATAAGAAAATATACTAAACTTGCAGAGCTGGCTGGAGGCAAAAGTCTGAGATGTGTAGCAATTTAGAATACTGTCCCCTACAGTATTCCCTTGTACGACCACTTGCATATGGGTCAGAGATTTGAGCGATGACTGAAGCGCATGTGAACAACCCAAGAGCATTTGAAGGCAAATCCTAATGGGCCTGTGAGAAAGAGAGATACAACCATGTAATACAACAGATGATAAAAGGGAAACACATAGTAAAATTTATTAAATAACAAAGAATACACTGGTTAGGGCATATGAAGAGAATGGCAGATAACAGAATACCCAAACGAGTAATGAAACGCAAATTTTATTCCACCAGAACAGAGGGCTGACCAAGAGCTAGATGTCTGGACCTGACATTTACCGAACTGGAGATAGAGACTGGGGGGGGGGGGGGATGGAAAACAGTAATGTGACGGCAGATTGTTGACGAGGCAAGGACGCATCAAGGGCTGCAGAGCCAAAGAGGAAGAAATTTAATTCATCTTAAATTTTATATGAAGTAATGAATGCGGGATAAAATGTAAATCTGGATTTAATATTATGTTACTGCTAATGTGGCAATGTACACGGTCCAGTCATATTAATGTGTCCTCTGGCTATGTTCAACGTAAACGTGCAATAACCACTCACAGATGGCAGGTCGCAGCACTAGCAGTGGAGGGCGTATAAAGCGTGTCGGGGGGACGCGCAACGCAGTGCAGTCGTTGTCGTAATGCGGGAACGGAACCATTTATCTGACGTCCAAAAGGGCACGATTATTGGCTTTCAGACCGAGGGTGGAAGCATTTCCGAAACGGCTAAGTTTTTCAACTGTTCGCGTGACGACGTGGTTACGGTACGAGTGTAGAGTAGACCGTGCATGACAAAATGGCGCTATTGCAAAACCGGTGTCGAGGTAACTGTGGTGCATCACAGGCCACAGATGACAGGGCTGGACGACAGCTGCGGAGATGTGTACGAGCGAACAGACTTGCAACTGTTGAGCAACTGACCGCCCAGATGAACCGAGGGGCTACTGACAGCGTCTCCTCGACGACAGTTCAGTGAATGTTGCTATACAGGGTGTTACAAAAAGGTACGGCCAAACTTTCAGGAAACATTCCCCACACACAAAGAAAGAAAATATGTTATGTGGACATGTGTCCGGAAACGCTTAGTTTCCATGTTAGAGCTCATTTTATTACTTCTCTTCAAATCACATTAATCATGGAATGGAAACACACAGCAATAGAACGTACCAGCGTGACTTCAAACACTTTGTTACAGGAAATGTTCAAAATGTCCTCCGTTAGCGAGGATACATGCATCAACCCTCCGTCGCATGGAATCCCTGATGCGCTGATGCAGCCCTGGAGAATCGCATATTGTATCACAGCCGTCCACAATACGAGCGCGAAGAGTCTCTACATTTGGTACCGGGGTTGTGTAGACAAGAGCTTTCAAATGCCCCCATAAATGAAAGTCAAGAGGGTTGAGGTCAGGAGAGCGTGGAGGCCATGGAATTGGTCCGCCTCTACCAATCCATCGGTCACCGAATCTGTTGTTGAGAAGCGTACGAACACTTCGACTGAAATGTGCAGGGGCTCCATCGTGCATGAACCACATGTTGTGTCGTACTTGCAAAGGCACATGTTCTAGCAGCACAGGTAGAGTATCCCATATGAAATCATGATAACGTGCTCCATTGAGCGTAGGTGGAACATGGGGCCCAATCAATACATCACCAACAATGCCTGCCCAAACGTTCACAGAAAATCTGTGTTGATGACGTGATTGCACAATTGCGTGCGGATTCTCGTCAGCCCACACATGTTGATTGTGAAAATTTACAATTTTATCACGTTGGAATGAAGCCTCATCCGTAAAGAGAACATATGCACTGAAATGAGGATTGACACATTGTTGGATGAACCATTCGCAGAAGTGTACTTGTGCAGGCCAATGACATGCTGATAGTGCCTGCACACGCTGTACATGGTACGGAAACAACTAGTTCTCCTGTAGCACTCTCCATACAGTGACGTGGTCGACGTTACCTTGTACAGCAGCAACTTCTCTGATGCTGACATTAGGGTTATCGTCAACTGCACGAAGAATTGCCTCGTCCACTGCAGGTGTCCTCGTCGTTCTAGGTTTTCCCCAGTCGCGAGTCATAGGCTGGAATGTTCCGTGGTCCCTAAGACGCCGATCAATTGCTTCGAACGTCTTCTAGTCGGGACACCTTCATTCTGGAAATCTGTCTCTATACAAACGTACCGCGCCACGGCTATTGCCCCGTGCTAATATATACATCAAATGGGCATCTGCCAACTCCGCATTTGTAAACATTGCACTGACTGCAAAACCACGTTCGTGATGAACACTAACCTGTTGATGCTACGTACAGATGTGCTTGATGCTAGTACTGTAGGACAATGAGTCGCATGTCAACACAAGCACCGAAGCCAACATTACCTTCCTTCAATTGGGCCAACTGGCGGTGAATCGAGGAAGTACAGTACATACTGACGAAACTAAAATGAGCTCTAACATGGAAAGTAAGCGTTTCCGGACACATGTCCACATAACATCTTTCCTTTCTTTGTGTGTGAGGAATGTTTCCTGAAAGTTTGGCCGTACCTTTTTGTAACACCCTGTATATGGCCCTCCACAGCAGGCGCCTGGTTCATGCGCCCAGCTGACTGCTGTTCATCGGGGACGGAGGCTGGGATTTTCATACCAGTAGCGCAACTGGACGTCCACTGAGTGGCGACAGGTGGTCTTTCCAGATGAATCAAGTTTTATGCTCCATCGGACAGATGGCCGTTGGCGTGTACAACGTGTAACGTCTGGAAGCAAACACTCTGCCACAATCATTGCAAAGTTCCAGGCCGAAGGAGAGAGCGTTATGGTCTGGGGAATCTTTTCGTGGCATTTCCTGGGTGATATTGTTATTCTGGAAGGCACAATGGATCAACAAAAGTATGCGTCTATCCTTGAGGACCATGTCCACCCCATCTGCAGTTTGTTTTCCCCAGCACAATGGCATCTACCAGCAGGACAATGCAACGTGTCACATAGCTGGAAGTGTACGCGCGTGGTTCTTAGAGCACCTGGATGAATCTACTGTACTTCCCTGGTCACCAAACTCCCCAATCGAGAATCTGTGGGATCTTCACTATCGGACTGTTAGCCCCACAGATCCTCAACCGAGAAACTTAGCGCAGCTGCCCACAGCACTAGAGTCGGTATGTCTCCACATTCCCGACGGTACCATCCAGAACCTCAGTGATACTCTTCCTGCACGTCTCGCATCGGCAGTAAGAGGTGGTTATTCGGGATTTTGACAGGTGGTCACATTAATGTGACTGGACAGTATACAGGGTGGTCCACTGATAGTGATCGGGCCAAATATCTCACGAAATAAGCATCAAACGAAAATACTACAAAGAACGAAACTCGTCTAGCTTGAAGGGGGAAACGATATGGCGCTATGGTTGGTCCGCTAGATGGCGCTGCCATAGGTAAAACGGATATGAACTGCGTTTTTTTAAATAGGAGCCCCGATTTTTTATTACATATTCGTGTAGTACGTAAAGAAATATGAATGTTTTAGTTGGACCACTTTTTTCGCTTTGTGATAGATGGCGCTGTAATAGTCACAAACCTATAAGTACGTGGTATCACGTAACATTCCGCCATTGCGGACGGTATTTGCTTTGTGATACATTGCCCGTGTTAAAATGGACCGTTTATCAATTGCGGAAAAGGTCGATATCGTGTTGATGTATGGCTATTGTGATCAAAATGCTCAAGGGGCGTGTGCTATGTATGCTGCTCGGTATCCTGGACGACATCATCCAAGTGTCCGAACCGTTCACCGGATAGTTACGTTATTTAAGGAAACAGGAAGTGTTCAGTCACATGTGAAACGTCAGCCACGACCTGCAACAAATGATGATGCCCAAGTAGGTGTTTTAGCTGCTGTCGCAGCTAATCCGCATATCAGTAGCAGACAAATAGCGCAAGAATCGGGAATCTCAAAAACATCGGTGTTGAGAATGCTACATCAACATCGGTTGCACCCGTACCATATTTCTATGCACCAGGAATTGCATGGCGACGACTTTGAATATCGTGTACAGTTCTGCCACTGGGCACAAGAGAAATTACGGGCTGATGACAGAGTTTTTGCACGCGTTCTATTTAGGGACGAAGCGTCATTCATCAACATCGGTAACGTAAACCGGCATAATATGCACTATTGGGCAACGGAAAATCCACGATGGCTGCGACAAGTGGATTATCAGCGACCTTGGCGGGTTAATGTATGGTGCGGCATTATGGGAGGAAGGATAATGGCAATCTAAATGGTGCAATGTATGCTGATTTCCTAGGTAATGTTCTACCGATGTTACTACAAGGTGTTTCACTGCATGGCAGAATGGCCATGTACTTCCAACATGATGGATGTTCGGCACATAGCTCGCGTGTGGTTGAAGCGGTATTGAATAGCATATTTCATGACAGGTGGATTGGTCGTCGAAGAACCATACCATGGCCCGCACGTTCACCGGATTTGACGTCCCCGGATTTCTTTCTGTGGGAAAGTTGAAGGATATTTGTTATCGTGATCCACCGACAACGCCTGACAGCATGTGTCAGCGCATTGTCAATACATATGTGAACATTACGGAAGGCGAACTACTCACTGCTGAGAGGAATGTCGTTACACGTATTGCAAAATGCATTGAGGTTGATGGACATCATTTTGAGCATTTATTGCATTAATGTGGTATTTACAGGTAATCACGCTGTAACAGCATGCGTTCTCAGAGATGATAAGTTCACAAAGGTACATGTATCCCATTGGAACAACCGAAATAAAATGTTCAAACGTACCTACGTTCTGTATTTTAATTTAAAAAACCTACCTGTCAGCAACTGTTCGTATAAAATTGTGAGCCATATGTTTGTGACTATTACAGCGCCATCTATCACAAAGCGAAAAAAGTGGTCCAGCTAAAACATTCATATTTCTTTACGTACTACACGAATATGCAATAAGAAATGGGTGTTGCACTAAAAAAAAAAAAAAAAAAAAACGCAGTTGATATCCATTTGACCTATGGCAGCGCCATCTAGTGGGCCCACCATAGCGCCATCTGGTTTCCCCCTTCAACCTAGACAAGTTTCGTTCTTCGTAGTTTTTTCGTTTGACGCTTATTTCGTGAGATATTTGGTCCGGTCATGATCAATGGACCACCGTGTATAAGCTCTTCTGAACACAGGTCTGTTCACTGAGCACTCACACAACCACGTAACTGTAAATTAGTGACCATTTACAAAAAGGTGAAGTAAAGAAATACCGAAAATATTAGATCAGTAGTATTCCTATAGGTCTCCTGCCCAGTTTGATGTGCCGTCCACAACGTTATGCGCGCTTCACAGAAAACACGTACTGGAAAGCGGGATATTAATCAGCAGTCGGGTACGTTCTTATTTGTCGCTGTGAATTGATAAAACCTGAGCTTGCATAGCTCTCGTGCAGCTGTTAGTCACATTACGTGGGGTTCGTTTCCAAAACAAACAATGAGCAGGAGCCGAGAGCAGCAGCCAGACCTTGACCCAGGGTAATCTGGCCTTGGAGTGCAACCACAAGACGTGACTGCCAGAGGCTACGCGCCTCACACCTGTGGCTACCGCCACGCCTTACATGTGTCTAACAGACTTTACCAGCATCATCCATACTCATCCACTCGATATTTTAGTTGTATAATATAATTAATCTTAAGATACACTTGTCTTTGACAAAACTTCAGTCAGATTCATCTGTCGAGTAGTTCTACTTTTCCTGCATACAAAAATTCAGAGCCTACAAGTTTTAGACAGATATGTGCATTTGTTTTCACTTCTTCATTGCAGCGGGAAATGAAATTACTTTATGCCTTTTTGAAGAGCTCAGGCCTTAGAACATTCCAGTTCTAAGGCGATTGTAGATGGTTTCAAAACGTTCAGTCTGAAGTCTGTGAGCAAGTGTTGTAGGAGCATTCATTATCCCATCAAATCACATCTCTTCTTTTTCAAAATTGTACTCTTAATTTCACTATCAGAAGTCTCTTAGAAATAGTAATTATCAACAGCAAACTTCCTTCCCAAAGTATCTTACCTCTGCTAGCAATGTTTTATTGGTCTTTATGGGTGGTTCCTGAATGTCTATGTTTCATCTCTAAAAAAACAACGTGCTTTAATTTTATGCTGTCCCCGTTGAATTTAGTATCCTTTAATTTACAGAATCTAGATGAATATCATAAAAGTTTGTCCACTTATACATCTAGAAAATAACTGTAAAATGTGAGGGAGATGGTACCCTTTACTGTAGTACTTATTAATGGTTTGCGGTTCCTACCAGAAATATTCGTGCATCTCTTTCACTGAAAAAAAAGTCGTTTGCATCATTTATGAATTATACTTTCCTTATTACTGCCGTTTATCTTTTCTAAGTTAATTTCACCCCTCTTATAGCACATTCAGTCTGTTATGAAGAACGGTATGAACTTTTAAAGTACGTACAACGTAATTTTCCACAGGTTGTATAGTCTTAATTTGTTTGTCTTCTTCGATGTGTTCGTCAGAGCAATCCGAAGCCTCTAGTAATCGTCCTGCACACAGCAACTCACACACGCTTGTTCAGCTCTTTTGGACCATTTGATCCTCTTATAGACGTTTCCGCGATTCATACAAAATATTGCGGAAGGATTCTGAAATTAATTCTAAATTGTTTCACAGTTCAGACACTAGAAACAATGCTATATACTTCATATTTTTTCAGACGCAACCACACAAAGTGTTTTACACTTTGACCGGTAGCTGGAAACAATCAGAACAATTGAGTGAGAGCAGTATCAGATGGTCACCAAGTAATGAGTTTGACACAGTAAGGTGTCTTGCGGGGTATAGATGTAGATGTACTGGCTGATCGTCTGACAGTGCTTTCAATCGTTCTGACGATGGCAAATATCGGTTAACATTATAATATGTTTTTGTGATTGCGTCAAAGAAATTACTAAGTGTGCAAAGAGAGTCAACTATTATCGCCCGAAAAATGTAATTTTTTTCCAGAAGCAAATGTCACTGGTAAAACTTCGTTGGCTTATCACATTAGTCTCTGTATCGGAGGAGCAAGTCCAAATCTCCATCCAGTTATTTCAATTTTGGTTTATGATTTTCCTGCTAGAAACTGGAAGGGTTCTTTATAGAGATCACGACTAATTAGTTCATCGTACTCCAAAATCGAGGTCGTTGAAGACGAAGCACTATCCCAGTTGATGAATTTTTAAATCCCAAGCTTCGTTCATTCCTTTTTATATCACTAAATTTGGGCACTAATAACCTAGATGTTGTGCGTCCCGAACATAAACAACAGATCACTAAATGTTGTTCATTCAAGGCGCATACTCTAAATAGAAATTACTTTGTGAGTGAGATAGGTTGTGTGTATTGAAAAAATGATTAATCAATTGTTTTACAGTGATAGCTGACATGTCCGCTTATCATAATACCGTTCTTAGTCTATTATTTACCTATGAGCCTCGCGTTAATAATGCTAGTTTAAAGTAGCACAGAACTTAAAGTTGGGACATAATCGTTTCTAGACACAACTTTTGCATTGTAGGGAGAGTGTTAGAGGTAAAATACTTGTAATCAGGCATACAAATTCAAATGTCTTTCCAGAAGGTGATACTATTACACAGTCGGAGTTTGAACAGAAACAGTAAACTGATATATGCTGTGACTTTGCAGCTTCTTGGTGTTATAGTATTGTGTAGTAATTTAGAGCAATAGCTTTCAGTAGCCATAACCTGATGGCTCTAGGAAGAACCCATTATCTCACTAGCACATAAAAAAATGTTCAAATGTGTTTGAAATCTTATGGGACTTAACTGCTAAGGTCATCAGTCCCTAAGCTTACACACTACTTAACCTAAATTACCCTAAGGACAAACACACACACCCATGCCCGAGGGAGGACTCGAACCTCCGCCGGGACCAGCCGCACAGTCCATGACACTAGCACATACCCCTTGCGCAGTCTTGCTCGGTACAACTCTCTAAGCCCCGGTAAACGTAGATCGACTCCAGTGAGAACTGGAGTGTGTTTGGTACGAGGGAACAAGCTAGCGGGTATACAATCAGATCCGATGCATACTGTATAGACTATTTAAAGTTATATGATATGAACATAAATAATTAAGCCGTATCTGCAGCTGCCTCTGTACGTATGGACAGAAATATGACAACTTCTCCTCAGTTGGCTGTTGGATGAGTCAGCTACAGAGTGTGACGGCTGGCCTATTGTGTTCCTCTGAAGCGAGACGGCAGTGCTACGGATGCTGTGTGGAGCATATCCACAAAGCGCACACTGGCTCAGCACGATTCCACAACAGCTGCCGTCCTTTCGCATCAAGCTGACGATGCTTCGCGCAGTCATAAAACAGCAAATATTTGCTTATGTTGAAGATATAAGCTGCGTCATAACTTTTCAAAATTTATATCACTAATGAGGGCGACAGTCTCATGGGAATATTGTACTTACAAGCTCGTAACAGCGTTAATCACCGATTATTAACAGGAGAAATGATGAAAAATCGTCAATTCTAGACTCGGGATATTATTTGAGGAATTATGGAAAATGGCGAGGATTCTGAAAACGAAAAGTGACTTATATGACACGCATAATGCTGATGTCGTATAAACAAAATAAAAATTTGTCCATGTCGCATAAAGTCTGCAATATAGCTTGCGAAATAGGGATAATGGTGCAAAAGGTAGCATAGGTTCAGTAAATGATTAAAGGAAATAAGGCTGTGAAGTTCTGTTAGATTAAGAGTCTGCAAATTATGGGTCGAGAGAGACTGCATTGTTTCTTCAACTTCCAAATGGTCTCTTTTTGTTGCCACCGATGTCCAAGGAGCAATGCTATGTATAGTCTGTGACTACCAGAATGTTACAAGATGACGTAACACAAGAAGTGCACTTGAGTGACAGACCCAAATTCGTATCTCTCCACTCTGCTGTCATGCTTAGTGATTACATCGGGGCCGCCATCATCGTTATTAGCCACGAGACAAGGCTAAAAGCTTTTTCATATTAACTTTTCTCAGCTCTGATGTCATTCTGACCGTCTCAAATGAATCGGAGTTTACTAACCGCTTACAATACTTTTACTGAAGTTCAAAACCATGCATTTATACCGCTAATTACACACTAATTGATGTTATATACACTGCTACTCACAAATCTCCAAAAAGGTAAACAGAAATACAAAAAGAGAGAAATTCAATGAGTTACCTATAGCCCCAAACATTATTCTATTGCTTACGTTTATAGGGTTAGTTAACGTCCTCAATGATATATGGACAGTTTGCTAGCTAATTATTGCTGAGTCTCGTCAGAGTTAGGAAGCTACTCGAAGCGTATGATTGTCGTCACTTGCCTTTACACTCCCTTCTTCTGTATGAAAACAATGAAATAGCTTTTTCACTACGGACTAGCACTGTTCGCCCTCGCCAAAGGAGCTTTCACTGAGCCCACAGCAAACCTTTACTATGTGTACTGCAGGACGTATTGTACTCAATTCACTCGACACTGTCCTCTCTATAAGACTGTGTTTTACGTAATAAGAATTAGTACCTTTCAAAGACACGTTAGTTATCAAGCACCTTTCAAAGACTGTAATTCTACACAACAAGACTTGACATTAAAATTACATTATTTTTGTGGCAGTAACACAAATATCCGAGAAAATCTTATCTGCTGGGTGCTCCGCAGCTTGTTATGTATTTTATAAAACACGTCTTTTATACCAATAGCTCCACTTCAAAAGTATTTATTTGCCAGACCGGCAATCGGGCATATATTCCACCATGAGTAGCGTATAGCGTGTGCACTGTTTGATTAGACGCGCACAGCATATACAGTTGATGATTGGCTGTATGCCCGAATACCGGTCTGGCAAATAAATACTTTTGAAGTGCAGCTCATGGTGTACAACAAAATGTCATTTATCATACAAATATTCGTTGTGGGCCACCTTGTTCTCTAAAGCTTGATATTTTCTGTTAAGCCTTAGAAATCTCCAGGGATGATCTTAACATACCAAAGTGACCACTGACGTCATGGGAAATACTGGTGATCTGCTGTTACGCCTGTGTTAAATGGGGGAAAAGAGCAATCATTTGGTACTATCTCCTAGGGTGAATTTCGAAGTCGTTGATTCATTGCTCTACATACCTTTCTTTGCAGATGGACTGAAGTGAGTTTACACTTCATGTCCACATAGGGGCAATCTCCCCTTGTTCGGTGAGAGATACATACACGATTGTGAAATTCGAGGTACCACTAGGACTAGATATCATACGTACCTCCACTGAGACTCACTGCAACTGTGTTGATAATATGTTAAGACCAATGATTGTTCTGTGATATGCTCTTGAATTCCACCTGACAACCATTTTACCCAACGAAATACGAGATGAAATTCTGCAAGTTCTGTAAAACACCCATATATTGTTGCCATAACTTCTTCATTGGACTCAAAACGTTTCCAGTCACAAATTTTTCTACATGTTGGAATGCGGGAGGTCAGTGGGTGTCAAATTTGGCGCTTACGGTGGATTTTACAGCAACTTAATCTATAAATTCCTCAGTTTTCTCGTTACCAAGGAACATTAGTGGGCAACGCACTAACCTGCTGAAATATTATTACTTTTTTACATTTACAGTTCAATCTACTTCTCGTATATTATTGAATCCATTACGACCAGGAGACTTACGTAGTATTCTCCAGCTATAATTTTGCCCTTTGAAGGTAATCGAAGAGTCCACTTTATGCCCCAGCAACACAGGTAACAACATTTTCGCCTCATGGAACTGACACTTCTTGGTGCAGGACAAGCGATTTCTATTACGTTCCTAGCGTGAAGTGTTGTCTAACGTCTCATCCACAGGAAC